>NC_083366.1:29815000-30418928 GCF_030254825.1 Meriones unguiculatus
CCCAAGGAAGCAATCGAATTTCCACACCTCTTTTGAGTATTCCAAATTTATTCGTAATGCTCCTGACCTTCAAGGACTAAGGAGACAGGTTCTGACCCGGCATCTAGCTCAAAGGCAAGTGCCGTCAAATATGAGAAAAAGAATTTTTTAAAGTACAATATTTTCTGGTTCTGTTGCTCTCCTTGTGGGGTTCTTGTCCTCTCCAGATCTTACTATTTCCCACTTCTTACATAAGATTCCATGCACTCTGCCCAACAGTTGGCCATAAGTCTCAGCATCTGCTTTGATAGTCTGCAGGGCAGAGCCTTTCAGAGGCCCTCTGTGGCAGCTTCCTAGGTTGTTTCCTGTTTACTTCTTCTTCTGATGTCCATCCTCTTTGCCTTTGGGGATGGGGTTTGAGCGTTTTAGTCAGGGTCCTCTCTCTTGATTAGTTTCTTTAGATGTACAGGTTTTAGTAGGTTTATCCTATGTTATATGTTTATATGAGTGAGTATATACCATGTGTGTCTTTCTGCTTCTGGGACAGCTCACTCAGGATGATCCTTTCCAGGAACCAGAAAATTTGAACACAGGGTTCTTCCCAGAGATTCATACTCCAACCAAGTACTAGGCATGGAGATACCCTGGAACCCCTGCCCAGATGTAGCCATGGCAGTTTAGTGTCCAAGTGGGTTACATAGTAATGGGAAGAGCACTGCCTCTGACATAATCTGATTGGCCTGCTCTTTGATCACCTCCCCCTGAGGGGAGAGCAGCCTTACCAGGCCACAGAAGATGACAATGCAGCCACTCCTGATGTGATCTGATAGACTAAGATCAGAAGGAAGGAGAGGAGGACCTCCCCTATCAGTGGATTTGGGGAGGGGCATGTGTGAAAAATGGGGACGGAGAGTGGGACCGGGAGGGGAGGAGGGAGGGGGTTATGGGGGGATACAAAGTGAGTAAAGTGTAATTAATAAAATTAAATTAAATTAAAAAATAAAGTACAGTATTTTGAACTATAATTTAGCTGACTTTCTCCTGTAAAAAACTTATACATATTTAGAACTACTTTCTATATAATAGAATTGCATAAATTAAAATTTCTGTGCATGTATAATACACAAAGACACTATCTCTTGAAGGTATGTAATGTTTTTTATGACTTTTAAGGGTGCCTTATTTATTTTTGTTTTACATGAAATGAGTGTTTGCCTGCATGTATGTATGTTCCATTTACAGTACATATGTAATACATATGTGGAGGTCAGAAGAGGGTATCAGATAACCTAGGACCAGAGATAGACTGTTGTGAACCACTAGGTAGATGCTGGGAACAGAACCTGCAGACTCAAAAGCATCAAGCGCTCCCAGCCACTGAGCTGTCTTCTGTCCCTCTGTGTTATATGCGCACACACTCACACATGCACACACTCACAGATACACACTCATACACATACACTCACACAAACTCTTGCACACATTCACACACTTGCACACACTTGCACACACTGTCACACACAGACACACTCACACATACACACATTTACATTCACACATACACTCATACACACACATGAACACACACACATACACACACATACTTATACACAAAGGACAGCTAGATTTGAGTGCAAATGGCTGCCTGCTTTACAGGACAGAATTACAAGAAGTGCTGTCATTTTTCTTTTTCATTGATTTTTTTTAAAGAAAACGTCCTGATTGCTGAAGACTGTGCTTTGCTTTTCTGAACGCCCACTGGGGACGCTTCAGTGAGGTGTGCCCACATTTGTTCATTTCCTAATGCCTCTGTAGTTTGTCAACCCCTGTTTGTGCTATACTGTTAGGTAGAGAGGTGCTGGCATGCCTTTGCTATTTGGTGCTTAAAAGGTCCTTTTTTATATTTCTATATTTTTTATTTGTTTGTTTGTCTGTGTGTTTGTTATATGTCTCCATGTATGTGTGCACCTACAAACACATGCACCACGTGGGTGAAAGTGGCCACGGAGGCCAGAAGAGGGTGTGGTTGCAAACCCACATGTGGAGCCTGAGAACTGAACCCAGGTCCTCTGCGAGAACAGCATCTGCTTTTAAGCACTGAGACATCTCTCCAGTATGTTAACCCACTTTCACAGCTTTATCATCAAACTCTACAATGGCACATATATCCAAAAAGCACATCTCCATAATAGTTTAGGTTCATAACTTAGGTTGTTAGTTGCCTGATTTATTTTTTCTATACATTTGGGGCTATTCTATATAAGTCCTAATGGTTGAATTTTACCTTAAAGAAGTATACTCAAAAGGAATACTCAAACGACTTCTAGCTTTTGCAACTGTTGGATTTGCTTTGGAGGCCATGGTATGGGCTATTTTTGTTATGTTCAATATGCACTCGCAAAGAATTTACATTCTGAGCTGTTAGCTACATTTTCTAAAAATATTAATTATGTCAAGTATGGTAATTGCAAGTCTCCCACACTTAATGTTTTTGCTTCTTTGCTGTGTCGGTAACTAAAATAGGTGTTTTAATGATTTCAGATGTAATTATATATTTTCCTGTTTCTCATTTCACTCTGTCCTTTTTATTGCTATAAGTAATTTAATGATATATCATCAAGTGCATATGATTTAGGATTGTTGTTTTCTTCTACTATTTTTTTTCCTTTTTACAAAACTGTGCTGGGTGGAAAGGAATGCCATCTGCACCATGCTAATGAATATGCACTGCAAAATTATTTGTTTTTAATCTCCACTACTTCAGTAATGATCAATTTATGTACATTTGTTTTTTACATAAAAATCTTTTTCATGGGCTATTCTACCATCTGTACCCTTATTTGCTGATGTCTAGACATTTTCCTACTGTCTTATTAGGATATTTATATTGTTAAACCTAAGAATATTTGAATATGTTGATATTCAAATTCATTCCACAGGATTTTAGCCTCTGTAATAGTCTTCTCCTCCTTCTTATTGTAACAAGTTTCCAATTATTAATCTAATTGTTATAATTTCAGTCTTTGTATTCTATCAAAGGAAGTTTAAGATGCCTAACCTAAAATCAGTAAGACTTGTTCCCATGTTTCCTCTAACATACTTTGTTTTATATTCAACTCAGATACAGATTCTTTGGAGCTTGATTTTTATAAAGCGAGATTTTTTTTTTCCTTAGCTTTAAACTTGCATCAACTAATATGGCTGACATTTATACATTTTGTAGACAATGCCATTTGTTTCAGTATTTATTAATTATATTTTTGAAATATCATTAATGTAGCATTTGGGTAAATTTGTATGCTTGGAAATTCATTCCTTTTTTTAAATATATATTTGTGCTCTCTCTCTTTCTCCTCCCCCTCTCTCCCTCCCCTCTCCTTCCCTCCCTTCTCTTCTTCATTCTGCCCCTCCTTACTCACCACTCTTCTCTCTGTGGACATGTGCAGGTCAGAGGACAACTTGCAGGAGCTGTGTCCTCAGCTTGCCCCATGTGGGTCCCAGAACTGGAGACGAGGCTTGATGGCAAGCACCTTTGTCCACTTCTTGCCCTAAATCTTCTTTCTTATTCTTGGTTTTAAATTTGCTTTCAGGTGGAGTATGGTGAGGCATGCTTTGAATCTCAGCACTCAGGAGACAGAAGCGTGTTGATCTCTGTGAGTTTGAAGACAGCCCATCCTACATACCCAGTTCTGGGACAGCCAGAGCTGCAGAGTGAGACCTTGCTTCAAAAAGCATATGTGTGTGTGTGTGTGTATATATATATAATGTATGTATATGTATATATGTATATATATTGCTGTTTTATGCCCTTTGTCTTTTGTGGACATAATTTAAAACTAAGTTATTCTACTTCATAAAAACAAGTTGTGATTTTTATAGGAATGTCAACTAATCTGTGGAATACCGTGGTCAGAAATTGCATTTTAAACATGAATAGGCTTATGAGAACTAAACCTGGGTTTCTCTCTCTCCCTGTTAATTCAGATCTTTAATTTCTTTATATACTGTCATGCAATTTTATATATACTGGCCTTTGGTGTTAGTTTAATATTGCAAATGATTTTGTTTTTCATTTCATTTTGCTTCTAACTTTTCATCACTAGGTATTGTAAACACTTTTTTTTTCTATTTCAGAACTGTATTGTGTGCCCTATGGCTTCTATATTTTTCTGTCACACCTTTGTGAATTCGTTAGCATTTCTCACAGTGAAGATAATTTATTTTATATCAGAACGTGTTTTCCTGCTTTTCTCTGTGAGATTTTTCTATCTTTAGTAAATTGGTTAGAACTTCGGGCCATGGGCTGGAGAGACAGCTGAGGGGCCATAAGAACCCTGGCTGCTCTTGCATGGGACCTCAGCTCCATTCCCTGGACCCATGGTGGGTGGTGACTCACAGCTGCCTGCCACTCCAGCTCCAAGGGATCCGACGCCCTCTTATGGCCTCCTCGGGAATTCCACTCAAATACAAATACAGACACACATTACTAGCAAAACAGAAAGGGCTATAATTTTTAAACATTCAGGAAAGTGACAAGTAGAATTTGTGAGTAGGTGTAGACTTTCCCTTTCCAGTGTAAGGAAAAAACATTTTCTTTCCCATTATGGACTGTCAATATCACATGTACATTTCATGTACGTGGCCAGTTGAATGACTTTCTTTTTATTGTTTTTGAAGATTTTTTTTATAACAAATGGTGAAAATTTTTATTTGCTTGTACCTTTTCAATATTATCACAAAAAATTCCATTAATCACTTCTTTTGGTGATGAACAAACTTGTCCCTGATGTCTCTATCCCTTTTATACAAATCGACAATTTAATTCACTTGTTTTCATGCCATTTTAAAATTAATGCGAAATACCTTTCTGTTTGTTTGGTGATTTGTCTCAGAGGTTACACTGAGGTTATCAGGCTTGGCAACAATCTCCTTTATCTACTGAGCCATTTGATAGTGCATAAATGTCAAAATTTTGAACACTTCCTGTCACTTTACCATGCTTAAAGCATTACAATGATCTACAGAAACAGTTCAGTGAGACATTGCTTTCATGGAGAGAGACGTTTACAAAATATGAAGAGTATGACTTTGTAGCCCATCAGAGAAGTGTATGCATATATATATATACAATAATTACACAATATGATCACCTAATCTAATCTAAACACATAGAGACCATGATCACTTTGATTATCAGCTTGATTAAATGTGGAGGCATCATCAGAGCTTCGGTGAGACATACTTTCAGGAGGAAGACCTTCCTTGAATTAGGCAGCACCAAGCTTTTGGCTAGGTACTCAGGCAGACTGAAAGGGGCAGAGAAAAAGGCTGTAATCCTCTCTCCACTCTATAGACCAGGCGGTGAGCTGCTGTGTTCTGCATGTCCTCCCACCATGATAGACTGACTAGACTGACTCTGAGACTCTGAGACATACTGAAGCTTTCCTCTCCTTAAGTTCCTTCCCTCAGGTATTTTGCTAGAAAGAAAAGAAACTAGCACAAGTGCTTGAATGATGCTTAAAACAAGGATCATGTTCGTTTCCCTAAAACAAAGTCCCCCAGAGATATCTCACATTGGTTCCACTTCTCTCTCACAACCCTCTCACCTGCCACCTCCCCTCCCCCTCCTGGTCCCCACCCTCTTTCTCCTTCCAGCCCCCCTCCCACCCTGATCTCTCTCTTCATACACTTCCAGTGTCTATTTTATTTCCCCTTCTCAGTGAGATTCAGGACACTCCCTTGGCCCCTCCTTGTTACTTAGCTTCTTTGGGTCTGTGGATTGTAGCATGGTTATACTCTGATATGTAACTAATAGCCACTTACAAGTGAATACATACCATGTGTGTCTTTCTGAGTCTGTGTTACCTCAGTCTGGATAATATTTTTTATTCCCATCCATTTATTTGCCTGAAAATTTCATGATTTTCTTTTTAATAGCTGAATCAATGGGGTTGGCTCCTAGAAGGATATGGGGGTGACTCTAGCTGAGACTCCTAACAGCCGTAGAGAGGGCTAATCCTGTACCTAGGCAGGACTTCCAGTGGAGGGAGGAGGACACCAACCCGCCCACAAAACCCTTGACCCAAAATTTACCCTGCTAACAAGGTGTGTAGGGAAAAGGATGTAGCAGAGATTGATGGAAAGGTCAGGCAATGACTGGTCCAACTTGAGACCCACCCCATGGCAGAGAGCCAACCCCTGACACTATTAATGATACTCGGCTATTTTGCAGACAGGAGACTAGCATAACTGTCCTCTGAGAGGCTCCACCCAGCAGTGAATTGAAACAAATGCTGAGACCCACAGCCAAACATTAGGGAAGAATAGAGGGACTCAAAGGAAACATGAACTCTACAAGAAGACCAACAGAGTCAACTAACTGAGGATCATAGGTGCTCAAAGAGGCTAAACCACCAACCAAAGAGCATGCATGGTCTGGACATAGGTAGGTAATGGGCAGCTTGGTCTTCATGTGGGTCCCCTAGAATTTCAAGCAGGGACTGTCTGACGTGGATTCTGTTGCCTGCTTTTAGATCACTTTCCCCTATCTGGGATGCATGTAGGGCCTCAGTAGAAGAGGTCATGTTTATTCCTGATGTGACTTGCTGTGCTGGGATGGGTTGGGGTTCTGAGGAGAAGCGGGAGAGAGAAAGTGGGAAGAGCAGGACCGGAAGGAGAGGAAGGAGGGAATGCAATAGGGATGTAAAGTGAATAAATAAAGACAAAAAAAACCCACATTCTCCCTCATGTAATACCTAATGCCAGCTGCTGTAGATCCCTCCAAACTTCAATGAAAGTATTCAACTTATTTTCAAGCAAAGAAACTAAACTACGCCATTTTAAACAACATCACAGGACCTTCTGGCTTTTCCTTTGGACTGCACTTACTGCATTGTACCCACAGAGAGAGTTATGACATCGAGAGCAGCAACAGCTTAAGTTAGCCTGTATGCATAGCAGCCAGCACAGGGAACTGAGCACGCAGAATTTCTACCCACTTAACACATTGTGACCTCCAGAGAACTGAGCTAAGCTGGCCAACCTGGCTTCAGAAGGCCATCAGTTAAGGTCTTACACAGTGTGATTATTTTTTTCTGTATGAACACGTGTGTGTGTGTGTGTGTGTGTGTGTGTGTGTACATATGTGTTTATGTGAGAGGTCACTGTCTGTCTCCCAGATCACTGCTCTATTCATTTTTCAGGTGTGTACTGGTATCTGAACTCTGGCTCTTATAGTTATATTTCCCAACAGAGCCATCTTCCTAGGAATTTCAATTTATTTTTTCTACATATTTCAGATACAATTTCAGTAGACTAAATTTTAAAATGGTTAAACAATCTCTCCTGTTGTATGCTGCAGATAAATCGTGCATGCCTCTACAAGTCAAATTTACTCACTCACTGCAACAATGTTTAATTAAACGTTCACAATTCGTATCTCTCTGCTTCGGCATGTTTTCATCTACTTTCTCTATGTATTTGTAAACCTTGTTTAAGTTTAGCCACAACCATAGGAAGGCAGAATTTTCAAGGTGGGTTATTCAAATTTTGCATAATTACTAAATAGTGAACAGTAAATAAATAATAAGTGCAGTGGTAAGTATGTGAACAGATTTAATGCTTAAGCCAGTTTCTCCTCTCAGGCGCTCATAGGGGGAAGCTCTTGCTGTTTAAAACTTGTATCATGTCAAAGTTGGGTAGGAGAAAATAAGGTGGCTTTTAACTGAAAGAGATGGGGAGTAAGCTGAATGTAATCAAAACATGTATGAAATTAACAAAGAACCAATGGAAAAGTCATCATAAGAGAAGAGAAGGCAAACGACAGGTTTTATTTCAAATGTTGTATTCTCTATTTTGATTTTAAGAAATACTTAATTTGTGTATGTGTAGATGTCTGTTTGTGTCTGTGTAAATGTATGCCACCTGTGAAGGGATGGCCGTGGAGGCCAGTAGAGGGAATCAGATATTCTGGAGGTAGAGTTGCAGGCAACTGTCAGCTGCCCAAGGTGGATCCTGGAAACTAACCCTGTGCGAGAGCAGCAAGCACTCACTCCTAACCACCGAGCCATCTCTCCAGTCCCCTCTCTCTCTCTCTCTCTCTGTGTGTGTGTGTGTTTGCTTGCCTATCAATGTAGCATGTGTGAGTGGTCCCGCAAATGCCAGAAAGGAGAATAGGATTTCCTGGATGTGGGGCTACAGGTGTTTGAAGGCTGTCAAGTGGGTCCTGGGAACTGGGCCAGGGTCATCTGCAGAAGTGACAAGTGTGCTAAGCTAGTAAACCATTTCTCCAGCCCCAGTCAGGATTTATTCCACAGATACAATAGGCTGTTCTCATTTTCCTCTTTATCTGTGTACATTCTACGAAGAAAAGTGTGTCGTTTCTCACAGCACCCACTCCCCCATGAAAGTTCTTAACTAATATTTTAAATTATTTGCTTTTTCGGTTTTCCTTACTTCATTTATTTTTGGTGTTGATTAAATAACTGTTTATTCATTTTCCTAATATATCCTTTCTATGAAAATCATTCCATAAGACACGACTGTTGTGTGTCAGATATTGGTAAATATTATGGCTAATTGATGTAACACTGCCTTCATAATTTCATTCAGACTAAAATGTTCTTATTTATATCTGCATAATTCACTAATTTTTCCATGCGGATCTAATTGCGATCCCAGATACACTTTGATATAATATCAATTTAAGCATAGCCTGGAGAAACAAATAATTTGAATTATAAATCATATGAAGATTAGTATGCTTTATGCTAAGAATATTTTTGGTTACTAGAAATTTTAAACGTAAAAATTTATTATTACATTCTAATGTCAATCTGTCAATAATGAAAAATCACATATCTCTCCTAAGCAAACAAATGCTTCTCCATTATGGAACATCCCAGCCATGCTTAGAGACTATTAAATTCCCAATTTCATGTTTTTTTTCCTAAGAAAATGATAATAAAATATTTAAAAGAGCCAAATGAATCAGGCAATGAGGCGATTAATATTGTCAATTTAACATGCTCCAAATCATCCAGGTATATCTGGGTAAATCCATAGGAAAGTCTAAATAAAATTAAGTGAGATAGAAAGGCCCAAAGAACTTGCATCATGGCCAAATTAGAAATCTACAGTCACAGATACCTAACCATCAATAACCCTACTTCTAGGGGATCCCATGCTATCTTTGGACCTCTGCAGGCACCACACATGCACTTGGTATACATAAATGCAGGCAGACAAATTACTCATACACATAAAAGTAAATAATAAAATGATAATGGCTGTGTTAAGCGGATAACTGACATTAAGTCAAGAGCTTTGAAACCCGTAAGTTGGTTGTTATAACTCATATAGTTGCAGGAGTTATAACTACGTGGTACTGACGCAAGACAAATGGAACGATGGGAAAAAGCATGAAGCGTTCAGAATGAGAGACAGACACATACAATAGGTGTTAGCATACAGGTGGTCCCACTGGCTGACCTGCCTTCATGGGCCTTCCAAGGTGTGAGGAACCTCTGATGTCATCACCTGCCTCGGCCAGGTGCTCCCCCCAGTAAAAAGAATCAGCCCATCAGTTTGCACTCTTACTCTTGGTCTTTTTCTGATTCTCTCTCTCTCTCTCTCTGTCTGTTTCTCTTGGTCTGTCACTTGACCTTGTTCTCTGACTCCTCTCTCTGCCCTCCTGGCTCACTCTCAAGTGAACCTCCTTGGACCAGGCCTGTTGCATGGTGCGAAATTCCTCCCATCTATTGTAACAATAGGTGTGTGGGTATATCAGTTATATTACAGTTAAATGAAGCAAAACAGGGCTCCTCAGTAGAGACTTCTGAATGTTCAACGATACAATAAAAGAAATGAACAGTATGTGATGGTTTATGGTGAAAGATCCTAGAATTACCTTGGAGACAAGTCTGGATGTGCCTGTGGTGAATTTTCTTGATTAGGTGAATGGTGGTGGGATCATCCACTCAAATACAGATAGGGCTCACAATCCCGTGAGCTGGAGTCTTTTACTGCGTAAAAAGACGGACTTGAACTGAGCAGCAACATTCATCTCTCTCTTTTTCCTGACTGCAGATACTCTGTGAGCAGCTGCCGCATGCCACTGCCACCATGTCCTCGTCACATGATGGACTGCATCCTCAAGCCATGAGCTTTCACAGCAACACACAATGGGACTACCTCTCTTTCCAACAACTTTGTTATTCTTTACGGGCAAGACTACATCATTACCTTTCCTCTTTCCTACTTAAAGCCACAATGACTATTTACTAAGGTCTACGAAATATATACGCCATTTGAATAGCCCATCTTTCTCTCCTTATGCTCCCTGTCTATCTCGTTCTTGTTTTCCATCTCTCTTTTCTTTCTTTTCTTTGGGTAGTGAGTTGGCATGGGAAGCAAGGTCTAGCAACAGAACTGTCCAGGCTTTACAGGCAGACATTGACTACCACTGGTGGGAAGGTGTAGGAGCGGCAAATTCTGCCTCATCACATCAGCTGGTTCTGTTAATTCACTGTGATGAATCAGAGCTGCTAAATGCAGAATCCTATCATTTGTGCTTCCAGGCAATCCCCTTCTGACTCACCCTGTTTTCAAAGTTGTAGTTATGGTTTCCGACAGATTAATGGCGCCATGCCTCCCACCTGGGGCACGCTTTGAAACCCTCTATTTTCATTGACTTGTTCAAAACACTTTCTTCCTTTCATCTCTCCTGTTTGAAAAAAAAAATCACTGAGTACAAAATCTCTGAAACATTTAGGACTTTAAAAACTCTTACTGCAGAATATGTGCAAATAATAATTTGAGGAATGGAACAAAATTAACTGCTTCTCTTTTTTTCAGTCTTGTATGTGGAAATAAGTAAGTTCCAAAAGAAGAAAGAACAGAGTTGAAGATGAGGATCATTTTATCCAAGGACCAATGGGGGTATAAAACTAAGATTGGGCATTTAATTACGAGGACTGCTGTCATTTCTATATACATTTGCTTTTTATCAATTAACAGTAGAAATTGATGGTGGACGCTTATCCAGTTAATACAGAAACCAACTTTTTTTTTTTTTAATGAATTAACTCTGAAATATATTTTAGGAGCTTAACAAGTCTGACTTTTTTTTGAGACAATTAGTTGAAAAAAAATCTATATTTTCTCTCTGGTTAAAATTTTTTTTAATTTTTCATCAATTATACTTTATTCATTCTGCATCCCCCCATAAGCCCCTCCCTCCTCCCCTCCCAATCCCACCCTCCCTCCTCCCTCTGCTTGCATGCCACTCCCCAAGTCCACTAATAGGGGAGGTTCTCCTCTCCTTTCTGATCTTAGTCTGTCAGTTCACATCAAAAGTGGCTGCATTGTCCTCTACTATGGCCTGGTAAGGCTGCTACCCCCCAGAGGAAGGTGATCAAAGAGCAGGCCAATCAGATTATGTCAGAGGCAGTCCCTCTTCACATTACAGAAACCAACTTTTTAAAATAGCCCACTTTTGCATATTATTAAGTATTTATCATATATGCTTCTATGAATTTGCTGAATATACCAAGGAGAAAATAGGAATACAGATGTCTATAAATTGTTTTGTAATACAGTTTTCATTATATGTCTTTTTTTTTTTCAATGCAGTTTATTCAGGAACCTTGAACAATCATCGGACCCTGGGAAAAGCCAGCCCAGAGCTTAAATAGCCTCTGGGTAGCCAACCCCAGCGTGCCACGTGGGCAATGCAGATAGGTCCACATACATGGAAGCAAGCCAGATCCTCAGCCTTAGCCAAATGTGGAGTTGTTTGTGACAGAGAGCACTCACCATCGGGAAGGTGGAAGGTTGAAACCAGCTCCATCTTTAAGGCGCAGCATTACACAGCTCTCTACAGTTCCCCCTTTTTGTTTTAGACGCATCAGGCAAGAGTAGAGGTCTGATCTCTGATATTAGAAATAAATTGGGACTTTGTACCGATGTTCATTTAGGTGTCATCCACCCAAAGAGCATCAGACCCTACCGATACCTTTTTCTCAGAGGCGGGACCTGGGGCATCAACCTGCATGCAATCAGACTTGCTCTTCTCTGGGTCGAAAGCGGCTGACCCTGAGTGCAGTGCTTAGCCTCGCATCCTGAGCATAACATTTTAGCTTTTTATGGTAGCCAACCATGCTTGGGGAGACTGTCCTGCTTCAATGGCTGTAAAGGCCTGAATGGTCATGGCTGCATTACGCTGTTGTGAGACTCTAATCTTGCATATACACCACAGGCAAACCAAGGAGACCAACACCAGAAGGCCTGCTAACGCTCCCATGCCCGCCCATTCCTTCAGATGATTCATGGCTGCAGCAATCCATGGTGATAATCCTGTGGCTAGTCCTGCGTCCACTCTGGTAGAATTTACTGTGATAATGGCCACTCTCAGCTGCTCCATCGTAGTATTGAATTCTCCAGTCCAATTACCTAAAATATAGCTAGACAATTGTTTAGACAGATTTGCAGCACAGGAAAAATTCTCATGTTGTATGCTAGTGACACAAAGTCCAGCATACTTTCATTGACAGCCCGGTTGAGCCATTTGCCATAGGGTATCAATTTGCTCCTGCACGAGGTCAATCCTCTGATTGAACACCATCAAGCCTCCTTTTAGTTGAGCATTAATTCCTTTATGTACAACTAAGGCATGAGCTACATTGGCTAAAAGATTATTCAGGGTCTGAGCAGTCTGCACAGTATGACTCATGGCTAATGCCCCGGTGGTAGCTCCAACAGCTGCCAATGAGATGGCAGTAACAGTGGCGGCTGTAGTTCCAAGATCCCTTTTCTGTCTGAAGAGAGTCATAGCGTGAGGGGCATCCACGGGCACAGGCACCCAGCGAGGCGTGCGAGTAACCAGGGCATACCTAAATTCACTAGCATTCCAGCATTGGGCATTATATGCATCTTTAAAGTATCTGTTCCAGTTATCTTTGCTATTGCTGTGATGAAACACAGCAAAACAACAGCCAAAACAACTCAGGGAAGGAAACTGTTTATTTGGCTTGCAGATTACAGTCCACCATCTACAAAATTCATGGCAGGAGCTCAAGGCGGGAACCAAGAGGTAGGAACTGAAGAGGGACACTGCTTGCTGGCTTGCTATCCATTCTAGTGGAGCTTGATTTCTACCACTCAGGAATGATGCCAAATACATTGGACTGGAACTTCTACATAAATCATTAATAGAGAAAACAACCCAAAGACTCACCTACATACAAACCTGATGGAAACAATTCCTTAATTGAGTTTCCTTTGGTCCGGATGATGTCATTTTGTGTTAAGTTGATAAAAACTAATGAAGAATGTATCATAATATTCCTGTACAATTATCATAAGTTGAAAATAGCTTATGTATTATAATGATGGTTTAAAATAGAATATCCCCTAAAAATTCAGATGTTTGAATATGCAGTACACGCTGTAGGCATGGATGTGGTTTTGCCAGATGACATATGTCACTGGAGGTAGGGTTTGAATTTTTAAAAGCTTTGTGTTATTCCAAGACTATTTTTCCCATCTTTCCAGTGCTTCTGGTTCAAGATATTGTCTCTCTACTGTTCTATCACCATGCCCAACTGCTGCCACATTTCCTTACCATGATAGTGATGGACTCATATCACTCTGGAAACATAAGCCCAAAATAAATCCTTTCTTCTATAAGTTGCTGTGGTCAAAGTATTTTATCACAGTAATATATAAGTAACTGATACACATACTAAGAGAGATCTAAGTGGTTTCCTATGTTTTTATTAGTGGTGTCACAATTAATGTAACCTATCTAGAATCATGTTTATGCAGGTGATTTTGTTATGTCTGCAAAAACAGCATATAAATAAATCTCGAGGTTTTGTAAAGCTGACTATTCAGACAAGTGACAGTCTACAGAATTAAATAAAATTTTTACCAACTACACATTCCATAGAGGGCTAATATGCAAAAATATAAAGAACTCAAAATACTAGATATCAATAAAACAAATAACCCAATTAAAATGAGGTACAGATCTAAACAGAGAATTCTCAAAAGAGGAAATGCCAATGGCAGAGAAACACTTAAAGAAATGCTAAACATCTCTAACCATCAGAGGGATGTAAATCAAAACTACTTTGAGATTTTATAACCATCAAAACATCTAAGATTAATAAGTAGGTTGTAAAGTAAGTGAACACTCATTCATTGCTCGTGGTGGTGCAAACTTACACAACCACCATGGAAATCAGTGTAGCAGTTCTTCTGTAGAAGATGACAGTCAGTATACCTCAAGATCCAGCAATACCACTCTTGAGCATATACCCAAAAGATGTTTCATCCTACCACAGACATGATTGCACAGCCATATTCGTGGCTGATATCAATGCATAGAAGAGGTTCTAAAACTTCATTACTTCTCAGGAAGTGTTATGAACTGACCTGGAATCCTGTTTCCTAAGCAATAGTTGTCACAGAATCCAAAATGAAATGCAAGAGGCTAAAGGGGGAAAACAAAAACAAAAAAACAGTTCTACCCAAATGTGAATCACAGCAAAGACTGGCATGGCAAGAAGTCCTCAAAGATGCAACAGTGACACTTATGTGTAGAGGTAACCAACAGCTGACTAAGTGGACATAATGCTTACTCAATAGAAAAGAATTGATGACTGCTAGTGAAACCTAGACAATTACCCATACCCGATGAGGTCGTGGACTCTCAGAAGAATCAACTTCTGCCATTTTCCTAAACCAGCATTATTCCCCAAAGCATTCTAACCACCTATCTCTGTATCCACAGATAAGTATGGCCCTTACCCTCCACCAAAGAAGTTTCTTTTTGTAGCAGATGGAGACCATTAGAAAAATAAGAAATAGGTCAAAATGGAAAAAAAAAAATTGACCTTGGAACAGTCATCCCCATTTGAGCTAGAGTACCAGGCAACTGTGAGCCTCTCAATACAGGTTCTGTGTAGAAAAAGAACCGGGTTACGCAGCAAGTTCTCTTAAGCACTGAGCTGTTTCTGGTTTCTCTTTCCCTTTCTTTTTCCAGTGTACATCTCATACTTGGATAGCCTTCAGCATGTGTCTCACAGTCTTTGATCTCCCTTTGTTAACTTGCTGAGTTCCAATGCATATGAGCCTGCTTCCTTACCCGGCTTGCTATTGTAATGAATGTGATGTTTATTCTTTGAACAACAAAGAATAAACTAATTTGTACTGATCTAAGCCTCCAGAGAATTCTCTCATTTCTCTGAGCAAAGTTTTAAGTATTATTGTTCAAAGACAAATAGAGCTACAGAATCCATTCCATGGAGAATAATTTGTGTATTCCTAATGGATTGGGTTTTAATTGGTAGTTTTCTGTGTTACAAAAAACAGTGAACATTTAAGATACCCTCTTGATTCATGTTCTTTGTCTTCCCCACCCCACTGACTTATGAACTCACAAAATTTTACAACCAAAGTTGGCCTGGAAGCTGGGGAGATGGCTCAGTTAGCAAAGTGCCTGCCTTGTAAACAGGAAGACCCAGTTTCCATTCTTAAGTCTGCATAATACAAAACAAAACAAAATGGATAAAATGTGAGGAAGGCATGCAATTACCTGCTGTCCCAGTACCAGGCAAGCAGAGACAAAAATCTCTGGAGCAAGCCAGCTAACTAACTCTAGTAAGAATTGGTGCATTCTATGTTCAGCAAGAGTTTTTGCCTCAATAAATAAAGTGGAGGTTGGTTAAGAAAGACACAGGATGTCAATCAGGCCTCCATACCCATTCGCTCAAATACTTGCCTACACAAATACAAACATGTATACCCCTCCCACATATAAAACAAAAACATCATGACACTTATTGACAATCTCAGCACTTTTCAGGCACCTTAGTTGGAATCTTGACATGGAGACATGGTAATAATCTTATGGTGGTGAGATGGAAGGTGGAGACAGGTAAACTCCTGGAACCTCATGATACAGCTTAGGAAAATCACAGACCCATAAAACACTCCATCCTAAGCAAAAACTGGAGGATATCCAGGAAATGACACAGTTTTCTTCTGACCTCAAGCATGAACAGACATGGGCACTTGTGCACCCTCCTGTATATGCACCCCATAAACACATACATACACACACAAATTGCATTAAAACCCCTCTCTTATGGTAAACCACCAAGACCAGCAAACTAGCATATCAAAATATTTGCTATGAGTAGGAAAGCAAATGCTTCCATTTCTCTCAGCTATCAAAATCAGGAGTTGCAACTGAACCAGCCTTAATTTTCAGATGAAGTTTATTGTTCTTGTGCAAATCATTGCACATGTCAAAAAAAAAAAAAACTATGCCTTAAGTAAAATTAATTTTTGAAAAGGTGCTGTATAGCTTGGATCTGAATTGGCCCTAAGCACTGATATATACAGGTTTGTTCTCCAGTGGCACTAGCAAAAAGTGGCAGAAATGTAGGAAAGGCAGGGTTGCTTCATGCAAGAATTTTAATGTTTATTTATTATTTGTTTACTTTGATTTATATGTATGATGTGCTCCCATGACAGAGTACATGTGTAGAGGTCAGAGGACAGCTTACAGGAATTGGCTCTCCTCCTTTACCACATGGTTCTCCTCCCTGGCACTGAATTCCAGTTCCTGGACTTGGCAGCAAGTGCCTTTATCACTGAATCTTCGCACCAAACCTAACACAAGGTTTTAAGAGATGTGACATCTACCCTTGAAGGAGATCATGGGACCTTGCCCTGCCCTCTCTTTCTACCTGATCATGAGCTTTTCTGTCTTCATCTTTCCCAAGCTCCTGCCATGATGTACTGTGCTGCCATAAGCCTAGGCAACCAGCATTTCCAAAACTGTCAGCATAAAAAAAAAAATCCTTTAATTTTTATAGGTTATTTTATGTATCTTGTAAAACCTAGGGAAACTGATATTAAAACAGAAGAATACAGAACTAATTTTTTAAAGCAAGGGAGAAGGGAATAAATGTATTTTCCAGTTTGCTGTTATAATCTATTTTCTCAAATTTGATTTGTTTATGCTAAGGAAATTAAGTTAAAAAGTGCAATAACATAGTTAATAGATTTTACCTTCTTTTTAAAAATTGTAGAATTATTTAGCTTATGTGTATGGATATTTTTTTTTCAATGCAGTTTATTCAGGAACCTTGAACAATTATCGGACCCTGGGAAAAGCCAGCCCAGAGCTTAAATAGCCTCTGGGTAGCCAACCCCAGCGTGCCACGTGGGCAATGCAGATAGGTCCACATACATGGAAGCAAGCCAGATCCTCAGCCTTAGCCAAATGTGGAGTTGTTTGTGACAAAGAGCACTCACCATCGGGAAGGTGGAAGGCGGAAACCAGCTCCATCTTTAGGGCACGGCATTACGCAGCTCTCTACAGTTCCCCCTTTTTGTTTTAGACGCATCAGGCAAGAGTAGAAGTCTGATCTCTGATATTAGAAATAAATTGGGACTTTGTACTGATGTTCATTTAGGTGTCATCCACCCAAAGAGCATCAGACCCTACCGATACCTTTTTCTCAGAGGCGGGACCTGGGGTATCAACCCGCATGCAATCAGACTTGCTCTTCTCTGGGTCGAAAGTGGCTGACCCTGAGTGCAGTGCTTAGCCTCGCATCCTGAGCGTATCATTTTAGCTTTTTGTGGTAGCCAACCATGCCTGTGTGTGTGAATGTATGCAGTGCTCACATAGGTCAGAAAAGAATATTTGATCCCTTGGAGCTGAGTTACAGATGGTTTTGAGTTTGGGAAGTCGATTTGGGTTCTCTGCAAGAGCAAAATATGTTCCTGTCTCCTCTTCAACCATCCAACCAGCCATTTATCTCTTATTAGGTAAGAAAATGGAAAATAACTAGTTAAATGTAAGTTTTTGAGTAAATAACTAGGGAAATGGTAAAAGAAAGAAAGAAAGAGAGAGAGAGAGAGAGGAAGGAAGGAAGGAAGGAAGGAAGGAAGGAAGGAAGGAAAAAGAAAGAAAGAAAAAAAGAAAGAAAGAAAGAAAGAAAGAAAGGCAGCAACAAAGTCTGTAATTCACTTGGGGCCTGGATTTTGGCATTGGCCTGGAACTCTCTGCTCCTGGATGAAAAATAAGGTTCTGGTTCTCTCAGGAACAGCTAGAGAGTTTTAGAGCAAAGCCCATGTTCTAGGCCAGGGTGTGGAAAAGGTTTTCCACAGAGTGTTACCATTTAGCTCTTTTAGCATGAGATTGCTAGTAGCAATGGAAGCTCAAGCATTCCAAAGCCTATGTCAATACCAAGGTGCTACAGCTCTTGGTTAAGATGCTGTGCTAAGCATGGCAGAGTTGTGGATGAAAGCCCATGCCTGTTGGGCTTGCAACTGAGACACAGGCCTGATGAGGCCCAGGCCTGTCCAAGTGAAATGAGGCCTAGTAGGGGATAAATGATGAATCTCAGGAAGTCATGGTAGAAGGTTGATGGTATCATCCAGCATGCAAACCCAGCAGTACATTTATTTGAAATTAGTGATTTATAAACCTTGGGCAGCAGGAAGGATTTGTAGGGAGATGGTGTTTGATTTGCTGAGGTCAGGGGATTAAGGATACTTGATTTGCATGTGCTTCATTTTCCATGCAGCAAAATGGTCCTATCACAAGAAGAACACAGCACGTAATTATTCTAGGGGAGAGGGGGAAATCTCAGCATACAATTGAAAGTCACTGCTGAAGACTAAGATCTTTATCAGGGTGGGCTATTTCTAGAAAGAGCTAGCTGAACTGGTTTTATTATTAGGAAAGGGTCAGGCCCATAATCTGCCTGGAGTGCTATGTGACACTCCTTACAAGATCTGGGGTCTCTGTCTCTCAGATCAGGAGAAACTTAGAGCCTCACAAAGAAAAGAAAGTCTATCATAGACCAGTGCAAATAAATGGCTATCTGGTGACATAAGACTTTAACCTTATCCAGCAGGGCCTCACAAAAGTCTCGGAGGTGAAGAAGGAAAGAAAAAAAAATTGTAGAAAAAAAATCACCAGGAGTCACTTTGAGTGCATCAGACAAATGCCAGAGAAGAGGTTTTCGTTTGGGCTCATTGTATCTGAGGATGTCGGTCCGGCATGGAAAGACAGTGGGACCATGAGCAGGACGCTGGTTGTGTTATAGGCAACAGAAGGGAGGGGCCTGGGGAAGATTGCCTTGAATGGTCCAATCCTGGAGACCTACTCCTGCTCGCTAAGTCTACCTTCCTCAAAGTTCCACAGCTTCCTCAACCCCAACCACGACATTCAGAAGAGGGATTCAAACCCTGAAGGCTGGGGAGGCATGGATTTCAAACTGAGGCTAAGATCATCAATGTCTCTGATAGAAACCAATGTGTGCTTCAGAGCACTCTATAACCAGTTGAATGTTTCTTTACAGATTGCACTCTCTTTCCATCATTAGCATCCTGGGCTCATTTCTTCATCTGCCCCATAGCCTCAGAAGCAAGAATGACTTCCACTTCACATCATGCTTCTGACTCACACTGATCAACTGTACTTAAAAAACACAAACCTGTTTTGGTGCATTCCTGACCTTTTAAATAAGTGGACTGAACCCTCAGAACTCCACGATCCTTTGGTAATCATGTGATGTTGAATTCTTTTTTCCTTATAAGGAAACCTAGTTCTTATTTCCTCTTCAACTTACCAGTATTATGAATTACATTGTTTATAGATCAAAGATGTATCACTGGCTGTCAGAGCCATGGAGGAGTACAACAGATTTTTCCATCATTCTTCTCTGCTCTTCACCTGCTTGTGGCTGAGGGTAACGGGCACTTGGTGACACCAGTTTCTGCCCAAATTCTGAAACATTTTATTTCTCAGCCTAGTTCCAGCTCTCCACTGGCTTTCCAAGCATTTTATTATAAACGTCCAATTGATCTACTACAGTACTAAAACTATTGGGGTCCATGAATCACCAAAGAAAGACCCCAGATTCAGATGGTATGCAAAGAACAAAGAATGTTTATTCTGCAGAGAATTCCAGCATGCTGGGGTCACCACCTTCACAAAACAGCAGCAAACCAGAAACAGTCGTGCAGGCCCTATTTAAAGGCAGTCAGTTGGGGGTATTTCAGAAATGATTAGGTGAACTTTACTTTTATTGATAGGCAGCTAACCAAGAAGTATGGGGCTAATCAGGATTGGTCAGGAGCTTAGGGACTTTCCAAAGTAATTACTAAGTAACTATCTCTGACCCAAGCCGGGTGTGACAGCCAATGCTGATCCTAGAAAACAAAACTGAAACTCAAACCTAGTCAGGTAAAGTTATAACTAAAGCCTGTAATGAAGTCAGACTGGAATTAAGCACTCTCAAAACAATCATCTGTTTCGTATTCAGTGTGCTAGTGTAGAACTCTGGCCATGACCAATCTTGCCGCCTACTTACAGATAGTGACATCTTAGAAAACGAACTCTCAAGAGTTCATTAAAATGCTAATGGCCATGGCTACTGAGGAAGGTAAGATAGAAGTTACTCATATTGATATAAAGAGTGGGCATGCGTTCCACAACTTAAAGAAATCAGGGAGAAAGGGTCTGTGGGCTGTTCATGCTATGAGTTCCTTTCTGCCCAGAGGAGTGTCATCCTGGATGCAAAGCCTGTCAAACTACCTGCCACAGCCTCTAGGCTGCAAAGTTGGGATTGGACATGATATTTTGTAATAACCAGAGCTGTGAAAGGGTTTCCCTCCAGCTGTGAGGTGAAATGGTTGTTAAAGAGAAAATTGAAATGTGATTTATGGGCAATTTTTCCCAATTCCTGTCATGACTGTTATCAAAAGACACATTACCAGTGTGTCTTGTTCCCTGTGCAGAGTGAGAAACAGGGTAGGAAGCCCTTGAAGTATCTTAAGCCCTTAAGCATCTGGCATCAGGCTCATGCCAACATGTTTGTTAACCTAATACTCCTCATGGTTGGATGTGAAAAAGACAGTTTGTGAGTCAAATATAAATTATCAAACTATTGTAGCCCTAAACTTTCATCAAGCCAGCTTGATTAAAAAACAAAACAAAATGAAACAAACAAACAACGACAACAAGGAAAACCCCAAGTTTATCAAAAATCATTCCAGTTCATTCATGGAATGGGAAACTGATAGTAAATTTCTGATTAGTAATTAGAAAAATTTAATATATGGACGAATTTCTAAGAAAATCCAGTATCAAACAATTTATAAAACAAAGTATCAAAAGTTCACTACACCTAACAGAGATTTGACACATTTTTGAATTTCCATAAAAGTTCCTGGCACAGATTGAAAGTGTGATGCCCTGTTTATGCTTGTGTGCTTGAATAATTAGCCCCCAGATAGCAGCACTATTTGGGGAGGTGGTGGAACCCTGGAGAGATGAGGTCTATCTTGAGGGAGTGAACCTTTGGAGTCTTTGACCTGAGCTGTGTAGTCTGGCTGCATCTCCTGGTAGGTGACTCCTTCCTGGTCTAATGAGATGGGATAAAACATCTGCCACCCACACCATCCCTGGAAACAATCTTTCCATGCTTTTTTACGCCAGGATGGACCACATCCCTCAAAACATGAGTCAAATAAACTCCTTTCTCACGTTTACTTTTGTCAGTCACTTCATCATGGTGCTGAGAAAATGAACTTGTTCAGTTCTTCACTTCTGAGTCTCAAGTTTTAAACTCATGTCTTTGTGCAGGGGAATGGATGTTCTGGGTCAGCACAGGTCCTGAGACAACTCTGCATAACACAACCAAGGTCCTGAAACAATGTTGCATAACACAACCAACCAAGATTGGGCTTAGTGAGTAAAACTCATGGCTGCTTTTCATGACTGTCTGGCTTCATGGATCAAAGTCCCCCAGACTTTGTGAAGTTTTAGAGTCATGTTTTTTGGTAGGAAATTATTCTTATCCAAATGAAAAATGAGACTGTTTATGAAGTCATATTCCAAAGTCTGTTTGCTGGTCATCATGAATATATCAAAATGACATAATTTCATAAAATATAGTTAATTATATTTGACTACTTAATGACAATATTATATGCATACACATACCCATCTGTTTAATGCTAATTATAACTATTCAAGCCTTTCAAATAAAAATTAAATCTGTATCTGGCTATTGTTATGACACAATTTACTTTTACCACTGTTTCACTATAAATTCAAAAGGCAAAGTTATATTTAGGAAAGAGATATCTTAAAATTTTATGTTGCACAAAATATCATACAATCAATAAAAAATAGTAAGGTAGAAAGAAATCAGTTATAGTCACAGAGCTAAAAGATTGTCAAATATAAATATTTGAAGCATTTCCTCAGAGGTCCTATTTATAGAAGTAGGTTATAAATTTGAGTGTTTGTTTTGAGTTTTTCAACTAAGCACGGTGAACATAAGATCCCTGATAAGACATTCCCTCATGTCCCTGCCCTTCTGACCTCTCATTGATCTTACCTTGGATATACAAATCTACCTAACACTCAGTAGATTTCATGAAGAGAATCCACAGAGATAAACTGCTCATCAGTACAAGCATTTTTTCCCCTTATACTCAAACTTAAAAACAAGTGTATACAGGGAGCTGACTGTTTAAAAATACCTTGATACACTCAGTGAAAATTTTCAGGAAAAATGTCATACTTGGAAGTAGAGGATGACTGCCTCCCAGAGCTGATCAGACTTCACTCAACCACTAATTAACTATGTTAATTTTGCAGAAGTATCAAGTCAAATACGTATATCTGGGTGGTATTGAATTGAAAACAAATTTGAAATTGGTAGACAATAAGATAGCCTATTTCTCCAGTGTAACAAATAAAAGCACCCACAAAGAGAAAGCTATTTTTGGAATGTGAGTGATAGGCAAATTTAAAGCCAACCTACCAATCTTCCAAAATAGAAAGTGCCAGAAAGCATTGACAGCCACCATTGTTTTAAATGATTGATAGTGCATTTCAGGAAACATTAAATTTATTTCAGCCTTGCCCACTAAAGTGCACTGCCATAACAGTTTTTGACACCCAGAACTTTATCCTATCTGTTGACAAACCTGGTATCTCACTGACATGCACCGAAGGCAAATCCTCAACAGCCTTTTTGCCCAGTCATTGAACAAAGAGTGATCTATTAATGTAGTAAGCTGCTCTCTAAATACTCACAGTGATGGAGAAGCACTTAAGTTGTAATCCACCTGAGGAAGTTTATGTAAACAAACAAACAAGCAAAAAGACAAAGGCATTGTTCACACAACAGCAGCCAAGCAAGATAAGTGCTAGAGCGCTACAGACTACTGAGCATAGAGCTAGCTACACCTAAAGATTTGTTAAGAAAATAGACATGGCATTAAATATTCTCATCACAAAAAATAAAACTAAAATGAAGGCAAAAGGAAAGGTTAGGATGATGGCTATGTATGTGTTCTAGTGGTAGTGACTACATCATGAATGCACTCTTATTTACAAACTCACCAAGATATGTACATTAATGATATATAGAATAATTTTGTATGTCAATCATCTCTAAAGAAATAAATAAAATGGTATTAATGGTATTGGTGGAGTACTTGCCTAGCATGCATGAAGTCCTGACCTCAGTCCCCAGCCCTTCATAAAATGTGGTTGCAGGCCTATAACCTCGGCACCAGGACTTTATGCTGAAGACAAAATGAGCTTTTACAATCTGTTTATATAATATACTAAGATGAAATTTTCTTTCATGTCTGTCAATAATTAATCCCATTGAAGTATTTCTAGTGTGTAAAATAGTAAAATATGTTTTTAATTATTTTGAGCATAATATACGTTTCATTTAAAAAATCTACTTATACACTCTGGTCTTTTGATTCTTAAGCAGTTACGAAAACTGAATTTCATTTTAATTTGAATTCATCAAGTAAATTCCCAACCTATTATCTGAAGGTGCAGAAAAACTTTCATGAATATGAGAAGAAAATTAAATGCTCCTCATTCTAAACTCTACTGATATGAATCATTTGTTCTGTCTCATTTTCCTTGCTTTTCCCAGAAACTTTTATACCCTTTGTTTTTTTTATGAGCCTGTCCGTAATTCTTTCACCTGGTGTCTGAGTATTTTAAATTATTCAACTATTAGCCTGAATTTCAATCTAATAAATTGGTTTTACAGCAGTTTGCACTTAAATATCCAATCATTTCAGGTAGATTTTAAGGTTCTAAGTATTCTATTTTCACCTTTGCTAAAATTTATTTTAATTATGTATGTTTATTTCTATATGTATATGTGCATTTGAGCACAAGGTGGTTGAGTCTGGTGGTTGGTTTTAATTGTCAGCTTGGCACAGCCTAGAATCTCTCGGAAGGAGAATCTCAGTGAAAGATCCTCTAGCTCAGTTTGGTCTATCGTATGTCTGGGGACAGTTATCGTAACTACTCCAACTGATATAGGAAGACTTGGCTTGAAAGTGGGCAGCCCCGTTCCCTGGTTTGGGGTCCTTGACTACATAAGGGTAGAGAGAGCTAGCTGAGCACTAAGCATGCATTCACTCATTACCGCTCTCTTTACTGCGGGTGTGATGTGACTAACTGCCTCAAGTTTCTGCAACTTTGATTTCCCTGTTATGGCACACTGTAACCTGTAAGCTGAGAAAAGCCCTTCCTCCCCTCTGTTGCTTTCAGGGTATTTTTATCACAGTAGTAGAAATGAAACTAGAACACCTATATTCCTGAAAGCCAATCAAAGTAGCCTTTTCCTCAGATGCTGGCAATATGGCCTGAATTTGGCTGTAAGAAAAACTCTCTTACCAGAATCTGCTTTTAGCTAATGAAGCCACCTTGCTCTGGGTAACTTCTCCCTCTTTGGAGCAGCCTATATCCAATGACTGAATGATGGAACAGTGAAAAGTCCCCAACACTCTAGAATCCCAAATTGCCATCAATGGAAAACTATCTTAAACTATGGAACACTTTGGCTCATTTAAATTGTTGGAGACACTGTTGGTTTTGAGAACCATCTGTCCCCCTTTTAGGTTCTGTCCTGAGCCATGGCTTTCATAACTAAGTCTATACACATTGATGCAGATGGAAAAGATAGAATGCAAACTTTAGAAGCAGGATGTTAAGAGTGGTAAAACATTGTCCGGTTCTAAATTCCCATTATTAAGCAATAAGACAAAGAACAATGAAAATATTCTCCAAATGCTTTCCAGCATAAACAGATGATTGAAAGACCCTCTCTATAATCCACAAAGGCAATTGTGCATGTCTCCAAGAAACTGGATGCCATATATCCAGGCAATTGTGAACCTGACCGAGGTACTGGAAACCAAAGTCAGGCCCTCTGGAACATGTGCTCTTACTGAGTCATATCCCCAGCCCACAGTTTTAGGTTTCTATAGAGTACAACAAGGTAATGTTTATGCCCACAATTTCTTCATGTTCAGTATGCTTTTACTTTCCCCACTACAATTTATAATATTGTTTTAAGATACTTTTGGCATTTTAAAACTGGAAGACTTAACACTTATAGGATTAAAAAATATTCAGTATTTTGGTTGTTTTGTTTTTTTTTTAAATGGGCTTGTTCTAATGATAAAACCAACCAACAACATTCCTTTATTTTAAAGGCATAAATTACAAAAATAAATTTGTAAAAATTAATTTTTATTAAAAGGATATGAAAATTTAAAAGTGATACAGCTAAATTAGATGCTTTGGGTATATGGTACAGGTGAATAATTTTTCTCTCTTATATTTATAGTTGTTCAAAATTATAAAAATGTTATGATGTATAGCTGAAATATTATTTAGAGTGAGTCTTTACTTTCATGGACTTTTCAATTAACTTTCAAATTTTCTGTTTGACTCAAGCTTTGTTGTCAACTGAACGGTAACAGCATCTGCTTCTTCGTGGCAATTTTTATTGCATGAATACAGTTCTTGGATAGGCGCCTCATTCTTTCCTAAAGGCAATTGATTTCCCATGTGCAGACCCCGCTGCTCAGCTGGGAACCTGAGAGTTATTCTCCTTTAGCACTAGAATGAAATCTCTGGGGTTATATCAAATATAGGAGCTATCTATTTGGTATCCACTTACTCTTGTGAGGAAACATATCTGTGAGCCTTTTTGAAAGAAAAATTGGAAAGGAGTCTGACCTCTGAATAAGGTAGCAGTATTTATTTTCCATGTTTAATTTCCCTGGAATTGAGTGCTCAGAATGGTATGGCCTTAGAAACCAAGAGGTGTTGATTGTTAGGCATTTGATTTTGTTAAAATCGCGTTTAGCTACAAACAGATTCTGAATTTTTGTTAGAATTATATTATTAGCATGCTGAAGCTTTGCACCTACTCCTCTTTATTTCTCCCACTCATGTTTTCACTTAATAACTTTTCACAAAACATTCTAAATAGTCACATTTTCATAGTAACTATGTGAATGCTTGGATTCAAACACTGGATGCTAAGATGACAGTTTTGTAAGTCTGTCTGTACATTTAAGCAAATGCATTTCTAAGTGCTATGCTTCAAAACCCAAAAACTGCAATAATTGTGCTTGAAAATTTTTACCAAGGGTGATCTTCACAAAATGCTGTAGATTTGGCTATTAACAAAGGCAGAAATACACATTATTTTAACACATATTTCATGTAAATATTTGAACACTTTTTCTAAACCAAATTCTTCCTATGGTTCTTTATATTACTGCTGCCAAATTCTTGAGAGTTATTTCCAGAAAAATTCCATGTCACTGATAACTTTAACTATCTCATATTATTTTGTATTCTTAAATAGGCTTTGTACTTTTATTATACAGAGATTTTTTTTTCTTCAAATGTATATAATTAAGATATCCACATATATATATATATATTTAAATTGTTAAAGGGCTGGATTACCAAATTGGAGAAATTGTATTCTGGATGAATTTTTTTAATATAATTTTTTATTTATTACAATTTATTTTCTTTGTATCCCACCTGTAGCCCCTACCCTTGTCCCCTCCCTCCTTCATCTTCTTCCAGACCCTTCCCAGTCCACTGATAGGGGAAGACCTCCTCCCCTTCCATCTGACCCTAGCCTATCAGGTCTCATCAGGACTGTCTTTGATAGTCTTCCTCTGTGGCCTGGTAAAGCTGCTCCCCCCGCCCCCCCCCCCCCAGGGGGAGGTGAGCAAAGAGCCAGCCACTGAGTTCATATCAGAGACAGACCCTGTTCCTTTTACTAGCACATTTGGAGACTGAGCTGCCATGGGCTACATCTGTTCAGGGGTTCTAGGTTATCTCCATGAATGTTCTTTGGTATAGTATCAGTCTTAGAAAAGACTGGGCCCAGGTTCTGTTGTTCTCCTTGTGGAGCTCCCAACCTTTCCAAGTCTTTCTATCTCCCGCTTCTTTCAAAAGGTTCCCTGCACTCTCCCCAAAGTTTGGCTATAAGTTTCAAGCATCTGCTTTAATACCCTGCTGGGCAGAGTCTTTCAGAGGCCCTCTGTGGTAGGCTCCTGTCTTTTTCCTTGTTTTCACCTTCTTCCAATGTCTATCTTGTTTGCCTTTTTGAATGAGGATTTCACATCTTACCAGGGTCCTCCTTGTTGCTCAGCTTCTGTAGGTGATTAGGTTTTACATGCTCACATGGGACATACCTTCGTAAGATAAGACACAGACCTCTAGTGTTTCCATAAATATTTGAATAAAATTAATTTTGTGTAAAAATGTTAATGTTCTTTATTCCTGCTCCCATTTTTGGAATAATAATGTGGTCCCAGGCACTTTTGTGTTAAAGATCAGGAAAGCATTAGAATTGCACAAAATGAAATACATGAAATGTATTTAAAATGAGAGTAACTCAACAGCCATGCCAGGCTTTTCTACCATTCAGTTCAGTGAGGAATTCCTCAAGGGCATTGACCATAGGAAGAAGAGCATGCAGTACAAATGCAACATGTGCCTTAAGGATGTTTTTATCCCAGACCTCATGGCCTCATGTCACAAGACATGAGTTGCTACTGTCCTAGGAGATGGTGAAACTGTGGTTTGGGCTGACGGTACACTTATGGTATGGGCTAATTTATGGATAGCTGGTAGAGCATTTGGAGATGTGAATTTTCTGTCTAACGTTCAGTAACATGCCCAGAAATATTGTGCCTCTCAACACAGCTGTACATAAATCATAAGCAACAGTGGTTGAGTTTAAACCTTGAGTGGTAACTGGATGGTAGGCACTCTCTGCTCTCAGTTTAGTGCAGGTGACATCTATGGGAGCTGAGCAGGAAAAGAATAAAAATGGCCCATGGAAGGTCTTGAGGTACATACATGTGCCACAAACAACCTCAGCATAACAGTGGTTATTCCACCAAATATAAAATGATTCATTATTTTTCTCTCAAAATAGAGTTGAAAGACAACTAAGCCAGGCATCCTGACGTAGGCATTTAGCCTCAGCATGCAGGAGTAAGAGACAGGAGGTTTTACCCTGAGTAAAGCCTGAGTTGAAGACATTCTGTATTATGGAATTAGATATTAGACTCTAGAGAGCATCTTAACCCTAGATAGTCCCCAAATAATCAAGACAGAAACATTTTAGATTAATAAAAACTTTAAGACACCACAACTGCAGGAATAAGAGACAGGAGGTTTTACCCTGAGTAAAGCCTGAGTTGAAGACATTCTGTATTATGGAATTGGATATTAGACTCTAGAGAGCATCTTAACCCTAGATAGTCCCCAAATAATCAAGACAGAAACATTTTAGATTAATAAAAGCTTTAAGACACCACAACTGGGCAGACATCAACCTTCTAAGTTATTTTGTTATTTCCCAGCTACATACTCCAAGTTAGTTTCCATAATTGTTCCTGCCTGGGCTGCTTCTGTTCCATCAGGCCAGCCTTCATGGCCATGTGCTCATGGTCCTTACCACCCAGTGGTGACTTCCTTTTCTCTGGCTTCCTGTCCTGCTTCTCTCCCCAGCTTCATGGACCCCATTTGACCCCAAGCCCAGGAACCTAAGCTCCACCTACTTCTCTTCTGCCTGGGTACAGGCTTCAAAAACTTCATTAATCAATTAAATTACGTAGAACAAAGTTTACACAACAAAGACTGGTGTTCCCGAGGATAAACTTGTCTAGATTGCAACAAGATCTTGGGAGACAGTTATTTAACAATTGAATTCATAGCACCAGCACCACACCAGACCAACCCTCAACAATCCTGAGCTGTATAATGAATTCCAGACCAACCAGCCTTACAAAGGAAAAATCTTTTTCAAAACAACCTCGTGTGTGCACACATGTGTGTGAGAGACAGAGAGACACAGAGAGATGAAAAAAAGAAGGAGTGGAAGAACAGAGGGAGGGAGGTAAGGAGGATGAAAGAAAGGAAGGAAGAAAAGGATGAAAGGGAGGGAAGGAGGGAAGAGGAAGGAAGGGAGAAAGGTAGCAAGCAAGAAAGGAAGGAAAGAGAAAGGCATTCGTTGGTAAAATTTATGGGGACGTTCTGTCCCAGAAAGGAACAGAAAGAACATATTACAGCCAGTTTCCTGTTACCGAAGGGCTTCAGTCTTGGGGTCCCTGTTAGAACTGATACAGTCCCACAGGGCTGTCGTCTCTGTTTATCCCCATAGCTGGTGCCCACGCACATCTCACTTGCACCAAAGCCTGTAGACTCACAAACAACTTACTCTCAATTGTGACCCTAAAGCAATCCATATGCAGTGCCTCATACCCAGGACATGCTACAATAGGATAGGACTAGATAAATAGTGCTGAAGAAAACATATTGACATATGTGGAGAAAAGAAATTAGAATCTTATCTCTCACCATACTCCCAAATGAGCACAAAAATCAAGAGTTTGGGGGAGGGGGGGAAGGTGAGTTGAGACAGGAATTTTCTGTGTAGCTTTGACTGTCCTGGACTCACTTTGTAGACCAGGCTGGCCTCAAACTCACAGAGATCCATCTGCCTCGGCCTCCCTGAGTGCTGGGCAAAATCAAGGTTTGTAAAGTCGTCCCAGAAACCATGAAAATATAATAAACAGAGCAGAAACATTGTAAGGCATTGGTATACACAAAGAAGTTTTGAAATCTTACGAAGGCACTAGAAGCCAACACAGGCCTCAATAAAGAGCAGAAGGTGTGAGAGAAGTTTTCCTACCACATGGGAAAATGGTCAAAACAGCAGAGTGGGGAAAGATGTTGCTGAACTATACAACCCGGCAGGGTGTTGAAAGTCTGGTCATTTAAGGAGCGCCAAACTATTCAACAGCAAAAGAGTGTTTCAATTAAAAAAAAAATGAACAAAGTACTTGAATAGATGTTTCTCAGAAGACGTACGAATGACCATCAAGCACATTGAAAATGCCCAACATCACTGAGCAACAGGAAATACAACCCAAGGCCACCTCAAGATGTCCTTTCATCTTAGAATGGCTGCTGTCAGAAGGTGAGTAAATCCTAAGAGCTGGGGACCACTTACATGCTGTTAGAATCAGTTTAGGTTACTGCAAACAATATGACAAATGACACAGAGTTTCCTCAAAGAAGAAGAAAAATAGAAATAGCGATAAAAAATTTCAGCAACATCTGTAAATCCAAAATACAAAAATGGCAGGAGTGTTCACTAATGGATGGGGTGTCTGAAATGATATTGACATTTATCTGGATAGTAATATATAGGAGTATCAAGCCTCAGAATGGGTGAAATTCGTCACTTGTAGTAACACTGATGTAAGATGGCATCATGTTATGTAAATAAGCCCAGTGCATAAAGATGAGAATCATATAATCTCATTCATTTGTTCATGCTCAAATGGTTATTCACTTTAAAGTGCAAGTTAGTGGAATCAGAGGCCACTAGGAAATGGAGGAGGAGGATGAGCAAAGTGGTGATAAGGGGGTCAAAAGGCAGTTAGAATAGAAGAATATGTAAAGCTAGGACACAGTGAAGAACTGTCCACTATATGACTCATAACTGCTATAGGCAAGTGTCCAGATAAGCAGAAATGAAGCAGTACTTACAGAGATGAAATTGTTCATTACCATATTGCCATCACTACATATGTATCCATGCATACAGTCATAGCAATGGACCCCACAAATAAATGCATGCATATCAGTTAAGAGTAAACGTTAAAAAAAGATTAAAGACACGGAGGAAATCTTCTGATGTACTGAAAATTCCCCATTGCCACCTAGTAAACAATATTTCATATAAATCAACTAAAAATTGACCCCCCCCAGCAAGGATTTATCATTTTGAAGTAAAAATAAAAGCTCAAGTTTCTAGTCTTAAATTTTAAGGCTTGTGTCAAGGCAAGGCAACAAGAAAAGACATACAGTCCCAGCATTCCCTTTGGCTCTATGGAGACAGCGATTTATCAAAATGCACACAAGGCTTTGATGATTTATTCATCCCGCACCTCTAAACATTCCCTACAGTCTGAAAGTATATGCCTCTTGTTGACAAGAAGGGGTGCTAGGTAGAACTAATGAGGCTTAGGTGAACGCCACTGCACAAGCATGAAGTGTGGACTTATAGCTCCATTAGCACATTACCTGTGGTGGTTTATGGAGCTGCTTGCAGTGGGCAATTTCTATCCGTAGCACTGCACAGAATCTGTGGAATGCTAGTGAGTCTGTGAACTCCCACCCATTCCCAGCAGGGATAACAGAACACCCATAACTTCTCCCAACCACACTTACTATAATGATGAAGTATTAGTTATTCTGTTTATAAGATTTATTTCATTTTAACAGTGTGTGTGTGTGTGTGTGTGTGTGTGTGTGTGTGTGTGTGTGCAGTACCTTCAGAGTCAGAAGAATGCATCTGATTCCTTAGAACTGGAATTCAGGAGATTTGGGGCCACCCAGCTTGGGTGATCAGAAGATGATCAGGACACCTAGAAAGCAGTATGTGCTCTTAATCATTGAGTGATGTCCCAGACCTGAAACGGCCATTTGTTAAGAATAAGAGTTTCCAGAAATTGAAATCAGCATAAATGTTCATTAAAAGTGTCAAGCTCCTTTCTTAATGCTATTTCAACTCCACTCCACATTTTTAGTCATCCATTTAATTTGTGTTATTTAAACATAGCTTCTTTTTATTAAATTTTTATATTAATTACAGTTTATTCACTTTGTATCCCAGCTGTAGCCCCTTCCCTCCTTCCCTCACTCATCTCCTCCCATGCCCCTCTCCAAGTCCACAGATAGAGGAGATCCTCCTCCCCTTCTATCTGACCCTAGCTTATGAGGTATCAACAGGACTGGCTGCATTGCCCTCCTTTGTGGCCTGGCAAAGCTGCTCCCCCATCAAGGGGAGATGATCAAAGAGCTAGCCACTGAGTTCATGTCATAAACAGTCCCTGTTCCCCTTACTAGGATACCTACTTGGATAGTAAGTTGCCATGGGCTACATCTGTGCAGGGGTTCTAGGTTATATCCATGAATGGTCCATGGTTGGAGTATCAGTCTCAGAAAAGATCCTTGTGCCCAGATTTCTTGGTTCTGTTGCTCTCCTTGTGGCGCTCCTGTCCCCTTTAGGTCTTTCTATCTCCCACTTCTTTCATAAGATTCCCTTCACTCTGCCCAAAGTTTGGCTATGAGTCTCAGCATCTGCTTTGATACACTGCTGGGTAGAGTCTTTCAAAGGCCCTCTGTGGTAGTGTCTTTTAACATGCAATGTAAATACACAAAGTTAATGCCAGGAATCATCCCCCGTTATTCTTCTGTCTCATTTATTGGAGTGGGGGCTCTCATCTAGATCCACAGCTGGATGTCGCTGGTCTGTCTCCTGAGGCTGGAATTGCAGGTGAGCTGTCATGGTCTCTCATCGTGTACATATGTTCTGGGGATCTGAACCCAGACCCTCACATTTGTACAGCAAATACCTTAACCACTGAGCCAATTTTCCAGCCCATTTTGCCTCTTTTTAAATTTATATTTTTATTTATTACAATTTATTCACTTTGTATCCCAGCTGTAGCCCCCTCCCTCATGCCCTCCCCACCCACCCTCCCTCTTCTGCTCCCATGCCATTTTGCCTTTTTGATATCTGTCTTACTCTTTTAATGGAGTACCTCATTGTGGTTTTCAGTTTCATTTCCATAGTGATTAGGACATGGAGACATCAAGACTCATGTACCTTTTGCTTGCTTGTCTTCTTTCGAGAAGTACCTGTCACAAAGACATAGGCAGTAGAAAGCACACAGGACCACAGGATGGACATCACACTAAAAAGCTTCATTGCCAAAAGTAAAAAGTCAGCACAGAAAAAAAAAAAGACAAACTACAGACTATGGAGAGATCTTTTAAAACTACACATCTAAAGAAGAGCCCATGTAAATAACAGTAAGTAATGTGGTTTATAAGTTGGCCTCCTTAAAAAACCCTGATGGCATGGTGTTATATTCTACTTTAAAAAAAAAAATGAGCTATTGTGTTACTTTCAAGTAATAATAAAAACAAAACCTTCAACTTCTCAGTTTATCTCAAGATAACTTGGAGTTGTTCTCTCCTTCTGTCCTGCAGGTTGGGGAAACTGAAATCGGTCCTTAAGTTTGGCAGCAAGTTCCTTCACTTCTGAGCCTTCCCGTCCCTTGATAAGCATTTCTTCACTTGCCTTTTTTTTTCTAAGGAACACACAGTATCATGTAAATGTTGGAGCTAGAGAGCCCTGTAGCCAACTAGTGAAGAAAGATTTACCTAGATGAGGAGGAGTGGAAAGGTTCAGTGGCTGTATGTGTTCCTGTTCCTCCCTGATGCTGTTGTCACCCCTGTTCCACACAATTTTTGTTTACTCTTTTGCTTGGAGATAACATCCTTTTAATTCTATAATTTGCATTTGACTCATGGCATCTGCTTCTTGTTAAGTCTGACATCTTTCTAGTTATTTTCTTCTGTTGCTTTTTTTTTCCTATTTGATCAAACACCATGTCTCTCTTCATTTTCAGGATCAGATGTGGTTTCCTAGTCAGAGTTCCTACTGTTCTGTTAAAACACCAAGAACAAAGCAGCTTAGGGAGGAAAGGGTTTACATTTCCAGAGCACTGTTCATCATCAAAGAAAAGTCAGGATAGAAACGCAAACAGGGCAGGAACCTGAAAGCAGACACTAATGCAGAAGCCATAGAGGGGTGCTGCTTACTGCCTTGCTCCTCATGGCTTGCTCAGCCTGCTTTCTTTTAGAACACAGGACACTAACCCAGGGGCCGTCCCACTCACAATGAGTTGGACCCACCCTCTGGTAACTAATTAAGAAAATGGTCTACAGGCTTGCCTACAACCCAACCTTGTGGAGGTATTTTCTCGCTTGAGGCTCCCCACTCTTTGATGACTCTAACTTCTGTTAGGTTGATGTAAGACTAAGCGGCATGATGGCTTTGGTCTTTTCCTCTGTGCTCCTGTCCTGGAATACTTGCTGATTTTTGTTGAGTCTCGGCTCATCACAGTATAATGTACTTCTCTTTGAAAGGCAGGGATAGTGGCCTTAATCCCATTAGAGTGAGTTGCGCTAGGGCTGACTTCAAGTCATTATTAATAAAGCTCCATTTACCTCTGATTCATTTAACTACATATTTCCTGAAATCCACTCATTTTTACAGAAATCTCTGTGAAATTCCCAGCCTTTATTCTTAATCCTTATGTAATTCCAAAACATGGCAAGTGTCTTAAAGATAAAATATACAGTCTGAGGAATTACCATATCTTAAAATTCATCCCTAACTCATGAGACCCTCAAGTGCCCCTGAGTGGGACACTACCAGGGCACAGTGGACAATTCTCTGAACCTCTAGTTTTGTCGTAATCAGTTCATCTCTGCTAGGGACTTAGTTTTTGCAATCTGTAAATGAGAGAATCTCTGTAACTTGAGTTTTATAAATCTTAACTGGCTTATATTTGTATTTCAGAATAAATAAATAGAGAAAATAAGTGACATACATAGAGAGAACAAAAGTGAGGACAGATTTATCTGTTCAAGCTAGGTTGAAACTGATGACTGCTAGTCAGTGATAGAAGCTGAGCAGTTGCTATTGATTGAGAATCTAGTTGATATTAGAGATAGCAGGTTACAGTCTGTTTACATATCACTGTTCGGTGACTATATAAAGGGAAATATTAGGTCAAATGCACCTTTCAGGTTCCTTTTTACAATTTTTTTTTCTTTATGTGTCCATGTGTGTCCGGAGTACATGTGAGTGTACATGTGAGTGTAGCTGCCTGCAGTGGCCAAAAGAGGGCACCACAGGTAGGAGTGACAGTCAATGGTGAGCCACCTACCGTGGGTGCTGGGAATCAAACTGGTAACCTCTGGAAGCACACTGCATTGTCTTAGTAGTTAAACCTTGGACTTTAGTTCAAGCCTGAATTTTTATAGACTATTAGCCCATATGTTATCTTGAGCCATATACATGCAATTAAACCATCTATATATACTATGATACTCAGTAAATACTGATGTGCTGAAAATAATTTTGCTAAAGTAATTTTCCTAAATCTCTTTTGTGTTTTTTTTTTTCCAGATTGAGATCTATACTATTTATGTATGCTTTCTCTCTCTCCTTCTCATATGCTACACACTTAGGATTTCTTTCTGGGCCATTCTCTACACACCCACCCAATGCATATTGCGCTCACGAGACAGTTTAGCACTGACAAGCTCTATTCTTTACTCACCCAATGCAGTTACTACAAAGTTTTTATTGATTGTAAATCTATATCACTGTGATAACAAGCACCTTCACTTTCAGTTCTTCGCGTGTATAATTAAGAATCTGCACTTATTACTGCATTTCCTTATTTGCAAAGGTTTGCCATCAAAACAGAGATGTTGTAGAAAGACAGCTAAGTTGACGGTCAAGATCGCAATGACATCTTCTCATTGGTGTGTTCTGAAAATTAATTTTGGTACTAGACGGAGGGACTATAGCTCCTATGGTACTTGTCATCTGTTTGGTGTTGACTTAAACAGTACAAAGACCCATCCCTTCAAGGCCCTGGAAGTTCATCAGCTAGGAAAAGTTTTGGTGATTATACTGCAAGAAGGATGCATTTGCACTGCATTTCCATTGCAGTGCAAAACACCATGACCAAAAGCAACTTTGGGAAAGCATGGAGGAATTTTAATCTAGCGACATGGCTGGTCCTGGCAAGGAATCACATCCAAAGACCTTCTAGGTCTGTGTGATCTGGCTGGAATGGCATGCCTTTAATCCTGCTGGCTGGGATATAGACAATCCCTTATATACACCTTTAATCCCAAACTAGAAGGTGAAGTCAGTTTGTAGAAGGAAGAACCCACTTTAAAAGTGATGTCGAATTGTAGGGAAGACAAAGTGATGAATCAGAAAAATTTGACAGAATGAGTCAAATACCCAAACTTTAGACAGGAAAGAGGATAGATAGGAAAAAGAAGCTATCTAAGAGCACCACAGTAGAGTTGAGGGAGTAGAGCAGGGTACAAAAGAGAGAGAAAGACAGACAGACAGACAGAGACTGAGATGAAGTGACAGAGAAATAAACTCTATTAAATGGTATGAAAATAATGTCTAAACATCTGGTAGAAAAATTTTAAAAGAAAGTTCTTTCTGGAATCCTTGAAAAGGGAAGACATAAAAGCTAATGGCTGTCCACAAGACAACTAAGACAGTAATGAGGCTGCTGTAATGACAAAGAGAGAGAAGTGGAGACAAGTTAAAGAGCCATTCAAGAGGTAGAGCTGTTACAATAAGGTAAGTAGATAAATTAAAGAGGGAAAAGTAAAATTATTCCCATTTAGGACTGCATAACTGAACCAAAATCTTTATAGAGAAAATAAACTTAAGGCATCCAGTTTATGCCCTGTTGGCTATATGGATTTGAATTGAGGGCAGGAATGGGAATGATAAAGAGATGGAGGATGAGCAGGAAAGAAAGCTGAATTCAGAGAGTGCAGGAAGATGCAGATGAGTTGAGTTGAGGTCAGTCCATTGGCAGTCAGTGAGGAATCAGTTGAGAGACAGTGCAGGGGCACTGTTCAGATCAGTTCAGTCAATTCTGTTGAGTGGAGTGGCGTCCGTTGGGAGTCAGTGCAGTGAGGGCAGTGTAGTTCAGTTGAGTGCCTTTTATGCATTTGTGCAGAGGCAGTTGAAATCAGAAAATAAGGAGTCAGAACAAATTACCAAAGTTAGTTTGAATACAAGCAGAGCAATTCAGTGTGAAGTGAAAGAAGCCAGATTGAATCAGTCAGCTTAGAGAGGAGTTTTGAGTCAGAAAAGCTGAGTTGAACCAGCCAGCCAGAGTTCAGAAAGAACTAGAAAGGGTGAGGTTATTCAGCAGTAAACCTTCAAAATGACGATTACATTTTGCAAATAGAAGTTACTTTTACAGCCAACACTCAACATGATTAGAGAAGAAGAAAGCCCACCAACATTGCAAAAAGCAGAGGACAGAAAACCTGTAGGGGACAGGAGACATCCGACAGAAAGCTGCAAAGGAGAAATTCACCTGGGATAGTCTCCAGAGGAAGCATCAGTTCTTTGAGTTTGGCTGGATGCCCAAAGAGACAGCAAGCCACCCCAAAAGAAAATTTTAACTATATAGACAGATTTTCCTACATTAAAAAAAAATTGGAAACTCCACTTCAGATCCCTTAAGACTGAAGGTAGAAGTTGAGAAAGAAACATTACTTGAAAATGCCATTACAGTACTTGTCACAACTGTGATCACTGGAGTAATCCCCTCCCTACCTTCAACTGCAATCTTTATATATTTCCTCTCAAAAAAAAGTTGAAAATAACAGTGTTACAAGAAAAAAATAGCTATACAACAAGAAAAATTAGCTATGATAATACAGATTCTAGCAAGACAGGAGACACTGGAAATAAGAGAGCAGGAGGTGATTGAATGTGAACCTATGGTAGCTAATGAAATTGAGAATCAAGATAGCCCATTGACAATAAGTAAGAAGCTTGGCTTGATGTCATGGAGTCAGGCATGGAATGTGAGTGTCTAAATGTCTAGTTCATGTTTGGATTCATAAAGATCTGATTATACCTTGATAAATATAAAGAGGAATAAAATTAGCTTAGCTGAACATCAGAAGGGAAGTCGGGGAATGTGATACATTGGGAAAGGTTTTGCCTATGTTTCCATTTGTGATGAAAGACTATGGGTTCCTTCAAAATTTTTGAAGACCCAATGTGAATAAGAGAAGCTTCCATATGAAAAGCACAACTCCAGAAAGGAAAAAAATGCAGAAAGACAGCAAACAGACAATGACAAAATCTGATGTCCTTGCATGAGGACAGCTCAACAAACCTGCTGAAGAAGGACAGATCATTCATCAGTGTGGCATATTGTAAAACCTTGATAATGAAATGGACATTTGCTGAAGGGCAGATGATCAGAACTGCAGTTATGAAGGATCTTTGCATCAGTGGATCTGCATCAGACATTCAGACCGTAAGGATTATGGCATTAGTAATTGTTTCTGTTGTAAAAGGTAAACTGTGTATGATTTTTAGCTTAAATAGAAAGGGGGAAGATACAGAAGAATTATAATCCAGCAGTATGGTTGCTCTGTAAAGGGACCACATCCAAAGATCTTCCAGGTCTGTGTGATCTGGATGGAATGACACACCTTTAGTCCCCATGGATTAAATATAGATTGTCCTTTGTACACACCGTTAATCACAAAATGAAGGTAAAGTTTGTTTGTAAAACAAAGTACCCATGTTTGAAAGTGATATCTAAGTGAGTGTCGGACAGGTGATTAATCAGATTTGACAGAATGAGCCAGAGAAAAATATGCCTAACTCTCAGGAGAACAGACTTAAGGATAGTTGAGACAGAGTAGGGTACACAAGAGAGAGAAAGAGAGTAGAAAGGATAATACAGTACAATAGATTATAGTATAGAGTTTGGTATAGAGCATACAGTATAGAGTTCAGTAGAAATTACAGCACAGTAGAGAAAGGAGTAGAGTGGAGGAGGGAATTCAACATATAAGACAGTATAGTAGAATTGACTTCAGTACAGTACAGTAGAGTACAATTCAATACAGGCAGTAAGCCTCCAAGATGACAATTACATGTGGAGAATAAAAGTTACGTTTACAAGAAAGAAAATGTTTACTTAACATTTCTAGGTTGCCTTCCACCATTGATGAAAATTAGGGTAGGAAGTAGAGCAGAAACTATAGAAAGATATTGCTTATTGTCTCACTCTCGAGCTCATGCTCAGCTAGCTTTCTATATATTCCGGACCCAAATGCCCAGGGAGAATACCTACCACCATAGCCTGAGCCATCCCACATCAATTATCAATTGGACAATCCTCAACAGATGTGTCCGCATGACAATACGTTCTGAGTATCCCCCCAGCTGAGCTTCCTTCTAAAGGTTGACTAAAGGTTGTGTCAAGTTGAGAACAAAAATTAACCAGGACAAAGAGCAAATTAGTAAGAGTGGTTTTTCTTTCTCTTTTCTTTTTCACGAACTAAACTTGTTTGATTAAAGGGCAAATTGGCATTGAAAATACATATATGTGAGAAAATGTAAATGCCCCTGTCTTTGATATGCAATTTACTGAGAGTAAAATTGATGTGACACTTTGGTATTATGTCCAAGCTTGCTAAGTACTTTGTAGCTGACATTTGTGAATGAGCAATAGAAGACCGGAGGCAGCCAGCAGAGGTACATACAAATGAATGCAAGAGTTTTACAGAAAAATAAATAAGTATAAACCAATAATCATTGTTGCCTACCAGTTCAGCAAGAGACTGTGGATATAAATATTTATAAGTTTTTACAATTGAACACAGAAGGCATGACCACAAAAGGCAGGCAGAAATACAAAATGTTGATATTAATGTTTAGAGTACAGCAACTAGACAGGGCTTGTACAAAGAGAAAAGAAAATTAACATTTCCACTGAAATGTAATTTACTAAGATAAAATAAAGTTTCTAATTGTTTTGAAAAGGTGTATTATGTAACAAAGGCTGGGCTTGAGCTTCTGTCTGAATCTCTCAAATGTTGGGATTTGAGAGTGCACTGTGCCTCCTGGCTCTAGTTGCATCAAAACAACAACAACAGCAACAACAACAACAAAAAAAACCCAGCCTTATTCTAGTACCACTATTTGCAGAAACCAAATATAACTCATCTGTATACGCTTCAATACAAAAGTATTATTTTTTTTTTTGTCACACACCTATAAACACATAAAATATTATGGAATAGGAATATTTAGAATGTTAACCATTTGCTTATGTTGTTTATTTAAACTTCATAACTATTATTTGCTCCCAGTTGATTAGTGGTGTTTTTAAAAACTTTGACCTTGAGATGCTTATTGCTAGAACACTGACCAGTGGTGAGTCTTTCTCTGTACAAGGGCAATGTAAAGAGTGGTATTAACAGTGAGATATGCTCATTATTCTTAAGACGGTTGTATTTAGGCTTCGAGCTCAGAAGACTGTAAAGAGGGCTGTGCAATATTGAAAGAAGAAGCAAGCTATGACATACGCGTTGAGAGGAAAATTCTGCAAAATTAGAACTGTCAAAATTATCTGACAAATGAAAAAATGTTGCATAAAAACCATGAACTATAAAAATAGATTTCATCAATATCTTTACAGTGTAATAGAGCTATCAATTTCCATCTGTGACACACTGTTATACCACATAGGCAAAACAGTGCATAGATTTTATGCACAAGCTAAGATAGATATTCTTATTTCTTTATCATTTGTTTCTGTGGGCACAAAATTAGTCTTTTGATTCTTACTTTAACATCGTCAGAATATATGGGATATTTTATTCATCTAGAATTTCAAATGTGTTACTAGCACAGCTGAGTTTACAGATCAGTGTTTATGTTTAGCATTTTCTTACCAAAAATTTAATCAGTTTTTTTTTGCCAAAGATATTGTCCAAATTCAAGAACTATCTCTCTTTCTTTCTTCCTATCTTCCTATCTTTCTTTCTTTCTTTCTTTCTTTCTTTCTTTCTTTCTTTCTTTCTTTCTTTCTTTCTTTTTTTCTTTCTTTCCTTCTTTCTCCTTTCATTTTTTTATTTTTTTAAATTTTTTATTAATTACACTTTATTCATTTTGTATCCCTTCATAAGCCCCTCCTTCCTCCCTCCCGATCCCACCCTCCCTCCCCTTTCTGCATGCATGCCACTTTCCAAGTCCACTGATAGGGGAGGTTCTCCTCTCCTTTCTGATCTTAGTCTATCAGTTCTCATCAAAAGTGGCTGCATTGTCCTCTACTGTGGCCTGGTAAGGCTGCTCCCCCCTCAGGGGGAGGTGGTCAAAGAGCAGGCCAATCAGATTATGTCAGAGACAGTCTCTCTTCCCATTACTATGTAACCCACTTGGACACTGAACTGCCATGGGCTACATCTGTGCAGGGGTTCTAGGTTATCTCCATGAATAGTCCTTGGTTGGAGTATGAGTCTCTGGGAAGTTCCCTGTGTTCAAATTTTCTTGAAGACATGGTTTCACTGTGTAGTCCTGGCTGTCCTCTAACTAGTTCTATAGACCAGACTGGCTTGAACTCTCACAGAACTCACCTGCCTCTTCTTCCCATGTGCTGAGATTAACGGCATTCACAACCCCAGCTTATCAGGAAGAACATTCTGATCCAAACAATGAGAAGAGTGTGTTTTATAAGAGGTATTAATTGAAAGAAATGGATTAATAACAAACTATATATAATGTTAATAATAAAGCTTCATGTTTAGCCTGGATTTGAAAATTTTAAGCAATGACTGCTGATTGTAGTGATTAGCTTTGATTGACACTTCATTGGGAAGTGTCTCAATGAAGGATTGTTCATATTGGGTTGACTGTGGGTATATCTATGAGAGATTGTCTTAAGTATGTTAATGGATATGGGAAGACCCTGACCATAGTAGGCTGCACCATTCACATACAATCCTCATTAGGCGTGGACTGTACGAATAGAAAAATCAAGCCGAAGAGAAACAAGCAAGCAAGTGATTGTGCATGCATTCATTCTCTCTCCTCTTGACTATGGGTCTCTATGCTCTTGACTATGCTTCAGTCTCCTGCTACTCTGCTATTCCCACAGTGATGGGCTATAACTGGAATTCTAAACTAAGATAAACCTTTTCTCCCTAACTTGCCTTTTATCAGGATGTTTTAGCAAAGCAACATAAATAATAAAACTAGGACACTGAGTCACTTTTTTTTTTTAACTTGGAGAACATAAATTATTATTTTAACTAAACAAATCAGTAAAATCTTATTGGTGGCAACAAGTATTCCATTGAACTGTTATTGAACATACATTTTCCATGTTTTCTATGAATGTAAAATAATGGTTAGTTATGAGAAAGTGAACCTTTCTAAGCACAGTCACTTTATGGAGCCACGGAATATTATTGAGAGAAAGCAAAGCTACATCCCAGAATCTCTCTCTCTTTCTCAGCCTCTCTCTCACACACACCCACATACAGAGAGAGAGAGAGAGAGAGAGAGAGAGAGAGAGAGATAGGAGAGAGAGAACTTGGCATGCTTGACTAGAATACTTATTTAAAAGTTGGACTTTTTTGGACTAACTCTCGGAGAATATGATGTGCAAGTCCAGTTTACTTCTCATAGTGTGCTATGTTCTTCATCTTTCTAAAAGACTTGAATTATGGGCAGGAACACATGTTCAAATCATGTTCCTGGAAATTATGTAAATTAGCTGGCATTAAACATTCATTAGATTTAAATTTAATACAATATGGTGTCTATATTTTTTGGCTCCCACTACTACATTAAAATTCTATAAGAAACGATATTAGGGATATTGACACAGTGGGCAATTATCTTTTTTTTAAAAAACTAAATATAATAAGAACTTTTTCTTTCCTTCATAGTTTATACCAATTAGTTTTTTTTCTTCCATTGTCCAATTTTAAGAACTTTTCTAACTCAAACAATGAGAAGAACATGTTTTATGAGGTGTTGGTTGAGGGAAGTGGCTTAATAATGACCCATATAGAATGTTAGTAATTAAATTAATCAAGGAAATTTTAATTTTATCCTCTTTGCAGTTTCAAGGAAGTAGTCAAATACCCCTGCCATTCACCATGACAAGTGAAATGGAATCTTTCACACATATAAGTGGCTACAAACCTCAGATTACACAAGCTTGTAGAAGACAAAGTCTAAGACAAGGTGGGAATACTTGTTCTCTTTTTAAACCTACTTTGGAAATCCAACTCTCTAACAGTCACTGGTTTTTCACAATTTTCTCTTTATTTATGTTACCAACAAACAAACAAAAGCAGTAGAGGAAAAAGATAGCCTTTCTACTATTGTTTGCTTTGGCTGTCACCATTCTTCCTTGACTTATGACAAATCTAAGAGTTCATCCACATCCCCTGAAGACCTTCCAGTCCCCAATGTTCTATAGTGTTTGTATCAGTGATGTACTTCTAAACTCTGTTCTTCCAAAAACATTGAAAGCAGAGCCCTGGGAAAGAACGGCAGAGGTGCTGGGCTCCAACACTCTATGATTCTGCACTCAGTTCATGAAGACTTTCCTGGATTAGCATGGAAAATGAAGCATCTAATTTAAGAGAAGAAAATAAAAGGGAGTCAAAACTTAAGAAGTTATGAGGCCTGGAGTAATCCTGTAGAATTCATTTCTGCTGTCACAGGCTTGAAAAGTAACAATTAAAATAAATAAATAAGCTCCCAGGGACGGAGTTTAAGGCTTTTGCTCTTGTCTCTCTGCCTGCAAATGTGAGCAATCCCCAGTGGGAAGGAGTGAGTCACAGAGCTCAAACCTTGTCAGTTGGCAGATACACAGTGAAAGTGGTGCCTCTTTGCAGGAACACTTCTTCCTGTGAGCAATGGACCAAACTAAGTCAAAGTGAATGAATATAAATTATTTCTCATTAGCATATGAGGCTCTTTTGCTATCAGCCATCCAGCCATGATCTTAAGCAGTTTTTCAGTTATCCCCATAACACATTGTTCAGTTTTTCTGACACTGGGTAATTTGTCTAAAGAGGGACATCAAGTCTTTCTGAGGCACATATTCATGTTTTCACGGAACTTCTTGTAATGTAATCTTCACAAACCAGGAGGATGATCACAATGGCAGTGTAAATGTTTGTATGAAATAAATTCACTTAGTATAGGAAGGTAATAAAAATTCATACAAAAGAGAGCCAAATCAACATATGTAACTATTACATAATGTTATTTATATCATTAATGGAAAATGCATTAAGTCACTGAGTTGGCAAATATCGTCAGCTTGACTGGCTTGGATGTGTCTGTGATGATGATTTTCAAGGAGGTTTAACTGAGTATGAAAGGCCCATCTGGAAGGCGATGGCACCATCACATCAACTGTTGTCCCATGCGAAAGAAAAAGAAGAGGAGGAAGCCACCAGAATTCATTTCTCTCTACTTCCAGACATGACTGGCAGCCTCCCAGTCCTGCTACCACAGCAAACCCTGAAAGATGAGCTGTACCCTCTCCAACTATAATCCAAAAGAAATCTTTCTGAGTTTGAGTTGCTTTTGTCCACTATTTCGTCACAGCATCAAGAACAGTAACTGATACATACATGGATGGCAGGCAGTTAAATTACAGGAAAGAAAGGTAACGAAACATTTTATCCTGTAAGGCTGATAACGTTTCATTTAATTTCTGGTTCTTACACGATAATTAATGCTGAGGATTATTAAGGATTTATGAAACCATGTGCTGTCTCACTCTCCTCCATAATGTGTTTCCATTAAATTGCCTTTGTTATTTCTGGGTTTTAAACAGTAAGCAATGAAGATGATTTCAGAAGTGGATTGATAAGGGCTGGAGAGGTGGCTCAGCAGTTCAGAGGTTAAGAGTGCTGCAGCTCTTCTGAACTCTGCAGGTGTTCGCAATCATGTATTGCATATGTATTGCACATACATACATGCCTGTGAAACACTCAAAGACACAAAATAAAAACAAATCAGTTTTTTTCTGAAAAGTGGGCTGATAAAATGCATTTTACTATATGCATAAAACATAAAAATCCTTTGAATCGGGATAAAGGCATACCTTTAAAATGTTTTTATTCCATAGTAATAAATTGAATGAATTTTTTCTATTACTTAACTTTCCTGTGAGGTTAAACAGACCATAACTTTTCTAAACGACTATTACATGCATTTATTTGTATGGGTGTGTGCACACACATGTATGCCATCGAGTGTGTGTGTGTGTGTGTGTGTGTGTGTAAACTTATTAAGACTGTTCTCTCCTTCCACCATGTAGATTCTGTTTAATAACTAGGGTCATCAGGCTTGGTGGCAAACATCCTTACCTGCTGAGCCCCCCAACAGCCCACAGGCTGTCACTTTTCTGTGGCTTTTGTATATTAGTGAACGTTCTATATCTGGACATTACAAAGTAACCACTGTCTAGTACCACAGACTCATTATCTGCATTATCTATGTTAATTTATACATTTGTCTTCATCCACATCTGCTTCCTCTTATTGCTTATGCTTGTATCATGCAAAAATAAGATGTCTTGGTGCTGTGTCAGCATACAAGCGTTGTTAATTTTTACATCCAAGTATTCGAGTCCTTGGATATTGGCAGAATGCCAAACACCCAAGGATTCTACCTTTTTCCTTCTGGAGAGTGATTTTTCAGCCTTGTTTAAGACCATTAAGTCATGATATATGTAGTTTATAATCTTGTTGCTTTTGTTTGAATGTTGTAGTTTGAGCAGATAAATGTAAATGCCAATTTTCAAGGAGCCAACTGTGATGGATACATACATACATACTTATATATGTATATGTGTATACATATCTATTTATATATAATATATAAATTATATATATATATTTTTTTTCTTCACTTGACTGGGATAAGTAAGGAAAACTCAAGTTTCTCATAAATGTCAGTTCTCTCTGTTTCTGTGAGGGTTTTTCACTTAAATCATCTGATCAAGAGTGAATGAAGAATAAAATGCTGGAAGATGGATAAACTTCCTCTCTGTGTTTGAGTTGAGATATCTGTGTTCTCCGACCTTGGACACAGGAGCCACCAGTTTTCAAGCTTAGCTCTCAGTACAGCATTTACCACAGTCTGGCATCAGCTCTAGTTATTAGGTCTTTAGACTACAGTTACATTTCTAGCCTCCCTGTGTCTCCAGCTGTTGATTGCAGACTCTGGTGTGCGCCATCTCTCAGGAGGGTGGTGGGGTGGGAGCTTGGTTACTATCGGTTCTGTTTCTCTGTGAAACCTTACTAACACAGGTACAAGGATAAAGAGGACTCTGGGCTAAGTAGCATCTGTATTAGTCATCACTTTTACAACACTCTTTCATTCTTCACTAATATTTATTTCCCTCTCTCTCAGCTGTACCCCTATTCCTTCTATAAGTACAAGTCAGACAGAGAAAGCTCAGGTAGATGTGTGCGATTGCCTGTGAGTTCAAACAACGCTGTATCGAATCAGCCTGAGCTCACCTTTATTCCTGATGGGATAAAGATCATTTTCATATACAATGGAAAGAGAACAGTCTGAAAGGAGAAATGTGTTAGCAGAACACAAAGCCCCTTAGACAATACCATTTCTTTGTCATCGTATACTTTATCAAGTCTAAATATTTAAAATCTTATAAAATGAATCAAACATAACTTTAATACTATGTAAAAACAGAAATATTTAGATTGTCCTATATAAATCAAGTCACACAAGGACAGCGGGGGTTATTACTCTGTTCTGTGATTCTCCTGATTGTCAGCACACGGAATCTGAGGTCCTTCATGGTAACATAATAGCATTTCCTGAGAGAGAAGCCTAACTTTACTGAACCCTATTTTTATATCAAGAAAAATAAAATTGGTTCTGATGTTCATTGTTAAGACAAAACAAATATAGTATAGCTCTAAATTTCCAAGTCTGCCACTCTGTTCACAGGATGAATGCATATAATCGTGTTAGGTTGGTTTCGGTGATAGAGATTTTAAAATCAAGTACCGTAAATAAACAGAAGTTTGAGAAGGTGAATGGGTGTGGTGTCAGGAGACACAGGTGCAGATCTTGGTAAACGTCCCTGCCACAGTGCTTTCTCAAGGCTATCATGTCTGTAAAACAGACCTAGCCACGTTTACACCACAGGTTTGTCATAACGAGCAAACAAGCTTATCTACGTAGCATGATCGAGCCGTATTTTGTAACAACTAAACCACAAGTCGACATTAACTGTTGTACCATGATCGTGGCTTTCTCAATTCTACAAGTGTGAGTCACACCCAGCAAGGCAGTCACTTGCCCGTGTTCTGAGGCCGTAGGAGAAGAGAAGATGGGCAATCTACAGAATGTGCAGCTTACACATTAGTTTATGTGCAGTGCACATGTATGAATGAATGTGTGTGTGTGTGAGTATGTGTGTGCCATGCCCATGTGCATCCACAGATGTTTGTAGGAAACAAAGGTCAACCTCAGCTACCATTCTTCAGGATCTTCCCGCTTTGGTTTTTGAGACGTCGTCAGGAGCTTCTCAAGTAGGCTGCACTGGCTGCTCTTGCCATACCAGAGCTCTGCCATGTTTCTATCTCTCCAGTGTTGTGATCACAAGTGCATGACATCACATGACCTCTGGGCATTGACCTCAGCTCTTCATGCTCGTACAGGAAACACTTCACCTCCAAACATCTCTGGAGACTGCCATCCTATCGTTAGGCCCCTGAGGTTTCTCTCTCTCCCACTAAGCCCCCCCCTTCCATTGTCATCCATTCTCCTACATCCTGACGACATTGCCCCTCTGTGGTCTTGCAGAATTTACGGTTAAGGAAATCCATTTCTGTATTTGCTCCTTCCCATAACGGGCAGGATTTCTGTGTTTGTTTGTCTGTCTGTTTGTTGTTCAAAAAACAAAACAACAACAAAAAAAAAAAAAAAAAACTTCATGAGAAAGATCTATTGGGAAAAAAATCATAAAATTAGCCAACAAATTAGCTATTCCTTTAAACTGATATCTTTCTGTTTAAATGACCGAATGAAAGAATTACTTGATGAGCTGTTGGTAACTCCCCGGGAGATCTTAATATACAGATTTTTGGGAACAGTCACTGACTTTCTGATTCATCTGGCAAAAAAAAAAAAGTTCTTAGGGGTAAATGTCCACACTCTCTGAGTGTGCATTGTTACCTGATCTTTGTTCAAGGACACTTACTTCATTACTTCTGGCCTAAAGATGTCACTAACACAAAGGGGATGGAAACATTTTAGATTTTAGATGGGTCTTAGCATACCACACATTAATAACTAATAAATACTTTTAAAAAGTTGTAAGCAGTATGATTAGGGTAGTCAAAAGGTAAATAAGAAATACTGATTAATTCCTAGGCATGGCATATGTAAACCCAGAATTCAGGAAGTGGAGGCAGTAGGATCACTGCCAGTTCAAAACCAGGTTGCTCTATAAAGCTTTTGGTTTTTGAGGCAAGGATTTTATGTAGTACAGGCTAGCCACAAATTTACCATGAACCTGCACAGAACTCCCTACGCGCTGTGGTTATAGTTGTGGAGCACCACACTGAGTTTGGTAATGGGGACTGAGCTCAGAACCTCTTTCATTCTAGGTTCATGTTCTGACATTTGAGGTCCATGTCCAGCCCACCTCCATGCATTTCTTACAGACATGTACACGTCTTGAGCTGAGAAAACCAGCATGGCGTGCTGCCCAGTTCTTAGTGAGAAACTCCTGTACAGTAAGGTGGAGGCAGAGAAGGGACAGAGACAATAGGCTGAATATTTATTATATATTATATATTAATACATACTACAGAGGCAATAGGTTGTAAATTTATATTATATCATACATATTACAGAGGGAGATTTTTTTTTGTCCAGGGTAGTTTTAATATGGCTGTCTTCGTGCTAGAGAACCTAAGAACCAGGAAATTGTTCAGTCCACAAAGCTGGATGCCTCCATAGTCCCAGCAGGGCTTAAAAATCTGAAGTTAACACGAGATCCACCATTGGTACGTCAAAGAGCCTGACATCTGCAGAGAGTGACAGCAGGAACAATCTACGTACTTGCTCAGAAAAACATGAAGGCAAGTGGATGATAATGCATGTTCTTGTCTGGGCTCCTTAGAATAATGTCGCCTACTTCTTTTTAAAGTCAAGCACCAATGAGCTGCTCATTATGCAATGAATTAAGGTAGGCTTTATAAATTCATTGGAACGTGGTACCTACTCTTATGGGAGGTTTTCCCCCACCAACTGATCTTCTTTAGAAGGCCCCCATAAAGTTGCATCTGCTAGGTGATTCCAAACACCTTCAAGCTGACAATGAAGATCAGCCGCTCCAAGGGGAAAGGAGCTGGAATGCATAGCATATCTAGGTGTGTGCATTAATTGACATCAGCTTTTACAAATGAATGCTGGGCAGGGTGAAGCTTGAAGTTTTAAAATAATACTTGATAATAAATGTGAATTATTTGATTTTCTGTATTTGAGTTTTTTTTTTTCTCCCCCTCTTTGAGACAGCTCTCATTATGTAGCCTTCGCTGGCCAGAAGCTTACTATGTAGACTAGGTTGGCTCAGAACTCACAGAGATCAGTTTGCCTCTGCCTTCCTAGTGTTAGAATGTAATGCATATGCCACCACACTCTGTCCCATTGTGTCTAATTTTAATAATGTACTGATGTACATATGTACTTAGAGTTGTTTTTAGTTGAGCATTTTATAAGTTTATTATTACTAATTAATGTCATTTGATGTGGATATATAGCATATTTTATTTCACATATTAATTTTATCTCAGCTTTTGTTTTATTACATTTATTTTATTTACAACTTAATTTGAATACATAGGTATAATTATTAAATTCTGAATTTGAACTAGTCTTAGATAATAATGTTCTTTTTAGGTCCATCTTAATACAATAGTGGCCTCTAATTAGCATAATGTTATCAGTATGCAAGTATGCATCAACAGTAGTTTTATGTTTCAAAAGCCCATCCACATTTGGTCGCTTTATTATCGGGTTGTCAGAGAGAGTACCATTTCCCTGGGACAGCTTCTCAGCTGCCCTATGCAGATATGTACACAAACACTGCATTAAATATAATGAGATGTCTTTCCCCAATCTAGTAGGAAACAAACAACAAATCTGTGTGATTAAAATTAACAGCAATAGATTGAATAAACACTGGTTACATAATTACAACTCTGCTTTCCAAAACAAGTGACGAGACTACCTGAGCAAACGTTTCCTCTTTCTCAAAAGAGTTTTTTTTTTACTCACTCGGATGTCATTGTCACAGGCAGGTTTAAAGCTGACCTGATTGAAAGTGTGTTATAGTGTGGTGAATGAAATTCAATGTTAGCAATTCTGATCATTTGGACCATAAAATGTCTAGGAAATTCATTTAGTTTCATCAACTTATTCTAGGCCATGACAGTTATTTTATAGGCTTGGGAGGTGCACACAAACTGCTTCACACAACTTTTTACTCCAGTGAAAAGATAGGAATTTAGGATGAGCATGTAAGACAGGATGCAACCTTCTAAGCTCTGTGAGCATCTGGAGTTGTGTGCAAACATGGCAGCCAGCAAATTCCTTCAGTTCTTGTCATCGGAAAATGAGCAAGCATTTCCTTGTGCATACAGAAAAGCATGAGAGAATCTATTGCCATCAAATAATCATTAAGTTTATGATAAAAACAACATTATCGTCTCCATATTTTACATATAAAGTGGCTGATGTGAAAGTGTGATTTTTTTCTGAAAATGCTTTGTTTATGTTGTGTAGAAATTTATTTACTTTATGTGTGTATGTTTATGTATGTACACCATATTGTGCAGTGCCTACAGAAGCCAGAAGAGGGAAGCAGATACCCGACTTGTGATCACGAGCGACCACTTGGGTGTGGTACTCTGCAAGAGCATTGTTTAAGATCAATGCTATTAAACAATGTGCTACGTCCCCTGACTTACTTATTGTTTCTTTTTTAAATATTTGTTTACATTCTTAATAAATCTCCTGGTATAATTAAAAATATGAGGACTTCTATTAGCAAAATAAGGTTGCGAGTTATTTGATGAATTGTAGGAGATACCTGAATTCCAGCTATTATTAGCTTCTGGCTATTGTCTGGCTACTGGCAGCAGAGGCAGTATTCTGTAGAAGAAAGAGGGAGTGACTTGGAATTAGCAAACCCCCAGTCTGGCATCCTTTCTTCCACTTCTGGTGTTATTTACTTTCTTGGAAGCTCAACTTTTGTGACATTCATATAACTATCACAATATCTGGTACATATAGGATCCTAAATTATTAGTGTTTCCTTCTCTCCAAGTCACGACAGTATCCCTTAATTATCTTTACAAGTAGTAATTAAAGACATTTTTCAATAGGAATCTACGATTCACTACATTTTTGTACATTTAAAAATAAGCTTCATGAAATTAAGACTTTTTTTCAAGTTAATGAAGCTAAAGATAAATTTTTAATTGTGCTAACGTAAAATTTTGTATTTCATTAAATATATTACCTCCTTTTAGCATAGTGACTAGGATTAGAAAAACAGAAATTACTGGTTCACTTTATTATCTGGTGGCAAATCTCAGAGAGACTGATATTTAAACCACCCCAAACCATTCCTTTAAAGATTGGTATCAAGCCACAGGGGAGGTTTGACCTCATATCTAGAACCTGTAGGGAAGAGTCAAAGCCTGTCTTCCACCATGAGTTCCCAGGCTACGTGAAATCTAAATTATGCTGAGATCCTATAACCGATATCATCCCATACTTTTAAGTCAGATAAAGAAGTATAATGAAGTGTTCATTTAATTAGAACTCTACGTTATGTCCTTCTTCGTAGTGTTAATTAGGTTTAGTGTTTTTTTTAATAGTCTACTCAGTAAAGACCTGGGATCTTCCTCTGCTCACATGCTGCCTTTCCACCTTCTGTTTCCTTCAGCATAGAACAATGATGTGGAACACAGACTATAAAACTGACTGTATTTCATTACAGCACGTAAGTTACCAGTGAAGCTTGAAAGTCAAATACATTTTGATAAACTGGGGAAAATAGTCCATATATCAGAACATAAACTAGAGAAATATACACAAAAATCTATGATTACAAGCCATCCATGGACATACAGAGTGACTAAAGAAAGAAAGAACTACTTTGCTGTTATTGCCATGAACATCTTACTTCATGATACAATTTTCCAATAACCAAACCTGAAAAAATAAATGGAGTCAGAGACTTGTTAACATCATTAACACCACATTCTACTTGATTATAGCTTCCAACCCAAATACTACTGGCATTCTAGATCCCGTTCAATCAGTTTGAAATGAATTCCTTTTGCTACTGGGGACTTGAGTCATATTTCCCATGCAGTATTTATTTCAGCAGCCTGTGAATGGAGGTTTTGGTATGCTTTCACCTTATTGCCCTTAGTGAATCCGAGATGAATGTTGTCTCCCACTATTCCTGCAGGCCAGATCTCCACTCACACTCAGTGATTAGAGAGTCCCATCTTCCTGACAACATGATATCATCCTGGAGATTTCAGCTCACTCATTCAAACCATGGAAACCTTCATAAAACCACTCATTGAAAAGGCACAATCCAGAGCCCTCAGCTTAACGTAAGCCTTTTCATCTTAGGTAATTATTGGAATTATTCAGTCAGCTAAGAATGTCTCCATCCCAGGCACCAACAAGAACAATGTATTAGAGTTTAGGGCTGAAGCTCCTTGGTAATGTGCTTACTTAGCATGTGCAGGACCCTGGGTTCAGTCTGCAATAGCAGAATAGCAAACAGATCTTGGTAACACCATTAAAACAGGAAATGTCAAACAGGCACAGCATCTTTGGGTAATTTTATTTAGTTCTAGAGGCAACCTCCTCCTCATTTATAGCTCTTACTTGGGTCCGTTTTTATTGGTACCCTGAAGCTGTTCTGCTGCTGGACCTCCAATTAGGAAGAGTCGAGACTCTAACCACACAGCGCAACAAATGCAGGACCCCCATTAGCATTCTTCTGACACTTCTTCATTACAGAGAAATTAATGATTATCTCTCTTGCAACCAACCAAACAAAAACAGGAATAAAATTCACTTTCTTCGACCACTAAATACTTTATTAGGACAACAGAAAGCTGTGTGTCAGACTGTTGGGAAACACAGTTAACTAGCCTGCCATCCCTGTGAACCCAACACCCCATAGGCTCAGCACAGTCCCAGAGGCTTCTTCTCAAGACAAAGGGGACACTTTTAGGTCAATGCCTCAGGCTGATCTCTTGAACAGAAAGTGGTTTCTCACTTACTGGTCTTAGAAAGGGTCGCCTTTCTGGTCATATTTCCCTCAGCAGAGTCTCAAAAGGACTAACAGAAAGATTACAGTGTCACCAGTACAGATTGTGAAGAGTTCTAGAGATTTGATGCTCTGATGAAGTGTCCCCAGGTTTTCCATTAGGGATCCTGACCATCCTTAGGCCATGTATTAAAAACTGGATCACCAGGTGGCGCTCTCTGGAGGGGGAGAGAATCCCTAACAGACTGACCATGGGAGGCTTTCTTGTCTGTTAATGTGGATTTGGGCTCATTTAGGAGAAATTACTGGGCGTGTCTGTGAGTTATGCAAGGAAAAGCGACCCACCTTGAATGTGGCTAGCACCACGCCATGTGACACGCTAAAAAAAAAAAAAAAAAAAAAAAAAAAAAAAAGAGGAAGCCAACAAGGTACAAGCATCCATGGCTCTCTGTTTTCTGCCTGAAGACACAATACAACCAGCTGCTTCCCAATCACTCAATAACTGCTAGAGCCTTTTTCATTGCCTGGCATCTCGTCTCCATGCTGATGAGCCATTGCATCGAACTGTGGACCCAAACAAATTTTTGGACCCAAACCTTGAGTTGCTTTGTTGGTTATTTTGTTAGAGCAATGAGGCTGATATACAGCCATAAGGCCTGGATGCATAAATGATAGTCTATGTCTTTCCGGGGGGAGGTCACAGGTTTCAGCACACAGAACACACACACACACACACACACACACACACACACACTGATTTGAGCTTAATAACAGAGATGCTAGATGTTCCATGGCCCAACATAATTAAAATACAACCTCTGAAAGATAAGAGGCTTTCTCATTTGCCTAACTCTGTCTTTAGATCATGGGAGAGTACTAAAATACAATACACACTGGGTCATTTGTTAATGACTGAATAAGTGAAGGAGGGGAGGTGCAGGAGAGCCTCCTAACAGCTTGGTTGGTCATTCTTCTTTCCATGTTCCAGGTACTGTGTGTTCCTCTGTGAAAGAAAAGAGACCTATAACCTAACGTGAAGGTATTCTCATTCATCTCATGATAATAAATTAGTTTCTGTTCAATTGCACCAGAAGCTGTTTGAGAAAATAATCTGGATTTATAGAAGAAGATGACGTTGAAAAAAAAGCAGAGGTAGACTATTTTTGTGTTTTTGAGTATTTTCTGAAGGTTTTGCTGTCTCGCCTCTATAGGTATTCATAACTATTGATTAAGAAACCATCCGGGAACTCCTACACAAAGCCACCTGCTCTCACAAGCCAGATGTCGGTGTTTTAAGCCTGGCTGAGTTGTAAATGCTGCCTGATTAAGGCTGATTTGGTCTGATCAGAGATGCCTGCAATAAGCAGAATGGCATCCGATGAGGACTGTGGGAGAGTGGGCTAAGGTGATTGTGCCTTACAAGTTATCATTTCATATCCAGGCACCATTTACCTCCTCACTGTCAAACCAATTTGCACATTCAGGTAAATTAAATTTGAAGTATGAAGTAGAAATCAGAAAGGACCCACCATGTGATTCCACTAACCAGAGATGCTTAAGACAGAGAAAATAGGGGTTTAAAATACTGTATCCATTTAGAGGTTAGGCAAATCCTCTTAATGGAGGTGGCAGCATGAGAGTGAGCAGGATTTGTGCTCCATGGATTGAAAGGTTACTATTCATTACACCCCATTACCTGATCTTGCAATGCTTCTGACCTTGTCGGCTTTCATATGACTAAGCGTTTGTCACAAGGCTGCCCCACACTGGATCGGCTCTTCCCCAAACTATACCTTTAATTTTTTTCCTCATTTTGAGCCAGGAAAGGAAACAGGCTACACAGTCAGTTTCAAAGCTGGTTTACAGAATTAAAATCAAGCTATGAAAGGATGGTTCTGTGGCCGTTATCTGTTGAGCACCCTGCCAAGGTGCTCTGGCTTTACATAGCCCTGATTTACTTTCTCACAATGCTGGGATTCAGCAAACAGAGCTAGGCTGGTTGGTTTGTTTTCTTCTCCCCTACAGCCACATGCAGAGAAACATCTGCTTTGGTCCTGGCTGGTGATGGAGCATCACCCATCTCCTCCTGTCTTCTCATTTTGCATTGAGTCAGATCCATTGTTTTGGAATCGCTATCAGGGTAGTTCTTTAAGGGGGCACCACCAATGTGAAAACATACAAAATGTTTCCGTGTTAGCTACATTTGTTTATTTACCACTGTGTGGTGTAAGTGCCAGGGCCCAGCTAAAAGCAATGAATGAGTATGCTGGATGAGTGGACAATGAGACAGTTGCCACACTGGGCCACTAGACTCTGAGTCTACGTGATTTCCACTCTCCAAATATAAAGAACTAATAGAAAAAGGAGAGGTGTTACATTTTGACTATGATGTGCTTAAGAACTCATGGTGAAGTCCTGAGAAGGTAGCTTAGTAGACAAAGTGTAAGCTGGAAAACAGGAGGACTGGAGCTCATATCAGTAGCACCTACCCCAGGCAAGCCTGGTGGCTCACCTCTGCACACTCAGAGCCTTGGAGGTAAAGACAGGGAATCTCTGGAGCAAACTAACTGGGAAAAATTAAGGAAGAATCCCAGTATCAACTTCTGGCTTCCACATGCTCGTACACAATGTCTGTTCCCTGCAGTCATGTGTACCCAGATACATGCCCATATTCACACACACTATACACACACACATATGCACACCATACATGCATACACATGCAAAATAGCAAAATACATCTTGATGAACAAAATAATATGTCTTGCTTTATGAAGGATATCTTACATTGAAATACAGAAGGCAATGTTTTATTCGGTTGATTTTGTAATAATCCCATTAAATGTCAGACTGCCAGCAGATCTGGCATCTACAAAAATATCCTGAGTATCTCAGGCTATGCACAGAGGAGAGACACTTCTTCCCTGACCCTTAGGAACTAATGTGAGCTCAGTGTTTATGAGAGACACCTCTGGCATTGCAGTCAGCACCAAATTACCTTTCTTTACATGCACGTGTTTCTTGCTAGAATTTACATGTCCTCAAACGCTAACTCACTTTTTGACAGCCTCACCTTCGAGACCTGTGTTCAAAAGTCACAATATTTATTATGGCCTCAGCTTATGAATTATCATCCTCGAACCTGTGTCAAAATGTTTCAGTTTCCTCCGGTATTAGATTACTGCTGGTTTCAATGCCAGGGGACTTAACCTCACTAGTGTTCACTAACCTCAACAATGTCCTATCTAATTAAGAAGTGCTATTAATGCCCTTTTCTTAAGTGGCCTCCACCGTGAGGTTTGGGTCTGGTGAGAAGGGCACTAAGGAGCTTTCTATGTACAGATGTCAAAATCAAAGCCAATTGTCCACCTATTTTCAAGTTCTCTCCTGAACTGTGAATTAGTACACCTCTGCAAGTTTGGACAATTTCAGGCAGTGTCACGGTGGCATTCTAATAAAGAGTACCAGCGCTTAACCATAGCTACATTTCCACTGATCAAATTGTTGGTATCTAGTCATTTCTTGGTACCACAGTCTAAGATTTTGGTCTAAGGGGAAAAATGTTCATTTTGTACCAGTGGAATTTTATGAAAAGTGATGGAGTTAAAGTGAGAACATTTCACTTGGAACTAGAGAGATGACTCAGTAGTTAAGAGATCTAATTGCTTTACCAGAGGAGAGAGTTTCAATTCTCACACCCACATGGTAGCTCACTACCACCTGTAATTCTAGAACCAGGGAGATCCACCTACCTCTTATGACCTCTGCAGATATTGCATTCATATGGTGCACAGACACAGACGCAGGCCAAATACTCATACATGTAAAAATAACACACTTTAAAAAGAATAATTTTCTTTTGCGAAGGCCACTTAATTTGCCACTAGCATTGGAGTTAAGTTTGACTAGCTTCCAAGATTGGGGAGTGAATTCACATCTGTCATTTGTGCCATTCAGTGAAAGTAAAATTTGGAAGAAATAAAGCCCCAGTTAAATACCCCATTTGCTACTGTAATTTTACAGAGACCTGCATTAACATAAGAAGATCGGTAAAGGTGATCTCAATATAGGATATTTCTATATTCTGAAAGAAAGACTCTTAGTTCCATGGACTTCTGCCAACCCTTCTTCTATAACCGGCATGAGTATGTACGTATGTGTGTTCACATGCTAATACACACAGTACACCTCAGACCTGTGAACAAGTCTCAAGCTGTGTTCCATGTGAATCTCACAATTCCTTTACGACGGACTATCTGTCCTCTTCTCTCCACTCAAGTCATTTCTAAGTTTTACTGACAATGATGGAACCAGCTCTTCATCTAAACAGCACAGAGAAGATTCTGGAGAGTTCTAGAATTAAGGAGTTGAAATAGGAATGCAGGACCTAAACAAACCTCAAATCAAGCAGGCACTCAGTGTGTATGTGTTATGTTAATTATGAATCTTACAGTGCTGACCTCTTCGCTCTTGGGTAGCTAGACATTCTAATAATGTTCCCTTAAGTCTCTCAAATATGAAATGTGCTTCAAAAACTTAACTATTTTCAATGAAGCTCAATTTATTTAAGTGCTTAGTCTGACTATTATGCAGATTTTACATTATCAGTTCTTAAACTGGGACACCTGGCAATGATTATTTTATATGGAGATTTAGAATTGCATTAGGTTATTTTTATAGGTTTATAATATATTCTATCAACTTTTAATCTCCAGAAACTTTTAAATAGATGTTAAGAAATAATATATTTGTACTATTACTTAATCCTGCTGCTGCATTATAAACTCATGCTTGAAATAATACTTCCTAATGTTGTAACTTCTATGTTTTCAGTTATAAGCAAAAAAGATTTATTTTTACTTTATTTATCTTTATGGTGTCAGTGTTTGAACCCAGAGTCTCACTTGGGTAAATATGCTCCCACCGATATACTCTGCAGCCCTGAAGAAGAACAAAATGTCTGAAATTTAAGACCTTTGAAATAATGTAGCAAGTGGCTTTGATCAGTTAAGAGTATCCTGAAATAACAGACAATGAGCAAAGACTGATGGTGTTGGGAGAACACAGTGAGGCAAGAGTTCATCCACATTACCCCTTTATCCTCTCTACCCGTACTTGCTGAAATCTGACCTGTGGAACCAGTGTCCTAGCCAAAGCTCACAAAATACTGTCCACACTCCAAGACCTTCAAGTTACTCTCTGTGTGCTTCTGGGACATTGTTTCTCCAATGAGTCAACTCTCATCTTGTTTATTTTGAACCAAACCCATGATCCAGAAGAACACTGAAGAATACTCATGTCTAGATGTTACCTACTGAAGGAGCGAAGGCTCCGGCCATACATAAGTACTGTGCAGTGGTCCAAGCATACTGCCTGATTCAACTGACACCATGGAGCTTAACAGCATGCAGAATCACTCAATTAAATTGCAGTCCTTAGTTTGCCACAGGGGCAGGGAGGCTGTGGTAGTTGAGAATACAAAAGTTGAAAGTAGTGTAGAAAGAAGATAGAAATACAAACACCCAGACAGAATTTGTTTTCTTAGTGCATAACTATACCTAGACTGAATTGCTTCAAGGAATGTCTTACCTGAGCCAAGAAGGAAGGGCTATCTATTTACCCTTCATTTCCTGTCTTGTTTTAATCCTCCATGGTGACAGTATCTAGACATGAAGCATTACATAACACGTATCAGGGCGTGAAGGTCAAGTGACATGCACAACACAAACGGCAAAAATTAAGCTGGCTCCAAGATGGAATCACAAAACACAGCTTAATTAATATGTACATACATTTTCAGTAGAGTTTGTCTGAAATATTCTAAGCACTTAAAAAGAATCCTCAAAAGGAAACAGCAGTCTGGATTATTATTATTTAGTTTTATGTCTCCAGATATCAGCAATGTTAACTGTCTTTCATATTCATATTGAGGAGTTTCATACCCTATTTCATAAAACATATATTTGTATTTATGATCAACCATTTTCTCTTACTAATTTGAAAAAAACATTGATATGTTGAGCCAATTATGCCAGTTTGTTAGACTATTATTATGGTTCAGGCAATTTTAACAGACTCTTATTTATTGAAAATAGAATTTTTTTCATAAAATATATCCAGATTAAAGTTTCCCCTCCCTATATCCAGGGAGGGTATATATCCTTGCCTAAGTCCCTTCTCCTCTGGATGAACTCTCTGTCCCTCATTGAAAAAGAACAGGCTTCTAAGAGATAACAACCAAACATGACCAAATAAAATATGAGAAGAAGCAAAACTATGATATTGAAGTTAGATACAGCAACCCAACAGGAGGAGTCCCAAGAACGGGCAGAAGAGTCAGACCCACTCTTTCTCAAAGTGAGAAGTCTCATAAATACACTAAGCAAATAGCTATAATACATACACAGAGGACCTGGTGCAGACCCAAGTCAGCCCTGAGCTTGATGCTTCAGTCTCTGTGAACTTACGTGTGCCTTGCTTAGCCGATTCAGAAGGTCTTGTTCTCCTGGTGTCCTCTGTGTCCTACAATCTTTGTACCCCCTATTCCTTGGGATTTTCTGAGCTGTCACAGGAGAGATTTGATGGAGAACCTTATTTAGGCTCTCCACATAATCTCTGGCTGTGGGTCTCTACATCTGTTTCCATTTGCTGCCCAAGTAAGTCTCTCTGATAATGACTAGGTAAGGCATTGATCTGTGAATATAGCAGAGTATCATTAGGGTTCAATAATGTCTGGCTTTACCCTAAATATCTGGACTATCCAACCTCTAGTTCTTGATTACCCAAGCAGTATCTGGTAAGTGTTCCCTCTCAAAGAATGGGCATATCAAAGTAGACATTGTTTAACTACTCCCACAAGTTCTATGCCACCATTGCCCTAAAATATTTTGCAGGCAATACGGACTGCATAAATCAAAGGTTTTGTGGCTGTATTGGTGTTTGTGTTTCTTTTTGGTAGCCTGCAGAGTACCTTTCTGAGCCAAAGAGACTATAATGTAGGGGTGAAGTCTCCATATAGGCACCGGCTCCACTTCTCTTTGTTCAGTGGGTTACATGGATGTTGTCGTCAGCATTGGAGCCCACTGTGCATTTTGGAGAGGAAACTATTGTCTTAGTAAAATCCTGGATTGTTTGGGAATTTCCATGGGATTCCCTTGGTCAATAATGCGATTAAGTACAGCTTATTCCCATTACTGAAAACCTCCCCTGGCTACAAGAAATGGCCAGTTGAGACCCCATATCCTCCATTGCTAGGAGTCCTCATTAGGATCGCCTTCATACATTTGAAGACATTCTCACTGCACTAGGCTCCCACATCACCTCCCAAATGCCCAGAAATTTCAGTTGTCTCTCCAAACTCTCTTCCCTCACACTATCTTCCCCAACACCATACCACCCCACCCATCTCCACCCACCACCAATCTGCCTGTAAAATCTGTTCTATCTTCCCATTCCAGGGAAATCTATGCATCCACCTAGACACCTTCTCTTCACCTAACCTCTTAGGGTCTATGGATTGTAGCATGTTATCATTCACTTAATGGTATCCATCTGTAAAAAAACACATACCATATTTCTTTTGGGGTCTAGGCAACCTCACTCAGAATTTTTTTTCTAGCTCAACCCATTTTCCTTCCAATTTCATGGTATTGTTTTTTTAAAAAGCTGAGTAATAATCAATTGTGCAAATGTTCCACGTTTTCGTTATCTGTTCTTCTGTTGAAGGGCATCTAAATTGTTTGCGGTTTCTGGCTATTATGAGTAAAGACTCAGTGAATATTGTTGAGCACGCACTCTTAAAGGCGTGTTGTTTGAGTGTATGCCCAAGAGTGGTATAGCTGCATCCTGAGGTAGACAAATTCCCAACTTTCTAAGGAACTGTAATATTGATTTGAATAGTGGCTGTACAAGTTTACACTCCCACCATTTATGGATGAGTGTTCCCCTTGTTCAACACCCTGGCCAGCATAAGGTGTCACTTGTGTTATTGACCTCAGCCATCTGCGCAGGTATAAGGTGGAATCTCAAAGCAATCATGATTTACATTTTCTGATGGCTAAGGATGTTAAACATTTAAGCGTTTTTCAGCCATTCGAATTTCCTCTACTCAGAATTCTCAGTTTATATTTGTACACAATTTTTAAATTGGATTATTTGGTTTTCATATCTAGTTTTTTGAATTCTTTATATAGTTTAGATACTAGTCCTCTAATGGATGTGGAGTTAGTAAAAACTTTTTTTTCTTTCTGTAGGCTGCTGCCCTGTCTGATTAAAGGCATCCTTTGCCTTTCAGAAGCTTTTCAGTTTCATGAGGTCCCATTTCCAAATTTATCTTATTGACTGCAGTATCAGTGCTCTCTTCAGAAAGTCATCATCCATGCTAATGGATACAGGGCTATTTCCCACTTTCTCTTCTGTCAGGTTCAGTGTATCAGGTTTTATGTTGAGGTCTTTAGTCCACTTGCATTTGAATTGTGTGAAGAGTAATAAGTATATAAGAATAAGTATAAGTAATAAGAATCTGTTTAGATTCTTCTACATGCAGACATCCAGCTTGAGTGGCACCATTTGTTGAAGATGCTGTCTGTCTTTCTAGTGTGCATTCCTGGCTTCTTTATACAATATTGGCTATCCATATATATGTGGATTTATGCCGGGTCTTAAATTCAATTCCATCGATCAACTTGTCTGGTTTTATGTCAATACTATGAAGTTCCTATTATTGTAGCTCTGTAGTACAACTTAAAAATGAGAATAATGAGACCCCCAGCTGTTCTTTTATTTTTCAGGATTGTTTTAGCTATCCTGATATTTTGGTTTTTCCATATGAAGTCGAGAATTTTCCTGTCAATATCTGTAAATAATTGTGTGGGAATTTTGATAGGGATTGCATTGAATCTGTAGATTGCTTTTGATAGAATGGCCATTTTTACTACATTGATCCTACAAATCCATGAGTTTTTTCCATCTTCTGATTCTTCTTTAATTTCTTCCTTCAAAGATTTGAAGACTTTTATCATAGAAGTCTTTTACTTTCTTGGTTAGGGTAAACACAGGATAACTTATATTATTTGAGGCTATTGTGAAAAATATTGTTTCCCTGATTTCTTTTTCAGTCCATTTGTCATTTTATGTTTAAGAGGGCTACGGATGTTTGTTTTGGTTTGTTTGTTTATTGAGATAATCTTGTATCCAGCCACTTTGCTGAAAGTATTTGTCAGCTTTAGGAGTTCCCTAGTGGAACTTTTAGGGTCACTTATATATACTATCATATCACTTGAAAATAATACTTTGACTTCTGCCTTTCCAATTTGTGTCCCCTAAATCTTCAGTTGTCTTACATCCCCAGCTAAGACTTTTAAGTACTATATTGAATAGATAAGGAAAGAGTAGACAACCTTGTCTAGTCCCTGATTTTAGTGCAGTTGTTTTGAGATTCTTTCCTCTTAATGTGACATTGTTTATAGTCTTGCTATAAATTTTCTTTATTGGGTTTAGGTATGTCCCTAGTATCCCTAATATCTCCAGGACTTTTATCATGAAGGTGTGTTGGATTTTTTTCAAGGGTCTTTTCTTTATCTAATGAGAAAATCACATGTTTTTTTTCTTTCAGTTTGTTTATATTGTGGATTACATTTATTGATTTTTGTGCTCTGACCCACCTCTACAACTCTGAATAAAGCCTACTTCATCTGATAGATGATGTTTTTCATGTGTTCATGGACTTGCTTTGCAAATATTTTATCATGTATTTTTGCATCTATGTTCATAAAGGAAATGTGTCTGTACTTCTCTTTATTGAGTCTTTATGTCCTTTGGGTATCATCATAACTGTGCCCTCATAAAATGTATTGGTCAATTTTTCTTCTGTTTCTATTTTGTGGAATAATTTGATGAGTATTGGCAATAACTCTTCTTTGAAACTCTAGTAGAATTCTGTGCTAAAACCATATGATTCTAGGCTTTTTGGTTGCAAAACTTTTTAAATTTATTTTTATTTTTTATAATTTTATTAATTATTTACTACAATTTCTTCACTTTGTATCCTGGCTGTGGCCCCCTCCCTCTTCTCTTCTCAATCCCTCCCTCCGTCCCTCTTCTCCTTCTATGCCCCTCCTCCAGTCCACTGATAGGGAAAGTCCTCCTCCCCTTCTATCTGACCCTACTCTATCAGGTCTCAAAAGGACTGGCTGCATTGTATTCCTCTGTGGCCTGGCAAAGCTGCACCCCCAGGGGAGGTGATCAGAGAGCCTGCCACGGAGTTCATGCCAGAGACAGCCCATGCTCCCCCTCCTAGGGAACCCACTTGGAGACTGAGTCTATGAGCTACATCTGAGCAGGAGTTTTAGGTTCTCTCCATGCATGGTCCTTGGTTGTAGTATCAGTCTCTGCAGGGTCCCCAGGGTTCAGGGTTTTTCTTTGTTTTGTTTTGTTTTGTTTTGGCTCTGTTGTTCTCCTTGTGGAGCTCTGTCCCCTCCAGGTCTTCCTATCTACCCCTTCTTCTATAATGGAATTTTATAGAAGAAGCTTGGAAGGCTTTTAATGACTGTTCATATTTCACTAGAGGTTATAATTCTATTTAAACTGTTTATCTGGTCTTGATTTAACTTTGGTAAATAATACCTATCAAGAAAACCATCCTTTTTTTTTTAATTTTTCTAATCTTGTGTAGTACCAGTTTTGAAACTATGATGTAATAATTCTTTGACTTTCCTGGGTATATGTTGTTACATCCCCTTTTTTCATTTTGGATTTGTTGATATGGGCATTCTGTGTTGTTGATGTTGTTTTGTTTTGTTTTGATAAAGGTTTGTTTATCTTATTGATTTTTTTCAAAGAATTGATTCTTTGAATTTTTCTCTTTGTTTCTTTTTCATTGATTTCAGCCCTCAGTTTGATTATTTCCTGCTGTCGATTCTACATGGGTGTGTTTCCTTCTTTTTGTTCTAGACTTTTTGTGTAGTGTTTAGTTGCTAGCATAAGACCTCTCCACTGTTTTTTTTTTTTTTTTTTGCGTATATTTTTGTTTCCAGGTCTTGAACAGATTTATTAGTTTCTTTCAATAATTTGTTTTCTTGGCTTTCTTTAAGGAACTTACTCATTTTTCTCCAATTGGTTGTGTTTTCCTGGGATTCTTTAAAGAAATTTATTAATTTTATCCTATTGTTTGTTTATGTTTTTCTCGATTTCTTTAAGGGATTTATTCATTTCTTCTTTAAGGACATCTATAATCTTCATATAGTTGTTTTAAAAGTGTGCGTGTGTGTGTGTGTGTGTGTGTGTGTGTGTGTGTGTTTCAGTTATGTTGGATTATTCTGTAGTGGGGTAGCTGGGTTCTAGCAGAGACATGCCCATGATTTATTTATTTATTTATTTTATTGCTCGTGTCTAGGCATCTGGGGTATTATATGACTAGGTACAGAATTTGTCTTTTTTTGATGTGTGTTTTGTTCCTCAGTTTCGGTTTTTCTTCCCCCCCCCCTTTGGATTTTCAGAAAGTACATTGGTTGTGTGTTACCCATTTACTGGCCTGTTCACCTGCTATATTCACAGAAATTCCTACTGGGATACTGGGATGAGTTGGGAAAAAGAAATTTGAGGGAGAATATCTTTGTGATCCATTAGGGATGGGATCAAAGAAGAAAGGGAGATCAAAGTAGGTTTCCTGCTACTGTGTTGGGGATGGGACTAGGAGAATTGGATCTCAGGAGCAGTAGGAGAGATGTGGGTCCAGCTTCAGCCCTTGTTGGCTTGGGAAGAATAACCTTGGGTTAGTATGAGGTGCCTCCTGGAGTTGGAGTCTGCGCCAGAGTAATGAGTCAGGGTAGGAAGATTAGAAGGGGGAGATCTGTGGGATACACGGGTGATGGGAGGAGGCATGCAAAGCTGATACAGATGTTCTGCTGCAGAGCTGAAGATGAGACTAGAGGAGTGGATCTGGGGAAACAAGAAGAAAACGAGGTCTTCAGGTACCCACCTGGTTTTCTGGAAGGCATGGACTATGGATTAGCAGGAGGTGCTTGCTGGAGTTGGGAGCTGTGATAAAATGACCAAATTTGGAGGGGCATAGAAGAGCATGGACTGTGGTATTCACAGGAGATGTGGACAAAGGGAAAAAGGGTGGTTGCAGCTGGTATTCTTTTGCAGTGCTAGAGGTGAGACTGGGGGATTATATTTAGAAGAATAGAGTGGTAAAAGTCTTCGGCTGGCTTATCTGTTTCTCTGCCCTAATGTGTGTTAATGTTGGCTAATGTGTTTCCAGTGGATGCTCAATGGTGTTGGAGTCTATGATAGTGGGATGAGTTGGGGAAAGAAGGCTGGAGTAGACATTTGTGACCTCTTGAGCATGGTGTCATAGAGGAAAGGAGACCACAGCGTATTTTCTGCTACAGAGCTGGGGATGAGACTGGGAGACTGGATTTCAGGAACAGTAGGAGAGGTGTGGTTCCACCTTCAATAAACAGAAATTTTTAATGTTTATGGCCATCTGCTCTTCTTGCTTATAATTAAATTATGCTGAGAAAATTCTCTTCTACTAGAAAGTTGTTTATATAATTATTTTACTTTATTATATTGTATTAATTTGATCCAATTTTCTACACATACAAAATGTACAAAATGTATGCTCAGATGTATTAATTTTGACTTAAAAGTTTATTTGACAGATTTCCATATATGTCTCTCACAACATTATTTAAACTTACACATACCAAGGGAGAATTAAGAGCAAGGGGATAGACAGACACTGCATCCAGAGAAAATCTGAAGAAATCTTCTGGACAGATTATATCCATCCATAGAAATGTTTTTAAGGGCTATTTCTGTCAGTATAAACAATATACGCTATAAATCACTCCTGAGTTGTACTTCTGTGCATACTTTCTTTGAGACCCAGTCTCTATAAATTTATACAGCAGTAACTACCAGTGGGAAGAGGTTTCTGATCCTAATCAATGAGGTTCTAGATGGTGTTAAAGAATGTCCTTAGAGTCCAGTGCCTCCTAGCCTAAAGTCTAAAGTACCTATGGTCTTTATTACATAGTTAATCATGTAAAATCAAGTCTTAAATTATAAAGAGAAATCTTCATCATGTTATGAAATTAATTAAGAAAACCGTAAGAACATGGAAGAGAGGTGTAGATCAGCAACATCACTATTCAAATGTCTATCCATTCAAAGCTACAAAGCCCTAAGCCTTCTTCAGGAAATAATGTGAACTATGTGTTGTGGCTTAAATCTTAAATTTCCCCCAAAGTTTGTGTGTTGAAGAATTGGTGTCCAGTGAGCCAGAGGCTACTAAAATATTAAGACTTGGCAGTCATGAGTGGATCAACTTATTCAAGCATTCAGAACATAATGGGTTCCAGGTCAGGAGTCCTGCTTAAAAACTGAGCTCAATCTTGGGGCCAGCCTCCATGAAGCTAGCATCTTCATCTTTTCTCTGCCATGATATTCTGACTCACCACTGGTCTAAAAGAAAAAAGAGAGAGAGAGAGAGAGAGAGATCCAGTAGTCATGGACTAAAACCGCTGAGCCCATGAGCCAAAACATGTTTCCTCTTTTAAAGATAATTGATCTCATATATTTTAGCACAGTGACAAAGAGCCAAGGAACACATCACAGAAGGTGAAATTTTCAATCTGTATCAGTGGACTTGGAAAGGGGCACGGTGGAGATGAGGGAGGGAGGGAGGGACTGGGAGGGAATGAGGGATCGGGACACGGCTGGGATACAGAGTTAATAAAATGTAACTGATAAAAAAATAATAATAAAATAAAAAAAAACTTCCGAGTGCAAGCCCAGAATTTCCACAATTTATAACTGCATGCCAGACTTCTATAATATTCATAAACCATATCTTTATTCTCTGCGTTAGCAACCCTGCTCCTCTCAGCCTCTCCAAACACCCCCAATGTTCTATTATCTATTTGTTTTATGTGTAAGGTTTACAAGAGAAGGAAACCACCAGAGCCACACTGAGGTAAAAAAATAAAAAAAGCTTTATTGAGGTAAAAAGTGCTGGACTGTCTGCAAGAAAAGAGAGAGGAGCAGTACCCAGAGAGAGTTTAGGTTTTTGTAGGATGGTTAAGTTAGAATGGTGTGTGAGCTTTAAGGGAGATGTGACTGCTGTAAAACAAAAGAACTGTTGTATGCAGAAATTTTTAGAGGGGACCTCTTGTGCTTAGGGTAACAGGATGCGGTGAGAGTTAGGGTAACAGAATGCTGCTGTCAGGCTGATCTCGGTGAGATAAGGGTTTAGATTTCCAAGATGTGAAGAATATGCAGTTTTCAGTTCCCCAAATGGCTAGTTTGCACATGGGGTGTCCATCTTGGTGTCTTTGCTGGCTATCTGGGCCAGAGACTTGGACCATCCTAATAATATGTAGTTACATTTCTTTGGAAATAGGATACAGAAGTCTGTCTTGGGCATCTGAAACACCCTTTGAAATACTTCCAGACTGCAAAGGGAAGAATCTACCATCACCTATCAATCATCACCTGTTTACCTTTTGTCTATTTACCATCTGTTAGCTACAAAACCTATTAATATACCTATAGCTTACCTATAATCTAGTTTTCTTCTATTATCTATTATCTCTCATCTCTCCATATATTCATGGATATCTAGCATCAATCTACTTATTTACATATTTATATATTATCTACCAGTTATCCATTATCTGTATTTTCATCTGTTATCTATTATCAATGACACTGTATCATCTTTATATTACCAATTATCCAATATCTATATTTTATTCATCTGTCTTCTACCATCTATTATTATCTATCATCTCTCTATATGTACATTAATATATAGCATCAACCTACTTATCTACATACTTACATATCATCTATCAATTAGCCATTATCTGTATTTTTATCTGTTACCTATTATATTATATCATCCATTTCTTATTCATCTATCTTCTATCATCTATTCATCTATATCTTCATATCATCTATCTTTTATCCAGCATATACATCTACAAATTTATCTATTTATTCTCTACTTTCTATTTATCATTTATATATATATATATAATTTATTTATATATGTGTGTGACTGCTTATCTCATTATTGTCTTTCTATTATTTATCTGCCATATGTAGACATATATAATCTTTTATTTACCATCTATTTATTTACTATCTATCATCATCTCTCTGTGTCTTATCTACATTATCTCTCTTGATATATGTATATTTATCCATCTGTTTATATATGTACTTGCTGTCTATTTATTTATCTGTCTGTCTGTCCGCCTGTCTTTCTGTTTATCTCACAGACTTGTATACCTAAGGGGAATTTATAACCTGTCACATAAGTGTAGCTTGTTTTGATTGTCTATCTGCAAGAAGTCAACTGTGAACAAATGACATCACAGAGTCCTCACTCAGTGTTCCTATGGAGCTTCCTGTAGAAAAATGTGAAATGTATCCACTCCCATACATGCCATGCCCCATACTACTAGCTTGCCTTTTCATCATCCCACGTCAGACCTCCTGGGCTGCAGGAAATTACTATTATTATCATGCATCACCTCTCACTTCCTTCCAGTTGAACCTTACTTCCTGTACAGGAAATGGGAAATTCCAGACAGTTTCTCACAAACATTTTCATCCATAATATTTATCAAAGGAGTTTTTTTTTTATTTTAAAAAAATCTTAATTCACATTATTCCTTAGAGTTTATGATTGAATTAAATCCTGAAATAACCTCACAAGAATAAAAAATATTTGTGAACAGTTATGAGCAGCTTTTGAAAGAGGATTTTTTTAGCTAGCTAGCTAGCTAGCTAGATAAATAGATAGATAGATGATAGATAGATAGATAGATAGATAGATAGATAGATAGATAGATAGATAGATAGATTTTGGGCCAGTGGGTAAAGGCTATGATTTAATGCTTGACCACTTGAGTTCAGTCCCTGAGACTCACAAGCTAAAAAGAGATAACTGACTTCCAAACTCTGCCCTCTGACCTCTACACATATGCCATAGTATATGGCACATATACACAAATACACATAAAGTAAATAATTAGAATACTTTAATTAAGGGTAAATAAACAGTACTAGGATGTATTTTCTGATTTAGATGTTGGTGTAAATGGAGTTTCTTACAGAACGAATTATCTGTCTCCCCTATACATACTGAAATCCTAACTACCAGTTCTCTAGCAGGTGACTCCTTTAAAGAGATAATGAATCTAAAAGGAGACCCAGGCAGCAGATCTCATCTTCTCTGACTGTAGTCCCTACAGGAAGAGGAAACAGGGATAAGAATATGCAAGCTGAAGGTCAATGGAGGAAGACAGACCTCTAGAAATCATGGAGACTGTCCCGGAAGGCTGTGTCTCAGACCTCAGCAGCAGCTCTATGAGAAGGGAATGCCTGCTTAATTCGCCCAGCTGTAGCCCTATGTCTGAAGCTCCAGCAATCAACCAGGCTGCTCTTCCTCTGTCAATAATTTTTTCTTTATCTGGGTATTTGTATTATTTAAGTTGTTTCTAAGAGGAGATTTGTTTTTATTCTCTATTTTGCAATGCTTTCCAGCACTGACCCTTGGAATTGGCTTCACTATTGTTCTGGTGTCCATTAAAGGATACTTGAGAGTCTCTAAAAGGATTTTTCATCCACACAGTATTATAATCTGAAAGTATCCAGTGCAGAGTGAAACATTAACAAGAACGTGTGTCTACTGCGTGCTTAGTTTTATACAATGATCAAACCCATCAATGGGGGCTGCAGAGATGGCTTAGTGTAAAGACAGCATACTCCTCTTGCAGAAGGCCTGTGTTTGGTTCCCAGGACCCATACTGGGTGACACACAACCATCTCTAAAACTCCAGTTCCAGAGGCCCTGAATCCCCTTCTTCTGGCCTCTGCACACATGCACACACACACCCTACCACCACATACACATAGAAAAAAAAAACAAGATAAATATATTATAAAGTGAATCTGTGATTGCTTATTTAAAGCATGCATCCCTGGAAACCCTGAACTTGGTACTTGGAAAAATCACATTCACAATTCTTAAGTTATGAAAACATCTCCTTTGGTGCTGTTTTCCACTAATTTGTAAGCCTCCATAAAAAGACATCTCCCTGATTTGAAATGTACCCTTGTCTCTTCCAAGAATGCCTGTTAATTTTGACCTTCTCAACCAAAGGCACTCTTGAAAACCAAAGTGCCCAGCATGACTGTCACTAGGGTTATTCCCGACTGGCTTTCTAATAGTAACTCCCTACAGCGATGGCAAGACACTAGGTGCAGTAAGTAGTAACATTCTACGTCATTCTTTCTGCTGCTTGCATATGACCATCAACTATGCTAACATCACCCACTAACACAGTGAACTTACTCCATCCATCTTCAGAAGCAAGCTGCATGTAGTAAGACTTTTTCACTCTTTCAAGTTGTACAGACATTGAGTTGGTGACGAGAGTTGAGTCATAGTGTGATAGACAAATGATTTCACAGGCTCTTGGTTCAGGAAGTTTTTTTTCTGTGTCAAGTGACAATAAAACATGTATCACTGTCATCTCCTGACGAGACTTTCATTCTGAATCCATAGGTCAATATAGAAAACCTCTAAGTCTTCAATGTAATTCCATTTTCAATTTTGACAGCCAGCTGTCAAGTATTTCTGGCCATCTTTTGAATATAGTCGGGGTCTTCTTGTAGTTTCTCATTTCCCCTTGGTATTTTGTAAAATACATAGCACAGTGTATCATTCAGTCTTTACTCCCAACCCCAAATATAGTGCCACATACGTAACACTCTCAGTAGTCTCTAAACAAATCAAGTCAAAGACACAAGGAAAATGTCTCAATGGTAAGGATACTTGGTTTGTAACCTGAGGTCTTGAGTTAAAATCATGAGGATTCACATAAAAAGTTAAGCATGGCTGCCATTCCAATATTGGGAGGGAAACATGGGCAGAGACCCAGAGCCGTGCCTAGCCCTAAATGTTTACAATTCAGTAAGATAACCTATCTCACAGCAGGAAAGCAGAGAACAATGGAGAAAGACACCTGGCATCCACCTATGGTCTTCACATACACACACACACAGGCAGACACACCTGCCCACTCATATGTACGTAACACATACACCATTAATAATTAAATGACGCTAAAAGAGAGCTTTCTGCAGTGAAAATGAAAGAGTCAAGAGTCGTTATCCGACTTGTTTCTTCATTTAAAGTAAACAGTAAAGACTTGCGTCATTGTTTTTATTTTTTTAATCCATGCTTCTCCGGCAGGAGGTCCTACTCTCATGCATTTATAGGGAGGACTAAAAAGACTCCATAGGTGTTTTTTTGTTTGTTTGTTTGTTTGTTTGTTTTAAGAAACACATGAAATTTGAAGGGAGAAATGGGAGGGTGTTTAAGGAGGGTTGAGAGAGGAAGAAATGGAAGGCAGGTTGATCAAAACATATTACATGATACATGGAATTCTCAAACTAAAAAAAACAATTAGTAAAATAAGAAATCCTGTTACTAGTGCACAGTCATGAAATCATATCACAGTCATGAAATCATTAAAGTTAAAGATGGTGTGTGTGTGTGTGTGTGTGTGTGTGTGTGTGTGTGTGTGTGTGTAAAAATGAAATACTCAAAGGTATTTGCATTTCCAGTAAAGAGTTTGAAATGTGATCGTGTCAAGTAAATACTCTTCTGGAATTTGAAACTGTGAATCTGGAAGGTACAGGGAGGAAGACTGGAACACAAACTAACAGAAGGATTTTTATCAAGGATTTAGAGACCTGCAAATAGAAAAGTAAAATGACCATCATGGTTGAACTATTTCATAATGAGGTGGATTCAAAACAGACAGAGTAAGGTCACAGACAGGAATGAAACTCGAACTAATGACCACCTAACATCCTTGTGGTATTTCTGTGTATTGGGCAAAGGCTGGTTGTCAATCTTTCTCTTATGCTTAGTAATTCTCTACTTGTCTTTGTAAATGAAATATGGACACTGCAGATTACTACAGGTTCATTTGAGACTGTTTTTAAACAAAGAAGATCCAACCAGTGGTCAGTCATGAATGGGAGAGTGGCTCAGTGAGTCCTGACAGTTATCCCTGAACTATTATGTATGAATAGATTCTGAGAGATATGAAGTTACTGCCTTCACCTGAGTACCCACTATGTGCCAATGAATAACTCCAAACTAATGGTCATAGAGGTGAACCTGGTTAAACTCAATGAGTTATAAAATAAACTTTAAAAAGTGATTTTGGGAAAGGGAATTGTAGGAAAGAGGGAGAGGCTTGAAGAGAGAAAAATGAGAGGTTGTCAAGAGAGTAATCAGAATGCATTATATACATGAAAGAATCTGCCAAAGAACAAGCTTAATTAATCAAAAAGTTAAAATATAAAGAACAGGTTGTATTGCTAATCTATTTCTCCAAGAATGACCAAGGCCATGATTTTCTACAGGCTTATTAGTATGGCTCTAGGGCAGAAGAGTCCACTCTTTACATAAATGAGCCACTGTGTTACATTAGACAAATAGTTATCAATGGAATCTAACAGGTGAGAATTTGACTAAAATTAGTTTCCATAGATCACCACGTTTATGAAAGGTAAAAACACCAACTTTGTATATTAGTACACTCCTTATCAAGTCTGCTATTGCAAAATCACTTGGAGAATGTGTTGAAATTCTCTTCTGGATGTTTGCCCCAGAAAATAAGATACTGCATACTGAGTCCCTGACATGGCGCCCAAATGAATCAACACCACAGTGTTGCTTAAGAAACCAACACATGAAAGCATCAAGAAAACAGAGCATGGCTTAGCAGGTAAAGACACCTAAAAACAAAAGTAAGGACCTGAGTTACCAGACCCAAGTGCTGAGTGTGTGTGTGTGTGTGTGTGTGTGTGGGTGTTGTGTATGTATATGAATTTAAAATTGTTGTTTTTTTTTTTTAAGAGAAGACAACAAAGACAAAACTTGTAGGCTAGATGCAAAGAATGACTGGAAATACCTAGCAACATCCAAGGGTTTACAATCTATAGTATATAGTAAGAAAGGATGTTTATACATAAAATTACTACTTTAATGTATCACATTCTTGTTCCATACCTCCTTATTTTTAAAGTGTTCACTGCAAACATTGAAGCCAAAGGTCTTCTGCACAGAATCTATGTCACCTATTTTTTAACTATAAGAAAAGAAATATGCTCCCAATCCTAGCTCATTTTCTGAAACCTTTATTTCAATTTAAACCCAGACAACAAAAATCTTTTTTTAAAAAATACCACCTTTCTAATGCTTCATTTTTACTTTCCTTGAAATTGCTTGTGTTAGTTTAGACAATTCCAGTGTTTTTGTTTTTTTTTTTAAACAAAAAACAAAATTGGATTTGTTCACCTGATGAAATCGTAGCAAGATATATTACAGCGGAATTAAGGGACTGGAATAGCCACAGCACTGGGGAGCTGGCATTATCTGGTAGAATTGAAAGCCAATCCTTTGAGCGCTTTTCAAAAAGCCACTTCATATTGATAATACTTCAAACTCAGTTGTTAAGAGTCGGAAAGAAACAAAGTACTGAGGACCTAGTAAAAGGAGGCGACTGACATTTCCACACCTGCTCATTTGCTTTACAAATTCAGGAAGAAATGGGCTATTTTTAATTAAAGGATTACTTTGATTCCAGAATCAACAATCCCTTCATTATTTCCAAAGCTGTCTTGTATACCAGGGATTGTGTGCAAGCACACACACATGATGCAGCAATTGCCTTTCTTAATGTGAAATTTAATCAATTAATTAGGTTTCTTTGTTTCATTATATGTATGTATTTTGTGTATGTGAATGTTTTCATGTATGTGGGACGGGGTGCACATGTATGTGTAGAAGCCATAAGTCAGGCCCGTCCTTTTTTTTTTTTTTAAGTTACTTTTGTTTTGTAAGTTAAGTAAATGTGTTTGTAGGTGGATGTATGGTATGTACTCATGAGTGTAGGTTCTCACAGAGGCCAGAGGAGTCACACAAAAATCAGAGCTCCTAGAGGCAGAGTAACAGGTAGTTGTGAGCGGCCAGATGTTGAGTGATGAGTCATTGGCCAAACCTTCATTTTCTTTTCTGTGACAGGGTCTCTCACTGGCCTGTATCTCACCAATTCCAAAGGCTGGCTGGCCAGAGAGCCCTAGAGATCCTTCTGTCTAACTACCCAGCACCGGGGCTACAGGAATCCTCCATCATGCCAAGCTTCATTATGTGGAACTGAAATCAGGTCTTCAGGCTGACATGGCATGTGCTTTATCCACTGAGCATTAGCTCCAACCCCATCCTCAGCTGAGGGAGAGGCAAAATTAGACAAGGGGTTTTTGGACTCCTTCATTCTGCATAGCTTTCTGAAGAGTTTTAGTTTGAGGTTCTTGTGTTTTGTCTTATCAGGAGCACTCAATTCTTCTTTGGGTCCAAGAAAGGTTTTTTCATTTGACAGTGGATTTGAACACCTAGTTATCAGCTCTGCAGGGCCCATGAATGGCTTTTCATGTTCAGATACTTTTGTACTCAATAGACTGTGTAATCACCCCTTGGAACTGTGCTTGCTACTCAATCCCTAACATTTTAGAAGAAGCTTCCATATTGTATATCATAATCTTACTTCCAAGGTAAAATGATGCAGCTAGAGATATACAACTGACTTGACTACCTCTAGAAATTCAAGCTGAGACCAGGATGTAATAGGCTGTAATCTGTTCTCTTCTTTCAAGAGTGTGGCCAAAATTACAACACTGGAAATCTCCTTGTAAATACGTGGGCTGCAGAACACACAGAAAGTAAGCTTTCTCAACATACCTGAATCTGTACTAGAGTAGGAAATAAGAGAGGAACACAGGGAGAACAAGAACACTGACTCACCAGCACTAAAGTGATCCAGCTTATATATCCTTAAGCAGCCCGTGCTTAATACTGAGGATTTTTATCAAAACTCTTCCATAGACTCTCACAAAGCCTGTATATGAGACACAGCAAGCTGACCAGTCCTGTGCATGGCTGGTTTCTACTCCTTGGGACCTTCTGTGTCCAAAAGTTCTGCTTTAGTCATTTATAACTCAGGTGACTTCACAGTGAAAGGTTGTTGAATGAAGGTCACAGGGGTGAACAATCCAATGACAGCGCGGCTGGTGTGATCTGTACTCTTGAGTATGTCTGCTGCCTGAGTTAGAACTCTCTGATTCCAGAAGCAGTTTCTCACGCTGTTCCGGGAGACACATGTCTTCAAAAACCTTCTGTCTTTCCGTTCCTGAGGCATATGGTCTGTCCTCAGAAGGACTTCTTTGAAACCCTTGACATTAGTCTCAAAGTGGGGAGAAAGCTGCAGAAGATGCAAAATTCCTAAGAATCCTCTAATCAGAGCTGAGACTGTAAACCACTTTGCAATGTTGTGGCCTAGCGTGGAAGAAGCCCTGGGTTCTCTCCCCATCACCACAAAAATTGGATGTGGTAACTCAGATCGCAATCCCATTGTTGGTAAGGTAGAGTGTGAAGGGCATAAAAGGCCTTGTGCACTAGGGAAGCCAGGAAAGTTAAACAAACTGCTTATCTCTTCAATGGAATGAGGTGTTCGGCTACTTTTCTGGAATGCTGGGGAAAATGCAGAATACAACCTGGCAATCCTTTGCTACCTGTTGAGCTAGGCCCCTCCCATATATCCCAGAATTTATATTTTACTTATCTCAGACCCTTCTCCCTTAAAACCTTGAGCATTACTTCTAGGCCATAAAATTCATCCTTGTGAGAAATAGCATTTGTATCGTCTAACAGCCTAAGTAACTTCTATGTTATCTTAGGGCCAGGCCAATCCTGACTCCCACAGTGTTTACTTCAATCAATTTCCCAAGACTCTAAATCTTGGGGACTAGCTCTGATTTAGTAGTATCCATTCTTGTGAAAGAAGTCAGATTTGTTGTGCCTGTGCGACCGAGTTTATTGCAAATAGAAAAAGAAATTCCCTAAATTGTGCTGTGCTTCAGTATGGTTAAAATAAAATGATCTCGGTTAGACTCTAGAAGTCCTAGGCCAGGACTGGTTGTCAAAACCAGGCTGATAGGTTTCATTTTTACCTCTCCCTGATTGTTTTTCCCTGTGTGCACTAAAGCCTGCAGGGACCTCGCACAGTAGAGGAAGGAGGATCAGGAGCCACCCTTGGCTACAGAGTGAGTTAAAGGTCAGCCTGGGCTCCTTGAAACCATCTCAAAACAAAACCAAATATTAATATCCACAATACAAAGGTGCAGAAATTCAGTGATGTAGTTAATTGTAGGTTGATTTGGCTTCACATTTACAGTAGAAATCAGAGGTTAAAATAGTAACTGAATAATTAAGAGTGATTTCCTAATATCATCAAAGAACTAATGAGGGAGATGGACACTTTTGTCCAGAAATTATAATGAAATCATTGGTGAGGATCTAGAAAAAAAACATCTTTAAACACTTGGTGATGGTGACTTCACTATATTAAATGCTCCTGAGTAACCATGCTACTTTCTCCTTTCCCACAGTGTGCTGAAACAAATGAGATGAAATAGAGAAGAAGGAAATCAAACTGGATTTCAGATGCTCCCTGCGCAAACCAACATGCTTCATGAAGACAAGCCCACTAGAATACCTGAACAAACTGTAGGAAGACAATGGTGAAAGAGAATGAATTAAATGACTCAGAAATCCAGCTACTTAGTTAGGGAAGCTTGACCTGGTGTTGATGCTGTAAAATGTTCCTCCCTGGAAGGCTGCTGCATTAAAATTTAGGTGTGAGCAGGAGTCCTAATTAGAGTTCATGAGGCTTGGATTCTGTTGCACACGCCCATTCCCTCAAGCACAATCTGAATTTTTTGCTTCTGTAAGGTTTACAGTTTTTTTCCCCAACGGTTTTATTTTTATTGCTCGTTGGGTCCCACAGATTATCTACAAATTAATTTTTGTTCTTTGTAATTAATGTATTATTTTAATCAATGTAGAGAGGTCTTTTAGTTTTATATCCAAATAAATAATGGTTGCCATTAATTTCATAAAACTTACAAAACTGACTTTACCAAACTTCCCATTTCAAGATAAACTTGGGAAGATGAGAAACTGTTGAAAATACTCAATGATATTGAAAGACTGTAATAACCAAACAGTGGGTTTGCACCTCAGCTAGGTGCTGGGTTTCACTCATTTTTCAAGCACAAATCCATTTTATTTTCATTTCTCAGTATTTTAGTTAGAATTAGATTCGTTTAGGAAAGAGAGAATTTTTACAAGGATAGAAAAGGCAAACGAAAGTGTAGTTATAACTCTAGAACCTCTTAAGAGACAAACCAGAGTTGACTTAGCTTTTGGGTATATCCAAAACTCACTGCTCTTTGAATGGCTTCAGTGCCTAGATGAGGCCTTTCCCCAGCCATTTAACAAGGGCTTACAGAGTTACAATTAAATTATTATGATTGATTATCATGAAAGAAAAAAAGAGTAAAAATATATATTGCATTGAAATATATGCAGGATCTAAGAGTTTGGGGCTAAAGAAACAGTTCTGTGGTTAAGAGCGCTTGCTGTTCTTCCAAGAACCCAACTTTGATTCCTAGTAGTCACTCTGAGCAGCTTCCAACTACATGCCACTCTATTGGTCTGATGTCTTCTTCTGGTCTCTATTGGCACCCACACACATGCAAAATCCACAGAGATTCATGTACAGACTCACACTCATAAACATAAATCCTTAATATATATGTGTGTGTTATATTTCATGTTATTTAATATTTATATATTTATATATTATAATGTATTTGTATATAATATGTTATCCTTAATATAATATATATATATATACACAAGTTTGTAGTATGACTATAAGCATTATTTTCTCTCATTATGTAAGAGAGAGCAAGCATGGGAAGACATTTCTTCTCAATGCTGTAATGTGGGAAGATATCATATGACAAGTGTCCTTGGACAACACAATATTGGAAAGCCTGTCATCAAAACAGATTAGGTTTCTACTTGTAGAAAGCCTTCACTCATTGCAACCAAAACCAAGAAGAATTTACAGAACAAACCTCAAACACCATACACCCCAGTAAAGCTACTGAAAGTTGAAAGAGTACAAAGAAACTGGCAGAGGCTACATTCCAGAAGGATGAACTCCAAGTAAGCCTGTGTCACTTTTTTCTGTTCTTAGACTAGCTGCTTAAGCTGGGGAAGGGTCTGTTATTGCAGGGAGGGCGGTCAGGGCCATTGCTTTCAAAGTGCAGAGCACAACAGGTTTGAAAACTTTGTAGGCCAATACATCAAATGCAAATCAGTGTCCATATCATAAATATGCAAATTTTAAGTGCAATTAGTTAAAGGGATAAAGAAGAAAAATCTCCAAGAATCTGGACAGAATAAAAACAAAGCTATAAGATGTTTGTCAAACAAAACATGATTGGGGAGAATTTATAATTACAGATGATCAAATTAGTAATGGTTGAAAATCTGAAGCTTTCAGAAGAGAGTCACACCCAAGTAACTACAGAAAAAGAAATAGCGCTACGGAGGAAATCAGCAGAGGCAGAAGAAAACTGTTAGTCTCTGAGTATTAATCTCTTCCAGTTCATCACTGGCTTAGGTTAATGTTCTCCCCCCACACACACAGTACAGATGATGAGTTTCAACCACATATTCTCTCAGGCTTTGTCTTTTATAAGCTGATCGTTGCTCTCCCACTCTTGGACCTGATCTCTGGCAACTTCCTGCTTTTCCATTCATAAAATCTTAAAATTGCTACACTGAAACTTAGTTTACATTGATTGGCATAATATTAAAGCATGAAAGGAAATACTTAAATTTATTTATATCTTTTAAAATATTCTAATTGAGGGTTAGTGCAAAGGTTCAGCAGGTAAAGACACTTGTTGCTAAGCTTTAGGATCTTAGTTTTATCTCCAGGATGCACATATTGGAAGATGAGAAATGACCCAGAAGGTGTCCTCCTGACTTCCAAGTATGTGCAACAGCACACGTGCATGTAGGCATGACTACACACACACACACACACACACACACACAGATGTAATTAAAACAGTACAATAGATACTTAAAAAGTACAACAAATTTAATAGTGCTTTTAGGATTTTTTTTTTAATTTTTAAAATGAAGTTTTGATAAATGAGAATTTTTGTAATCTGGTAGCAAAAAACTTTAAAAACCTATAGGAAATGTGCTTAACAGTGCAGTGTTGGAATACTTTCCCATTAATATCAGAGAGCATAACAGTACTCTCTCACCACCTCATTTCTGTGTTTCAATATAGCCCAGTCAGTGTGGAAAACAAAGAAAAACTAATAAAATGTATGATAATTGGAAAGGAAGAGCAGACAGTAAGGCTGAAAATATGATGGGCTTGGAGAACGTCTCAGGCTGAATTTTAATATAACAAGAGCTTACTGTTAAAAATGCAATTATAAGAAAAATTACATTTTGCAAGTTCAAGAATCAATCAGAAACGACCTGGGAATAAACCTATTACAATGTGTGTAAGCATTTACTGGGAAAAAGAAAATCCAGTGAAGTTAAAAAATATATATCAGGAATGTCATCTAGATGAAAACCCTTACCAAAGTCTATACACGCAACATACTGAAATAAAAACCTACATTTTATAGCAGACATGTGACAGCTGCATTTGAAACAAGTATGAAAAAGGAGGGAGTCAACGCACCCTCAACAGAGGTACACAACAAAACAGAATGAGGATAACCAGAGACCGTGGTTTATTCTCTTAAGAAACTTAAAGATAGCTGGCACTTAAGGGGAAAATGGATAGGCTGACAAGAGATAAACTGAAAATGTCAGAACTGTCATGTACATGTTGCCTGTCAGGCAGATCTAACATTTATCAACATATGAGCCATCTACAGTTATGGAAAAGGAAGCTCTTAGAGATACACTATTTATTTCTATTTTTTTATAACTTATTCACTTTATATCCTGATTGTTGCCCTCTCTCTCATCTTCTTAAGGTCTCAGCCTCCCTCATTCTTCCCCCCTATCTTTCTTCCATAGGCCCCTGAAAGGGGGCATCATCCTTTGCTACCATCTGGCCCCAGCCTATCAAGCCTCATCAAGACAGCCTGTATCCTTTTCACCTGTGGTCTGCGAAGGCCTCCATGCCAGAGGGAAGTGATGTTGGCAACAGAGTACATGTCAGAGATAACCTCTGGTCCCCTCACTAGGGAACCCACATGGAGACTGAGCTGCCTGTGGACTACATTTGAGCAGTGGTATAGGCCTCCGTGCATGGTCTTTGGTTTATGCATCAGTCCTCCTAGGCCCAGATTTTTGAGCTTTGTTGGTCTCAGTGTAGTCCTTCTGTCCCCTCTGGTCCTTCAATCCCCCATTCTTCCATTAGACTCTGTCCTCTGCTCAAAGTTTGGCTGTGAGTCTTAGCATCAGCTTTGATCCCCTGTTGAATAAAGTCTTTCTGAGGACATCTATGGTAGGCTCCTGTTCTGCTTGCTCCCTTCCACCTCTTCCAGTGTCTAGTCTGTTTTCCCTTCTGAATGAGAATTAAGCATCCTCTCTAAGGTCCTCCTTGTTATTTAGCTTCTTTAGGTCTATGGATTATAGTTGGTTACCCTTTATTATATGGCTAATATCCACTTGTAACTGAGTATTTACCATGTGTGTCTTTCTGTTTCTAGGTTACCTCATTCAAGATGATCTTTTCTAGTTCCATCCACTTGCCTGAAAATTTCATGATTTCCTTGTTTTTAAATAGCTGAGTAGTATTCCATTGTGTAAATGTACCACCATTTCTGTATCCATTCTTCTGTGGAGGGATATCTAGGTTGTTTCCAGCTTCTAGCTATTATGAATAAAGCTGCTATGATTATAGTTGAGCCAATGTCCTTGTCATATGGTGGACCATCTTTCAAGTATATGCTGAGGAGTGGTATACTTGGATCTTGAAGTAGCGCTATTCCCAATTTAAAACAGATTCATATTTATCACTCTTCACAAAACTAAAGTCCAAGTGCATCAAAGACCTCAACAACAACAAAAAAAAAGACACACTAAGTCATTTAGAAGAAAAAGTGGGGAAGAGCCTTAAATTCATTGGCACAGGAGTCAACTTCCTGAACACAATAACAACAGCTCAGACTCGAAAATCAACAATTAATAAATGGGACCTTTTGAAACTGTAAAGCTTTGGTAAAGCAAAGGACACTGTCATCAGAACAAAATGACAGCCTACAGACTGGGAAAGGATCTTCACCAACTCTATATCTGACAGAGGGCTAATATCCAGAATATATTTAGAAAATCAAGAAATTAAACACTAACAAAGCAAGTAATCAAATTAAAAATTGAGGCACAGAGCTAAACAAAGAATTCTCAACAGAGGAATATGGAATGGCAGATCTCAGTTAAAGAGATGCACTATTATCAGAAACAAAGTAAATTTCCACTGGATGAAAGACCCAAAATAGTGTAGCATTGTAAAACTTTACTACAACACATATAAAATATGCCTTTTCTTTTGAGCTGAAGATCAAATTCAGACATTTGTTCAAGCTAGACTAATACTTTATCACCAAGCTACATCCATAATCACAAATAATGCCAACTGACTTCCTTTGTTATCCCTGCAACCTCTCCCAATATCACCTTTATGAGAATATGCTCAAGATTAACACTTGGGCCTGTTAGCTCTTTCTACTTCGTCTCTCTGGCCTTTTATTAAACTGTTTTGAATAATTTTCAGCAACATTTCTATACTGACAACTCCCAGTGACACAGAAACTTCAGAACCCTGAAGTTTCCCCTGGCTTGCAGATGGCTCAGTAATAGGGTCCAAGGTCAAGTCAAGGTCTCTGTGGTGGTTTGAGTAAGAGTGAGATCTGATAGGCTAGGGAGAGATGGAAGAGGAGGAGGCCCTCACCTATCAGTGGACTTGGAGAGGGACATGGGAGGAGAAGAAGGAGGGTGGGATTGAGAGGTAATGAGGGAGGGAGCTACAGCTGGGATACAACATGAATAAACTGTAATTAATATAAAAAATAAAATAAAAAAAAGAACGACACCATAGGCTCATATATTTGAATGCTCAGTCATTAGGGAGTGGTACTACTTGAAAAAGATTAAGAAATATGGCTTTGTCGAAGTAGGTGTTACTTTGTTGGAGGAAGCGTCTCGCTGGGGGTAGGCTTTCAGATTTAAAAAACCCAAACCAAGCATAGTTCTTTCTCTGTCCCTACAGCCTGCCAATCAGGAGCCTCAGCTTCTTCTTCAGCACCTTATCTACCTGTGTACCACCATGCTCCCCACTGTAGTAATGGACTAAGCCTCTGAAACTGTAACCAAGACCCCAATTGAATGATTTCTTTGATAAGAGTTGCCTTAGTCACAGTGTCTCTTTACTGAGGTAGGACAGTGACTAAGACAGTGTCCAGGTAGGAACTAAAGAAGATCATCCTGAGGTATCCCAGAAGCAGAAAGACACATATGGTGTATACTCACTTATAAGTGGATATTAGACATATAATATAGGATAAACATACTAAAAACTGTACAGCTAAAGAAGCTAATAGAGAAGGAGGACCCTGGGTCGGATGTTCAACATTCATTCAGAAAGGCCAATGGTATGGACATCGGAACAGGGAGAAAACAGGGAACAGGACAGAAACCTACCACAGAGGGCCTCTGAAATATTCGACCCAGCAAGGTATCAAAGTAGATGCTGAGAATCATAGCCAAACTTTGGGCAGAGTACAGGGAATCTTATGAAAGAAGGGGGAGATAGAAAGCCTTGGAGGGGACAGGAGCTCCACAAGGAGAACAACAGAACCAAAACTATCTGGGCCCACGGATCTTTTCTGAGACTGACACTCCAATTAAGGACCAGGCATGGAGATAGCCTAGGACCTGCACAGATGTAGCCCATGGCAGCTCAGTGTCCAAGAGGGTTCCCTAGTAATAGGAACAGGGACTGTCTCTGACATGAGACAGTTGGCTCTCTGATCAGCCAGGGGCAGCCTTACCAGGCCACAAAGGACAATGCAGCCAATCCTGATGAGACCTGATAGACTAGGGTCAGATGGAGGAGGAAGAGGACCTCCTCTATCAGTGGACTGGGGAGGGACATAGGAGAAGAAGAGGAAGGGAGGGATTGGGAGGGGACAAGAGAGGGAGCTACAGCTGGGATACAGAGTGAATAAACTGTAATTAATAAAAAAATAAATACATTTTAAAAAGGAAGTCATCATCTCCAGCCCATTTCAACAGTCACTCTCACGGATTACCAGTAACTGATAATCATAACTTCATCCTTCTATTTTCAGGACAAAACTCTATTCATCTCTTGACTCCTCTCCTTCACACACTGTATATAAGTGTATGTGCCAGGCCATTGACATCGCTTCTGTTTTAGTTCTCTGGGCAGAACATTCATGTTCAGTATCATGTAAAAGATGGGCATCCAAGGCTGAGGTGATATCTCTGTGACCAAGAGAAGGTTTCATGAATATATGAGGTCCTGAGCTCAATTCTCCAGCACCTGCATAGAAATCTGAATATGGCTACATGTGTCTGTATTCTAAGCACAGAGGGAAGGAGGCTGAGACAGGAGGATCACTGCTGCTTATTGTCCACCATTCTTATTCACTAGTTCATTGAGTGACTCTATATAAATAAAGGAAATAAAAGAGTGATAGAGCAGGGCACCCAATGTCCTCTTCTCTCTTCTGAAAGCATACACCACACAGAGAGAAAGAGAGACAGGGAGAAAGAGAGCAAGAGGGAAAGAGAGAAAGAGAGAGAGAGAGAGGGAGGTGGAAAGATTTATAGTGGTAGTTCAGCAGTCGTGCCCTTTACAAAGTCTCAGTAAAGCATACCATACCCGCTAGAAGCTTGTCAGAGACTCAGGCTACCCACAGACAAAGTTTATATCAAGTGAGTTTTATTTACTTCTAGAATTTAATGAAATTCTCTTATGTCTTTCGGAGACTTTGCTGCTTACAATGTCACCATTCTACCAAAATTAAAATATACTAGTAGTATGTATTGAGATTAGCATGTGAAAAGGAAAATAAGTAATGTAGTATAGTTAATTATATATATATTATAGTTACATAAATAGATTATGTAAATTAATAAAACATGGAAACTAATTTTAAAATCCAACAACCAGAGTAGAACTAGCTAATTCATTCACTCTGAGCTTTTTACACTAAAAGACTGCAAAGGTAGACTCATGAACTGAGTTATTTCTGTTTGACAGAGTTATAAAATGCCACTTGTCTCTTACTGGATGAAATTAAAACATTAAGAGCTTAGTATTTCTTCAAAGAGTCATGTTTTTTATTTTAATTCCTCATATATTCATTCCATATTTCTCTTATACTTAATGCTCCAATGACAGTTGTTTTCATGATTCATATTAAGCAGCAGGAACAAACTGATTGGTTTAATTAGCCAAGCAGAGCAGAGCTAGAAACATCCAGTGCTGTTCTGTGACACCCTTAAAACAAATATCATGAAGTGGTAAGTGTTCTAATATTCCATAAAAAAGCATTTTTATTGAGAAATGGACACAGAATTAAGAATAATTACTATTTATCATTTGCTTTCCCATTGATTTATTATTTTTACAAAAATAAATGAAGATGAACATGCGAACACATCTGAAAGAAATAATCTTGTCTTCATAAATAGAATCCTCAATTTCAGCCTCAGTCTTGTCTGCCATGAAAACACCTAGGTAGGACTAAGAGTCAGCACAGAGTCAAAGGTTTCTTTCATCTCTGCTGTACCTTTTTTAGGGTTCTTGGTTAGCAGCAGAGGTCCCCTAAGTCTGCTCAAAGTGACATCTTAGTGGATACATCTTAAAACTTGAGATAAAATGCACCCTGAACATGAGGACAGGAAGCCAAGAGACCTGATGAAAACAGAACCATTTCCTGCTTTTACTAGGAACAACAATGGGCAAAGCAGGGATAAGGTATAATTGTGTATGTGGTGTGTGTGTGTGTGTGTGTGTGTGTGTGTGTGTGTGTGTGTGTTGTTTGTGTGTCTGTGTGTGTTGTGTGTGTCTGTGTGTGTGTTGCATGTCTGTGTGTCTGTGTGTGTGTCTCTGTGTGTGGGCATGTGTGTGTGTGTACTCACATACACACCTTACCAAGGTAACTAAACAAGCCGCAAGGCTGAGCACTGTGGTGTACCTCTACAGTCCCTGCACTTGAAGATGTAAGGAAGCAGATGAAAAGTTCATGACTACCATTGGTCATGTAACAAACAAGAACCAAACAGCAGAACCAGGGTATTGAGTGGGCTGTCAGTCGTTCATAACTCCCACAGAAGCTCTTTGGTGTGGTATATGACATTTGTCACATGGGAAAAATGGTTCTGCCCCTTCCTCTGGCCATTATTAAAAATATAAGGCTATTATTAAAAATATAAGTATTAGGATACAGTAGCCTTAGTTGTGGCTTTGCCTCTCTGAGGGATTTTTGTTTTATAGAAATAAATTGTTGCAGGCTTGCTGTTTCTCAGCTAAGTGGTGCATACCCAGGTCAGACATCTCCAACGATGCACACAAGGCGTGCTGGTTTGGCTCAACCTGACACAACTTAGAATCATCTGAGGAAAGGGATTCTCAATGAGGAAATGTCCTCATCAGCTTGCCCTGTGGGCAAACCTCCGGTGTGTCTTCTTGACTGACAATAGAAAATGATGTAGAAGATTGACACCTACTGTAGGCAGTGCTCAGCTGGCCCTGGGCTGTATAAGAGAGCACATTGAGCAATCCATGGGGCAGCAAGCCATTAAGCAGAGTTCCTTCACCCCTTCTGCTTCATTTCCTGGCGCCAGCTTCTTGCCCTGCCTTCCCTAAGTAATGGACTGCAATGGTAAGCAGTAGTCCCACGATTCCTTGGCGTCATGGTGTTTTACATCATGCTGTTTTACAGCAGCAATAGAAAGGAAACCAGGACAGAAGGTATACAAGAGCCCTGCCAACCTTGTGGCCAAGAGCCTGTGAGCTCTAACATGAAGCACGCGATGGAGGAACACGATGGAGGAACAGGGAAGGAAAGCTTTCTAACATATGCATGCACTCTTCCCGAAGGCCTTGAATGACACTGCAGCCAGGATTGTCAATGGACTCAATGGACTCATATAAAGCAGAGCTCTTGCCTCCCAGCCTGCGTGTGGGCTTCTGTCAAGAATATTTTATTTCACTTCCATCTTCAACCAAATTATTGTTTTTGTTATTATTATTATTATTATTATTATTATTATATTGAACACATATAGTCATGGGTTTCATAAATACATTTTCATCTACATACACTCTAAGGACTCCATCAGAAGTCTCTTAAAACTAATAAACACTTTCAACAAAATAGCAGGGCACTAAATTACCATACAAAAACCAGTAGCTTTTCTATATACAATAATGAACGTGCAGGGGAAACCAATCAGAAAAGCAGCCAATTTACAACAATGTCAAACATCCTTCAAAATAAACCTAAGTGGAGAAAAACGACTTCTATGATGAAAACTTTAAAACACCAAAGAAAGATATTCAGGAATGTAACTGTGTTACACAATATAATCTTCAGATTCAATGGAATACCAATAAAATTCCAAAGACATTCTTCACTGAAAAAAAAAAGAACCCCCAAATTCAGAAGGAAGCAAAAAAAGAACCCAGAACCAAAATTCTGAGCAAATGAACAGTTCTAGGGGTATCCCAATATCTAATTTCAAGTTATATTCCACAGCCATAGAAACAAAACTAGCCTACTATTGGTACAAAACTAGACATATAGTCTAGTGGGATAAGATCAAAGACAGAAATAAACTAAATAAACTCAGCCACGTTTTCATTGGCAGACTTGTAGATTTAGTATGATACTCGGGTTGCTTTCTACCATACCCTTGACACAGTCTGTCCACACACAGGCACCCAAACACCTGCACATGCATGCAAACACACTGAGCCACACTTTTAGAATCACTGTTAAGCGGGAACCTCTCTGGGCAAACAGAAGGAAGTAACTCCCCTAAGGAATAACTAACCAGTTTTAGTACCCCTTGGCCTAACAACTTCTCTATCCCAGGACTCCCTAGTGATTTCCCCTATGTATCTCCCCTAGTGATTCCCACATATGAAGATGCCGTCACTTCTGTACCACAGCTAAGTCAGGACAAGAAAGCATCCTTGAAAATGCTCAGGTCATCATCAAACTGTCAATATCTATTCTAGCACCTGAGGATTAACACAGACTATGAGACTACATTCTAGAAATTTAAAGCTGCTGTATCCTTTACTACATTCCCAGGATAGTAAATCTACCTGTGCCCTCTAGAGCATGGATAGTATGGTCCTCTAAAGGCCTGAGTCTAGAAAGCATAATCTCCAGAGTCACACCATTGGAAAGTGATAAAACACAGTGGGAAGTCTACAAGTTATCAACAGTGTGCCCTTGAAGAAGACAATGGGACCTTTCTGCAGCTCTTTCTCCTTTGTCTCTTTTATTTCTTAGTTGAGTGACTTGACTCAAACAACACAAGATTCTGTCATGATAAACACTGCTTTTCACTAACCCAAAGTACGGGGGGCAAATCCAAAGGGCTTTAGAGATTAAATAAACTTTCCTTCTTTATAAATGGATTATCTCAGGTAATTGTAGTAACATAAATATTATTAACAATTAGCATAGCACACCATCATACACATGCTTATCCTGGAAAGAATACATGAAAAAGAGTCACTGGACACTTATACTTCACTCAACTCTATCACTGAAAACCAACCTTTGGTTCTATGGGCCTTCTCCATTTTCTTTGGATAGTCTCTCACATAGACATGTGCTTTCATTTTGATGTTTTCTTTGTTAAGTTTTGTGCCGTGATTCTTTTGCTTCTGTCTCAGTTAGATATTTAGTTGTCTGTCACTATTCCCTCTTGGGAAGATGGACTGTTGTTTTAAAGATGTCATGTTTATGCCTTCCAGATAAATGCTGACTAAATTCCCCCTCACTCCCTTTGGGCTCAATCTTATGCCTTTTTTTTATTGAAGGTGCACGAGCAAACATGTGACAGGTCATAGAGAGGGGCTTATATCATAAGCTTTTAACCTTTGCATAATTGTGTGTGTGTGTGGCCATGATCTTTAGGATCCAGAAAACAAAAACAAAAACAAAACAAAACAAAACAAAACACCCTCAACAGTAAGTTGTCTAACCTGACTGCCCTTCCCCACCTCCAGCCAACATCATGCAATAGCTAAGCCATTCCAGCACACCCACAGACCTTTAGTCAGGACATTAAGGATGTATCATTTTGTGCTACTGCGATTTAAAGACTTTGGTAATGGAAAAACTATGACTGACACACTTGTTTTCCAAAATTACGGATTAAAGTCAGTAAATGTCTTTGAATCGCTCTGCTGACAGTAATCAAGATGGTTGATTATTCTTGATTGATCATTAGCACATAGATTGGACTGAAAGCCAGATGGGATGATGAGGCTATCCATGTGAATCCATCAGGAAGAGAAATAAAGGAGCAGACAAGGAGAATGATAACATATAAAGTCTGGGCCAAGTTTGAAGGTGATGTGAATGCATTGTGTCCACTGCCTGATTAAAGAGAGCATTGGAGACACAATTGATAGAATCAGTCAGCTGTCAAGAAGTGATTCTATTTTCATAATAATAAATTTATTTTCCTAGCCATGGTGGCTCATGCTTACAATCCCTGTACTCAGGAGACTGAGGCAGGAGGATTGGCATGAGTTTGAAGCTGGTCTGAGCTATATCATGAATTCTGGGCAAGCAAGCTTTAGTGTCAAAGCCAAAGTTCAGTCCAAGTAATAAAATAAACACTTAATGCATTACTGCTCACTTTGATCTAATTGATAATGCTTTAGGTCTACAGAATAGAAAGAGAGATGTCTGTCATTACAAACCTGATCTAAGTTAAATATGCATGCCTAACCTCCTATTGTCAGCTCCTGGTATATTGACCACTAGGAGAAGAGAGTCCCTCCCCTGTTTCTGCCAGTAAGTGTCTTTTCCCCAATTAGACAGCAAAAGCCAAGCTTTAAGAAAATTCAGCTTCTTCATAGAAATTTCTTCTTTTTTGATAGTTCAATGTAGAAAAAAATGTTTATTATTAATAATTAATCCAGGAACCACTGAACACTGTTGTATGGCTTAGCAATCTGGATGTTGAGATAAGAACTCACTTATTGTGAGTTCTGGGCCAGCCTGGGCTATAGAGTAAGACCTTATCTCAATCAGTCAATCAATCATGAAAATAAATAAATATGTAAATCAATATACTTCTTTGTGTTGAATTAGGTAATCAGGCTCATGCAATGTTTTCCTAGGTACAACAAGGAGGGTTATAGAATTTCCCCACTTAAATAGATCAAACAATGCTACATTGTTTGATTTGTTTGTTTGATTGTTGAACATCAAAAAGAAAGAAAATCATAGCAAAATACAAGTTTTTCTGTGTTTTAGTTTGTTACTGGGAAAAGTCACATACATTCTTCATTCTTACTTAACTCAAAAATTTAAAAAAGCACACATAAATATCATTGTACATCTTAACAAATCAATATTTCTTATTTTTGTCTTTTTTATGAGACTTTGTTTAGACACAGGCTTATGTAGTTCAGGTTGGTCTCAAGTTCACTACACAGCCAAGCATGGCTTTGAACTTCCCATCCTTCAGCCTCCACCTGCCCATGCTGAGATGATAGGGGTGCACCAGTTTATGCAATATGGAGGACTCAATCCAAAGTTTCCTGCATCGTAGGCCAACACTCCAGAAACTGAACTACATTCCAAGCATCCCATCTTATTTTTAAAAATAAAAATAACTCAATAATTATCCTCCCATATACTTAATTGATACTATTTTTAAATGATATTTCCCTCATTAAGACAAAAACATGTGAATGATGGTGTTCATTTTAAGCAAGCCTCCTCTCTGTGCTATGATGGAATCAAACATGTATAAATGTATAATGTCATCTTGGGGCTCATTATTATTAGAAGTGAGCATGAGAGCTGTCTTTGCAGCCATTTTACATTTAATTAACCAGCATGAATTGTTCTCAGCATTGTCATCTAATTATGCCTAGGAAAAGCAATCTCACCACATGGATTCCTCCTTCATGGCTGAACAATGTGTTCCTTCCTGGTGGAAAAGACATTATTAAAACACCTGTCCTTACTCATGGGCTCTGCCCTCCTCTGCTTTGAGGGTTATGCTTGGATGAAAGGAAGAATGGGAGTAATGAAAAGCTTGATGTTCCATATCTGAGTTTACACAGATGCAAACTGACTGCACGTGAACACATCTGGGTATGTGCCAGACTACTGCGCTCAGGGTCTCATCTCTGCACAGTACTGCTCTCTTCCCTGGCCTGGCACTCAAGACCACTGTGTGAATATGAGAAGAGAGAGAAGAAGTTTCTGAAGACCGAGTCATTAATTATAGCCGTAGCTCCTCTTAAGCACTGTGCATATCTGCAGTGATTCCTGATGATTTCATGTGGGCATTTTGCTGATGCTCTATCTGACTGAATGAGATGATCGATATTGGTTGCTTGGTGGGATCTAGAATCATCTAGGAATCTCTGGGCATATCTGTGAGGGAGTTTTTTATACTGGATGAGTAGAGGTGGAAAGCAGCATTCCATGGACTGGGATCCTAGACTAAATGAAAAGGACCAGCATCCATCACTGTCTGCTTCCTGACCATGGATACAATGTTGACCAGCTGCTACGTATTCCTCCAGCCACGTCTTTCCCACCATGATGGACTGTTTCTTCATATTGTGAGCCAGAACAAAGACCTCTCCTTTCTTACGTTGCTTTTGTCTGTCACAGCGATGAGAAAAATAGCTAATGAAATATAGGGCCAAAGATCATAGAGGCAACATTCAGTTGTTAGACTATGTCTTCTTTGATTATACTAAAAGAAGTTAAATGAAATTTGTTCCAGTACAGTATTTCAAGATGATATCCAGTCCTCCTATGTTTTAAAAAACATTTTATTATTATTTGTGTTTATGTATCTATGTATAAAAAGGTCAATCAAAGAGACAACAGGTCTTTGGAGTAGCGGTTACCGATAGTTGTGAATTACCTGACGTGGGTGCTAGGACCAAACTCAGATCTTCTTGAAGAACAACACACGTTCCTAAGTGCTGAGCCATCTCTCCAGTCACCCCATCTCCTCCTTTCATAGTATAGTAGTCACTCAGAGCTCTTGCACATACTGTTTGATGCTAATTATTAATATTCTTTCAATATCCTCAATGATCTACTTCTACTGTAACAAAGGTAATTGATAAGAAGAGAATTTGAAATTTAATATTGGCAAATGGTGTTAAATGCCGTGTACATAGTCTTTGTGTTCACAGAATCACAAAATAAATAGAAGGTGCCTGTCTGGTAAACATCACTGGTTTGATTTCATCTAACATTACCAGATATGGTTAAATACCATGCCAAGGACACAAACTTATGGGTACCTTGTGTGTGTATGCATTTTTTAGAGGAGAATTGCTTGAAAATATTCCATTAAAGCACACAGCTGCTTTCTGTTTCAGTGTAGAATAATGTTGGCCCATCTGCCAATATTGGCATAGGCCCCATAATTTTTTAGGACTGAACAGTTGTGTGAACCCCATAAATATCGCCCCCCCTTTCCTGGGAAATCAGTCTACCCAGACCATTTGTGTTTTTAACTACAAAGGCTAGGCAGTCCTCATTTCATCTTTTAGAAATGGCTAAAGAATGTTTATTTATGGTGTAAGTGGATGTAAAATCTGATGAAGATGAGAAATAGATGAATAAATGTGAATAGATAAATGAAGAAAGAAAGTGATTTGCAAACGTTTAGGTTTGAAACCATTCTGTTCAATGCTCAGAACTACTGCTAGGGGCATCTAGATTAGAGAGCCTCTGGGTAACTGAACAGCTTCAAGTCGCTTATCACATGGTAGAGCTAACATCTGGTCATGGACCTTACTATCTTTATTTCTTGAAAACCTAACAGATCACATGACTTGTTCCCAAGCTTCATCTAAACTTATCACTGGTAGCCTAAGTCTTCTAAAGAACCAAACATTCTTCTGCTTCAGTTATAAAGAAGTACGATGTTCCTTGCTTGGATTTTGACAAGCTTATTGAAGGTTGAATTGACAGGAGCCTGTTGTTTATAGTAGTATCCAGTATTAATAAAACAGTAGGCCAGTGAGAATGAAAACAGTACCTTGTAGATCTTTTCTGCTAGTTTATATGCTTTTCTGATATTCGAATTAACTAATGAATGCAATGTTTAAAGACAACAAGATTATCAAGATTCAGAGAGCTTTTTGTACTATCAGAGGACTTGAGTTCAGTTCCCTAGCACCCACACTTATCTCCCTCTCTGGCCTTCATGAGCAAAATATACACATGCATATGCAAACATACAAAAATAAATAAATAACCCCCAAATTAAATGAAAATCTGGCATACAGAAGGAAAGGATATTTAATTTTATTAATATTCAAGACATGCATTTCTGCTCAACCACTTATTAAACTTATCCTTATGATACTTATTTTTTTCTGAATAATTATGTCATTCTGAACCTGTAAAGTGTCCTTACATTTCTTCCACTGCTCAGTTCTAATTGCCCCCTGCTTCTCTCTTATTCTTTGTAATTCTAAGTAAATCAAGTCCTACTTTCCCTGGTTCCCAAATAAAAGGAACTTCCATATTATTGTGGCTACTTGCCAAGGCCAATGGACCACTGCTCAGAAGACTCCTGGGTAGTGAAGCCAGAAGGAGACAAAAATACAGAGACGTAGACTAGAAAAAAGATGACTGAGCTCCAGAGCTTCACTGAGAACCCACAGGAAAGCAACACAACTAGAGGTCAAAGGAAGAGAGACTAGAATCTAGGAAGTGGCTGGACATGAAAGCAGGTCTATGTGTTTGACAGCCGTATGGCCTTCCATATGCTGCAGAAGCCTATGAACAGAGGCAGGAACCCTCTCCCTAGCCCAGGAAGTCCCAAGGTCAACAATGACACATGGCTACAGTACACTGAAGTGGCACAGGGCTACAGTGGAATAGTTGCTTAATATGTGCAAGGTTGTCAACTTAATCCCCAGCAACCTGCTAACCACTGTGATACACAAACTACATTTAATATTTTAAACATGGTAATGCATACACACATATCACACACACACACACACATACACATACGCATGCTTTAGTTCATTGCTTGAGTTTCAAAAGGCATCATTGTAGCCAGCCTTTTTGGCAGCTTTATTGGGTTCTATTTCCTGTCTCTCTACACCACTCCTATTCCTTTCAATCCCCCAACACTAGGTAGGAAAGAAGATTAGACTTAGACGGAAAAAGGGACATCCATATCATTGTAAGACTTCCTGCAGATTAAGGGTGAGGCATCTAGTTCCTTGGGGTAAGTTTGATCTTCATCATCAGGATATCTCCAGACAGCAGACAGCAATCCAGCAAACAGCAACAAACAACAATCAGCCACAGCAACAATATTAAACATGGGCAGCAGCAGGGGGAGCAACCACCTCCCCAGGCCTTCGTGGGTGTCTTGCATTTCTACCCTCTGATTTCCCAATGTTAACTATCTTCAGCTGGTAAAATCATGCCCCCGCCAGAGCATGAGACAAATCATATGCAAATCATAATTGACCATAGATTGCTGAGGTCAGTCTGAAGCAGACCCATATCCCATACCTGAGATTGAAACAGAAACACATTTACATAACATTTTTGTGATTTTTAAAGAAACCAAATTCTCACTGCACATTACTAACATTTAGAATGATCTAATATTTAGGAATTTTATTGAAATTAAGATAAATATATACATGTATATATAAATATATACATTCAAGTACACACATTTTCATCTATAAACTTCCTCTTGGCACTGTGATTATAAAACAGTTTCCATACAATAGGAACTGAAATTTATTTGCAAGTTCAAGCCTATTGTGTTTTGTTTTTCTTCATACTATCCAACTTCTACAATAACAAAACTTGCTGCATATAAATTAAAAATAAGTAGCAATTAAAATATTTATCTGCAATTTATTTAAAGAAACAGCTGAAACACTGACTTTCAAGATTTCAAATAATCCACAGTGATGCACACAGTCCCTGCTATTTAAATATATAAGGTTTTCTCTTCATAATATAAGTAGCTACATCTGCATGTAAGGTTTCATGTTTTTGTATGACAAAAGTCCTTCAGGTGAAAAGACTACACTTTGAATTAAATAAAGTTTTCTTAACAGAGAAACCAGAAAAAATGAGCTATTTTATAAAGAGTAAAGAACACGTAATTTTATTTGAAAATATCTGCATGCAATATAACCTGTCCTTGAAATTCAACATGAATAACTCTTCTTTGGGCCTGAGATTAAAATCTGAAGAACAGTTTCTGATGGGGACTACTAGCCAAAGTTCGGTGGCTCTGAGCATGACCCACACATGCATCAGGTTATTTCTAGAAACACCAAAACCACAAAATATTATCCAGCAAGAGAATGTCAGAAGCACGAAGATGGAAGTTTATTGATAATGTGTTGGTAATATACCAAAACTGCTCTTGTACTTTCTCCTTGATGCAGACCACAACCCTGTCATAAGAGAACATGTAGAACACCTGTTTTTCAGATGAGAAGAATCACGTCTAAATAAAATTATCAGCATCTAAACTGCGGATGAACCAAACTGTGTACCCAGCCTCAAGAACCTACAAGTTAGGGAAGGTAACAAGCTGGTACAAGTTCATTTTGGGCAGACTACAGACCAAGTGCTGTAAACCAACCGTCATGAATGGTGTCTTCTTCATACATGCTCCTCCCTCTATACTTGATGCACACTGCTTTAATGCTACCTACCTTAGTGCTTAGTATAAAATTCTACCATTTGGCACCCAATTTGGAATCATTACAGTCCTCCAGTTATCTGACCCAAGATCACAGATACTTACAGTCATGAATCCAAAGACTCTAGCAAATAGAAGTCCATGTCTGTCATAGCCATACACAGAGAAACTGTCTCTGCTTGCAGAACTCCTCAGTGTATCCAAGAAGCAAAATACTTTCTCTTTGAATAAATCAGGTGTGACAGTACATACCTATAATTTTGGCTCTTCTGGAGGCTGGGACAGAAGGATCACAGGTTTCAGGTCCTCTGGGTTATATCAACTTATAAGGTTGAATCTTGTACAGTTTTTGCTGCACCTGACTGGAAAGCAGTTACCAGGGTTGGGCAGAGAACGCAGTTTCCATACTAGATGCTCAATATCCATGCACATTTCAGAAAACATTTGAAAATAAAAATACAAGCCACCCTAGTACCATTTCTCTGCCCAGGACAAACTTGCATCACACAAATTGAAATTTGTTGCTCTAAATATAATTGCTAAGTCAAATACCACTGAATTTTATTCACCATCTATATTAGCCAATCTTCTTGTTGCTATGGCAAAATTCCCTGACAAAAGCAACATAAGGAGGGGTTCAACTTGTTCTCATTTTGATCCATTCCAGGACTCCAGCCCTGGGTCTACCTACAATGTAACCTAATCTAGATCATCCCTCATAGATGGCCAAAGGTTCATCTCTTCAGTGATTCTAGATCCCATCAAGCTGATACACAGCATTACCCATCACACCATTTTTTTCAAACATATTTTCTGCTTTACTGTTTGCATTCCTTACTGTCAGTGTGACAGAACACCTGACAGAAACAAGAGAGCCAGGATTTGTTTTGAAATGTTGTTTGAGGGGATGTGGTCTATCACAGAGGGAAAGCATCTCAGCCAGAGCAGCTTCAGGCTATGTCAAGCTAATGTGAGACTATGGGTTCCATTGTATCAGTGGTCAGGAAGTTGGGGAGACTTTGAATGAGGTCTAAGGATAGTATGTAATAACCCAGAGGTCTGCCTCCCCACAGGCAACTTTCTGCAGCCAGAGCCTACCTCCTCAGATTTCCATAATCATGCCAAAGAGACATACTGGAGACCAAGTGTTGAAGGACATGAGTCTGTAGCAGACTTTTCACTCTCATACCCCCAAAGTTGGAAGGTGACTTCATCTGTCTCATGTATTCATGAAGCCAGACACTTTGACTTCTCGAGTGTTGTTCATTATTGTGCAAACAACACAAAATCAATTATGCAAAAATCACTCCCTAATTCAATTGTTTCATTACTGAATCAAAGTGGCTTAATTTCCCTCTTCTCAAAATAGCCGCATAAATTAGTAAAGCCTTATTATAATTACGCATTTGCCTCATAATGAAAGCAGAAGTTGTAAAAGAGAAAAAAAATTAAATATCACATTACTTAGGTATTTTGAATGTGAAATGAATTAGTTACTGAGGCACTGACATGCAAAACTGGGAAATTTTCCCCTGTAAATTGTTCTCATTGTAGCATTGGATTTTAATTTGAATTTAGAATAAGCTCATTTAGATAATATAATTACTGTTAATCTCACAAAATTGCTATTTTTAGCTAACTGAAAAATTAAAATAAATTAGATCAGTCTACAAGAGGTTTGTGGTACAGAAAAAAACAAAACAAAACACAAAACACTAGACTCATCCAGGCAAAATATATTGATGCTTCAGAAAGTCAATACAACACACATAACTAATCTACTATTCTTTCAGAAACATTCAGAAACAGAAAGATGGATTTTTTTTTCGAGGGTGAATGCATTATGACACTTACATATGAGAGCATTTGTGGAAATGGGAGGCACTGTGTCATCACTTGTGCGATTCCATTTTCCAAAAGACCAAGAGGGAACAACAAAATGTGTCTTTTGAGTTCTGATTGTGTCTGAAATCTAGCCAAATATTATAAATCTGGAACATATATACAAATATATGTCAATATATTTAAATATTTAAAGGCTAGGAGTTGATTTTTGTATAGTTTCTCACTGTAGTCATTTTTGTCAGTAATGAACACATTAAATCACTTAGATATTTTCTCCTCAAGTAATAGGTTTTGGGAAGTTTAGTTACGTGTTTGTTTTAACATATATGTTTTCATTAGTTCTTTGATATTTTCCTAAAATATGTATAATCATATTCATCTTCCTCCCCCGACTCTTCCGAGAACCACTTCTCCTTCCCTTCCCATCCAAGTTAGTATTTTCCCCCATATATCAAGGTCAATTTTTTAGCCCAGATATTCTTGGATGTTTTTTCTAATATGTAAGTCTATGACTTATCTGTTCCCTAGTTTAAAAGATGCCTAGCAGATACAGAAGGAAAAGAGGCACACAAATTAATATGTTAAAAAATTCATATGAATTCATGTGTTAAAATTTCTACATGCAGCTGGTTAGTCTCTCAACACTAATTTGATGAGCCAAGGGCTTTGCATTACATACATGATGTATATGTATGTATGTGTATATGTGTGCATATGAGTGTGTGTATGTGTATATGTATATACAATGATTAGATTGTAGTCTGTAGAGCATGATCACTGGAGCTGCTGGGAATAGGGCTCAGGCAGAAACTCCAGACTCTTCAATACACATTCTGTGGTGATCAGACTTAAGAGTAAGTGACCTTAGCTATTATTCAGAAATACAAACCACTGTAATTATTTTCTGCTGGTCTAATGTGGAAAATGAGAGGAGTTGCTATGCAAAAACTACAGTATATGAACACAAGCGGAAAAAATAAGCCCTAGCCTTAGGATACATTGTCAGGGTGTACAAAACCCCAGCACAGAACACAGAGCCTCATGAGACTCAAACTTGCTTTGGACCCCTTTTTGTCATGATGTACAGTAAGACCATTCTAGAATTTTGTTTACAGCAAACTGAGGGTGCTATGCCTTTTATTACTGAGTACTTATGGGCCCTCAATGAAGGCAATGAGCAAGTTGGAGAAGATACTAACAAGATTGAAGATAAGTAAATATCTATACTAGTAAGTCCCAGTTGATAGCATTTAACATGGAAGCGGCTTAGTAAGGTGTAAAGAAGTTTGTCTCACCTATAAAACTGAGGGTGTGTGAAAAGAAAATTTTGAAGAAAAAAAATGACATTACCTCTGTTAACAAGCAACACTAATAAATTTAGGGTCCGTCAACAGATAAGAAATGACATCTAAGGAAAGTACATTTGAAGCCCTAAAAATATTGATACATGAATGAAATAATGCATGCAGAAGTGAATACAGCTCACAGACTGAATCCATCACCATCAGTTTTTATAAAATTTTATTGTTACACAGCTTGGTCATTGATTTGCCCACCTCCTTGGGCAAGAGCATGTACATGATGAACCTACATGCAGGAAAAATACACACATGGAAAAGCAGGTCCACTTATTTAAAGTATTACTACCACTACCACCAATAATAATGATGATGATACTAACAACAAGAACAACTATTCTGTTTTCCTGAATTTTTGCTTGTTTGTTGGGTTTTGGATTAAAAAAAATGGTTTTTAGTTAGCATATCAATGGTTTCCAGTTGAAACAATTGGTTCATAGCAACTTTCCTGCTGAAAGCCTCTGGAATGCCTGATTTATACACAGAAAGTTGAGACAGGCTCTCAGGCTGGTCATCACAGTCTCTGTAGAATTTGTAAGGTATGAATGTTCCCTCAGGCCTTACTGAATTCTCACACTGCTACTGTGGTTTACAGAAAAAAAAAATAAAAATAAAAAATTGTTATGCGCAGGACACCAGATCTGTAAACCTTGAGAAGTCTCATCCTCAAGTTCTCCTTTTCCTTGGTCGCTTTTGTATATCCAGAAGAGAGTCCTTGCAACGATCAGTGGGTTTGTAAGTGTAAGCTGAGATGAAGGGGATTGGCATGAAATTATTTATTTGGAGATATGTCAAGTTTATGGTTCCGTTTGACAATGGGCCATATAGAGGATTTGCTGTAAACTGGTTCCACGGTATAAAGAAGTGATGTTCAAAGGTGACACATTTCCTAGGGTACTGTGCTTCTGGAGCGGTACTGAGTCGATCTTTAAATCCCTTCAGCCATAGTGATCATCAGCTAGCTGTAGATTCTGAGCCTCACTTTTCTCAGGAGAGTGAAACAATAGAGAAAAAAGACACTTTTCCATTAGGAGCAATCAGGTACGGGCCTCCTGCAGCTCACCGCAGTCTAAGTGATCATTGTTCAGTCCTTAGAAGAAGGAGGGGGCTGGGTGAATTCAGTTGTTGCTTCTGACTGTCACAGCACTAAACCCTCCTGAATCACTTTATCATTCTTTGCAGAAAGTTTTGTTGTTGCTTTTCATGTTTAGTTTTCTCTACATCTGTTTACTCATTTGTGTAGTATCAGTACAGGTCAGAAAGGACATCAGGTAGATCCCACTGGAGTTGGAATTGGGATGTAGTCAGGCAGCCCACCTGGGTCCTGGGAATCAACGGAGGGGCAATATTTGCTCCTAATTTCTGAACCATCTTTTCAGCCCTGACTGCATTACTTTTTTTTTCTTTTTTGAACACTTGTCTCAAACATAAAACCCAGAAAGCTGTAGAAAAAATATTAATCTTGATTTATAATGGATAAACCTTATAAAATGAATTGGACTGGCTTCGAAAAAAAACAAAAACAAAAACAAAAACAAAAACAAAAAAACACAATGCAATAGATTTGAACTTAGAAAACTGCACGGGCAGGAGCTTAGTGTGTGACCAGCACAGTGGCAGGCATCCCTGTGAGGCTGTGGGGCCTCAGAGGGAGGAGCTAACACAGAGGTCAGGAAGCAGAGGTCTTCTCAGCCTGTGCTGTGAGGCAGAGTAAAGGAACTCTAAAGGTGATGCGAAGTCAGGGCAAGAGCCTTTCATCACTCTGCTGGTTGTCTCTTAAGGACCTCATCTCAGATGAACTTCACATCACAAGCGGCGGTCAACTGCATGTAGAGGCAGATTCCACATAAACTCCTTTCTGCTGCTGCACTCACATTTCATCAATGAAGAACAAGGGTTCTCCTGAAAAAAAAATTAAAAATGAAGTGTCTAGGTGTGTGGGATTATTTCTGAGTCTTTTATTCATTCCGTTGATCAATCCGTCTGTTTCTAGGCCAGTTCCAGGCAGTTTTGCATCGCTCTCTAGTACAGTTCGAAATCAAGGATGGAGGTAACTCCAGAAGTTTCTTTATCGTATATAGGATTGTTTTAGCTATTCTGGGTCTTCGTTTTTCCGAATAAAGTTGAGAATTGTACTTTCAAGGTCTGTAAAGGCTTGTGTTGGTATTTTGATGAAAATTGCATTGAATCTACAGATTGCTTTTGGTAAGATGGCCGCTTTTACTATGGTAATCTTGTACTGACCCCTAGCCACCTGGTTGTTTCTGCTGTTAGTGGGCCTGGTGGTCCCTGATGGAGAGGCAGTTCAAGAGTAAGTGGAGAGAGCTTTAAAACTCAGTGTTGCTTGGGACCCCAATAGGCCTCCTGGGATGGCAGACAATGTGAGTCAGAGGCCAACTAAAGCTCAGCTCTGCTGGCTGTGTCCCAGGTGGGTCAGGATGATCAGAAGTCAGAAGTGGAGAGGGTGCTAAGCTGAATGTTGCCCAGGCCCCCAGCACTCCTTCTCAGGCTGGTGGGCCAACACAAACAATTTAAATAGATGTATAACCCCATGTCATGACTTTGGAACTCACCTGAACTGCCCTCACATTACCCAGCAGCTACACTCAGACATCATACCAATCATTCAAGCCTGCTCAGCCTCAGAGCTAAACCTGCAGCATCTACAGTCAATATCTTATGTTGCTTCCAGGAAGAGCTTTATTTTACGTTTTGCACTTCTTATAATACTATTTTACTCCAGCAGGGTCTTTTAATTCAGTAAAAATTTGTGTCAACACAAATAACCATTGTGTCTGGTGGCTAGGATTATTTCTCCATCAGCAAACCGTAAACACCTAAAACAAAGGAATACAAAAGTTTAATTAGATAGTGTTGTAGGTATCCCTAAAGTATGGTATCTTCCTGTATATCTGTCACATGCATAACATTCCATGGCTGTCTTGCGGGATTCATCCTCACTGGTTCTCTGGGGAATCTGTTCCTTATATTTTGTATTAGTTTCCCCCTTGCCACATAATGCTGCATATACACATAACACATTGTTTTGCTTTACACGCTTTTCCTCTTTATTCCTATGGAACCATGTCAACTCTTAAACGGATTTAAGCAGATTAACGCTCGCTGTCCTGCCCGCCCTTTATTTCAGCGCTTTAAAACCCCACGCCATAATCTGAGCAAATTTCATCTGTTCTTCCTTGCCAGATCTTTGCCTTATCCACACAATTTTCTCAGTTAAAAATTATAAGTTTGCAAACGTGGACAGAGCTAACACACTGGGCAGAGAATCCATCGGAATCACAGAGCGCGAAGTGAAGTCATTGGCACATCTGGTGTGAGGATGGGTCACAGGCCTGGCCTCTAAACGGCTCTCTTCTCTGATGGGAAAATCTATTTGTTTGTGTCCAGAAGGTTCTGTCATATGCTCTACTTTATATCATCGTTAATCCGTGCTTAGCAAAGCTCCTCCGCTAAAAAAGAATACGTGTAAACTAGCTCCTCATTAAGGTTTTAATTCCTGTTTCCAATGGCCTATTTGTCTCTTAGTTACTGTGCAAGTTTCAAGTTTCTGGATACTAAAAATATTGGGATTTAAAATTATGAAAATGTCCCAGTTAGCATCTTGTCTTATCATGCCTTATAACTACTCCCCCACCCTCTTAACCTCCATAACAGATTCTTCCCTGGAGTTTTACCCTAGATGTTTTTCTCCTTCCACTGATGCTCCTATCACAGGTTTCTCACACTGTGAAGATTCTCCTGGGAACTCTCTGTTCAGTCTTCAAACTACACCATTATCCACAGGCACTGTAGCACCCAAAACTTGCAAATAGCACCCACAATTTTAACCTCCTCTGCAAGCCACTTAACTGAGCTCTAGGCTCATAAATCCATCCACTTCCTCTGCATTTCCAGTTGATTATGTGACAGAGGCCACCTATTTATAATGCCAAATAGAACATATTTTCACTCCATTTTTCTTGTTTACTTTGTATTCATAATCACAAAATTAACTCTGCAGACCAGCTAGAGTTGGAGGGGACTGAGGAAAATATGGAACCCAAAGAACTTCAGTGAGAGCAGAGATGACGGGGCACTCTAAGCAGATGGTGTAGGGGTGCTCTTCCGAACTGCAGAGAGAATGGTCTGGTGGGTAAGACACCTGAAAGTCAGAAGAACTAGAGTTGTCCGCAACCGGAAATTGTGATCTTCCTGCTGGTCTTGCCATTCCTGGACCCAAAACGCTCCATGGCTTCTAAGATGTTCATGCCGGCTTTCACCTCCCCAAAGACCACATGCTTGCCATCCAGGCACGCAGTCATGGCCGTGCAGATAAAAAACTGCGAACCATTTGTGTTGGGTCAGCATTTGCCCTGGACAAGATGCCAGGACCTGTGTGGTTCAGGATGAAGCGCTCACCCTCAAATTTCTCCCCGTAGACAGACCTGCCGCCAGTACCATTATGGCGTGTGATGTCAGCATCCTGGCGCATGAATCCTGGAATAATTCTGTGAAAGGTGGAGCCCTTATATCCAAATCCTTTCTCTGCAGTGCTCAGAACATGAAAGTTTTCTGCTGTCTTTAGAACTTTGTCTGCAGACATGCTTGGATCAAGGCAACAGCATTCCCCTCTCAGTCCTCAGATGTTAGGGGAATCTCATTAGGCTACTCTCTGCATCACCGTGGAAGCCCCAACTCCTATGTAAGATACCCCTGCAGGGTGGGGGTGGGCACCTGGAGAAGCTCACGTTATTGAGCTGTGCTCTTAAGATCCCGCGTCTTCCATTTAGTCTCTTGCTAAATGAGAATGAACAAGGGAATGTGGATTTTATCCATGTCTGCACTTTTCTGCTTAACATTTAAAAACACAAATGCATCTCTGAGATATAGTCACTCTATCTTCTCCCATAACTAGAATGCAAGAACCAGGGCTATCAAGATAGCTAAGAGGCTGAAGGCACCTGCTGTCAAGCTGATAACCTGAGTTCAATCCTGGGCACCCATACTGTAGAAAGAAAGAGCTGAGTCCTGCAAATTGTTCTATGACCTCCACAGAGACACTATGACCCGAGTCTCTCTCCCCCCTTCTTTTCCCTTTCTCTCTCTCTCTTCTCTTCTCTTCTCTCTCTCATACACAATAATTAAATATAATAAAATTAATAAGTCAAAAGAATGTAAAATTCTAAGTTCTTGCACTGCTTAATACTCATGTATAAAATATTGTAATATATCAGATACAAAAAAATATTCTGTAAAAATAAAAATAAAAAAGCATAAGAAGGAAAGATTTGCCTGGTTTCCAAATGAAGTAGATGCTTTTTCTTAGAGTAAATGGGATGGTTGTGTATAAAAAAGAAGTTGTTATAAATAAATGACTGAACATGAAATATATCACATCCTGTCAGTAGTGTTTATATGTTAGAAATAAAACATTCTAAAAATCAAATCACTATTACAATCACTTCAGGTCCCTGCATTAAAGCAGATTGCAAAGCATGTATAAAGTCCTGAGCAAAGACTGCTTAGTTATAAGCTAACACAGTCTGATTATTTAATAAAAAAAGTCCAATTCAGATGAAAGTGTTGAACATGCCCTCCACTACGTTATGCAGACTGTGGAAAACAAGACAGAAATGTTATCTTTAAATATTTGCATATTGTAAGAGACTGTAAAAGCAACAATGGAAAGGGTTTCTTTCTTATACTTAACTAAATTTTCCAATATTTACTCCTTGGTGAATATTACAGTAAAGTTCAAGCTTATAAAAGCCTAAAAAAATAACTGTAAACAAATAAATAAAACATGACTAGAAATCTAAAATAAAAGAGATTTGTCTTTTGCATGGAGAACCCTGGAAGACATTCTTTGAGAGGCTGTGTGTGAGTGTGTGAGTGAGCACATGAGTGTGTGCATATGTACTTGTGAGAGACAGAAAATGGAGACATCATATATCTTCCTTCACAGCTCCATTTTATATTTTGAGGGAGATCTTTCTTCTTTTATGTTTATTTATTTATTTTTTAATTAATCACAGTTTTTTCACATTATATTCCAACTATAGCCCCCTCCCTCATACCTTCCTAACCCCACCCTCCCTCTCTCTTTTCCACCCATGCCTCTCCCCCAGTCCACTGAAAAGGAAGGTCCTCCTCCCCTTCCATCTGACCCTAGTCTATCAGGTCTCATCAGGACTGGCTGCATTGTTTTCCTCTGTGGCCTAGTAAGGCTGTACCCCCCCCCCTCTGAGGGGAGAGGTGATCAAAGAGCAGACCACTGAGTTCATGTCAGAGATGGTCCCTGGTCCTATTATTAGAGAACCCTCTTGGATATGAGCTGCCTTGGGCTACATTTATGCAGGGGTTCTAGGTTATCTCCATGAATGGTCCTTGATTGGAGTATCAGTCTCAGAAAAGACCCCTGGGCCCAGATTATTTTGGTTCTGTTGCTCTCCTTGTGGAGCTCCTATCCTCTACAGGTCTTACTATCTCTCCCTTCTTTCATAAGCTTCCCCGCACTCTGTCCAAAGTTTGGCTATGAGTCTCAGCATCTGCTTTGATATCCTGAAGGGTTGAGTCTTTCAGGGGCCCTCTGTGGTAGGCTCCTGTCTTGTTCCCTGTTTTCTCCCTCTTCTAGTGTCCATCCCTTTTGTCTTTCTAAATGAGGATTGAGCATCTTACCCAGGCTCCTCCTTCTTGCTTAGCTTCTTTAGGTGGACAGATTTTAGTATGATTATCCTATATTATATGTCTAATATCCACTAATAAGTGAATATATACCATGTGTCTTTCTGCTTCTGGGTTACCTTACTCAGGATGATCTTTTCTAGTTTCCACCATTTGCCTGCAAATTTCATGATTTCCTTGTTTTTAATCGCTGAGTAGTATTTCATTGTGTAAATGTACCACAATTTCTGTATCCATTCCTCCACTGAGGGGCATCTGAGTTGTTCCAGCTTCTGGCTATTACAAATAAAGCTTCTACTAACATGGTTGAGCAAATGTCCTTGTTGTATACTTGAACATATTTTGGATATATGCCTAGAAGTAGTATAGCTAGATATGGAGGTAGCACTATTCTTAATTGTCTGAGAAAGCACCAGATTGATTTCCAAAGTGGTTGTACAAGTTTACATTCCCATCAGCAATGGGGGAGGGTTTCCCTTTCTCTGCATCCTCTCCAGCATGTGTTGTCATTTAAGTTTTTGATCTTTCTTTTAAGGCCAAGGTGCACAGACTTGGTTTGTCTAGCCAGCTAGCTTGCTTCCTTGATCCCATGTCTTTACCTCCCACAAACTAGGATTTCAGGCTGACCATCATAACTTCCCAATATTTGCATCAGTTCCATCAGTTCAGGAAATATCAATGGTAAACTAAACAAACAGAGTGCTTTCATGGGCACTTGGCTCTTTATGTTCATTGCAGCAATATGGATCACATTAAAGAAATGAAAAGCATACACAAAAGAAGTTTATATATATATATATGTGTGTGTGTGTGTGTGTATATATATATATATATATGCTTATTCATATTCTACATGGCAGAAGCTACCTGGGAGAACTGACTAGGTCTGACCTTTCTTTTGGTTGCTTATCTGCCTTCATGTTACTGTTTTCTTAGTAGACAGTGCTGGTGTGCAACTAGATGCTGTAAGTGAAGAGAAGCAGAGTTGGTGATAGACGTCAGACCTGACGTAGAGCTAGCTCTATCTCATCTGCCCATGGGGCCAGTCTGTCAGCTACTTGGAAAAGGTCCTGAGTGTAATCTTAGGTCAGAATAGCACAGCCACAAATGGAACATCTAGGCTTCTATATAAATTCACAAACAGGTAATTCATAGGCAATTGGATTTTCTGTGACTATAAAAAAAGTACATGTGTTCCTTTAAGCTACAAAAATCCAGAAGCTATCATCGTTTGTGTAATTTTCTCACAAATAAACTTGGATTTTCTGTGACTATAAAAAAAGTACATGTGTTCCTTTAAGCTACAAAAATCCAGAAGCTATCATCGTTTGTGTAATTTTCTCACAAATAAACTTAGGAAAGATGTCATTTTGGTGAATAAAGCAAACATACACATACCAACTCTGAAGAGCACTCAGAATATTGTAGTAAATGATAAAAATATAAGGTTCAGGGCAGTGTGCTCAATTTGCCTCTGTGCAAAGATATATCAGTACACACATATGCATTGATTTCATGAACAAACACACACCTATAGATAGATAGATATACAGATATAAAAAATTATCTAGAGTATATAGAAAGAGAATTTATTAAGTAATGATTAATTTTAATTCACATTGTTCTGCCAGTGCCAAAATAGACATGCACAAGCATATATTTAATTTTTAAAAAATTAAATCCTGTTTTAAACAACTTTTGATAACATTGCTTTCATGTGTGTTTCATTTATGTATTTATGTTATTCTCAGAATATATTCAAGGATAAATGGTACGCTTATAATTTGACATCACTATCAGAAGCTAGGATCTAAGATTTGATAAAGACGATGGATCTGGATGAAATTCATTGGCCTCCAAATAAGCAATAGATTATAGAGTGATTCCTCTGTGAATAATGAGACGGATCAATATGGGAGACACTGATGAGCAACAACAATGTTGGTATAGGAATGCCAGTAGATCTCAACCGTCCTAGGACATGAGTTTAGTTAATGAAAACTAAGGGAACGGGTAAGTAGGTATCTGGGAGCATGTCTTTGAATGTATGCTTTGTTCCTGAACCAGCTCTTTCCCTCTTCCTTTTCTTTTCTTCCCTCTTCTCTCCTACTCTCCTTTTCCACCCACTTTCTTTGTTTCTCTTTTATCCTCCATTTGCTCCTCCCCCACCTCTCTGTCCCTTCACACATCCCTGTATCTACCCACCTTGTTCCTGGCCACCAGGAATGATCAGATTTTTTCTGCCCAGCCCATCTACCTCATCTCAAAGCCACAGTAACAGAACCATGGCATCATGGACAGAAAACTCTGAATTCAGGAGCCCAGACAGGTTCTTACCTCTTTTAAAAATGTTTCTCTGGGTAATTTTGTTGCAGTACCATTAACTTAACTGGCCCACTCACTCAGTCTGTATGAAATTGTTATCTATGGTTCTACAGCATAGATATTTATATGCCTCTTGTAAATACTGTCTTATGAAGTAATTTTATCAAGGAAAAAACAATGATTTTAATGTTATTCGAAACAGGTAACCTAACCTGTTGGTGAAAAAACGGATTTATTGTGGATCAGTGGTAAAGAGTTAGAGCTCCTAAGAACCCTGACTCTGGTAATGTTGGTGCCCTGCTGTTACTGGGTGTTAGGTGCTTTTCATCTCACAGTGAGCTGACTCCAGGTAAACACATAAATCTGTATGACACACATTGTTTTTAAGTACTAAGAGAGTCATTCTTTTGTTGTTCAGATGCAAAAAGAGCTTCTGATCAGAATTTAAAGTGTATACTTTTTTAAACTGCATTATTATAAGAAATAAAGAATGGTAGAGCCATTGCTTTCGTTAAAAATAATTAAAAAAAAGACAACATGAAGAAGGTGAAGGGGCTTTTTCCTTCTGGGACTTGAGGTGAAGAGGAAGGGCTTTTCCCTTCTCAGAAGTCATCTGAGTAGGAAAGTCAGCTAGGCGCTTTCTCTGCCTCTCTGATATAGTTGGCTTTCATCACAGCATCTGATTCCTGAGTCTTACTTTGTAAAATCAAATGTTTCATTTTTTAAACAACATACAGCCAAACCACAATATGTGTCTTATAGAATTACAAATGACATTGAGCTCAGCAGCCCCAGGTAGAGCTGGCTTACTTAGTTTTTCATTAAGGACATTTTCTTCCTATGACCACCTGCAAGCTAAATCACTTTTTATAAGCTCTTTCTTGACCTGTATCCTTGAAAAATCTAGATGAAGACTTGCTCATAGCAAATATATATTTTCTATAACTAAAGAGTCTATCTATTTTAAATTTATAGATATTACATATTTCATATGTAATTTACCCAGGCCAGGATTTTATCATCTGGAACCTAGTTTCCCTTAATGATTTACCCCTTCAGTAATATTTGTATAACACTAACTAAAAATGTCAGATGGTAATGCAAGCATTACCAAATGCAGTAGAGCATGTCAAATTTTCCATGTGCAAGAATTCAGATCATAAGCATTTACATGGATAGTTGCTTTAAGGCATGGCCTTTAAGGACATAGTGTCTGAAAGTATATTAATGTCACAGGATGCACCTGCTTGTTCGATTACAAGGTAACACGATTAAATTTCATGCCTGTGTGTAGAAATGGACATAGAGATGGAAGGGATTTTGTCTGAAAGCTGAAAAAAATGAAAGCTAGATGATCAAATACTATGTTCAAAGAGAGCTCAGTTTTTCTTATCTAGTCCTCTTAGTTCCATTTTTCACCTCTTGAAATAATTTTTGACAGAGAACTAAAATGCTTTAATGGAATTTGCCCTATGTAAATGAGTGATTTACTTTATATAGATTCATTAAAATACTAACCATGTTGGAAAAACTTGGGCTTTTGATGGATTTATGCAAAACTGCTATTGCAATTAGTGTTGCGACTATAAAGACAAGTGCTCCAAAGTCCATTAAAACTTATAAGGCTATATCAGCTTGACTGTAGATAAGTCACAAGGGAAGTGAAGAGCTGAAACAGTTATACTCTCATATTTGAACTGTGGATTTCACTCATATTTTACTCAGCAAATGGAATTACTAATTGTGATAAGTGAAAAACATTGATCTGTTGAGTAAGCATTGGGTTTAGCAAATGAAATCAGACTTATTTGAAGCTGCATAAACTTCAAAATATAGGTCTACTCTGAGGAGTTTGTGAATTTTCAAAGTCAACATCAATTTCCACTAACTATAGATGAACAATTTGTCTTTCTAAAGCAAGTGCTGATTCTAATAGTAGCAGACAAAGTTCAATCCAGATCATTTTCTGCTTGAAATTACAAAAACCTTCACTTTGCTATTTCCAAATGAGGATTCTTCTGAACTTGGAAAATAAAGTAAGAATTTTCTTTCCTTGATGTCCTATTACATGGACATATTCTCTAAAATTTGCTGGAACTTCAAAGGGTATTTACTGATTCAATAGAGTAGGCAGGTTTGGCCCTCATCACCCGACAGCACATTTTCTTCCTGTTGATCCTCCCCCAACTTTACTTTCTTTGAAGAAGTGACAGGTTTTGTGATTAACAGCTTTAGCTTTTCCTGTTCCACTGTTGCCAACTGCTTTATCTCATTGGTACAGGTACCTGGCAGACATTTGAGAAAATCAGAACTCTAGACTCTATTTGAGTAGTGTGTTGGTATAGTGTTCTTTTGGAATGTATACACCTTACCCTTGTTCATTCAAATGCTGATTTCTCTGCCCCACTCTCTGGTTCAATCCAGACATTACATTGTGATACTTACTTTAAGCATCACCTGTCTCAACTTTGTGTAAACATGCCAAAATAAAACAACCAGCCACAATGTTGAGCAATGGAGAGGAAGGAGTAGGTGGGAGGGAGGAGGAGCCAGAGGACAGGAAGGAGTGAGAGGCAGAAGAAGAGAGAGGCAGAGGCTGGGAGAGCAGAGCAGGAGGAGAGGTCTTGTAATGACATGGAGAGGTGGACTGGACCTAATATATCATTAAAAGCAAGTATAATGTGGGAAATCTGAATGGTAAAAACTACGTGGGCTTGGAGGTTTAGGATGGAACACTATTGCCCGGCATTGTGATCTAGGTTTATTAAATAAATCCCAGTCTTTCTTTGGTGATTTGGGTATACAGCTGTTTAGGATTAACGGCAGCATTTCTAAAAGATATATCAATAGTAAATATTAATCACCAAATACAACAGTAGTGGGTAGAATCCTTGTAGCTTCTTGAACCTCTTTCCTATAACCACAAAGAAGACATGTTAGTCCCTGAATCAACACCATGTCTCTGTCCTATCAGTCCTGCTGTTGTCTTTAGATGCTCTTCTTTCTCACGTAGAACTTCACACGCAGAAACAAAACTTCATTTCCATCATAGAGTTTTTCCAAGTCCTATTATGTTTTACCAATGACCCTGATTCTGGTCACCATAATCTCTTCTTTATTTCTGCCATTGACCTTGTTTATTATTATCATTATTTTAAGTAGTTTCCTTGCTGAAAGCTCTGTGAGTTGTGGTGCTCCACCATTTTATTCTATGTCTTGTCTGTAGGTAAGTGCTTATGTCTTCATCATAAGCTGACAGTTACCGGATATATTCCTCTTCTAGGCTGCTGCAGAAACTCAGTCAAACTTTTTTTTTTTTAACTGGAAATCAACTTAAATTGTTAGTGACTAAAGGACATTGCTGGCCTCAGAGTCCCTCAGAGAGGGATGAAATAATCGCAGTGTTTTGGCATGCTAGCTAACAGTATTCATGGAAGCCTTCAAGACAGTGCCAGAGTTATGCAGGGTCTGTGATCATTGAAATATGGCAGACTACTTCATTTCTTGGCACAACTGGCCAGCTATTGTCGTTAGAATGTGAATTGTCCCCTAAGCCCATTTGTTTGAGCGCTTTGTCCCTTGCTGGTAGTATTGTTTGGATTCTTATGGAACCTTTAGGACATGGAGCCATGCTAGAGGAAGTGGGTCACTGAGGGTGGGCCTTAAGGTTATATAGCCTGGTACCACTTCCTGTTTGTTCTGCTTCTTTACTGCACATGCAGTATGACTAACCCACTCAGCCAACATGTTTTCCCACCAGGACTGACTGTATCCTAGTACATTTGAGGCCTAAATAAGCACGCCCTCTCTTAAGTTTCTTCTTGTCACATATTTTGTCACAATAATGAACAAACTAGTTAACAGAAACTGCTGTGGGGGCACAAGGGCATGGCTCACTACACCTTAGCTCTTCACCTTAGCTCTTCAACTATGATCACAATCATAGTTCAACTTCATGGATTTTCTTCATGGTCTATATAAGACAAAGTCATAGAGAAGGGACTCTGGTAAGGGCACAGCAGTACAGAAAAAAGTATAAATATAAAGAATTGAAGTATATACTCTGATTTGAATGCAAAGTATCTCCCACAGCCTTGTTGAACACTCGTTTTCAGCTGGTGGCACAGTTTGGGGGAGGTTGTAGAACTTTAGGGTCATGGTGTCTAGTTGGCAGACAGAGGACACAGAAGCCAGTTTTTGAAGCCTATAATCTGACCCTGCTATCTACATCCTGATCCTATAAAATATAAGAAGTAGCATTCATAAATGTCTGCTATGCCAAACCAAGTCTTTCCACCATGCCTTTTCTGCCACTATGGACTGTATTGCATGAAACCATGAGCCAAATTGATCCTTCTATTGTTGAGCTGCTTCTGGGAGATAGTAAGTCATAATAAAAAACAAAACACTCAATGCAGTAAGTATTCTTATTCTCTCTAAAAGTGTGCTGTTCTTAAGAACTCATAGAAGCTGGTGAGGTGGCTCAGTGTATAAGGGCAATTGATGCCAAGACTAATGATCTGAGTTGTATCTCTGGTACCCATATAGTGGGAATCGAGTCCCACAAGATGTCATGTAATCTCTATATATGCACCATGGCACATATGTGCCCACATGTGGGCAGTGTTGGACAGTTAAATTAGTTGGGCACTGTTTATTGTGGGTATCTTAATATTTATTATTATTATTTTAATATTTATTGTTGATATATCTGTTAGTTAAGCAGCAGTTAGTCCTAAACCAGCTGTATATCCAAATCACCACACAGAGACTAGGATTTAGTTAATTAACCTTGAGCACAATGCTGGGCAATAGTTATTCCATCTTAAACCTCCAAGCCCACATAATTTCAGATTTCACCCATTATACTTGCTTTTAGTCTTATCTTAGATCTGGTCTATCTCTCCATGTGGTTCCAAGACCTCTCCTCTGGATTCTCTGCTCCTACTCTTCTCCCACTCATATCCTTCTCTTCTCCTCTGGACCAGAATGTCCCATCCTACTCTCACCATTGCACAGCATTGGGGCTGGTTGTTTAACTGACAATACAGAGAACAAATGGTGGCATGTTTACACAAACTTGAGACAGGTGATGCTCAGAATAAGCATCACAATTCAGTATCCAGATTGAAATCAGATAGTGGGGTAGAGAAATAAGCATTTGAATGAACAAGGGTAAATTGCATACATTCCAAAAGAACATTATACCAAAAGGGTACACACATGCGCACACACACACATATAGACACTAACACACAGAATAAGTAAATGTATAAAAGCCTATTATTACTGTTTTGGTTGTTGTTTAAACTATATTTTTTTGAAATTGTATGTATTTATTCAGTTACTTCATGCTTTCATTCTAAACTTTTCAATCTCATTAATTCCAATGGGAGAGTGAGAATTTAATTCATAGTTTTTATTGCCTGTTCTTATTCTGATTGAAGCCAGAGGTTTACTTGGTATGCAATTTCAACTGAATGCAGATTAAGAAACACTGATTAAAATCAACAGGAGATTAAAATGACATTTACATCTCTATACGTAAGAAATTATAATTAATTATATCTGGCTTTTCAGATCCAATGGGAAGCTAGAGTTTTTAAGACACTAATATTTTTTAATTAACTTTAAACTAGAAACAGTATACTTTTCTTTGGGATAATACTTGCACACAATGGCATATTAATTAAAAACAAATTACAATGAATTTCCTTTGGAAGTACAAGTGATATTAAAGTGTAATATGTTGCTAGTTTACCATAATTAAAATTCTTACTTTTTATCTTGCCAACAACAGTATTATTTATGTATATATGTACACACTTTTTTTTTCTTGTTCCCTAGTATAAATACAGTTGAGTTGAGAGAAGATTTTTCTGTTACTTCTCTCTTTGTGGGAGGGCAGGACATATCTCAAAATATGGTATTCTGATGTTTTGATGTGCTAATTCTGTTAAGTTACAGGAGCTTAGAGATAAGTGTATGGAAAGAATTTTTCTCTTATGTCTCTTTGTTTAAGTTTGGGGCACACTAAAGATGATAACAATTACTTCTGGTTCAGATATAAAATGTCCTCAATGGCTCTGTGTTGAAGGCTTGATTCCCAGGGTTCAGAGGAGAGTCTCTGGGGAAGTCAATGAATCTTATGAGGGCTTCAACACTGATTTACTTTACTGAGGCACTCACTATTGGGAGGTTATAAAAAGTAGAAGTCAAGAGAGCGGTTATTTCTTCTGCTTACCTTCTCTAGGCTCTTTGCTGAGCTTCCAGCATCGCCATGTTGGGCCAGAGTATTTGGAGTGTCACAGCCACTATGAGGACGGCCCGGGAAAGAATTTGCCATTTTCCATGGAAAACAAATGGTGGTTACTGGCTATGATGACTGTGTTGTTTGGGCCTGGATTTGCTGCTCCTTTCTTTATAATAATGCACCAGCTACTTAAAAAATAAGGATATTTAATGTGTCCTTCAACAGGATGAAGAATGTTTTAAGTGATACAATATGAAAATTGGATTGAACTCTTATCCTGGATGCAATTGTAAATAAAGTAATGAAATTAAAAAAAGTAGAAGTCTGGCCTTGGAAATGTACAGTGTACTGGGGAAAACAAACAAAGAAGCAAAACAAAACAAAATAAATTGAGTCCTCATAACAGGCCTCAGATTGTCAATGACTTTGATCTTAATGCTGAATGGTGTGTGACAAGAATGCATGTGGAGAAAGTGGGGTTTGTTTGCTTGTTTGGGTTTTTAATTCTTTGAAAATATTATTAATATATACAGTATATCTTGGGAAATGCCCTAATCCTCTCATAGGGATCGTTGGCAGTTTACAGTTGTTAGAAGAAGACATGTTTTCTTCAGTGGTGCAGCCACTAATTGTCCTTGCTTACACACCCTACCACCCATGCTCAGGTAAGTAATTCTAACTAAACTCTGTGGGTCACACAAAAAGAAGACATGAAAGTAGGAGGACTTGTGGAGAAGGGCGCTATAGGAGAGAGAAGAAGTTAAGGGGAAATGGGGATGTAAATGACTGAAGTTAATTACATGAATCTAGGAAACTGTAAAACTTTTTTAAATTGTCAAACACAAGGAAATGTTACGGGTAGCAGAAATGACCACTCAGACATATTTATAGCCAACTGAAAGACTTTATTCTAGGTAGCTGGGATCATAACCAGGTACTTGTGGACCTGGGGGCGACCCTGAGAGTCCAGGGCACAGGGTGTTTGAAGGCAAAACCTCAGATCCTGTCATGTCAGCAGGCAGCTGAAGAGAGGCTTTGTAGAAGCAAGCTGCTTAACAGAACCTAAGATAAGCAGTTTGCTGTAAGCAGTTCTGCACAAACAGGCTAAGTAAGATAACTTAGCTAGGACATCCTGACCTTGGCTTCCTAGTACAGAGTTGAGTAATTTTCCATGGGATTCTCCACCAAGGAGATCAAATTCTAGTTACACCTGAAATGGCCTCATCACTATTACAAGATGGAGGAAAAAAAGTCCTTGTCTTGCTTTGGCACATAATGAGTCCCTATAGAAAATCTTAAGAATCTTTTCCTGACAGAAACTTCTCTGAAACAGCTGTTTCCATCAAAATTTTATCTCATCCTCAGGATAGAAAAAAAATATTCAATAAACTGTAAATTCAAAGGAAATGTGAGATATTTATTATGAACAAATCAGAGTTTAGAAACAGAGCACCTGACTTAGAAAAATCACAAGTGCAATAAAAACCATGTCTCACATGATCTGGAATGCTACTTAAATGTTTTCATGGAAGCTATTTCTCTCATGTGTTCACAGCCATAATCACATATTGATTTGCAATTATTTGATAACCTATGCATCCCTGCCAGTGCAGGATTGGACCTGCCCAAACTCTCCTTGCAGCAATACAACTGCTGTCAACAGGCAAAAACTCAGAGAAACCACACATTTCCCATTCTCTGGCACGTCTCCTGGGAGATATCTAGCAATCCCAATACTTGAAAACAATTACAGTGGCTGTTTCCAGGGGATGTGACACTGTAAAGTGATAAATTAGAAAGAAGGCAGAGTTGAGCATTGCACCTGGGGTCGGGGAGATACCAGCATTACAGGCACGATAGGAAACTAGCTGCCAGAGAAAGTTTAAATGACATGCACACGGCCTGCTAACATGAAGTCTGGAATTAAAAATAAGATATATTCTTAGAAAAGTGGACAGAAATCAACAAATATTAAGCATTTAGCTTCTGAATAATAAGATTATTATTCCTTAAACAATACATCTACCCCAGTTGTCTTCATTGGAGAGGCAGTCTTCAGCACTACATCAAAACTGCATTTTCACAATCATGATCACTAAGCTTCTTTAAACTGATTTTATTCTTGGCGATGTGGAATAATTGAATCATGTGATGAAATATTGAGTAGAAGATTTGTCAAGCAAAATGTCTTGTCTGATGCTCTTGGATTTTGTGGCAGGGACAATGTTCAGTGGCAAAGCTGTATTGTGGCTTTGGAGGCAGTCCTGTTCTGAATGAAAATTTCTGGAAAGAAGCTGTGTCTGAAGAGAGGGATTGACAGATTGGAACTGTAATACTGTGGAGAGATTGAAATGGTGCTGGTCTAGGTGCTAATTTCCTTATCTTGGGCTAGTTCTAGCTCTCCAGAATAGCCATTTGTTGCATTAATAGTATACACAAATGTAAATTTCCAATACAGTATGGACACAGCACAGTACTGAAATCTTTGAAAATTTGATTTTTAAAATCTGAAGATATAATTCCCGCAACATTAAGACTAAGATATTTATACTAGTACAACTGGGTAAGATCTATGTACATACTGGTGTAAGGACATATATTGTGCTAAAATAAAACAAAGAACATACACTGAATTGACTGAGTGACATAAAGAAAAAAATAAATTTCCAAGGAATGTTCTATAAACACCTGGGAAATAAACATGCCAAACCCAAAGATGCAGAATGTGAATCTCACAACCAAGAGTAGAAATCATCTTTAAAGAGCTTTGCGGCTCAAAGTTTGTACTTCTCAACTGAAAACACAGTGCCTAGCAGTTTAACCATTAGGTGTGTAATATCTCGAGTTAGGCTTCCAGGAATGAGATTGCTGTGCGAATTAACATCTGATCAGCTATTCACAAGACAATGCTGCTCTGCTGGTTTCCCTCTGCCTACCTTTTTCAACGTGGAAACAACCACAGTGGCCTGGGATGGTTTGTTCTAGGATAATTGCATAATCATTTCTCCCGGTGCTAAATTACGCTTCAGAAAAAGCACTGTCAAAGTGCCTAGGCTTTGAAAAGTCTTGAAACATGTAGGGTGAATTTGGAGTAGTGAAATTAATTCTGAGAAAGTGATGCAAGGCTTTTATTTTGTCGTTGATAAGCGGGGGCATTTGGTGTACTTGGCTACATCGAGGATCTAAAGTCTCTACGCACATCTCTGAATTTCAGGACATGCTCAAATTCTGACTGAACAGCACCTCCCTCAGCCTTTACAGTTATTAACCCTGAGTTGCTGACCTGTTCCTTTATTTTATCTCTGCCATCATTTGCACTATATTAAGTCTAATGAGGAATCACACAACGTTATCAAATAACCAAAGTTCTGTGGCTAAGCCATCTGCCAGCAGTGAGACATTTTCAAGGTTTATTTTATTTTTATTTATCTGTATATGTGTATATACATCTTTGTGTGGTGTGTGCACATGCATGCAGGTTCCCACAGAGGTCAGAGGCATCAGATGCCCTGGAGTGAGTCACAGGATGTGGTGAGCCATGTTGTTATGGCTAGTGGTAAATGAACTGGGACCCCCTGGAAGAGTAGATGGTCCTCTTAATTGCTGAGCCATCTCTCTATTCCCTATGGAACGTTCTAATTAGAAATTTTCAAGATATTTTTTTTTTACTTTTTTTATTTTATTATTATTTTTTTTATCAGTTACATTTTATTAACTCTGTATCCCAGCCGTTTCCTGATCCCTCATTCCCTCCCAGTCCCTCCCTCCCTCCCTCCCTCATCTCCACCGTGCCCCTTTCCAAGTCCACTGATGGGGGGGACCTCCTCCCCATTCACCTGATCCTGTTTTATCAGCTATCTTCAGGACTGGCTGCAAAGCCCTCCTCTGTGGCCTAACAGGACTGCTCCTCCCTTCGGGGGTGGGGAGACCAAAGAGCCAGTCATTGAGTTCCTGTTAGAAATAGTCCTTGTTCCCCTCACTTTGGGAAACCAATTGGTTACTGAGCTACCACAGGCTACATCTGAGCGGAGGTTCTAGGTTATATCCATACATGGTCCTTGGTTGAATGTCAGTCTCAGAAAAGACCCTGTGCCCAGATATATTTGGTCCTTGTGGAGCTCCTATCCTTTCCCCATCAGACTAACTCCCCTTCTTTCTTATGATTCCCTGTACTCTGCCAAAGGTTTGGTCATGAGTCTTTGCTTTGAAAACACTGCTAGTTAGAGTCTTTCAGATGCACTCAGTAGACTCCTGTCATACGTTCAATGCACATCCCATCTGTCTTTCTAAACGAGGATTGATCATCTTACCCCATGTCCGCTCTCTTGATTATCTTTTTTAGGTGTATAGATTTCATTACATTTATCATATCTTATAGGTCTATATAAGCGAGTATATCCCATGTTTGTCTTTCTCCTTCTGGGATATTTCACTCAGAATGATCTTTTTTAGATCCCACCATTTGCCTGCAAATTTCATGATTTCCTCCTTTTTGATTGCTGAGTAGTATTCCATTGTGTAAAAATACCACAATTTCTGTACCCATTCCTCCGTTGATGGACATCTGGGTTGTTTCCAGGTTCTGGCTATTACAAATAAAATTTTCAAGATATTGATGCTTAGAAATAATTCATAATATTTTTGTGACTGAGAACAACTGAAAAAAGTAGTAAGGTGCTATGAAACATCAAAATAGCATACAATTAATTTTTTTAACCAAAATAGATATCCATGCTTCTATAGTATAGCTCTATATCTGTCTTATACTTCAATATTGATATGTAATCTTCTTTTAAAAAGGTTTTATTTGGGTGCATATGTGTGTTTGAGTGTGCTGTATGTATGCAGAAGTATATTCAGAAGAGGATATTAGATGCCCAGGAGCTAGAGCTACAAATCGTTTTGAGTCACTTGAGATGGATGCTGGGAGCTCTTACCTGATGAGCCATCTCTCTAGCCCACATGGGAGCTTCTTTAATACGTAGTATGAATTCCTCATCACTGTGATTGTGAGTAGATTCAGTCCTAATATTCTGAAAGATGTTAAAAGGACTTAGAGATAGATATTCAAATTCACCTTCATTCAGAGCAGGATGAAAACTGAGCTTTTGTCTTTTGTTTTTAGATACAGGTATTTGAATATTGTTATATTAGGTCTCACTGAATTTCCAATTCAGATGCACAGTGTTTGCTAATACCAAGACTCTTCCATCATAGAAATTGTGTTTTCCTTGTACCTTAAAGGATTGATTTCAGATGCCAGAAGAAAGTCTACTATATTTCAGTAAGTATTACATGCTGTTTTAGATGTTTAGTATCCAATTAAATTTATGCAACCTAATTTCAATATTTACTTTCTTTGAAATAAATACTTCATACATCATCAGGTCTCTTTTACTTTCTTTCTTTCTAAAAAAAATCACATAACCCAGGCTGGCTTCAAACTTTGTTCTGAAGCTAAGGATGATCTTGACTTTCTGATTTCCCTGCCTCCATCATCCAAGTCCTAGAAAAACAGGTGTATGCCACCATGCTTGGTATATGCCCTGCTGAGACTGAACCCAGGGCCTTGTGTATGTTTTGCAAATGTTCTCCCAACTGAGCTACTTTGTTGTGACCCGCATAATCATCTCGCCAGCAAGAACGCACACGGACAACAGGATCCTTCTGCAGCAAGCTTTATTACAATGAAAAGTGGAAGACCCCCGAGCCTCGAAATGGCGCTGTTTATAGAAGCCCTGCTCGCACCAAAGTGGTGTGAGATGACGTATCATTCCCTGATTGGCTGCTCACCCATGGTGTGAGATGACGTATCATCCCCTGATTGGCTGCTCACCCATCACCCCATATGACGCCCTGGGCTGGGCTCGTGACTTGGCGCGCTATTGCCTAACGGTCATGCACTCTAGGACTTGTTTACCAGTTTTGAGGGTGGAAGCCAGCGCCATGGCGACCAAACCCCGGCTCTCCACATCACTTCTACAGCCCATGGTACTTTTGCTCTTGTTCTTCTGGGTAGATTTTTCTAAGTCCCTGAAATATTCATTCTGGATTATTTTGCATTTTCTTTGGCATTTTGAATATAGACACAGTCTATGTCCCTAATATAAAACTTCTTCATTAAGACATGTATTTTGTTGACCTTGATATCACATCCTTACTTCCCTCACCCTCTCAATGTGGGTGGTTATAACACAGAAACCACAGCTCTCAACTCAAAGAGAATAGGTAACAGCTGCAGATAAATATGAGTAATTATGGCATGGAAACAGAGTAAATCAAATTCTGTGTTCCAAAATGTTAACCGTTTCATGGATTCTTAAATTCACAGAACCAAGAGAATTAAATATCAGCACACTTTTGAAATTCATTGGTGGGTACATTGGGTAGGAGGGTTACAGCAAAGATGCAACCTACTGTAGGCCTCAGGTGCTATCATGTTGATGTTCTTAACTCCTAGGTTAGTTGGGGTTGGGGTCAGCTAAGGTCATATATTCTAAAAGGTTATACCTGAAGTCACAAGATTTCAGGCAAGGATACAAAAATGAGCTATGCTTGCTCTTAAGGGACTGTAGATAGTCCAAGATAATCTGGCAACCAACCAGGAAAAAAGGCATCTTCTCTACTAGAGAAGCCGAAATCTGCTGAGGAAGGAAGAAAAACAGCATTGCTTTCTTTCATGGCTCACTCATGACCGAAGACCCCAATTCTCAGAAGTATATGCAAAATGATACCCATAGGGGCTCAGGTTTTTGTACAATGATTGTTAATCTCCCAATAGGGATGCTTAAAATAGTATTTGCTTAGTTAGTAGGAAATACATACATGAAGCAATAAACCAACATTCTAATTCTATCCATTTATTGAGTATGTGACATTGTTAAGTAATTTAAGGAATCCAATTTACAATCTTATCTCGGGATTCTGTTGCCACAAAGAGATACCATGACCATACCAATTCTTATAATGGAAATCATTTAATTAGGGCTTGCTCACAATTTCAGAGAATTGCTTATTATGTGAAATCAGTAGTCACTGCATAACAGGTAGCTAAAGCCGGACCTATATATACAAAGTGTTTTACTTTCTGAGGAAAGGAAGAAGTTCTTAAGTCTCAAGTAAGTACAATAACACAGAGTAAAATAAAACACACTGGGCTGGGTATTCCTATTTGTACAAGCATGAGGACCAGCATTCATTCCTGGTACCCAAGTTCAGAGATATGGGTGAGGATCCAGGTCCCCACTACAAAGGGGGATCCAGGCCATCCAGTCCAGGAAACTGGTGAGCATCAGGTTCAGGTTCTTAAAAAGTTAGCTGGAGAATGATAGAGGAAAACACTAGCATTAACCTGCCACCTCCATATCTTAGGTGCACACACACACACACACACACGCACACACCTATAGTCCAAAAAGTAAAGACCAAATTGAAAACAAAGGGGCACACCTTGTGACATACTGAATTTTGTATGTGCAGCTGTGAACGGAACACAAACAGAAAAGGTTCAAGAGAAAAGTGGCACGGTCCTTTAATCCCAGTAGCCAGGAATCAGAGGCAGCTAGATCTCTGTGGGTTTCAAGCCAGCTCAGGCAGCATAATGATTCCTTGTCTAAAAACAAACAAATAAACAAAAGTGCAACTAAATTGCACTTTTTTTCTAGTCATTAGTCTGTAAATAGTTGAGTTAACAACTATTTACATATCATTTCCATTGACTCTGGTACTACACGTAACTTAGACAGGACTAGAGACAGAGAATATGCATAGGTGATATGCCTATACGCAAGATCATTTTATATATAAGGGACTCAGAACACCCCTGTCTATACCCACTGGGAACCTAATCAACACAGTCCACACATACAGAGTAATACTTATGCCTAGAATTCCTATGGCAAATTTACAAGAAAGATTAGAAGAATTTTTATGCCTGAAATCTACAGGTTTAAATAGTCATGGTATGTGTCATCCATAAAGGCATCCGTTGGTGCTAATTAGAAAAAAGATTGGTGGAGTTAATACAGTGATAACATTCATTGAAGGAGTAAAATTTAGAGGCAGTTAATTGTATGTAGCATTATTAAAATTTGTATAAAGGTGTGAAGTCAGACGATGGAGAGCTGAGTTCTTTTAAAAGGAAGCCAAGAGAACCTAAAATTTGGAGAGCCAATAAGGAATTGTTGGACTCCTTTAGCGATAATCCATGCCAACATGATGGCGGTTTCACTTATTTTAATTTCAATTCAGCTCTCTCTTGCCTTGTTTGGGGCATTATTCCTTGGCATCTCAGACTTGCATAGCTGTCACTGAGCTAGGAGACAGAGCTGAGACAGCAGGGCGCATGTTATTCTTTATTTAAAATCCACAAAGATTAGAAAAATCTTACACAGTCAGGTGAGTGGCATGCACATGTTTTTTTTTTTTTAAAGTAAACAATAAATAGTAAAGTGGAAATTTAAAATGCTTTTATTTCTCCTTCTTTTAGAAAAGCAAAGCTGGCGTGTTTGCTTATACTTTGAGGTATGTTCCCCCCAATTTTTTTTCCAACTGATTGTCACATTACTTCAACATTCATCATCAAAATTAAATTATATTGGGACATTAAAGTTTGTGAACAACATAAACTCAAAAGCATTTAACTGAATGCTATTTTAAGTTAATGAATGTGCAGCTAAACAAAGACAAAATATAACCAAAGCTAGAGAATGTAGTAGAACATTTCAAAGGGAGAGTTAGAAATGCTTCTGTTCTGGTCCCTGGTCAGTCACAAGTACTGCTTGTCACTAGCTTCTGGGAATTTGGTAGTTTGGGGCAAATGGGTAAAGTTCATCACAGGTGATAATAAGATGCATGACAAGTGCTAGCTGCTGACACAAACAACTATGAACTTACCTTTTGTTGATTTTAACCAGGTCAAGAGATTAAATAAAATAATTATTAAAAAATAAAAGGAAAAGAAAAGAAAATGTGTAAATAATTCAAGAGGAGGTGAAAAATTCTAGGCAACTCAAGAGTAACATACAATGGCATCATGACTCAGGAAACATCACGGAAAAGGGGACAAGAAATACGTAAGGCAAGAAGCTGGGGCAGAGTTCTAGGCTTGGCCTGCCCTTTGCTCCTTTAAACTCAGCATATTTGATAACTCATCAGTATTATATTTCATATAATATAATATACATATACATATACATATAGTATATATTTACTATCTTTTCATTTTATACTGGTAATAGAATCCATGCTTTATTTCAGCGAACTACTCTTTCCATATAACTATTCAGAGTTATTGATTTATAATACAGAAGTAGGTATTTAATAATAATGCTATTTTTTAAGGCAGAGTATTTGGTTCAGAGCACCATGGCAGCCTCATTGGTCTGATTAGCACCCTGGAAGATACATTCAAATTCTACTGAACTTAAGTTTCCAATCGAGCTTGATGATACTTTTTCTCTAGTCAATAAATTCCACAAAAGAGGAAGCTTCTGAACCAGTATTTTCAGATGTGATTTTTTAATAATGAGGTCACAGCAGAGTGGTAACCTGCCATTGGTTACATCATCAGAAAAGATCCGAGATAAATAATGACATAAAATCAAAACTAGATTATGCTTATAAACCATATTACACTGTTATTTCAAAATCACAATTTTTTTAACCAAAATTTAATGTCTTTCATTATTCCTCGAAAATCATTAGTGAACATGTAAGGCACAGAATTTAAGCACAGAGCACCGAGACTCCTAAACTCTTAACAACATAGTCTCTGAATACTCATCAAAGACACATTCCTGGTAGATAAAGAGAACCCAAACAAAAACACACTAGGAAATGTGTGGTCTAATTCTTATCCAGCTGCAGATTTCACTCCAGAGGAAGCTGACCTGATTTGCTTGCTTGAAGTTTGCTAGAAGCTTTGCTGAAGTTCCAAGTAAGCCCCTTCAAAAACTGTAAAAGTCACTGCCACAAAAGGAAATGATCAAACATCTCCTGAGTGAGAGCCACAAGTGAGGCAGCAAGAAATTTTGTCCTTGAGAAATTCATAGGAACTGAGTCAGCATGGAATGGAGGTAAGGAGTTAAATTATGAGGCTAATTAGCACCATGAAATTAATTGTTTAAATGGATATATTAGGGACAGATACACAAGAGGAGGATGAGGTGAAATCTGCTGAGGCAAGCAGACACTACATTACAGGATCTTAGAGTCAATCCCACCTCTCTACCCTTCCCACCTCCCCTCTTTCTCTGAGTTCCTCTGTTCCTCCCATCCTTCCTGCCTTCTTTCTTTTACTCCCTTCTTCCTTCTCTTTCTTCTTTTCATTTCGCCTCTCACTTATGTTATAGTACAGTACTCACTGTCTATATTTTTATCAGCCCTGCACCAGAGGCTTCACAATGTGAAGGGAAACCAGCCAAGAAATGGCTAACAAGTCTGCCATTCACCATGGCTGCTTGCTCACAAATCTTCCTGAGCACCAAAGACAAGATAGCTATGGTTTCACTCAATTTTCACTTTCCAAGCCTCTCCAGCTATTAAACACCAGAAAACTCCATGAAGACTACTCATCTAAAGTATCCAAGAGTGACAGATTAATATTTGAAATATGAGTGGCATACATAGAAGGAGAAACTTAGATAAAATATGCACAAAATGAAGTCATAACTTTCAACAGAAATGCCTGAAAATACCTGCCCACAATGTCAGAAAATGTCATCTACTAAGTCATAAAATATACCAGAAATATTACTAACACAGAACAAGGAAAACATGTCTCAATAACGATAGTTGAGGTAATTTTGTATAAACTACTCAATGAAGTCCTCAGTCAATGTATGAATGGCAGCTATTATAAGTAATATTCCAGTAAACACAGATGTCTACTAAAGTGTGATGTGCCCTTCAAGCTGTAGAATTATTTAAAGCCTTTTCAAAACTGCATTCTTTCTATTTCCTCTGAATCCGTATTTCTCAGCATCAACATTTTAGGGTATTTTCCAAGATGAAGTTGATTCCCTAGGAGAGTAAAGGAGAAAAAAAGTCACATAAGTTCTACCTCACAAAAATTCAAGTTTGAAATGTATTTACAAAATAAGAAAGTTAAAAAATGTTTGATGTGAAAATGGTGCTAAAGCACTCTGCATGGAATTGACTTATGAGGTCTTTTTGGTCTTGGTAGCTGTGAATTTGTTCATAAAGTCATTTCACATATGTGCCAAATCTTTCTTCTACTCCCTATGCCTCCCTGCCCTGAGATGAAGAGAAATGAACACTCGACAGCCAACCACACAATATTTCATCCAAGCAATTTCGTTTATCCAGTTATAATTGACCATTTCGCACTTCAGTATGTTGCATCTGGAGCTGAGAACCGTCAGCTAGAAAATGCAGTAAACAGCAGGAAATGTTTTTAGAACTTAATCTACTGACAAGATGAACATTGCATGGGAGATAATGCAGTTTCTTACTGGCACATTGTAATAGCTCATTATTTTTCCTGGGGTGCTTAGGTTATTAACGAGTGGGTATCTTCCTTTCCCCATGCCCACATTGTTAGACTAAAGAAATCAGTACCCCATTAGTCACTGTGTTGTTTTTCTACTTCAAACACACTACAGAAAAGTCTTATGGGGAATGAACTTTTAGCCTCTTTATGAGGCTGCACTTTCAGGAAAGCTATCAGAAATTAAAATAATCAACAGCATATCTTTCTAATCCCAGTCATAAAAGAGTATCTGTAAGATATATGATATTCTAGTAAATCACACTTTTTCTGCAGCTGGGCTCATCTTTGGAGATGTCTGTATTAGTTTGTTAAGAGAAGTCAAGATGGCATGGCTCATATGATTTGATTGTGAAATGTTCCGCATAAGCTTCTGGGTTTGACCATTTGGTTCCAGATGGTAGCACTATTTTGGAAGACCATGAAACCTTTAGGACAGAGAGCCACACTTCAGGAAGTGGGTCACTTCGAGTGGACCTTGAGCCTTTTTGTCAGCCACACTTCCTGTTCACTCTGACTTTTGCATGCAGATATAAATGTGATATAACCGGATAAAACCAGCCTCCTGCTCCTTGCCTTCTGCCAGCTACCATGCTGGACTGTATCACTCTGATACTGTAAATTACAACCAACTTTTCTCTCTTAATATGCTCTTTTCAGGAGATTTCTCACAGAACCGAAATGTGCTTAAGACAGCAGCCTTTATGACAGACAGTAGAGGAGGGGCCTGGGAAAAATAGAGGTCAAGAAGGAAGAAAAAAGTAAGCATCTACATCTGGTTAAATATGCCCCCAACTTCCAGTGGAAAAAGAACTGTTCCCCAAGACATCGTAAGTGATTCTTTTCCTTTAATAATAAAGATTTATATATAATGAAAAAATTTCCCAAACCTATATTGTTTAAATAGCAAGATGTGAAGGAGATGAAAGCATATTTGACAGGGAAAAAAAAGTCTCTGGAAGTACTTAAGACAGTTAGGTCAGAAGGGTTTTCCAAAGGGCTTGTGGGGTGAAGGACAATTAGCCAAAGTTTAGAGTGTGGAAACTAGGTCTAAGCTCATGATACTCAACTTCTCAGTAGAGAAGATATTGGATCTCAAGAGGAGAAACAAAAGGCATGTCTGATGTTACCTTGAGACACATACAGGAGATGATGCCTTAAAGACTTGGGTCTGATGAAGCCCACTGTAGTTTTCAAGCTCCGGTGAATGGAGCCTGGGGAGGATGAAAGGAGAAACAGGGACTCCAGGTATGCCTGGGAAAATTATATAACGAGGCAGATCACTTAAGGACACGCATGCTCTCTAGGTAAAATGTTCATCATAGCAACCTCCCTTCATCTTGCACAAAGTCGTTCACAGATGATCACTACAAAACCTTAACAGCACCAGTTCCATCCACTTATCAAGAGAATGAGGTCTCAAAAATATCCCACAGACTTCATTATTCTCCCTAATTTAAACCTTATTTAAATACCATATTGTAAGCAATCTCCGTTTAGTTGGGTTTTGTTTTTGAAAACTACCCTGCTTATCAGAAATATTCACCAGTTCAATCATTTTTTTCTACTGTCTTCCTTTTATGAACACACACAACTAATTTAGCATACAATATTGCCGTGAACATTGTTTGGGTATATCTATCAGTTTATGGGTATCATTTTTTAAATTTTTCTAAAGACTTTTTTTTTCATTTCATCTGCATAGGTGTTTGCATTCGTGTGTGTGTGTGTGTGTGTGTGTGTGTGTGTGTGTGTGTGTGTATGACATTAGCACAGTGCCTATAGAGGTGAGAAGAAGACATAAGATCTGGAACTGGAACTAGGGGGAATGGAAACCTAACTTAGGTCTTCTGCAAAAGCAGCCACTACTCCTAATTGTTAAAATTCTCTCCAGTCCCAGGTCTTCATTTTCCAGTGTTAGATTGTATCTTTTTTTTGTATTTAATCTGGCTGTAGCCCCCTCCCTCTTTTCTTCCCATTCGGTTAGTCCCTTCCTGTTCCCCCTATCTTCATTCCCTTACTCCTCAGAGAAGGGGAACCCACTCCCACTCCATTATCCATCCACCCAGCACATCAAGTCACATCAGGCCCGAGTGCATGCTCTCCCACTGTGGCCCAGCAAGGCAGCTCCACCAGTGCAAAGTGATTAAAAAACAGGCAACAGAGTCCATGTCAGAATCGGCCCCCACTTCCCTTACTGTGGAGCCCATATGAGGACGGAGCTGCCCATTGGCTACATTTGTGCAGGGGACAGAGAGCCATGGTCTTTGGTTGGTGCTTCAGTCTCCACAGGTCCCCCTGGTTCTTGGTTTGTTGGCTCTGTTGGTTTTCTTGTGGAGCTCCTGTCCCCTCTGAGTCCTTCTAGCCTTCCCTATACTCTTCCACAAGACTACCTGAGCTCCACCCAATGTTTGGCTATGGGTCTCTGCATCTGTTTCCATCTGCTGGGTGGAGCTACTCAGAGGACAGCTATGCTAGGCTCCTGTCTGCAAACAAACCAGAGTGTCATTAACAATCAGGTTGTATGTTTCTCAGAGGGTGGGTCTCAAGTTGGGCCAGGCATTGGTTGGATATTACCTCAATCTCTGCTCTATTTATCCCGGCACTTCTTGTAGGCAGGGTAAATTTTGAGTCAGAGTTTTGTGGGTGAGTTGGGGTTCCACTATCTCCATTAGGAGTCCTGTTTAGTTAGAAGGTGGCCTCTTCAGTCTCCATGGCCCCTGCTACTAGGATCTTTTTTAAAAAAATATTTATTAATTACACTTTATTCACTTTGTATCCCCTCTGTGGTTCCCTCCCTCCTCCCATCCCAATCCTTCCCCTCCTCCACCCTCTGCATGCATGCCCCTCCCCAAGTCCACTGATAAGGGAGGTCTTCTTTTCCTTCCTTCTGATCCTAGTCAATTAGGTCTCATCAGGAGTGGCTGCATTGTCTTCTTCTGTGGCCTGATAATGCTGCTTCCCCCTCAGGGGGAGGTGATCAAAGAGCAGGCCAATCAGTTCATGTCAGAGACAGTCCCTGTTCCTATTACAATGGAACCTACTTGGATACTGAACTGCCATGGGCTACATCTGTGCAGGGGTCTTAGGTTATCTCCAGGCATAGTCCTTGGTTGGAGTATCAGTCTCAGGAAAGACCCCTGTGCTCAGAGTTTTTGGTTCTGTTGCTCTTCTTGTGGATTTCCTGTCCTCTCCAGATCTTACTGTTTCCCACTTCTTTCCTAAGATTCCCTGCACTCTGCCCAAAGGTTTCCCATAAGTCTCAGCATCTGCATTGATAGTCTGCAGGGCAGAGCCTTTCAGAGGTTCTCTGTGTCACACTCCTGACTTGTTCCCTCTTTTCTCCTTCTTCTGATGTCCATCCTCTTTGCCTTTCTGGATAGGAATTGAGCATTTTTATAGCTTAAGGCAGACATGCAAATTCTCTTTTCAAGGTGAAAATATCAGAGTGAGAGTCTCTAGCGTTGTGTAATGATTTCTGCATATCTATTTCATTTTAAGAATGATACATAAACATCAATGATTTGGGGCAGTCATTTAAATTTTTCTAAAGTGGGTGGCTCTGGTTAAAGACAGTGTGACACAAAAGAAAACAAAACAACAACAAAAAAACATGAACACATGAAAGGGACTCAATAAGAGGAGAGATAGTGACAAAGCTTAGGGGGAGGTAACAGGGAGTATGGGGTAACATTAGCCAGAGTGTATTACATACATATATAAAATTGACAATGAAATTTAATTTAAAAAATCACAGAGAAAAATATAAAAAAATTGATATTTTTAAATATCAATTTGCCAAGCTATAGGTGAAAAAAATGAGTCAATTCTATAACTTAAAAAATAATATAAGTTATAGAATATAATTTTGTATTATCTGATTTTTTTCCTAGTAAGTGCTGGGGATTGAACTCAGAGCCTTTCCCATGCTAGGCAGGCTCTCTAATCACTGGGCTACATAGTCACCCATTTTGTTATTTGAGCTGACATGTTTCTCCATCTCCAAGAGATATGTTTGGCCCCAAATATTTTCAAATGTCTTTATATAATATATAAGTATATTATATAATATACAATATGTAAATATATATTTATAAATATATAATATAATATATAATATACAACATATTTATTTTTATATATGAATTATATATTCTGTATTATAACATATAATATAGAATATATGTATTATAGTATACAGTATATATAAATTATATAATACATAGTATATATAATGAATAGCCAGCAGTTCATTGTATCTCCTCAAGCAGGGTTGGTGCCTTGTGAGCCCTTCCCTCACCCCTGCTGGAATACTAATTGATGTGGTCTTATGCAGGCCTTGTTTAGTCAGTCATATTGTTGACATATCCTTGTCATGTCCAGTAAACACTGTGTTGTAACAGTCTTCTTAATCTTCTGGTTTCACAATCTTGCTGCTCTCTATCATCCATCTACCTACCTATCTATCATCAGGCTCTATCTATCTATCTATCTATCTATCTATCTATCTATCTACCTATCGTCTATCTATTGACCAATCTATCTAACTTATTTGACTACAATGAAATAAAGCATAAAATCAGTAGCGAAAGAATCTTTAGAAACTACACCTGTGGAGAATAAACAGTGCACTACTGTTAAGTGATGAATGGGTTAAAGAGGAAATAAAGATGGAAATCAAACAATTCCTAGAGCTAAACAAAAATAAAAACACAATATACAAAAGTACAATTTCTGGAACACATTTAAAGCAGTCACAGGAGAGAGATTTAGAACACTAAGTACCTACAACTGGAAACACAAAAAGAGCAAACACAAATAACTTAATGATGCTCATCAAGAAACTGGGGAAGGAGGTAGGGAAGCAAACCCCATACATTTCCAAATGCCATCTCTTCCTATGCTGTGTCTAGGAGACGTTTCCATTTAAAGTATTTATCTTATGCTAGTTTTCGAGAAAGCCTGTAGGATGACTATATTTATTCAGAGATTGTAGTTACTCAGATTGTGATTAGGAATACAGTTCAATTTTAGGCTGTTTTCAGAAAGCCAGGCTTTTCTAGAACTCAAATGTGAGATACCCAAATGCTGTGCAAATGTAATTACACAGAAGTGTGACAAGTCTCCATTTTTGTTGTTGTTCCATGTGATATAAAATAAGAAATCATCAACACTCCAGGACTGGCATTTTATTGCTAAGTAGTTTAGCATTGAAATGCCAAGAGATGCTGATTTTTTTTAATGCATTAGATCAAGTCACATTTAGCCTTGGCATTATCTCTTTTGAAAAAAAAAATAGAATATGGCACTTAAGAAACAATTTCTTCACACCAAACTAAACTGTTCAGTTAGTTTCTTATTAAGAACTGAAACATTTTAATCTGAGATTAAAAGAGCCTTGGTTAACTGATATTACCTCTCTAATGTATTTTGGCTAAACTTTACTGAATATAGAATCATGACATATTTTGCCATGACTATAGAAAAATAATTTTAAAATATTTAAAAATGTATTTGTATATTTACTCTCCTTTACAAACAATGAGAAGCATTAAATTGTGTGTATGATCTAACAAACAAATTCTCCTCTCAGAGGTGACTATTTTGAGCAGTTCACATTTAGTTTACATCTGATTTTTTTGCTTGCCCACTTGGCAGATTTTGAATTATTTCTTCATCTTTGAAGATTTGAAATTAATCACCTCTCTTTATCTGGACACTGGATGCTGCAGTTGGGTAGTTTAATCTCAGTCTCTGGAAGCACACCCAAATCTGTCTCTAATTCTATGTGGGGTCCCCTGTGGCAGAGCTTTGCATCTGGGCTTCCATCTGTCAGGCAGAGAACTGAGCTGTCTCTACTCTTTTCTGGGAAGCTGCTTGGAAAAAAAAAAGAGAAGAGATAGAAAAGGAGACAAGGAGGAGGGGGCAGTGGATGAAGGAGAAGAGGGCAGGAGAAGGGGGAAAGGAGGAGAAAGAAACCGAGAGAGAGAGAGAAAGAGAGAGAGTACAGCAGAGACTTGACTATACAGTCATAAAGAGAATTACAATTTTACTACCTGTTCTTGACAAATGATGAATGAGATGTGAGGGCTGAGGGGTTGGCTCAGGGAGCAACATGTTTACCCAGCACCAGCGTAAACACTCGGCATGCCTGGTATGGTGACCTGTAATTTCAGTATTTGGGAGGCAGGAGTGGTGGCTCTCCAGGGCAAGCTGGCTGGCCAACTTCACAAGCTCAATTCATGAGCTCTGCATTACACACTGAGAGACCCTGCCTCCATTCAGATGATAGAGAACACTCTAGGAAGACCCCCAAGTTAACTTTTGGGCTCCACAAACATGTATTCACAAATACTCTCACCACTTTCAAGCGTATAAGCTATGACCTGATCAAGGAATCAGTCTGTGCTATGTGCCACAGCAGAAGACTTCGGTTTTTATTTTCCTCCTCTTCATAACCGTCTCCCAATGAGCCCTACATTTTGAGTTGGATGCTTTTAATTAATGTATATCTCATTAAAGATCTAATAAGACATCTCTCCTTTTTCCTATCTTTCAAAACTTTGATATTAAAGTGCCACAGGCCTCTAAGTTCTTTGAGATCCATTCAAGACCCTACTTCAGCACCAAGGGTAGCAGACTTCCTCCACTGTGAATTTGTGCACAATTAACATATTTACAACACCAAGGAAGCTCAAGCTGCAGCCTTCCTGGAATCTGAAGTCTGGGAGAGACTGTGAGTTCCAAGTGATAGTCACAGCAGTACCATCACATTGTGTTTAAATTAATATGCAGCTTATGGGATACTAAAATCACCTGTTGATTATATGACATTAATTCAGTTTGTTGTTTGTGCCATATTCTCTCTCTCTCTCTCTCTCTCTCTCTCTCTCTCTCACACACACACACACACACACCATTTCTTGTAATAATCTTACTAGATGTTTTCATTTACTTCTATACCTCTGTGTGTGTCATTTATATTGTATTTATTTTTAATGTTTGTTTTACTTTTAATTATGTCTGTTTGTCTGTGTGTGCATATTAGCATGTGAGTTCAGATTCCTCTTAGAAGCCAGAAGCAGAGGTTCCTTCGAAAGCTGGGGTCCCAGTGTCTGTGAGCCTTCCTGGGCAGGTTCCAAAAACTGTGCTCAGGTCCTCAGTGTGCACTCTTATCAGCTAAGCCAGCTCTCCAGCTCCTATATAATGGATATGTCTATTTTACAGGATTTGAGGAGAAGATAGAAATTTAGGTCAAATGGGAACCAACAATCAGATTTTTAGTAGAGATTTAAGATTTGGGGCCAATGAAATGACTCAGTGTTTAAAGGCACTTGTTACCTAAGCCTCATGACCTGAGTTCAAATCCCAGGACCCACATGGTGGAAGGAGAGAATTGATTCCCATGAGTTATCCACTGTCTTCACATGCATGTTGTCATACACATACACACATACCTCACGCACATCACATACATAAAAATTAATATATATAAAAGTTAATAATGAATACAGAAACTTAAAATTTAAGAAGGCAATTTGGAGATTTGAAAAGGTGATTGTGAATAGAAGACTAAAAATCATCTCAAAAATAATTGTTATTTTTTTGGGGGGGTGGACTGCATGTTTTGTAATGATATTTTTTTGTTAAAGGAAGTTGTATTTTGTTAAGCTAAACCCCAGGCCTTATGACTATGCTGTTACAGAGACTGTTGTTAATCAAAAATGAAAATCAGGCAGAGTGGGGTTCACCATGAACACAAGCTAGCTTTCCTCTCCAGGACTCTATGGGTGCCTGAGCAAGGCGATGGGCAATCTTACAAGGTAGGATGGACTTTTGGTTTCTATAACATTATCCCCTGCGGTGTGTGCAATGGCATGCATTTGAATGCTCCTGGCTTGGGAGCTGGAATATTTCCTGTCAGCCCCAGCATTCCCTGAGAAGTCCAAACCGATGTCATTTGTGTCACAAAATGACTGCCTGAAAGTGAACACGTCTAAATGGCTCCAGTTGTGCAAGGAACTGGTTAACTGTGTGTCGGGCACATTAGGATTTCCTCCTGCGTCTTGAGTATTTGTAAGACAGACTCTAAAAGAACCAGTTTTCTGAGTTTTACTATTTTTCCCCCTTTTCTGTTTGTGTGTGTGTGTCTGTGTGTGCGTGTGTGTATGTGTGTGTGTGTGTTGGGGAGAGTGATTTACATGTGTGCGAGCATAAATGTGTGATTATACAAGCATGTATGTGTGCACATGAATGTGGACACTCAAAGTTGATAAAGTTGATTTTGAAATAACATTCCTTTTTTTTTTAACCTTATCCATTAAGGTAAAGTATCACTGTGAAAGCCAGTGCTCCTGGCTATGGGTTAGCCTAGCTGCTTAACTTGCTCTGCAGATCTCCCATCTCTGCCTTCCAAGGCTGGAATTCAGGCAGACTAATGCTCACATGGTATTTATGTGGGTTCTTGAAGTATGAACTCCAGTCCTCACACATGCCAGATAAGTACTTTAACCACTGGGCCATCATCCTCAATCTCTTGAGCTTCATTGTTAATGCTGTGGATTCAGAGCATAGCATAATAGACCCCCTTTCTAGCTAATCAGTGAGCTCTGTTCTTAGGGCTCCATCAAAGAGCTCAACAGTGTAAAGAGGACAGCACATAAGATTTTCTTTAACTTCTATGGAAACTTACTGCTCTTTCATCTTCTCCTATCCACATTATAGCAAACAAGACAAGATAAAGCAAACAAAAACAAAACCACTGATACTGCTGTTTTATCAATAACTTTAAAAAATGTGCAGAAATAATCCACCTGAATAATTATGGCAGAAGTCAAACCTTAAAAACATGCTTAATTTGAAAACTGGTTGCTGCCCAGACTTAGAATTCTCAACTCCTTTCCCACAAGGATAAAGGAAATTATAAGAAATGCTTTTCTCAGGCAGAAATATTGGCTGATTTTTGTCTGGTTCTCTGTACAAGAAAATAGGTCAGCTTTATAACTTTTCATCTAATGGGCTTTTTTCCAAGAAAATGCTAATAAGGCTTCAAGTGCAGAATTATCTAGACTCTAACCAGAGCTGGAAATCTCTCGCAGTGTCCCAGTGGGTACCCATGTGTGTAGCCTGTCTGAGAAGGAGGTGAGCTGGTCTGAGGGCATACTACACCCTCTTGAAATGAATACACTGCACAGTGCCAAAGACCTCGCCCAGTGAAGTATCAGCACTGTGAAATGTGTGGCTATGGCTTTTGAGCTCTGAACTCTTGTGAACAGAAATGTAGCATTTAAACCCTGGGCCTTGAATTCTGAGCTGGGAAATCTGCTTTGAGAAAGAAGCCCTGCCCCTCAGTTTTCACTAAAAGTGACATGGATTGCTTCCAGAAGCTCTTCTTCGTTCTGTAATGTGAGATGTACTTTCTGGGCTTTTCCCTGCAACGTTGAATACCTTCCTTGTAGGTACCCACAAAAGATTGAAGGGTCAAACTTCTGTTTACAAATACCACAGTTTCCTCTAGAAATAGAAGGCTAAGGTTGACAGAAAATAGGTTCTCAAGTTTCAGGAGACTTCAAAAATGTGAAGATGGTTGATGCATAAACCTCTCTCTCTCTCTTTCTCTCTCTGTGTGGTGTGTGTGTGTGTGTGTGTGTGTGTGTGTGTGTGTGCACATGCATGCACATACTTCTGTTGGTATATGTGCTCATAAGTACAATTCCCAATGGAGACTAGAAGAGGACATTAGGACCTTTGAATCCGGACTTAGAAGAATTTGGAAGCCTGTTGGCCAAGGTGTTGTGAATTGAACATCTCAGGTCTTCTGCAAGGGCAGCAAGCATTCTTCACCACAGAACCAGTTCTTCAGGACCACTGATACGAAGTTTGCAAACCTATGCATTTCTTGCCCAGTTTTAGTGAGTGAATATAGAGATGTACTTCTATTTTCAGCTATAGCAAGGGTCACAGGACTAGCCCATATCTGATGAATCAGTAGAATTATCAACAGGGGAAAAATATGACTTCCTACAGTTTTGGATTGCTGGCACTATTCGTCTTCATAGAAACACTGCACTCGTTAATCACTCACATACAAAGCAAGACAGTCCTGTTACATTATGCTGTACAAGGTCACTAAATTATTTCCATCCAGAAAGATGATATATCAACTGACTTCCAAAGTTTGAGGAAGCATTGCCCATGTATGGGGCATATACTATAGCTTGAAAAAAAGATCAGACAAGCTGGAGAGATGGCTCAGCAAGCACCTGCACTAAAATGTCCACACACAGACAATACATGCGCACATATGATTAAACATAAAAATTACAATGCAGCCAGTTTGGATGAGACCAGATAAGCTAGGGTCAGATGGAAGGGGAGGAGGACCTCCCCTATCCGTGGACTTGGAGAGAGGCATGGGAGGAGATGAGGGAGGGAGGGAAGGTGAAAATGGGAGGAGAGGAGGAAGAGGGCTACAGCTGGGATACAAAGTGAATAAACTGTAATTAATAAAAATTTTAAAAATTAAATAAATAAAATGAAAACAGATCAGAAAGGGAAGAGGATATATAATGTGAAAAATGAAGTCCACTTGTTTTTCTAGTTAACATACAAAAAATTTTTGACATTGGGTTGGTTTTCTTTTTGAGCTTGGGTTACATTAAAGATGTGCAATCATATGGTCAGAAAATATAAATGTAGAAGGACCAAGAGTTAAGGCCAGTATGCAGAACTGGATGGCCTTTCAATACAATTGAAATCAGAGTCCAGAACCTAGTGCCAAGTGAGAAAACCCATCCTCTGTGCACCAGGTGGGTAACACCTTGGATAAAAGAGAAGCAACCATGGAGAAGCACAGTGCTGAAGTCGGGAAATGGAAACAACCATAGGGAAAAAAGAACATCCTATGCAACTTAGCTTACATCTTTGAGTTGTTTCTACATGATAGCCATTCATGTGGGTATCAAGGAAGCCACAGTGGATGCCACTCTTGGAGTACCAGCTATAGAGAGAGGGGACATTTGTCATTTTTAGAACCTCATAAGCATTTTTGCTTTGATGATAAATCAACTTGGAAAGCAAGAGCCAAAAGGACAGGCAGCTTTCAATATACCCTTTCTTTAATTTAACCCTGCCAGCTCCCATTTCCTTCTTGATCCCATGTCCATTCCTGCTTTAGTCTTTCCATGCCTAGTACTCTAATTCTTACTTGCAATTTATTCGCAATCTGTCACATTCCCTTAAATGTGTATCCTAAAGGTCCCTTTCCCGTTCTTTTTTATTTTTTAAATTATTTATTTTTTATTAATTACAGTTTATTCACTTTGTATTCCAGCTGTAGTCCCCTCCCTTATCCCTTCACAATCCCACCCTCCTTCCCTCTTTTTCTTCCCCAGTCCACTGATAGGGGAGGTCCTCCTACCCTTCCATCTGACCCTAGTCTATCAGGTCTCATCAGGACTGGCTTCATTGTCTTCCTCTGTGTCCTGGTAAGGCTTTTCTCCCTGATACTGATACTCCAAACAAGGACCATGCATGGAGATAACCTAGAACCCTGGCACAGATGTTGCCCATGGCAACTCAGTGTCCAAGAAGGTCCCTAGTAATGGGAACAGGGACTGTTGCTGACATGAACTCAGGGGTTGGCTCTTTCGTCACCTCCCCCTTTCCCATTCTTAGTTGAGGAGCTTTTGAGAGTTTATAGATATTGGGGGAGGGAGAAGCATTCTGCCTTGTTTGTTTGTATTTTTAAAAGGTCTATTTATTTATTATGTATACAGTTTTTTGTCTGCATGTATGCCTGCAGGCCAGAAGAGGACATCAGGCCTCATTATAGATAGCTATGAGCCACCATATCGTTGCTGGGAATTGAACTCAGGGCCTTTGGAAGAGCAGACAGTGCTCTTAACCTCTGAGTCATCTCTCCAGCCCACCTGCCTTGTTTGTTTTAATGTGTGGCCACTAATAGATTTCCAATGTTCACCTGGACAATTCCACATTCCAACATCTGGATATTTGTGCTTACTGGCTCATCAAAAAGAAAGAGGACACAAAGTTGGAAAGAGGTCAGTGTTAGCAGATGTTACAGGAAGTTAGATGGCAGGAGAAATGAAGGGTGGATGTGATCATATTTCCTTGTATACATGTATGCAATTCTCAAGAATAAAGAAAAATTAATACTAAAACTAGAAAGCTTCAGTTAGAACATATAGCTGATATTCTAAACAGCCATATAAAATCCACCTGCCTGGAAAAATAGACCCATGCCATTAGAGTGGGGTTCAATTGCCTGTGTCCTCGTCTAGTTGAAGTCTCATCAATATGCAGTGATGGCTTAGTCTTTTGAGATACCATATGGCAATAGGAATCAGGCTGAAAGGAAGCCAGGGAAGAACATGCCTGTCATGGTGAGTTGTCTTCCAGGGTTTAGGGCACTGAACTTTTTCTCATGAAACGAATTTGTCAAGTCCAAAATCAAAAGAAAAATATTTCTTCTCTGTGATATCATCACAGCACTCTCCAGTCCTTGGCATAAGCAAACCCCCAGAGGATTCAGGAGTGTGGAAGCAGATGACGAATGTGCCCTTCACAACCCAGTCAAAGAAGGTTTTCAAACAGATGGTGGAGCCCCATGGGGGCATGAATGTCAGAAAGCTAAGCTAACTCCTTCCCAGCAGGTGGAAGGGACCCACTTTGATCCTGGGCCCAGACTCTCGACTTCTCCAGTTTGTAGATTCTGATCTGCAGCATCCTACCAAGGTCAGGGCTTCTCAAAGGCATGCTCACTGTGCTAACACAGCAGCTTAGAAAGAGGTAACAAGAACCCATACTCCCCAGGGAGCAAAAGTAGTGGTTTTGGCATCTGAGATGTGATGCTTTGTTTGGTAAATAATAATTAAGCCTTCTGAAACATGTCAGCAAGGTGTACACATGAAAATTCTTTTACAAGTGACATGACACTGGGCTGAGGAAATGGCACAGTGGGTAAAGTACCTGTTTCAAAAGCGTGAGGACCAGAGGCTGGAACCCCAGCACCTACCTTAAAAGACAGGAATGTCTGCAGGTGCTAGTGTTTCTAGAGCTGATGGATGCTGACAGAAGGCTGCCTAGAGCTCACCGGCCAGCCAGTTCAGCAAATCAAATGTAAACTTCAAGTTCACAAAAAGACCTTGTCTCAAAAAAAGGTGGGTGAAGGTTGTAGGTAGAGCCAACCACTTTCTTACTATATTGAGAGCTTATTCGGCAGGAGGGGATTAGTTCCTAATGCTGTAAACCTCACCAAGAGTCCATGTCTAGGAAAGCCCTAGGCCCTAGGGGATAACTTGGTTCTACAGTTTTACCAAGATGGACATGTTAAACTGCCTTCTAAAAATATTTATACCCATAGATTGTTGCTGCTCTTGCTCGGCCAGAGAAGCCTTTTTTCTGCTGTAAGCAGCAGTTATTGCAGAGATACAGAACTGGTCGAAACGACTAAGAATAATAAGTGACTGCTGAGCACTCAGCTCTAAATGAGAAAGCCACATCAACATCCCCAGGCTCAGGACAGACTGAGGCAGAGGCCACAGAAAGAATGTAAGCTGGAGGAGTGCTGTGAAGTACTGGCTTTCAGACATGACAGGGCCCTTAACTCACAAATCACTGCAGCAATATTTAACTGCATAAGGTCAAGACAAGAAGATCGGTCATCATTCCAGCTGGCAGTGCCAACTGGGCTCAATAGAGTACAAAACAAACACATAAACAAAAACAAACAAATGACTTGAAAGTTGTAGGGATATGTTTGGGAGTGTCTAGGTGGGGGTAGATGTGAGAGGTCAAGTGTACATATATATATGTATGTATGTATGCAATTGTCAATGAATAAATAAAAGATATAAAAATAAAAATAGGATAGAGAGCAACAAACAAAGACACCTGACATCAATCTCTGGCCTTCACAAACACCTACATGTATGCACAGATACACGCACGTGTGCACCCACACAGGCACAGACACATACACACACACAAACATGGCAAATGTAATTAGCCCAAAACAGTGGGTTATTTGGTGAATAGAGTTCAAATGATATTTAAAGTTATACCCAACAAGACATTTAAACACAGTTTCTCAGACAAATTATTTTTCTATACCTGTTAGCATTTTTAACTAACTAGAACCAGAGACTAGATAAAGAGCTCCATTTACAAGCACTTACGGGACCACAGCACTCAGGGAGGCAAAGGCAGAGGCAGCTCTATGAGTTCAAGGCCAGCCTGCTCTACAAAGTGAATCCAGGACAGCCAAGGCTACACAGAGAAACTCTGTCTTGAATAAACAAAACAAAACAAAAACACATTTAAGTGGGTGGAGAAATGGCTCAGTGGTTTGGAGTCCCTTGCAGAGGACCTCAGTTCAGTTCCCAGCACTAATGAGGAAGACCATGATTTCCTCCAACTCCAGCTTCTGGTGATCCAGTGGCCTCATAGACACCCTCATACATATTCATGTATGTAAAAGGAACTTTTATTCTCCTGATTCAATTGTTGTCTCAGAGGCTTACTGCCTCTGTCTACTAACCTAGGCCTAGTCCTGGAAGCTTCTAGCCTCCATACAATCTAATCCAGACATAGAATGTTTTCAGCCTCTGAGATTTACAGCTGAATAAGGCCACCTTGCCTAGTTCTTACTGAGTTCTGGGCTGGCTGGTTCAGCTCAGCTGTTCTGGCTCAAACTCTTCTTCCACTGATTTACTCAATCTGGCTTTTCTTTCGCTTCTAAATTGCTCTGCTTGGCCTCAGATTAATAGCAGAAATCTGCTATAATCTCCTGGTTCCTTCTCATTCATCTTCTCATTCATCTGGCCCATTCGTCTTCACCTGAGTTCTCTCTGCAACCTGTCTACTACTGTCCTAATAAAACTGCCTCCTCTGTCCCTCTGTCCCTCTGCCCCTCTGTCCCTCTCCCCTCACCCCTCTCCATTTCCCCTTAAGTAGATTCCCTCTTCTCCTTGGAGTTGAGCATATCCCATTCTGTTGTATCTTCTCTGATTCATCACTTTCTTTTTCTGCCACTCAATTAGATATCACGTTCAACCTGAGTGCTTCCTTCCACAAACTAACTTTACCTTCATTATTTGGCATTAAAGGCACATGCCACGGTCCCTGGTCCTAAGCTTTTCATCACCTGATACTTGCTCTATACCAGGCTAGCCTTGAATTTAGATCTGCTTGCCTCTGTCTCCTGGAATAAAGGCATGTTTGTATTCCAGCTAGATTGAATAGATCTAAAAGGTCTTTGGATGTGATCTCTTGCCAGTTCAGTTATGTTATGAATTAAAATTCCTCTACACATGCTCACAAATAGATACACACACATCAACTAAAAATAATATTTAAAAATTAAAACAGCACCACTCTGGTTGTCTTTATGTATGTTCTAAAAATAAAACATTTAAAGATAGAAATACATAGTCAGTCCAAAGGGGAATGTGTGTAATATGGCTATGGGGAAAGACTGGCTGAATGCATGAAGTCACAGTATCTCTTTGCAGATTTTTTTCTAACCCGAGACAATGTGTTAGCTGAAATTTTCTGGACAAATTAATTAAGTGTCTTCAAATTTTTTTTCAGATGTCACTCAGGCTGACTCAGAACATCATGATCTTGATGCAGGAACCATTGTGTTACTGTAGGTATGTCCTTTTACAAGTCTGGAATCCACTTTGTTTTGCAAGGAAGTTCTCAGTTATTCTGTTTATTTCCTTCTCCATCGTACATATGCATGTTCCTGGCACAGCCTCAGCCTCATTCTCAGTAATGCTTGCATGTTATACCCTAAGATGGTGACAACCTTTGAGGAGACTTAGTGCTTCCCTTGACAGGCAAGAAGGCTCAAAATTTTCCCCAGTTCATACAGCCCATTCGAAGCAGAAGTGGAACTGGACCTGAGGCTCCTGGTTTTTTACTGCAGGACTGTTCCCAAGAGACAATGCTGCACAGCTGAATGGAATCTGTATAACGTTCGCCATGAGCCTTTTTCATTTGCTTTTCTGTAGAGCTCTTGTTGAGGTTACAAAGTTTGGGTTAGTGAAATGGCTGAGCAGGTAAAGTAGCTTGCCTGTAAGCCTGATGAACTGAGTTTTATTCCTATGAAGCAAATGATGGAAGTAGAAAAGCAACCCCCAAAATTTACCGGCTGAACCTTCCCCCAATACATACAGACACCATGGCAAATGTGCACCCACATATAGACAAATGAGCACACACACACACACACATATATATATATATACATATATATATTGCAAAGTTTTAAAAACTATGAAATGTAATACTTAAGCTAATGAAACTCCTATTCCAACTGCTAGTGGCTGGCCATTATCAATAGTGAGGCACCGGGTTAATTTACTTGGCAGAATGCCTGCATGAAACTATACAGTCTATCTTCTGACTATAAATAATGTTGCTAAAGTCAGGGAGTCATAATACTCCTGCTATGATTGAAGATAGGGAATTCTGGAAGTAAAACTGAAAATCAACACCTAAGCCAATAAGTCATTCCAGGTTTGAAACCATATCCTATGAGGAATTTTAATTCAGCAACATTGGCTATTCTCTCAGGGGATCATATCCAAAGACCTAGGTCTGTGTGATCCCATTGGAATACAGACATGCTCTTGGTATGCACATTTAGTTCTTCTGACTGGAATACATACCTTTAATCCCTCTAGCTCGAAAACAAACCTTTAATCCCAAACAAAGACATTTAATTGACAAATGGATAAAGTGACAAATCAGAGAAATATTTGCAGAATGAGTGAGAGATATGATGTACCCAACTCTCACTAAAACAAAGAGGAAAGAGAAGCAACTTAAGAGCAATGCAGAGAGAAAGAGAGTTCTTGGAGAAAGTACAGTAAAGTTCGGGGGGAGAACAGTAGAGTTCGGCTGAGTTTGTGGAGTTCAGAGGCAGTTTTTCCAAGCAGAACGATTCAGTGAGGACCAGAAAGAAGCCAGTATAAATCATTCAGCTTGGAGAGGAGTTTTGAGCCAAAACAGCTGAGTTGAACCAGCCAGCCAGAGTTCAGAAAGAATTGAAATTGGGTGAGCTTATTCAGCAGTAAGTCTCAGAAGCTAAAAACATTCTAAGCCTAGGTTAACAGGTGAAGCTACAGCTGAAGAACACAAGGTCTAGGCTTGGAGAACATTAAATTGGATGGAGCTAGAAGCTTCCAGAGCTAAGCCTAAAGATAGAACATGGACAGATATGCTCTAGGCTCAGCCTATGCCATGTATTTGGAAAGCTTGGGTATGGCTCTCATCTCAGGGAATAAAGCAACACTTACAGTGTCTCACCTTTGAACATGAAATGCCAAACTTGAAATGTTCCAATGCCTCTTCTCAACACATAAGTAAAAAGCAAAACAAAACAAAAACAGAAAAGCTTGAAGTTTTATCTAAGTGTCAAAATATATAAACAAATATCCTGAAACCGAGAAAATAATTGGAATCGTGCAGAAGTAACCACAAACAAGTATGAATCTTACTTCCCTTGTCTAAATGGTTTGTAATTATTTAGGCATTAAAAAAAAACCAATTTCCCTTCATTCCTTTTTTCTTATCAGTTAATAAAGTGTATGGAAATCGAGGGACTGTAATTAACCTCCTCTAGATGGCACAGTATGGAAGTAAAGTCTAGCTAATTATTTGAGTTCATATTATTAAAATAACCCATATGAATACTAAGTGGACACAAACTCATGATTCCGTGCCATACTAAAATAGCAGAGCATACTAAAGTGGAGGCTAGACAGCACATTCCTAGTGATTCTCACTATGCAGCAACACAACATGCTTTCTCAGAGTTCTTCCTGTAACTTCAGGAACTTTAAACAGCATTGCTGATGTTCACAAGAGGATGTGTTCTGTTTCTTGTTTGCAGGTGAATTAATCAGGTACCACATGAAGAGATGTGAATAGCGACCTACTTGTTTTGAGTCTCTAAGATGCTGTGGATGAATACAACATCCAACAGTCATCAGCTGCAATGACTGCTCCCTCCACAGGGCTTTTACTTAATTCAACACTGTGTTGAATCCAAAGAATGGCACCTGCATTTGTAGAATGGGCCTTGTTTAGGATCTAAAGCAAACACAGAAGCAGAGAACAGAATTCTGGTTATAGAAAGTGGGGCATAGGGAGAAGATGGAAAATGTTCCAATGTTGTATTTGGGCCTGGACAAAAATTCTCCGTGAATAATTCAAGTGTTGGCTAGATTAGCTTGATTCAGTTATTCTGGATTTCTTCTGTGTATTTATTTTAGTTTAACTACATAAATACATGTGATTATTGTTATTATTGAATAATTTTAGATGAAAGACGAAAGAAAAACAAAAATACAAAGTTCTTTGAATCAAAGTTTGTGGGAATAACAGGGCCTTTCACTGAACTTCTGCAAGGCTGATTGATTAGAGCTTCAATGATTGTGGAGAGGTTAAAATGTTTCACGTTCAGTGACTAAATTAGTTTCATCAAACTGTTCCCACTTTGAATACTAGAATTTGGGGTAATATAAATCTGTGTTCCTCAAGCCAAAGTCACTCATATTTGGCTTCAGAATAAACCATTTCTTATCCTTTTTGAAGTGAGAGTTGTGTTTTTGCGTCAATAGCTCTCATTGGAATCAGGTGTTTGTTCCCTGTAGTAGTTTTAATCAGAATTAAGTCCCTACCTTCTTTTTTTTTTTTTTTTTGTCAATAATTCAAATACAGCTGAGGACACGGGTCTCCATAGTCTCTACCTCCTTGCACTTGAATTTTGAAACCCTTTGATAATGCTGTTATTTACTTGCTAATTCCAGGAATATATTTATTGAGTCCACTGTGTGAGGTAAGTTTAAGCTGTTCCAGGATGGCCTTCTAGCTGGAGAGTCAGAATGGGAGATTGTAGCAAGGCCAGAGAAAAAGAAAAATGAATCACGTGCTTGGGTAAGTTGTCTCTAGAATAGAGTGAGTATTTATTTTGACCACGTTCACTCTCTAACTCTTTCTTCTTCCCTTCTTAGCAGTCTTGCTTCTATTTTCATGAGTTTGTGCATGCATACATAGTCATATAATTTTATGTATATTTACAGAGTTTTTGAGCCCCACTACAAAACAAAACACAAACAGTATTGGACTGTCTGATCCTGGTGTATTTCACTTAATTTGATAATCATCAGTTGCAACTACTTTCTTGTTTAAAAATATGTCACAATTTTGTTTTTCTCTATGGCTGACTAAAACTCATATAATGTATGTATTATATATATTTAAAATAAAGTCTCTGTGCCCTAGGGCATTAATTATAGTTCTATACCACTTGCTAGTCTCAAGTTTTCATGGGAAAAGATGCCATATCCTTGCTCAGCTTTTAGTTACATATTGCATTTTTTTATTCATTTACCTGTTTACAGATACCTTGGCCAAATCCATTACTGGCCATAATGAATAGTGCTGGAGTAAACATAATGTGTAATCATCTCTAAGCCATTTTGGCTTTTGTCCTTCAAGGGTAATACATCTGGATGGTAATCATAGCTCTATAATCCTCAAACGGTACTCAGCAAGATAGCTCAGAGAGTCAGGGTGCCTGTAACCAAGCCTGGCAGGTTTAATCCATTCCCTGGGACTCACAGACTCCTATAGATCATCTTCTGGTCTCTTATGCATATGGGCATTAATGTGCTGACACACACACACACACACACACACACACACACACACATATACCCACTCATAAATAAATGCCTCAATGAATATAAATACATACTCTAAAACAAGAGAAAGTAACTGGAAAGATTAAAAGTATAAATATAAACAAAAGCCTGACGTTTGCCTGCTAGGAGCCTATTCTTCTAGTAGATCATTGAGACGTAAAAAATTATACCTCTTATCTCCATTATTTTCTCCTATTCATTACAAAATACAGGGAAATCAAGTGTATATAATTAAACTTTTATAGTGGTCCAGCTCAGGCACATTGTAGCCCTACTCTGAGATACTTGCACATTGGTGCCCACAGTGGCTAGACTACTTATCACCTGTATCAGCAGCATATACGGATTCCCTTTTCCCCTCATCCTTGCCATCACCTCCTACATAAACTGATACTCCAAAATTGGCTTCCCTCCAGGCAGAGCTTTGTGAGGAGCCCACATTTTGAATAAAGTAAATTTCTTGACCCTAAAATCTAGTCTCATCACCTATTTGGCCTGTGGTATGGTAATCAGACAGACTTGGTCCCTGTGAGAATTTTGAGGGTGGACATTGCTTAGCACTTTGCAGTGTGACTTGTGCTGTGGTGGTGGTGGGGTTAATATGAGTGATTGTTTCATATTAATTATCTAAATAAGACACGTATGGTGGTTCACGACCACAGTGGACTGTCAGATTTTTTTTTTAAATGAAGAGAAGGGCCATCAAAGGGAACTTAGGATGCTCAGAAGGTTGGGGCATGGTCACAAGTGTATAAGATACAGAGACATGCTTTTTCAAAAGATAAAAAAAAAAAATGTCTAAGGAACCAGAATTATGAAGGGTTAGCTGATATCCTCATGCATAAAGTTTCCTTCTGTACCTCTAGCTGCCAACAGTCAACTTCAGTTGAAGAATGCAAAAGGAAACTTTCAGAAATATATAACCAGAAAACACATAGTGGCCCTGTCACAGTGGCTTTACCTCCGGATTACCCTTGTCATTGACAGGTCTGTTACTCTCCATCTTCTCTACAAACATGATGTATTTATATAGAACTTTGAGGAGAACACTGAAATGGAGAGGCTCCTTCAAGGATGCCTGAGTCTTGAATAAATTAAAAACTGAGCCTGTAGGTGGTATCATTGTTGATATCTCCCATGGAAACAAAGGAACAGCAAGTGTTTCAGGACTATCATTGATGGCCTTGGACACACAGACTTCATTAACAATAAGAACACATGCCTGTAATTGAATCTTAGGATGGTTCCGCTATCCTGTATTTCTCATACTAGTGAATCTGAAGCTGATATCTCTAAGAATGGGCAGACACAAGTACTAGGATTTTTGATTTGCAAAATCAATGTGAAGCAACCCTTTGCTGTTGTAATCAACATGAATTTTTCTAAACTACCAATAGCCAGAAGAAATGCAAAGAGCATCCAAGGAGATCAGGACACGAATATGAAGAGAATGTTCCTGCAAATCCTAGCTACAGTAATTCCATCTTGCTTGCAAGCCATCATTTAACTGTTGTTCTTGTCAGATAGAAGCAAAAAAAGTCATCCTTTTCATAGCTGGACAGTATTCTATGAGTCCATTGGAATTCCTAATAAGAACAAGAACATACTATGCAAAAATATTAATTTCTCAAGTCTTGTTTTATCCTTGCTTATGTTATTTGAACTTGTGATCACCTATATCTATTGCTTTAAAACTAAGTAGTGACCTAAACTCAGGCTATATCCAATCTGTCATGGGCTTAAAGCCAGATAAAGTAGGAGGTGAGTGGGAAAGAGGTTGACAGTTTCAGGAAAATGCAGCTCTTTGTAGCCATCCATTTCTCGAAGCGAGCTCTAATAAACTCATTTTTCTCATCAAGTTCAACTTGAATGGGTCATTATTTGGGTTACCTGTATGAACCCCAGCTGTGGACAATGGTTAATTTCAAATCTACTTAAAAGTCATGCAATTAAAAAAAATGACTACAACTCTGACACAGCACATGAGCCAGTTTCTGAGTAGATCGTTGACAACATGAAGGAGGCTGATGCTAAGATCCTTGTTCAAAAAACAGATGGTTACCCTTAAAGATGGGAATGGAAGCAGAGCTATTTGAAGCTCTGGTTTGCATTCTAATGACTGGGGCAGAAATGTTCTCAGCCCTTGGTGGTGTTAGCTGGAGTGGTGGTGACCTATACAGTCCCAGATATTCAACAACCAGGAAAGTCATGCCAAACTAGAGAGTGGCTTTAAAGTTTGTTACTTCAAGCACAGGAATAGTAAATGAATGTGAACAGTAAAGAAATATGAAGATTAAGGGGATACAAATTGTTAAAGAAAAAGTGAAAATATCACTATTTGTAGGTGGTATAATAGTACAAGTAAGTTATCCCAAATGAGAGAATGAGCACGAAGAAAAAAGTGAGAAATAACTCCCTAGAGTTATAGGGAACAGAGGAGAGAAATACCAATGTTTCACTTTGCCCAGTAGCCTTTTATATGTCTTATGGAGTGAATTGGATGAAGACCGAGGTAACCTTTATTTTGATTGGTTACTTTTGAGCACATTGTAGGCTGAGCCAGTGGGAAGTGCGTATACCCTTCCTTAATATAGAGGTGGTCACTCACTCGGCAGAAATCATGTGTGCTATGACTAGTCCACAGTTTATCACAGGCCCTGTCCTTCCTGCCAAGGGAATCTTAACTCCTGTCGTACTGACACCAATTCACCTCTTGCTGCTATCTTCCAAGATGTCTGTAACTCAGTGGTTTTGATCAATTTTAGCTGGCCAAATAGAGTCTAGGATTCTCAGAATCTACCTGGTGGTTATATCTGCTCCAATCAAGGTCATTACTAACACCTGCTGAAATACAGCACGTGGCTTGGTGTAGAACTCTTCATGGGAGACAATGTGGGCTTCAGTTTCAAAAATGTGTCCATCAACATGTTTGTCCTGGAATCACCGCTGCTGATAGCTTAAATGTCTCACCAGTGGGAGCAGCTGGCTTTACCACAAGGTGATTAACCTGACCCATCCAGTCAAAAATACGTTCTGGCAACACTCCTGGACTGGACTGTCACACAGTTCACAGTTGCTTATTTGTTTGCCAAGTTGCAAGAAAAGATGGCTCATCTTTCTGTTAAGATTCTGGAGGATGGTCCTACATGGCTGCTGCTGCTGCTGCTGTCTCCACCTTTGGTGCAGCTCACAGCAAGCATATGCAGGGTGCAGCTTCTCTGTCTTCTATGTCAGTTGTTCTTCATGTCATAGAGGAGCCCAGTGTTACCAGTAATATCAAATGGCCGATGAGAAATCTCCTTAAGATCACCAAGACTTTCCAGGAATTTCAGAGGGCTAAGTGAGTACTTTTCCTAACATGTGCCACCCCGGACTTAACCCATCACGAGAGGACATTCTCAGAAGGCCTCATCTCAATCAGTCATGTCAACCTAATAATTTAAATACTGGTCAGTTGTAACATTGCAACATCAATTTTTATTATTTTCAGAAAAAGAAATGCTTTGAAAGACAATTTGTTCGGCTGCATGTGTGTGATAGGTAATATACATTGTGATTGATAACATCATGGAATTTGCATTGTCTCTTTCCATCTTATCTGGAATATAAATTATACATCTGTCTGTGATGTTAATGTTGCTTATTACCCACATGGTAGCTCCTTGCTCTGCTTCTGGAGAACAAATGATGTGGGTTCCTGACTATACAGCATTGTTTCTCAAACACTAGGCTTGTGATTGTAGTTAGTGGGAAGGTAAAAATTTTCATATCTAATAAAGAAGGAAGAAATAATGGAGTGGAGTTGCTGAGACCTGAGATCATAATTAATTTATCTCTGAAAAGGAAGCTGTGATGGTTTCCCTATTGAACCTTGAGGTGCTTAGTTCTAATTGTCAAGTTGATACAAACTAGAAACACCTGGAAAAGGGGGTTCAATTGATGGATTGTCAAGACCAAGTTGGCCTGTGTTCACATCTGTAGGAAATTATCTTGATTATATGCCAACTGGGGTAGTAAGATCCATCCACTGTGAGTAGCGCCAGCCCCTAGGCAGAGGATCCTGCACTCTGTGTGCAGAGAAGCTGTGCACAAGGAGGCATGCACCCATTCTTTCCCTGCTCTTGACTGTGAATGCACTGTACCCAGCTGCTTCCAGTTCCTGCCACCCTGCCTAACCTGAGACCGAAAGCCAAATCACCCCTTTCTCCTAGAAGTTGTCTGTGTTGAGACATTTTATCATAGCAACAGGAAATGAAACTAATAGAAAACGATACCAAAATTATTTAAATAATTAAGCTATAATTCAGCCTAATCACCTTAGCAGGTACATATTATCCTTCCCCCACTGTGACTGTTTCACAAAAACACATTACTCCAGAACTGTATGAGTTCTAGTTGGTTTCCTGTGTAAGCTTCAGCAGAATTAGTTTATTTGCTGGCACTTGAGTGATTTCTGTCTTTCACTAAAAATCAAAACAGTGAACTTTACAAAGGTGAAAAAGTGCTTCTGTTAAATCCCTCACATGTAAGTCAATAGCTTTAGTTAAAAAAAAAAAAAGTGAACTTCTTACATAAGATTCCATGCACTCTGCACAACAGTTGGCCATAAATGCCAGCAACTGCTTTGATAGTCTGCAGGGCAGAGCTTTTCAGATGCCCTCTGTGGCAGGTTCCTAACTTGTTTCCTGTTCTCTTCTTCTGATGTCCATGCTCTTTGCCTTTCGGAATGGGGATTGAGCGTTTTAGTCAGGCAACAGAACCAGAAAATTTGAACACAGGGGTCTTCCCAGAGACTCATACTCCAACCAAGTACCAGGCATGGAGATAACCTAGAACCCCTGCACAGATGTAGCCCATGGCAGGTCAGTGTCCAAGTGGGTTACATAGTAATGGGAAGAGGGACTGCCTCTGACATAATCTGATTGGCCTGCTCTTTGATCACCTTCCCCTAAGGGGGGAACAGCCTTACCAGGCCACAGAAGATGACAATGCAGCCATTCCTGATGTGATCTAATAGACTAAGATAAGAAGGAAGGAGAGGAGGACCTCCCCTATCAGTGGACATAGGGAGGGGCATGTGTGAAGAAGGGGGAGGAAGGGGCTTATGGGGGATACAAAGTAAATAAAGTGTAATTAATAAAAAAATAAAATAAAATTATACATAAAAATGTGAAATATCTCAATCAAAATATTGGTCATCTTTTTGCTCTCTAGTTAATAATGTTTGGGATATGAATAATTAGCTAAACTTGTGTTAGTATAATGAATAAATGGATGCAATTGTCTTGCTGTTTAATACCTAGTGGAGAGCCTGAACATCTTTCAAGTTTGTAATGTTTTTTGTTTTTTTTTTTTTGTTTTTGTTTTTTTTTAACTAGTCAAAAGCGAATGAGGGAGATTTATTTCAGGTGTCCACACTGTGAAGAGAAACAAAAAGGTACAGTGACACACCTTGCCAAGTTCATCTTTGGGTCCTAACATGAGAGTAGGACTTAAGCAGAAAGCAAGAGGTATCTTTGAGCTAGTTGTCAGGTGTCCAGAGTCAAGGGAAGGAGGACTCTCAAGGGGACGAATATCGAGATTGACAAATGCTTTATAGATCACACACTCACCACGCTTCACTCAGACATCCCTGTTCCTCTAGAATTCTAGTCTACTGAGTACAGCTGTAGACTGGTTGATGGCTTCAGAAGCAAGGCTCGCCATCTGTCCTGAAACACTGAATGGTCTGCAACACACCTTCATCTCTAGGTCTGGGCCAGGGTCTGGTCTGGTTTGCGAAGCATCTTTGGGCTTGGCGACATGCATTCAACTTGATCAGCACAGTGACATGGTCTTAGTTGCTAAACATCACAGCCAGCCTAAAGTGGTCCCGTACTCAGCTTATATACCCTATCTGTGCTGGGTGGAGCTGTAGGTTGGATTACCCCCTTTCAGCCAATGAGGTATCAGCTTATGTTATTCATTTTACAGTATGCTTATCACTATGTTCAGGTAGACAAATTATGTCATTTCTTATCACAGCAAGCTCACTGTTTCACTTATCATTACAAACATATGTTTTTTACTATACTCTCTCCTTTTTTTTACACGTTCTCTATATCAGGCCAAGGTGTGTGCCCCACCCACCACTATCACACTTCAAGTGTCTCCTGCAAGGTCACCTAACAAGTTGAAAATCTTTCTCTGGGAAAAGTCTCTCCTTTGCTCACCCCACCTGCAAGCTATTCAGAAGACCCCCACCCCGGAGAAAGGGGAAAGTCTAATTACTTTAGGTCCACTGTTTCAATAGTTTGATAGCCCCTTTAGAATACCATCCTGCAGGGCAGTCACTTACATTTCCATACTCTACAATTTTTATAAATCTTACATATTGTCTCCAATTGAAGTAAGTTCAATAAAAGTTAAGACATCTTTGAAAGCATGAATGGTATGTAATAACCAAATTAACATTACCCCAGTATATATTTCCTCATTAAATTTCTTCAGACTACTGTCAAGTCACTTATTGTTCCTGTGTGGCTGAGAATAAAACTTCAAAGGCATTCTAAGTCGAGCTCCTTCTTTGAGCTTTTACGGAAACTTTTCTACAGCTATGACATGGTCACTGAGTCAAGGCTTTCCCCTGTTTCCTCTCTCATTTCTCAGGAAGATTGGCTTCCACTAGACATTTTCATTCCCCCAGGCCTGAGCTGACTGACCTTCAACCTTGCTTTGTTGCTAAGAGAACTCTGATGAAAAAATACCAGGAAGCCAGATCAGGGAAACCTGACACTCACAGAAGGGTTGGCAACAGATCTTGATACCTTGATACCAGGATGCTTTTTGTTATTAAGTAGGAGGAAGCCATCCCTCATAAACAGGAAGGCAAAGGGGAGAGACAGACTCAAGGTAGACATTAACATGCTTTTCACTTAATATTCAAGGTATCTGGCTTCTGTATTCTTTGACCTAAAACAAAGAGTTGGTAGGCTTCCTACAGGACGGACCTGTAGGAATGTTTTTCAAGACTCTCTTGGTCGGAACCAATGAGCTTCCTGTCTTTGGATTATCCCATCCACTCCTGGATTATCCCATAGCCCAAACCAATCAATTTACAGAGAAAGAGGAAACTCATCCTGTCCCCCAACACATATAAAAGCTGCAACATTCATGGCTGACTCCCTTCTTCCGTCCTTTTCCTATGGCTGAAGACTATCTCCTGCCACATCATGCTGTATGTCAATTCATGTCAATTCAATAAGACATGGCTGGGTAAGTGCGGAGACCTTGCTATTTCAACCTTTTTATTCTTAAGAATACACTCCTGCAACCTTAGACATTATCCTAACAGAATAGTTTGCATTAGGCAAAGGCTGAGAAATGAGTGTTGCTTTGTGCATTCATCACTCTGTCTCCTTGCTATGGCAAAACACCTGACAGAAGCAACCTAAAGAAGATTCTTTTGTTTCACAGTTTGAGGTATCATAATAGCAAGGAGACAGCCACAGCCACTGGGCATGGGGCAGCTGGTCACACTGTGTCTACCATCCGGAAGTAGAGAAAATTCTGGTGCTTAACTCATTTTCTTCTTTGTATTCAGGAGAGATTCAGAACCCATAGGATGATGTTATCCCAATTCAGTTGTTATGCCCAGTTAGTGAGACCACCAAAGACCATCAGGAATAGACTATGTTGCAAATACATGAGGGTTTATTGTATATGTGCTCAAACACAGATCGCAAATTTCTAGTGGAAGTAGGAGAGGAATGGAGCCCATGGTCTAGGCAACAAGGTTTTTAAAGGGAAAATCACAAGTGAGGAAGTCTAAGCCTGGCTATTACAGAATTGGGTAAGAGTGTCTTTAAGGAAGTTGACCTTTAAAATAATAGGTCTCTTTTAGGCGTCAAGGCCACAGTGGTCCAGCCCCAGATATCTGGGGAATATATGATTATGAGCAGTGCCTGGAGTGTCCTCTTAAGTGTTGATTAGGCAAGACTATCTGGGTTGGGGAATACTGGCCATCTTCTCTGGTTGCCAAGCAACGCTATCTTTCAAGGCCCTCAAGGCTGGGCAGGCTGGTTAACTTTTCTGCTTCTTTGTCTAAACTTGTACCCAGGACCACAGTCATGTTGCCCCAGGAATTAAATTTCAAATTTTTGGACCTCTAGCATTATGGGTCCTCTCATTTCAGTTAAACCTGTTTGAAATGTCCAGATAAACCCACACATTTGTAAGCCAGGTGATTCTAAAACTTGTTCAGTTACACCTCTGAGCTTAAGCTGACATCAAACTGACAATCAAGGTTACCACCACAGTAGTTTGTTTGTTTGTTTGTTTGTTTGTTTGTTTTTGTACCCTAAATTTCAAACATAAAGCAAACACAGTACTCCTCAGTGATCCTTCAAGATGCACAGGATGCTTAAATAGTCATAAATAGCCATACTCATGTAGCTGTACAGAGCAGTGCTTCTCAACCTTCCTAATGCTGCAACCCTTTAATACAGATCCTCTATTGTGGTAACCCCTAACCATACAATTATTTCATTGCTACATCATAACGGCAATTTTGCTATTATGATGAATCATAATATAAATATCTGCTATGCAGGATTTCTGATATGAGACTCTTGTAGGAGTCTTGAACCATACTCCTCAGCTTCTTGGTTATTAAATACTGTGCACCACTTAACCTCAGAAAATGGTATTCCCAGATACTTTTTGGCCTTGAAATCAATTCATCTAGAGGAAAGAAATGATCTTTGACCAACTGATACAAAACTAATGCTAGATTTTCAGCTGACCACATAGAAACTAGACAAGTTAATGATTGTTTTCTGAAGTAAGAAAGCAGATTTCTTCGTTGAATCTAATAAAGATTAACGGCGTCTCTTGCTTGGTGAATATCTCAGTGGCAACTCCAGAATGTGGAAATGCTTTTCCCTGCTCAGCTTGCAGAAAAGGCTTTGTTCCCTGGGCGGTCTTTTCTGTCACCTAGGACTCACCCTACACAGGCTGATTAATGCTGAGCTGAACCAATTCCAGCTGAATTTATTTCCATTGTAGCACTTAACAATACCTTCAAATTATCGCTGTCCTCCATCCTCCTTCCCCCATAGGATTTGCAGGAAAAAAGAGATGGCAGAATAGCGAATGCAAAAACACTGTGCTGGGAAGTGTTTGCCTGCTACAAACTTCGTAGCAACACTTGCTGAGACATGCCAGTCTGTTAATGAAAAGGACTTGGTATCCACGGGCTTTATTAACTTACTTTCTGGCAAATATCTCTATGTCTTGGTAAAAATGGAAAATTCCATTTCTTAGATTGAAGGGAAGACTGTTTCCTTGGCAGAATGGCACAAGGTGATTCCTTCAATCATCACACTTGATTAATAATACTCTGATTCTGTTCAGGTGATTGATGCAAATACCATTGTACATTCAATTCAAGCACAGCTGCTATATGGCACTAGATAAAAGACACATAGAAGACATTCAAAGTCTAAAATTGTTTCATGCATTTATTATGAAAGTTTTATATTGTCTTGATTTTTTTTCAAAGAACCCAGTGTAATTCAATTACATTTTGATTGATAAAACTCCATCTCAGTTCAATTTAAAATATAATGATCAGGGGCTGTCAAGATGTCTCAGCTGGCAATGGGAGGGACCTGTTGCCACCCAGACTGAGGACCTTCAAATCCGGCGAGCCACATGTTGGAAGGAGACAACGGGCTTGGCATACTGACAACCGACTCTAACCTTTATGTGTGCCCCCTGGCACCCATACATAATCATGCACAGAGTAAATAAATTTAATTATTTAAATCTCAAAACAATTAATTTTTATATGTATCCTGCATTCAAGTTAAGTCTGAAAGTGCATTTTTTGTTCTTTCATTGGTTGTTTGTTTTGGTCCAATAGATCATAATGGTCATGCACACAGGCATATTAAGGCAGCTGGTATTTTCATGACAGAATTTATTCAAGACAAAACTTGTACTGCTTTCAGAATTATTAGTAGAAGTGAAGCTTCATTTACTGTGGAAATAAAAAGCCTAAGTGAAGAATTGAGTGTCTTCAAGAGACAAAGAACTAACTGAGGATATTATTGTGGGTCTGAGTTTTTGGTGTTAGGGTGCTAATGCACATTCTGAGGTATTCAATAGACACCTTTTATCTTGTGTGGTCTCTTAGCAACCACATTTGGGGAACTATGAATTTGAGATCTAAGGATTTCTAATAAAGCATTCCAAACTTTTCATGTAAGTAGCTAATACTTTATTATTTTAAGGCTTATCTTTGACTTATCTTTCTTTGTATTTACTGAGTCTGGGTTTTATCTAGCATCAGTACAATGCAATTCAAAATGACTTTGAGAGTCCATGTTATCTCAGTCAAAATGGCAATGGCAAATATCAACAAAACAACAAACAAATGCTGGAGAGGTTATTGGGAGACTGCAAAATTTAGCCACTATAAAAATCAGCATGAAGAACTCTTCAAAAGGGCAAAAATAAATCTACATACCACTCTTTGGCATGCTAGTGTTTAATTCATAATGGATAGAAAATAAAGACAACCTAAATATCTTTGAACTGAACCAGTGTATGGATGATGAAAATGTGATACATAAACACTATGAAAAATATACATATGTAAAGAAAAATAAAATCATAAACTTTACAAAAAAATGGATAGAACTGGAAAAGAATCATATGTAGTCAGGTAACTCAGAGTCAGAAAGACACAGTCAAATGTTCTTTATCATTGAAGGGTCCTAGCTACAGACCTTCAGACATGAGTACATATTCTAGAGTAAATGCAGAAAGTAGGAAAGTAAAAAGGGACTGTTGCCAGGGTAGGTGGGTGGGTGAACAATAAAGAAGGGAATAACAGGGTACAAGTGGTCATGGAAATGGGCAAAAGGGGGGTCTATAAGAGGTAGGAGAAAATATAGAAGGAGGGTAAAATAGGGATGTCTGAAAAGGTCTTAAGAAATCATACCATTAACTATAAAACCAGTGTATAAGTCTATGTATAAATACACATGTATAGTTTAAACAAAATTTTCTAGTCTATGTTGGCAATGCTCCCTCCAAGAGTGAAAGCTCACCTAACAAAAGCTCCAACATTGAGGATGAGAACATCCCTCTTTGGAGTTCAGGGTTGTCCTCCAAACTATCAAGACATACAGTCTTGCTATTTCCCTTGGTTGGCCCCAAGGTGGAGGGTAAGACCTTAATACTGAAGATGTCATGTACTTCAGACATAGGGCCCAGAAGCCCCTTGCTGGAGGTGACCCGTGCCTCCTCCCTGAGAAGTAGCTTTCATGGTATGAGTGGGTACCAAGAAAACTTCCAATGGAAGGAGAGTACCAGAAGTCCTACCAGTAATAAGACACCTACAAAACACAATGACTAAACATGGCAAGGTACAGTAGTGGCACACATATCTTAGTGGTAACCAATACTTCTCTAATTGGACTTAAGTCCTGATCAATAAGAGTGAATCATGCCTGGTACTGAAAACATAGCCAACACTCCAGGGATAGTGAAGTCATAAATCTTGCAAGAGAACCTGAAAACATAACTTTACTAAAAATCAGCATGATTTCTAACTATACTCAAAATAGTTGTCATTATACCCACAGATAAGTGAAATCCTCACTTCTTATTAAGGAAACTTTTGAAGACTGTTACACAACAACAACAACATAAAAAACCATAACCAATCAAAACCAATCAAAATGCAGAGTAGTGGAGTCCAGTCCCAACTGCTACATCTGCCAACAAGCCTTGTATCTAAGGCTCAGAGAAACATTTCAGAAGATGTCAAGGAAAGATTGTAAGAGCTAGCAGAACAGGGAATTTTCTGTGAGACTATGTCTCCTAGAAATATCAGATGTTACAGCCACAAAGTCTCACTAACATGACTGCCTAAACATGAGTTGAACAAGGACAACACCAGTAGATGTGTCAGAATAGACAGTAGAAGGATGATCAGGCCACAACTCTACATAAAGAACTATAGACAACTAAGAAAAGCCAAGAATGGAAGGAAGAGAACACCAATTTATTATCCAACACCAAATGGTCAGCCCTGAAAATATATATATACAATCAACATTATATAGACTGTGAGAGTTATATTTAGGAATATGTACATATAAATATATGCATTTAACAAAAATTAATGGAAAAACATCATGAATTTGAAAAAGAATAAGGCAGAGTATATGGGAGGGTTTTGCCTAACAAAAGCCAAACAAAAGAAAATGACCTTAAATCTAATCTTATAAAGATGACAGAGGACATTAGCATTGAACTATGACAGGAGTCTACCGCAGGAGGCATCTGAAAGACTCTACCTAGCAGTGTTCCAAAGTAGACACTAAGACTCATAACCAAACCTTTGGCAGAGTGCAGGGAATCATAAGAAAGAAGGGGAGTTTGATGTGGAAAGGATAGGAGCTCCACAAGGACCAAACATATCTGGGCACAGGGTCTTTTCTGAGATGGACACTCAACCAAAGACCATGAGTGGATAAAACCTAGAACCTCTGCCCGGATGTGACCCGTTACAGCTCAGTAATCAATTGGTTTCCCATAGTAACGGGAATAAGGACTATTTCTAACAGGAACTCAATGACTGGCTCTTTGACCTCCCCACCCCACAAGGGAGGAGCAGTACTGTTAGGCTACAGAGGAGGACTTTGCAGCCAGTCCTGAAAATACCTGACAAAACGGAATCATATGAAACTATCAGTGGACTTGGAAAGGAGCAAGGAGGAGATGAGGGAGGGAGGGTGGGATTGGGGAGGGAATGAGGGAGTGGGATACATCTGGGACACAGAATTAACAAAATGTAACTAATAAGAAAACTAAAATAAAATAAAAGAGGAAATGGGGGAAAATCTCTTAAAGAAATACAGGAAAATAGAATAAAAAAAGGTGAAAAAAGGAATAAAAATGTTCAATAGTTGAAAATGGAAATAGAAGCAACAAAGAAAACACAAACTAAAGAAATCCTAGAGATGGAAAATCGAGGCAAGAAACAGGGACTACAAATACAAGCATCAACAAAAGAATATAAGAGATAGAAGAGAGAATCTCAGGCAGAGAAGATATGATTGAAGAAATAGATACGTCAGTCAAATGTGAAATCTAAAAAGCTCTGAGACAAACCATCCAAGAAATCTGGGACTCTATGGAAAGAACAAACCCTAAGAATAATTGGAATGGAAGAAGGAGAATATTCCCAGCTCTAAGGTCCAGAAAATATTTTCATCAAAATTTTACAAATAAATGATCACAACCAAAAGAAAGATATGCCTATAACCATACAAGAAGCTTACAGAAGACCAAATAGATTGTACCACATAGTAATCAAAACACTAAATGTACACAACAACAAAGAATATTAAAAGCTGTAAAGGATAAAGTCAAGTAACATATAAAGACAGACCTATTAGAATTATACTAGACTTCTCAATAGAGACTCAAAAAGCCAGAGGGTCCTGAGCAAAGGTATTACAAACCCAAAGAGACCACAGATGTCAGCCCAGACTATAAAAAGACTAATAAAAAGACACAGGCTAACAGAATGGATGCAAAAACAAGATTCATAATTCTTTTTCATACAATAAAAACACCCCAACAACAAAAATAGACATTACTTCAGAGTAAAGGCTAGAAAATTTTTTTCCAAGCAAATGGACCCAGGAAGCAAGCTGGAGCAGCCATTCTAATAAGTAATAAAATTGGCGTCCAACCAAAATTAATCAAAAGGGATGTGGAAAGACACTTCATACTCATCAAATGAAAAATCCACCAAGATGGTGTCTCAATTCTAAATATCCATGCCCCAAATGCAAGAGTATTTATAGCTTATATCATACATTGATCCCCACACACTAATAGTGGGAGACTTCGACATCCAACTCTTACCAATAGACAGGTCACTGAGACAGAAACTAAACAGAGAAATAATGAAACTAACATTATGAATCGAATGGACCTAAAAGATATATACAGAATATCTCACTCAAACACAAAAGAATATACCTTCTCAGCATATCACGGAACCTTCTCCAAAACTGAACATGTACTGGTTTACAAAGCAAGAATCAACAGATAGAAGAAAATTGAAATAACCCTTTGTATCTTATCAGACCACCATGAATTAACACTGGATTTCAACAACAGAAACAACAGAAAGCCTATAAACTCATGGAAAATGAACAACGCTCTGCTCAATGACTACTGGGTGAATAAAGACATAAAAAATAAAATTAAATATTTTCTAGAATTCAATAAATACGAAGGCACAACATACTCTAACTTATGAGACACAACAAAAGCAGTGTTAGGAGGAAAGTTCATAGCACTAAGGACCTTTATAAGGGACGTGGAGATATCTCATACTAGCAACTTAACAGCACATCTGAAAGCTGTAGAACAAAAAGAAGAAAACATACCCAAGAGGAGTAGAAAGCAGTTAATAATCATATTTGGGACTGAAGTCAATAAATAAGAAACAAAGAGGAAAATACAACGAATCAATGAAATAAGAGCTGGTTCTTTCATAATTTCAACAAGATAGGCACTTAGCCAAACCAACTAAAAGACAGAAAGACAGTATCCAAATCAAGAAAATTAAAAATGAAAAGGAAGACATAACAACAGATATTGAGGAAATCTGAAAAATCATTAGGTCTTATTTCAAAAACCTTTACTCCACAAAAATTAAAAAAATCTAAAAAAAAAAATGAACAATTTTTTTCCACAGATATCACTTACTATTGTTAAGTCAAGATTGGATAAACAGTTTTAATAGTCTTATAACCCCTAAGGAAATAGAAGCAGACATCAAAAATCTCCCAACCATAAAAGCCCAGATGATTTTAGCTTATAATTCTATCAGGCTTCCAAAGCAGAACTAATACCAATACTCCTCAAAATGTTCCATGAAACAAAAATGGAAGAAACATTGCTAAAATCATTCTATGATGCCATAGTCACCCTGATAACTAAACCACACAAAGACTCAAGACAAAAGAGAATCTTAGACACAGTTTTTCTTGTGAATATTGATGCAAAAATACTCAATAAAATACTCCTCAAATGAATCCAAGAACACATCAAAAACATCATCCACTATGATCAAGTATTCTTCACCTCAAAACTGTAGGCATGGTTCAATATACAAAAATTCATTAATGCAATCCACTATATAAAGAAACTTAAAGTTTTAGCTACAGCAATAAGATAACAAAAGAAGATTAAGGGGATACAAATTGGTATGGAAGAAGTGAAAATATCACTATTTGCAGATGATATATAATAGTATAAATAAGTTATCCCAAAAATTCTACCAGAAAACTCCTAAAGCTGATAAACACCTTCTGCAAAGTGGCACAATACAAAATTAATTTAGAAAACAAAACAAACAAAAAACACAGTAGCCCTCCTGTCTACAAATAATTAATGGACTAAGAAAGAAATTAGGGAAACAATACCCTTCACAATAGCCAAAAATAGTATAAAATATCTTTGTGTAACTAACCAAGCAAGTAAAGACCTGTATGACAAGAACTTCAAGTCTTTAAAGAAAAAAATTGAAGAAGATATCAGAAGATGGAAAGATCTCTCATGTTCATGTATCTCTAGGTTTATAATGGAAGTGAATTGAAGACACAGAAATAAGCCCACATCCTGTGGAAAAAGATAGCATACTCTTACTGGATGTTGCTCTTACTGGATGTCTGCATGTAGAAAAATGCAAATATATCCATATTTTTCACCCTTCACAAAACTCAATTTCAAGTGGACCAAAGACCTCAACATAAGACCAGATACATTAAATCTAATAGAAGAGAAACAGGGGGACAGCATTGAACACAGTGGCACAGGAAACAACTTCTTGAACAGAACAACAGCTTAGGCACTAAGATCAACAATTAATAAATGGGACCTCAAGAAACTTAAAAGCTCTGTAAGGCAAAGGACACTGTCAATAGGACAAGATGGCAGCCAACAAAATGGGAAAAGATCATCACCAACCCTATTTCTGACACAGGACTAATATCCGAAATACATAAAGAACTCAAAAAATTAGACACCAACAAAACAAATAACCCAATTAAAAATGAGGTACAGAGCTAAAAAGAGAATTCTCAACAGACGAACTTCAAATGTACCAGAAGCACTGAAAGAAATGCTCAGAGTCCTTAGTTATTAAGGAAATGCAAATCATGGAAGAAATAAATTTCTCCTTTCTGCAGGCTTGCTCTCACTGCCACTGCCAAGTTCATCTGTCTTGCTGATGAGGCATTCCTTTGGGGTTATTAACATTAGAGTCTACTTCTTCAAGATTCCAATGGACACTGAAGAGTAGCCAAGACATCCAACTTCAGGGACTAACTACTGGTTTCTTGGCCTTTCCTTTGAAACACAGCCACTGTTAAACCAGCTGGGCCACAGCCTGTAAGCCACCCCCTTAAATATTTTATATTTATATAGAGAGAATGTTATATTAAATATATTTATATATGATATATTATAAATAAATATCTAAAATAATGTGTTTATATAGTATATACACATTCATTATATATTACATGCAACACATTTTATGTATTTATTATGTATTGTTTCATATCTATAATAAATAATATGTACTAAAAAATGCCTCTGAGATTCCATTTTACACCTGTCAGAATGGTTAATATAAAAAAGTCAAGTGACAGCATGCTGGCAATTATGTGGGGTAAGGGGAACACTCCTCCATTTCTGGAGGAAGTATAAACCACTTTGGAAATCAATTTGGCAGTTTCTCAGAAATTTGAGAAGAGTTTTATGTCAAGACCCATAGATATCACTCCTGTACATATACCCAAAAAATATTCCACCATACCACAAGCACACTTGCCCAACTATGTTCATAGTAGCTTTATTCTTAATAGCCAGAAACTGGATCTCTCTCAGCCAAAGAATGGATAAAGAAATTGTGGTACATATACATACTGGAATATTACTCAGCTATTAAAAACAAGGACATCATACAATTTGCAGGCAAATAGATAGAACTACAAAATATCTTTCTGAGTGGCATAACACAGACTCAGAAAGACACACATGGTATATACTCACTTATAAGTGGATATAAGCCATAAAGTAAGGGTAACCATGCTACAACCCACAGACCTAAAGAAGCCAAGTAACAAGGAGGGACTAACAGAAAATTCTTGAATCATACTCAGAGGGAAAATAAAATACATCTGAAGTAGATGGATGGAGGGAACTGGGTGGGAGAAGGAGAGGAGGTAGGGAGGGAAAGAAGGATGAGGATCAGGTATGGGGGAAATAGCAGGAGACAACAAGGAGAGAGAACTGAAATAGGTGGTGGAGTATGAAGTCTAGGACAAGCGAGAAACCTTGAAGAAAGGAAACTCCCAGGAATTTATGAGGGTGACCCTATCAGACAGAGCTGTAGACTATGTGAGAAGATGCAACCCCACTGCCCATGATCTAGGGCTCCTCCTGCATGCCTGAGAAGTCCAGGAGATTCCAGGAACATCCAACCAATGCCAGGGACAACCAGATGGCTAAGGGCTAGGATAGGAACACAATCAACAAAAAACCAGGGCAATATGGCAGCAAACTCTGGCTATCCTAAGCTGGTAGAGGCCCCTAAGAGGAAATTAATAAATCCCTCAAAAAACAAAAACAAAAACAAAAACAGGAAAATGCAATCAAATAGAGGCCTTTAAGGAGGAAATGAATAAATCACTTAAAGAAGTATAGGAAAACACAATCAAACAGGTGAAGGAAATGAATAAAATGGTTCAAGACCTGGAAATGGAAATAGAATCAATAAAGAAAACAGAAACCTAGGAAATCCTGGGGATGGAAAACTTAGGGAACAGAACAGGAATCACAGAGGTAAGCCTCACCAACAGAATACAAGAGATGGAGGCACAGACGATACAATTAAAGAAATTGATTCATTTGTCAAAGAAAATATTAAATGGAAAAAAAAAATTCCTGACACAAAACATCCAAGAAATCAAAGACACCATGAAAAGATGAAACCAAAGAATAATAGGAACAGAAGAAAGAGAAGAATCCCAGCTTCAAGGACCAGAAAACATTTTCATAAAAATCATAGAAGAAAAATTTCCCAATCAGAGCCCTACAAGAAGACCAACAGAGTCCTCTACCCAGGACCCAGAGGGACTTGCAGAGACTGAAGCACCATCCAAGGACCATGCATAGACTGGACATAGGCCCCTACACAGATGTTGTAGATGGGTAGGTCAGGGTTCATGTGGGTTCCCCAGTAAGGGGTGTGGGGAATGTCTTTGACATGGACACAGTTGCCTGCTTTCTTGTTACTCCCCCATGCTGGGACTGTCTTGACCAGCCATAGGGGAAGAACACTTTCTCAGTCCTGATGCGACTTTATGAACTGGGTTGCATGGGTAGGGCGGAGGCTCCCCTTACCTGAGGAATGGGAGAGGGAGAAGGGGGAAGTGGTAGGGAGGGTGGAACCAGGAGGAGAGGAGGGATGGGGCTAAGATGGGTATGTAAAGTGAATTAGTTAATATTAATTTTTAAAAAGTAACTTCAGGCCCCACTCCCATTACTAGGGAATCTACATAATGACCAAGATGAAGGGGAGGAGAAAAATAAAGGTGGGACTGGGAGGAGAAGAGGGGGTGGCAGCAATCAGGCTGTAAATTGACTAAAAAATTTAAATAAATAAATAAATAAATAAATAAATAAATAAATAAATAAATGGGGATGAGAGTAACTTCATCCAATATATTAGGTCACATGGTCAATCATTAGTCACTTGGATTGTCATTATTAAAATGAAGACTTAATTTTGAAATTAAGTGTTTTCTTCAATCTTTCCCAAATGAATAACCCTTCCCCCTCCAGCTACTCCAGCTTAACACATACTTAAAGAACCGTGTCACAGCACCTGTAGAAATTCCATGGTTTGTGGAACATTAAGATATCACAATGCCTTTGAAGATTTGATACTCTTCCATTGTTTTCAAATAAACACTTAGGTAAGTTTCCCACATAGCCTTCACTGTAAACTTCTCTCAGCCTGGAGTCACCTGAGAAGGCAATCTTAACTGAGTGGTTACCCAGACCAGACTGGGCTGTGCATATTTTTCTGTGGGAGATTGTTTTGATGATTAGTAGATGGAGGAGGGCCTATCTACTGTGGACAACACCATTTCCTAATGCTTCTCGGTTGTATAGGAAAGCTACCTAATTACGAGTGTGCCTGTGTGGTCCCTTATGGCTTTGCTCTGTTTCCTTGGCTGTGAGGTCTCTGCTTAGAGGTCATGCTTTGTTGAATAGCAAGCAGGCCTGCCTCCAAGTTCCTGCTTGAGTTCTTGCCCTGACTTCCCTCAAGATGAACTGTGACCTCAAGCATAAGCCAAATAAAACATTCCTGCCCTAAGTTGCTTTTGGTGAAAGTGTTTTATCATAGCAACAGAATGGAAAACAGAAATGAAATATCATGATAAAACACAGAACACAACAAAAGAGGGTGATGATGGTAATCATCTGTCAATGTTAAAAAGAAACGATAACCAAACTCACAGACTCAAATCCTTCAGCCTGTTTTACTATTTGCACCTAAAAAAAAAAAAGAAAGAAAAAGTTTAGAAACTGTTTGCATATCTGCCTTAAAGTCAGAACAAATAATCTTTGAGTTTCAACAATAATATAATAAATGCTGGGTGGGATCCAGTTGTAATAAAAAATATGTAACTTTTTCTTATGCTAAATTTCATTTTTTATTCCTTTCAGAGTGCAGTGGCTACACTTTCTACTATCCCAGATGCCTCAGCTTTGTTTCATGTCAAATAGAAAACAAGAAAACTTCAAAGGTAAAGTCTGTTTCCTGGCAGTAGCCATGAGCAGCAGCATCCTGACCATGCCTTTGTCAGTGACCCACGTCAGGAACCCAGATGACACTGCTGTGTGTCTATAATGTGTTCCAGATCAGTGACTCACCCAATCTGCTGTGTGAGAAGGCACATCCATCTTTAAGTTGTTCTGCAGAAAAAGGGTCACCAAGAGCATGCCTACATGCTAATGAGCTCTGACTTAGCCTGGGAGCTGAACCACAGCTCTTAACAGCTGACTTCTTTGAGCTTCACACGGTTCTCAACAAATGATTTACTCCTCACTGTGAAAGTTCATGTACAGCAGTACTCTTCTTGACCTTAACTATATGTCAATAGAGAGTCAGTACAGAGTCAGTACAGAATTGGGATGGTCTGACCTCAACTCATCCAATACCATCATTGTGCAAAAATGATTACCCAACTTGGTAGATGTCATAATACAAGTTCAGTCTTATCCTGGGCTGGAAAAAGAAATATATATTTTAAAAAAATGCCCTCTTGTGTTGCTAGGCAACTGCAGGATGTCGCAGATGCCTGTTACTCTATATTCATGAGGGTACACAGTGGCATTCTACAGTGTTCTGTGTATCGAACACCAGTATTCAGATAGACATTTTGCAGAGATATTAAGTTCCAGTGGGTTTAATCAGGAGGCAACAGCAACGAATGTCAAGGAGCAGCTGAACCTAGAATTAATTTTCGCACATTTTAGCAGTATAATGTGAATGTCTGAAGAGTCAGAATGAAAATGGATCTCATCACTTTGGAAGTCCTTAAGCTGGGAAATTAAAAACTCATTGGCTCATTTTGAAATTATTTGAGTAAATTGTGAAGAAAACCTAAAACTCAGTGGAGCATAATCATGGTATATTCAAATTATGCTATGACATTTATTTAAGTTTGAAAGGATGCTCAAGTTTGCACTTAGCAAAAGCAGCTCTAGCCTGACCAAAAGTTGGCTGTGATTGCTGAAGATGCCTCAGCAATAGCTCGGGAAAAATAACTGTGGAAAAAGTCAGCATCCTGGGGGATGTGCTTCAGTTGATAGAGTGTTTGCCTGTCACACAAAAAGCCCTGCATTTATTTTATAACACAGGGTGAGGCTGGCTGCAGGTACATTCCTATAATCCCAGCACTGGGGAGATGAAGTTAGGACGGTCAAGAGTTCAAGGTCATGTTCAGCTATATGGCCACTGAGGCCAGCTTGGAATACATGAGATAGCACCAAAATACGAAGTCACCATCCATTCCAGGAGCCAGAGATTCCATGTCAGCTCCTCAGCTCCCAACATTTGTCCAGTGAATGCATACCCATATTTAAAACCCTCTGTGGAGGCAGTATTTCTAGAAACCAGATGAGAGTAAGGAATCTAGTTCAATCCACATCCCTTCCACTTTTCAAAGAATGAGTAACATCAACAGTCAGAACTACTGCTCTCACTGATTTGAGATAGAAGGACCCCAAATCTTTAAATTTCAAGTTGGGATTTTATAAGTAATTAGAATTAGTCTTGAAGTTGCACTACAAATATGAATACAGTAACTTTTTAATTATGTGTCTTGCTTTATTACATACTTTCTTTGCAATAATGAGTTCATTAGCGTGAAAAAGAATGAGTACCCAGACTAAGATAGACAGCTGTGAATAGTCAATGACAATCTTTTATTTTATAGCAGAATAATAAGTATGTCTTTCTACATCATTTATCTTACTGTGTGTCAACAAAAGCATCATGGGATATATACGACTTAGAGGCAAAGCATCTCCATACTATTCTGTGCTTAAGTGAACAAAGTAATTTTCAAACATCTAGGTAGCTAAGGCATATTGTTTTGGGGGCTAGTAATTGATTATAGGCAAAGCTGTGGCTTACTTTGTATTCTGTAGCTGAGTAACTGTCTCCAAGTTCTAAGGACTTCTTGTGACACAAGAAAAATTCTGTGTGTTATTGTTTCAATTAGAATACGATTTTTTTTTTAAGGAAAAATTCTTACTTCCTTACTTCTTTGTTTCACTTGCTGTTGCCATGACAACTAACAAGTAAGGTTGAAGTTTTTCAACATTTAAATGTCATAGTCTCATCATAAAATAAAGGTGACAAATTTCCTATAACCTATGTACGTGGACTGTCACTAAATACAGCAGGTTCTTCTGTTCACCAGTTGTTAAACCTCTCCAAAGCCACAGCCATTCCCTAAACACAAGAGGCAAAACAAAAATCCACTAGACTGAAAATGCTCACAATTTTTTATTTATACCAGTTATTTATATCAGAAAACCAGAAAGCCATTTGCCATTTGATCAAATATCATTTTAACAATTAAATTTTAATAATCTTATTTACGTTTTCAATTAAATGTATTCATGGTTGGCTGTAAAAAATATCAAAAGTGGGGTGGTGAGACGACTTGGTGGATAGAGGTACCCTGATGCCAAATCCTGACCTCCTGAGTTTGCTCCCTTAGCTCCTCCTGGCAAAAGAAGGAAGCAGGGCTCTGCACATTGCCCTCTAACCTCCATATGTGCATTGTGGCATATGTGTGAACCCCAAGTAGAAAGAAAGAAAGAAGGAAAGAAAGAAACAAAGAAAAAAAGAAAGAAAGAAACAAAGAAACAAAGAAGAAACAAAAAAAGAGATTACAGAGAATGATAAGTAAATATGATAAAATGTTAATATTTTCTCAGTGAAAGTCAGTTTTGACCATAGCTGTTTGTCTGGTTCACTTTTCATGTTTTTACAATGTTTTTACCACAGACAATGCCTTTCATTCATGCGTGTACAGATGGGGATGTTGGGCTTTTCTCAAAGGGATAATAAAAAGTTGCATACAGTGTTCTTGGAATGAGGACATGGAACAATCAGTTCCAGGCTTGTCAGCCAGACTCTGATTGCACAAATTTTAAGGATATGGTTGTCCCTAAGAACAGGCTTTAGGGATGGCCTTTGCCAGCATTTAGACTTGTTTTGCAATGCTGGGGATTTCATGCTACTACGGAGGTGTTCCTTGAGCATCTCTTTTTTTTATTTATTTTTCCCCAACACATCCTTCATAGTCATATTGACTACTGTTTTTCCATTTGTAACAATTGTTGAAGTCCAAACACATTAATTTTTCAAGGAAGTCTAGGGGAGTCTGAATGGAGAAAATGTTGAACCAAGAAAAATTTAAATAGTGATACATTGGAAACTGACAGTATGATTACAATAGCATAATCAGATAAATCCTAACCACCAAATCTACAATACCAACTTACTTCCCCATGCAAAGGCCCAAATGTAGACTTGTGCTGATGACAGTCTGATGGATGCCTGTGCTGGTGTTAAAACAGGGAGACTAATAATGCTTCTGTGAAATCATATTGACCCAGATGTTGCAGTACTGATGTCAGCCACAGGCCTTAAAATGAGTCCCCATGAAATAGAATAGCTATTGTGGGAGGGCAGAGAGTGGTAGAGGGAACTGGATGGGGGAGGGGGTTGGTGGGGACTGGGAACAGGAGGAATCAGTTTGGAGGAAGACAGAGGGAGAGCACAATGGGAGAGACAGCTAAAATCAGTGGGAAAGGAATGAGCTAGAAATCTAGGACGACAGAAACTCCCAGGAATCTATTAGGGTAGCCCTAGCGAATACTTCTAGCAATGGGGATATGGAGCCTGACTGGCTATCTCCTGTAACCAGGCAAGATACCAACCCAGCCACAAAAACCTTTGACCTACAATTTGTCCTGCATGCAACATGTATTGAGGTAAAGATGGAATAGAACTTGAGGAAATGGGCAACCAACCACAGATCCAGTTTGAGAACCATATCATGAGAAAGAGCTTGCCCCTGACACTGTTAATGATAGTCAGTTATATTTGCAGATAGGGGCCTAGCATAACCATCATTAAAGAGGCTTCACCCAGCAACTGATGGAAACAGATGCAGAGGCTCACAGCCAAACATTAGGTGGAGTTGAGGTCTCCTGCAGAAGAGGGGGAGGAAGGACACTGAAAAAGACAAAAACCCTACCCAGGAACCATAGGGGCTCACAGAGATTGAACCACCAATGAGAGAACATGCACGGGACTGACCTAGGCCCCCTGCACATGTGTAGCAGTTGTATAACTTGATCTTCATGGAGCTCCTAATAGTAGGAGCAGGGACTGTCAGAGGACTTTGTTGCCTTCTTTTGGGCTCTATTTCCTTACTGAGCTGCCTCTACTAGCCTCAATAGGAGATGTGCCATGCCCAGGCTTGCTGCAACTTGATGTGCCCAAGCTGGTTGATTTGCATGCGAGGCCTCCCCTTTTTGGAAGAGAAAGGAAGGTAGAGTGGATGGGGAAGGAAGTGTGGGAGGGAGTGGACTGGGAGGAAAGAAGGGAGGGTAACTATGGTTGCAATGTGAAGCAAATTAAATTAATTAAAATGAGACGAGCACATTGTCTTAACAAGTAGATTTTCATAGTCTACAAAAAGTGGGTTCCCACTGGGCTGGGGAGATGGCTCATGGGGCCAAATACTTGCTGCACCTGCATGAGGATTAAAATTCAAATCCCCAGCACCCCAAAATAAAGCTGGACAGTTGCATGTATCTGTAATCTTGCCACAGAAACAGGTGGATCCTGGAGCTTCTGAACACACAGTCTAGGCATCAGTCAGTGCTGAAGGGACTACGAGAGCAAAGACTAGAATGTGTCCAACATAGTTGATTTGTAGATTGTAGGTTCGTCTAGCACCTTATCTCACTGTAACTGGGTCACATTAAAATAGACCACATTGGAAATTACTAAATAGAATATAAAAAAGACAGGATCCTAATCTAACAGGTGCCTTCTTTTTATGCTCTGAGCACTTTCAATAAACCCAGACAGCATCTTCAGCTCCTTATTTCCAATGTATAAGCAATTTATGCGTCCATCACCACTAAATCTCAACTGTGTACAGAATTTGTATGGGTAACTTGTAGTTTTGTAATTTTTTTACCCTGCTTTGCATAGCTTAAGGAAGATTCTTTCCTATTCTTGGGATTTAAAAGATCTTTGGAACTGACTTTTTTCTTTAAAGGTAATCAAACCTAGAAAGCAAGCACAACAATACAAAACTTCATACCATAACCAGTTTGGCACATAAAAGCAAAGCCAAAATCTTGCCTGGCAACTGGGATTGCTCTCTTTCCAATACATATCCAAGAGATTAGCTTCATGAGTTAACAAAAGTATGATAAAATTCCCAAAGCAGGGATCCTACTAATAATTCACTTAAAAATAAAAAAAAATATGTTAAATAAATCTCTCATAAAACATACAAGTCCAGATGTTTTGAGTTTTAGAAATATTCATTTGCAAATAATTTAAATTTGAGATATAGAAAACTTTGCAACACTCACGGAAGTATCCAGGCTTCCCCTGGTACTGGTCATGTTTTCTCAGCAGTCTTTGCTGCAGAATGGACAAACTCTTGATGTGGCTCTGAAGGTCTTTGGTCCACATTGCTGTTCTGGTTTGGTCTTGGGGCTACTGGCATGTGAACTTGTAGGTTCAATGCTGCTGAGTTTTGTTTCCCCAGGCAAAGGAATCATAGGATTATACCAAATATTCATTTTATTTCTTCCCAGAAGCCCAAAAAAGATAGAATCTCGAGGTCAGAGTGAGGACCCCTTCACCTGGTCCCCTCAGTCTATGTCTTTCAAGTTACTGGGAACTCATATACCTCAGAACTTTCTCTAATAGGACTGAGGTTCTCCCTCACTGTCAATGCCGTCCTCTGTAATGTTCTCAAAATACAATACAACAAAATACAACAAAATACAAAATACAACAGTCCCATTAACTCAAATAAACAAAAACAAAACCTAGAGGGCCAGAATTCCATTTTCAGAACAGAATCTCACAAATCTTTTCAGCCATGAATAGTGTAAGTTTTTCTTCAAAGTTTCCCTCTCTTTGTCTCTCTGTTACTGTTTCTGTCTGTGTGTGTGTGTGTGTGTGTGTGTGTGTGTTTACTCCTTTGCATGTACACTTATTACACTTACACAGGTGGAGGTCGGTGTATCTTTCTCTATTGTTTTTTGCCTTATTTGTGAGGCAGAGTCCCCTTCTCACAGACCTAAGTAGGCTAGCTGGCCAACAAGGCCAAGGGAGCCTCCTGATCTCTGCTTCCTGAGTTCTAGGATTACAGGCACATATCCCAGGTCAACTGTTTTACATCGGTTCAGGTTCTCAAGCTTGTATCTCCCTGTTGCCTTCAAGTTGATTTTAATATGTGATCTGTTGACAAGTTGCCTCTAGTTCTCTCTTTAGAGCAAAAGAAACCCAAGCTCATGGTTTTGTTTTCCCCACACAAGTCATACTGATGCAGACATTATCAGTTTTAAACTGATTCTCATTTTTAATGGGATTTCCCCCCAATACATGGATCCTACTTAGAAAACAAATCACTTCCCTATGCATTAATTGGAAAGTAGAAAGCAGCTACGTATCACTATAATCGTGAGTATCTCGTCTATTTGCACATCGTAGTTTTACATGTATTGTGCATTGGGTTGATTCAACCCCTTAAGAATGGCTAGAGGCAGAAGTGGGAATGTCATCAGGCATTGGGGCCATGCACATTTTATTCATGTGGATGTTCAGTTCATAACCTGTATTTTATTGTTTTGCAGCTGGATCAGGGTAAAGACTAAAATGCAGAATGTTTTAAAATTACCATTTTTTTTTTACAATCTCAGCATAAAAATGCAGAGACTATGAGTGGAAGAGAGTAGTCCCAATATCTGAAAGCAGTTTGTCAAAAACAGGGGTGGTTTGTGAGACTATCTATCACTTAACGCTAAGCACATTGAACAGACTTAGAGATTCATGCAACCAAACATGTTTCCTGAAATATGCAAGCAGAGCTTTACAAAATACATAGATTGTTATGAATTACTGAGTGAGACAATCTACCTTCAGTTCAAATTTCCGTCAACCTCTTGAGGAGTTTTAAGGTGCACCAGCTAGAGGCAAAAGACAAAAATAACACCAGTTGCTTACACTCATTAACTTCCTACATGAATTTAATAACTTCTTCATAAATAACATTTAGATCTGTTCCTTTATCACACACAAAAATGACTTAATTAAGGTTAAATTGTCTTTCTCTAAACCAGTGGTTCTCAACCTGGGGTCCTGACCCCTTTGGGAGTCAAATGACCCTTTTTGAAGGGGTTACACAAGATCATAAAAAACCACAAATATTTACATTATGACTTATAAAAATAACAAAATTATAGTTATGAAGTAGCAACAGGAATGCACTTATGGCTGAGGGTTACCGCAACATGATGAACTGTATGAAAGGGTTGCAGCATTAGGAAGACTGGGAACTACTGGGTCTAAACCATCACTAGCTGTTGTGGATGTAAACATGGTTTTGTTTTGATTCCAGGTGTAGGATATGGGACTGAATAAATGTCAGGGCCCAGAGAAAAAATGGGAAGAAGAATTCTGCTGGTCCTAGTTGCTGTTGATACAGTTGGCTCAGAAGAAGTTGAAGGTATCCTGAAATGAATATTGGACTTTCCTCAAGGAACCCCACGACCCTAACCAGCAAGAAGTAGCTAAATAGAATTCTACCCCTTCCCTCCACTAATCTTTCTCTTTTACCTGATATTAGGGTGTTGGAAGAGTATAAGGTGGAGGAAGGAAAAAGCAGTGCAAGAAACCCAAAATAAAACAGTATAAAAAGTAATGCTTACAACTAGCAGAAAGAATCAGAGAGAAGGATATGATCTGATCTGGGATAATCCATACCTGAGTGCTCCTTTCGTTGGGAGCTCAACTCCTAACAATTTACACATTGTTGAGACCAATAATCAGAAGCTATAGACTTGTCCTCTTAACTTATGTACCTGCTCTTGTCATTTGATGTCACCTGTAGGCAACTCGAGATTCAAGGTAAGGTCTTAATAAGCATCACTTATAACTGTTATAGTAAATGACCTTGGTTTGCATTAAAAAATGACCTTGGTTTGATTTAAAACATGAATTTCAGAATGCTGAAAATAATTTTTTAAATGATTTCATCCAGAAGTGGGGAACTTTATGTTTACATTGCATACATTAACAGTAAAGGTTTCATTTTAACATTTTATGTATATAGGGAATGATACCTTAGCTAGTTTAGACTGCTTATGCGTATCTAAACTTAAGTATGCATTCTAGCTATTATAATAAAGACATAAGACACAACAGTATAAGCATATTTGTACCAAAATATTTACTTCCATCTGGATGTCCCTGAGAAATCATTTTAATGGGCTATTTTATTTTTTCAGTCTGTGTTGAATTTGGAAATTCAAAATAATTAACTTTTTAAAAATAACTAGTTCATAGTTAAATATGGAGTATTAATGATGAAGAACAAAACTTGGATTGATAAGTAGGAAAAAAATTCTTTATATGCTAAACAACTTTGTGAGAGAAATGAGCTGAGAGCAATGGCTCAACCTGATGGGAATAAGGATGCCTCCACTCTGGCACACAGAGAGATACTCAGACCACGCCGTCATTGCAACTCTTGATTGGACTGGGGCTGCATGTCTCATTGGGCCCACTAAGTCCCTCCGTGATCACAAAGTTTTATTTTTCTATTGTCAATTGTGAAAAAAAAATCACAGTGTTGTGGTAAACTTCTGCAAAGGGTTTTAGACGGAAATAGAAATTAATCAGTTGTTCAATGTGCAAATGAGAAAACTTTAATCTTTGTAAAAAAAAAAAAAAAGAAAACAAGGCAGAATTTCTCGTGTAATATTAGGGAAATGTTTTGGTGTTTCAACTAAAAAATAAAATAAAATAAAATTTTAACTAGAATGAACTGTGTAGGGGTGAGATGGAGCTTCCACTAAATAAATAAGAAAGAAGAGGGAAAAAGAAAAAAAAACACATGATAAAATACAGAAAAGGATATGTATCAGAGCTTGCGTGTGAAATGTGCCCCTCGCACCACAGTTTGTGTGTTTGAACGCTTGTTCTCACTAGTGGCGCTGTTTTGGAATGTGATGGAAACTCTAGGGTGTGGAGCATCCCTGCAGAAAGAGGGTCGCTCATGGTGGGCCGTGAGGTGTTGACTCACTTCCTGTCCATTCTCTGCTTCAGGACTGAGACTACATGACCAAGCCCTTCACCCACCCGCCACCATGCCCTTCTCATTGCGCCTCCTCAAACAACATGCAAAACAAACCCTTTCTTTCAAATGTTTTTGTCTGATACGTAGTCACCAAAACAAACAGCATAATCCACACGGCAACAAACTCCCATCGGGTTTGGGAACGTGACACGTAAAATGAGCATAAAAAAGTTCATAAAAGCAAAGATAGATAAGTAAATAACTAAGAAGCAACTGGGGGCTGCAGAAATGAGTCAGCAGTTAGGAGTGATTCCGGAAGACCTGCAGTTCATTTGCTAACTCAGATGGGTAGCTCATAGCCACTTAGAGCTCCAGCTCCGGGGTACCTGATGCCTTCTTCTGGCCTCCGTGAGCACGTGCACAGAAGCAGCATGTGCACACGCATGCAAAATAAATAAAACCTAAATTATAAAACAATGCACACAAAGAGCACAATTCACTGTTTCGTGTGCATTTTGGAAAGAGAAGTTGAAACAGCAGTTCTGCACTTACGGATGCAGAGCCTGGGGCTCCGGGGAGGGGCGGGGAGACAACACCCACCCACCCTCACTCACTTATTGAATGCAAAGCCCCCCAACTCCTCGGGGACGGGGTGGAAGACCACCCATCTACTCCCATGAATCCACTGCGCACTTGCTTTTCGTGCCCACTGAATACAACGTCTATGCTTTCACATTCTTCTGAGTAATTTTCCTGGAAGTTGACTTTAGAGTTCAATAAGTCATCAAATTGCACAAGGGCTTTATTCTGTGTCTGCATGAGCACCAACCGTCGTGCAGAGCCGCTAAGTAATTCTCTGTTTAAAATCTGCCAGCCACACTTTGTGTTCCGTTATCCCAGCATGCCTCACCGAGGCTGAACATGCTCCTTCCCACAATGCCATCCTTCTCAGTGTATTTTATGCTGACTCCCTCAGAGTCCTTGTTTTAAATTCCGCAACGCATGGGAGTAACCGCATGCTCACCTTCCATTTTAATTGCTCCAAATCAATTTAGATGACAGCGCATGAAAAAAAAAAAAACATTGTTCCTTAAAATAAAATCCTCAAGTCCTAAAAGCTCCACTGTACCTTTTTGCTCTGTATCTTTTCAGCTTAGAGCAACAAGTTTCTTCGTTTTCACTTGAGGTAAGGAATATATACTCTTATCAGTTAGCCACCCTTACGCCAAATTGTGTAAGCATGTGTGTCAGAGTTCATCTGTAGACGTGTAAATGTGTGTGCCTGAGTACGTGTGTGCCTGTGGAAATGTGTATGTTTGAGTGTGTCTGTGTAAATGGATGTGGGTGTGTCTGAGTTGATGTGTATCTGAGTGTCTATTTCTGTGTAAATGTGTCAAGCGAATCTAGGCACACTTCATTTCCGAGTTGCAAGTGGTGGTAAAGGTTCATCAGAAGGAAGCAGATAAGGAGAAGCTTCATAGCCTCACAAAGGAAAGCTGTTTCACGTGGCTCGGTTTACATGGCGGCCCTGCACACACTCAGAAGAATTAACATGCATACACACTTGTGTAGGCCTATAAATTACATGCAAATATAGGTAGGCAAAGCCGTTCTAATAAGATAAATGAAGACATTCACCTCACGGTTAGCCTTAAGAGCTAATTCAGAATGCTTTAGGTTACAGTAGCTGAAGCGCCTGTACCTCAGTACCCTTCCTGTGGCTAGTAAGTCTGCTGACCACTGTGCAAAGAAAGCTACTTCATAGCATTTTATTATAAACAGACACGTGTACGGAAATGAGTGAGGTGATAAGAGGCTGCAAGATTCTTTACTGTATGGCTACACCGTCTGGGGAACTCAAACAGCCTGGCAAACAGCCTGTGGCAGCAGGAGCTGGGTGAGGGAAAGAGCTTATTCCTCCAACAAGCACAACACACAAAACTTGCATTTTGTTTTTCAATGGCCCCTCAGAAATGTAGGAAAATGGAATTCCATGTCTGAACAGGTACAAACAAAAACAAAAACAAAGACAAAATAAAGGAGAGAAAAAGAATTAATTTTTCCAAAAAAGACATGTATACATATTTGTGTGTCTGTGTCTCTTCTCTCTCTGTATTTATGCGTGTTTGTGGTTTTCAAAGAATATGCTATGACACAGAGACAACTCATTATTTTGGAAATAAAGTGAGACAATTCTATACAAATTGGACCTGGACGTTCGCGCAGAATGCAAAAAGCAAGAGCAATCAAAGCTCAGGTGACTTCAATGGCACTCATTTCCAGGTGTTTGGTTGTTTGCTTATTTGGGGGATCCCCATGGAGACTAGCACTGCAGAGCACCAGATTCCTTGAACATAGCTCAGCAAGGCACTGTGAGCCACCAGCAGGGCCACCTTTTTCACCTGCAGCTCAGCTGCCACACCCATTCCCTCCAAGAAAGCTAAGAATATGCTTTGCTCACCCATGACTTTTGGGACTTCAGGGACACTGTGATCATCTGTAAAGGGTTGTGTGGTTAATCTAGCACCAGTCACAACATGTTCAACTTGCAAACTGGCTTCTCCCATTTAAATGGTCTCTTAAACCTTAAAAATATTATTAGCTATTTAGATAAGGCCAGTTTTGTTGTGAACTGGCACCTAAGTAAAGGATCACTTTGTTCCTAGGACAAAGTGTTAAAGAACAAAGAATCTAGGCTCAAGTATTGTGGTGGTTTGAATGAGAATGGCCCCATAGGCTCATATAGTTGAATGCTTAGATACCATGGAATGGCATTATTAGGAGGTGTGTCCTTGCTGGAGGAAGTGTGTCACTGGGAGTGGGCTTTGAGGTTTCAAGGACCCAACCCAGGTTTAGTGTCTCTTTCTCTTCCTGCTGCTTCCCACTACTTCTTCAGCACCATGTCTGCCTGTGTACTACCATGCTTATTGCCATAATGACAGTGGACTACATCTCTGAAAATGTAAGCCAGTCACAATTGTCTTTCATCATAAAATTGCCATGGCCATGCTGTTAAAATTAGTACATACTAATCTTATGTATTAGTGTGATGGGAGTTGTGGGTAGAAAGAGAGATGAGAATGGAACACTATATGTGGATGATACTGAACTGCCCATTTAAAGATCTGATCTAGAACATGTAAATTATATCTCAATTAAGCAGAGACTTTTAAATTATAAAAGAATGCTGTGGGATTAAATCAATGCAATCAGGCTAAAAATAGAAGATAAAGTGATGCACTGGACTTCAGTAATTGAAATAGAAATGTGTCAAAGTTAGCTGACAATTGTGACTGGAATATTTGATTGAGGGAATGGTCAGTGCTGTGTTTATCCATGTTCCCTCCTGAACACACTATGACTCACCTTTTCTCTTACATGTTATTGAATAGCTATCAATAGTTTTATGGAGTGGCTGGCCACCTGAGTAAGATTTTGAACAATGAAGTTTCATTTTATAGGAAACTGTTCAACTTCCTTCCAAAGAGGTGGGTGCCACTTCAAAACAAGTTTGGTCAAATGTCATTGGTATTTTAATAGCTTTCTTTGTTTTCGGTTTATTGATTTTAGCCCTGAATTTGAGATTTCTAGCCATCTACTCTTCTTGGGTGTGTCTTTTTTTCCCTAGGGCTTTCAGGTGAGATTTTTAAGTTGCTTGTATGAGAAGTTTCAAATTTCTTTATGAAGACACTCAGTGCTATGAACTTTCCTCTTATCACTGCTTTCATTGTGTCCTATAAGTTTGGATATGTTGTGCCTTAATTTTCATTAAATTCTATGAAGTCTTTAATTCTTTCTTATTTTTTCCCTTGCCCAGCAGTTGTTGAGTTGATCGGTTTCCACGTTGACAAGTACTTTGACACTGGTATACAAAGTCACATTGAAAATCATAACATTTAAAAAATGCAAACATTTTGCCAGTAGTTTTGATGGGTTGAGATTATCCTAATTGTTTTCCTCTACAGGAAAAATATTTATATACAGCTTTCCTTTAGAACTCAAAGCCCTATTGATAAGGGAGAGAGACCAGGGTCTTGAATGCAATGGATTCATTTTCTTCTCTTTTTTTGCTTATCTGAGGAGTGAGGATTCTGGATATCCTCCCCTGAATCAATGTTTCTGGGTCCATTGTTTTGAAAACTCAATGAGTGACAAATTTCATGGACAAAGAAAGGTGAGTTTTAAAAAGGATTTTAAATAGAAAGAAATCTGTAAGAACAGAGATTTGGGGATTTATTATAGAAAGGGAGCAGACAGAGCTTTCTTCCAGGGGAGTAGCTATGGAATGGGTTCACTGGGATGATTAGGATTCCCTTGTGGTCAGACGGGTATCTTGAGATGACAGCATAAGGACTTTTAAAGAGTGATATAATTTCACTGAGATTTGTTAGATTTCTACATATTACAAATGAGTCAATGGTGGAGTAGACTCTGGACATGCCTCTCTGTCCCAACCAAGAGGATGATCTTGAACTCCCGATAAGGAGAGCTGAAGACCTTCTCTATACACTTTGCGTCATCACCTGACCACTAGTATTACCCAGTATTGCATGTTGCTGGTATTGTTTGTAATGCTGGTCTCTGGCCTTGGTTGAGTCTGGTAGCTATTAATTAAACCCTGACCAGTGCATAGATACTATTCCATGGAAAATCATAACAACCACAAAAATGTAGCCAAAGTTTTTTTTTGTTTTGTTTTTCTTTTGTGGCTCATATTTAGCCCTTGTCTTTGGGATGGACGAAGGTGGTCTCCCTTCTGGAATAGTGAAGTGTTTTAGAAGTCATTATTGTCCACAGGGATCACTATATAAAAGGAAATGTTGTGTATGTGTCTCAGGGAGACTTCATGGGAGCCAGCCACCTGGCGACATTATATTGGTCTCCCCAGAGTCCTGTCCTTCTTATTATTTCTCAACCTCTTGTTATTTCTCAACCCGAGTGTTCCTGACCACACCGTTTTAACCTTTACTTTCCTTTTAACCTTAGCATTTATTTTCACCATAACATTATCCTGGATTGTTTGATCATATCACATCACTGTTGACAGAAAGAGAAAACAATATACCATTGATGAAATAGGTTTGACAGTACAGTTATAAATTTAGAGAGATAAAAAGAAACATGACTCCTAGTATTCCTGAAAAGGGTGAGGAGTGGCAAGCAAGACGCACCGCTGACCTGGCAAGGCAGTGTATGCCTGAGTGTTTGGTGGCCTTCGGAAGCGTTCAGACATGTTACTATGCTGTGTCCTTAAAGAATCTCTTGTCCTTAGAAACGTTTTGCTGTTGATGACTCCAACTGGAAAAGTGTTGGAGAACAGGACCTGAGCAAAGCAAATGCCATCTTCATCAGCTCAGTCCATCACAGCAAGGTTTGTTAATTGTTGACACTCCTTTACAGAAGAAGGTTGAGGTGGGGGGGTCATTGGACCCTCACCTGAGATTCCAGGTGCTCTCCCAGCCGTGTGTATAAAATTCTGCGCTACTTCCATGTGGTCCTGAAGTCTGGGGTGGTGCTAGAGTAAGTGTGCAGAACAGTTTAGTTGAGGGCCTCCTTTTATGCAGCTACTGTGGGAAGAAGATGCAGTGCGTCTGTCTGTCTGCTCTTGATTCACCCATGTTCCTTTGAGAAGCCCCTCTCCTATCCTCTATGAAAAGTCCCATCTAGTCGCTGGTTTCCCAGGGTAAATCTGAAAGAATTGTACTTGGTTTGTTGTTGGTATACTATGAGCATGTTGCTTGTGTCTACTCAGGGAACCAACCCTTGAAACAGAAGGAATGTCCTAAGGCAGTGGTTCTTTCCCTGCTGCTAACAGGAATTATGTTTACACATAATACCACAGTTACTTGTAAGCATGGTGTCCAGAAGAAAGCAAGTGAGTGATACTAATGGTTTTTCCATTCAGACTGAGATATGGCTAATGAAAAAAATGATATGCCCATTCCTTGCTGTTCCTGTATCTATCTTTGTGCCATATGTGATGATTATGACAAACTTGCATACTTTATATTATGCGCAGAAAGGATTACTTAAAACATTTTCTGGGAGTATATTTTTTACTGAACCTCAGCCTGATTCCGTGCTAATGGAAATCACACAAGGCAAAGCTGCTACTTGGAAGTGGCATTGCTCTGTCTACTTCCTGGAACAACTGTGCGGTCATGCCTGGAAGGCAAAACGGTCAGCTGACTCTCAAATTGCACATCAAAAGGAGTGATGGACATATGAATGTCAACATTTAGTACAACACTTTTTTTTATAGAGCAACAGTGAACTGCACAAAATTTTATTTTAGTAGAAGAGACTATAAAGATTTATTTAAAGACCCTCCTCCAGCATTAGAAATAGGCAATTAATGCCTTTCTGCTTTCTGAGTAGTTGTGTCCCTTGAAGGAATTTCTGTAGCATAACTACCATGGAATCTGTAGAAGCAGGTATTGTCACTCCTCTCCTGTCCTCTCCTCTCTTGTCCTCTCCTCTTCTCCTTTTCCACAGTCACCCTCAGCAGCCTGAGAGTTTTCCTTAATCTTTTCGTTTTAGAGAGCTTGACTCAAGCCAAACTAGGGTCCATATCTTTTATGCACAAAAATAATTCTGTATGGAGTAGGCAGTATAAAATAGAGCTCAGGATTTTATTAAGAACAGAAAGGCATTCAGGAAGAGAGTAAAATCACACCCAAGAGCATAGAAGAGTTGCATAAAGTAAGACATACCCAAATGTAGATGTAAGGTCATTGGGAGAGAGTCATAATGAAGTGTCTTGACAGTCATCGTGTATTCTAGTTTGGTGCCTCTCAACCTACATCTGAAGGTTGCTAAGAAGCCTTCTTGATTTCTCTTTCTTTCCTCTTTTCTTTTTTCTTCTTCCTTTATTTCCTTTTTATTTTATTTTATTGTTTTTTTTTAATAAGATTGTAAATTGGATCCAGGAATGTCATGGGTGGGCTCATAATCTGATCAGGTAAAACCAAGTGCCATCATGGTTACTCAAAAAGGTTCTTCTGAGAAGAGGAAGACAATAGAGTCAGTTCCTGATGAGACCTAATTAGCTAGGGTCAAATGGAAGGGGAGGAGGATTTCCCCTATCAGTGGACTGGGGGTGGGGCATGGGTGGAGAAGAGGGAGGGAGAGTGGGATTGGGAGGAGGGGGCTACAGTTGGGATACAAAGTGAATAAACTGTAATAAATAAATAAATAAAAATTTAAAAACAAAAAAGAGAAACCAAGGAAGTTAACAGTTGACAACTGGGCAGGGAGAAAGACCTCAAGCAGCTAGCTGTTAATTGTGCTGGAATTCTCACTTCTCCTCTTGCAAGAGGCTTCTGCAGGCCCCTGGGTGAGCTGCTACTTTGCCTTCCTGTGTTGGGGCAATTATCCTGGCGTTTTTGTCCTGCATCCATCAATCTCATAAGGGGCACAGTGGCCAGTATGTGCAGCAAGCGATGTGCTTGTTTATTCACCACACCGCAGGTCACACTCCACCCGTGCATCCTCTTGCCCACCACTGAGTGTCTTCATGAGACTTGTATGTGGACAGAACAGAACTCACCCACCTGCAGCAGGATTCTGGGTTGCCTTTTAGATTGATTGCTAAGTTTACTGCTAAGTGCATCTATGCACTAGAGCCAGCACAGAAACTCCATTTCATTATCTGTGCACTTGACAGTCAGAGCTTCTCCTGTCACCTTTGTTTACAACCTGATCGTATTGCATTCACCTTACTCTAAGAAGAAAAATGAAACACCATACCGGAAATTGCAGTATCTTGAGATGTTTGCTCCCATTCTATCCTACCGACTTTGCGTTTTGACTTAACAGCCACAAATATAAATCATATGCCTCATATTGTCTCTTAATTTATTGATTGCACAACTGGCAGTTAAATTAATTGAACAATTCTGCTTTCCCAATCAGGTTCATCAACATACAACTTACTTCTGGTAAAATTCACTCATTACTATGAAGAAGTAAGTGTATGGGTTTTGACAAATACACAGTCAAGATACAGAAAATTCCCATCTCCACAATATTCTCTCATGTTCCTTTATGTCCATGTTCCATTCCCTCTGAGACCTGGCACAGTTCTCTGTCCCTATATAGATGGCTTTTCCAGAGAGCCATGCATGTGACATGACAGTATGTGAGACTTTTTCAGTTGCTTATTTTCCTTTTCTTATGTCTGCTGCCTGGCCTTACAAATACACCAGCAGTCTGTTTTGATCATTGTATATTATTTTATTGTGAACTCAGAGATTATCATCTTGAGCATTCATCCTTCAAAACTATAATCTAAATAAAACCTTACTTTCTTTATTAAGTGCCCAGGCTCAGATAGTTTGTTATAGCAACAGAGATTGGACAGAAATATTAATAAGTGATATTGGTTTTTTGTTTTGTTTTGTTTGAGTGTATCTGTGAGCAGGAATGGATTGGAGCTGGCTCACTGGCCAGTTGCAACTATCTCTCTACTCATGTTCTCTTCACTTGGACCATGATGTCAGAAATCATCGTGCCCTGATGGAAACAACCAAAACTGATGGCATGTTGTTTCATTTAGGTTTTCATCTGATCTGCTGTTTAGCATTCGCTATCAAACTCTAGTCACTGCCCTTGCCAAGCATACATTCCAGAAACCCATAGTGACTGCAGCAAAGGGAATGTGAATGTTTTACAGAACATGCAGGAAAGTGCTTTGCCTTTCCACAATGCAGTAGATATACAGTGTTAGAGGGGAAAGTGTAATGGACACTCAGGCATGAACACTGAGAGAAAAATCACAGCATGAAGCAGCAACCTGAACCAGGAAACTAAAGAATGCAAGCAACCATTTCCAGTGAACATTTAAGCCAAGAGGACTGGCTTCGACAGCAATTGGACACACTGGCTAGTAGAACGATCCAGACTCACACATGCAGAGACATGGGGAGGAGAGGAACACATGCTCTCAGGAGGGAATAACAGGCCAACTATGAATGACATTAGAGCCTTAGTAAGAATTTGAACTCACGCTCAGTTAGTCAAGCACTTGTTATATAAGCCTGAGGACTTAAGTTTCAGCCTCCAGAACCCATGTTATAAACAGAACTGGTATGCTAGTACACACATATGATGCCAATAATCCTTCTTCTGGGGTGATGGAGATGAGCATGCCTGGGGCTCCCCACCCAGCCAGCATAGTGCACTTGGTCATATCCAGATCAAAGAGAGACCCTGACAGACAATCTCCGTGGCCAGAGAGTGAGGAAAGAGAGCAGAAGTTGTTCTGAAGCCTCCACACATATGAGCACACACATATACATATATGTGGTCACATATATATATGTGACCACATGCTCACACAAACAAGAGAGCATGAACTCTGTTATTAGGACTATTGAGGCCCATGGATGGGTCAAAAGCTTAGATTGATATGGTAATATATATATATATTTTTTTTTTCAATGCAGTTTATTCAGGAACATTGAACAATCCTCGGACCCCGGGGAAAGCCAGCCCACAGCTTAAATAGCCTCTGGGTAGCCAACCCAGGCGTGCCACGGGGGCAATGCAGATAGGTCCACATACATGGAAGCAAGCCAGATCCTCGGCCTTAGCCAAATGTGGAGTTGTTCCTGACAGAGAGCACTCACCATCGGGAAGGTGGAGGGCGGAAACCAGCTCCATCTTTAAGGCATAGCATTCTGCAGCTCTCTACAGTTCCCCCTTTTTGTTTTAGACGCATCAGGCAAGAGTAGAGGTCTGATCTCTGATATTAGAAATAAATTGGGACTTTGTACAGATGTTCATTTAGGTGTCATCCACCCAAAGAGCATCGGACCCGTCCGATACCTTTTTCTCAGAGGCGGGACCTGGGGCATCAACCCGCATGCAATCAGACATGCTCTTCTCTGGGTCCAAAGCAGCTGACCCTGAGTGCAGTGCTTAGCCTCTCATCCTGAGCGTATCATTTTAGCTTTTTATGGTATCCAACCATGCTTGGGGAGAATGCCTTGCTTCAATGGCTGTAAAGGCCTGAATGATCATGGCTGCATCACACTGTTGTGAGACTCTAATCTTGCATATATACCACAGGCAAACCAAGGAGACCAACACCAGAAGGCCTGCTAACACTCCCATGCCCGCCCATTCTTTCAGATGATTCATGGCTGCAGCAATCCATGTTGATAATCCTGTGGCTAGTCCTGCGTCCACTCCGGTAGAATTTACTGTGACAATGGCCACTCTCAGCTGCTCCATCGTAGTATCGAATTCTCCAGTCCAATTACCTAAAATATAGCTCGACAATTGTTTAGACAGATTTGCAGCACAGGAAAAATTCTCATGTTGTATGCTAGTGACACAAAGTCCAGCATACTTTCATTGACAGCCAGGTTGAGCGATTTGCCATAGGGTATCAATTTGCTCCTGCAAGAGGTCAATCCTCTGATTGAACACCATCAAGCTTCCTTTTAGTTGAGCATTAATTCCTTTATGTACAACTAAGGCATGAGCTACATTGGCTAAATGATTATTCAGGGTCTGAGCAGTCTGCCCAGTATGACTCATGGCTAATGCCCTGGTGGTAGCTCCAACAGCCGTCAATGAGATGGTAGTAACAATGGTGGCTGTAGTTCCAAGATCCCTTTTCTGTCTGAAGAGAGTCATAGCGCAAGGGGCATCAATGGGCACAGGTACCCAGTGAGGCATGCGAGTAACCAGGGCATACCTAACTTTACTAGCATTGGGGTTTAAAAAAAAGCAAATATCATTACCACAATTACTTGGCTCTATCTGGCTAATAATGCATAAAAATGGGGGATATAGACAAACAGGTGTGGGCTTACAGGAAATATTATGAGAAGCCTTAACCCCTCGTTGGAACATCCTGCGTCAGTTCTAGAACTAGCAGTGGTGGTGTCCGAGGTCTGAGTAGGTTCAGGCGACCATTGCCCCCAGGGGCGAGACGTGCTCCATGCCAATTGACTAACTCCATGTTTTCCTCCAATTTTGAAAGTCATTTAAGGTTCTTAAATTATTTTTTTCCCTTTTTTTCTTAAATTTTTCATCAATTACACTTTATTCATTCTGCATCCCCCTATAATCCCCTCCCTCCTCCCATCCCAATCCCACCCTCCCTCCTCCCTCTGCTTGCATGCCACTCCCCAAGTCCACTAATAGGGGAGGTTCTCCTCTCCTTTCTGTTCTTACTCTGTCAGTTCACATCAAAAGCCCTTCAGACTATCAAAGCAGATGCTGAGCCTGATGGGCAACTGTTGGGCAGAGTGAACGGAATTTTAGGTAAGAACTGGGAAATAGTAAGAGCTGGAGAGGACAGGGTCTCCACAAGGAGAGCAACAGAACAAGAAAATTTGAACATAGGGAACTTCCCAGTGACTCATACTCCAACCAAGGACTATTCATGGAGATAACCTAGAACCCCTGCACAGATGTAGCCCAGGGCAGTTCAGAGTCCAATTGGGTTACATAGTAATGTGAAGAGGGACTGCCTCTGACATAATCTGATTGGCCTGCTCTTTGATCACCTCCCTCTGGGGGGGGGGTGCAGCCTTACCAGGCCACAGTACAGGACGATATGGTAATATATTTAAAAAATACATTCGAGCAATGATGTATTGGTTACAGAAACACCTCAGAAAGGAATTCTCATGTGAACAGTGTTGAAGGGTCAGTAGATCATTGCTCAAAAGGCTTTGGAGCATCTTTCTGCAAACATTAAGCTTCAGGAGGATGGATACTGAGTGTCTGATCCTATAGTTCAGCATAATGAGAGGCTTTAATGACAGGTAGGAAACTTCATTGCTACCATCCCACCTGGATATGCACGATAAAACAATCCATCAAGGGTAGGCAACATCCTCAAAGAACTGTAGGTTATTCCACATGCTTCTAAAATACATTTTTATAACTCAGAAAAACTGGAATGGAAAAAAAGAAGTACACAAAAATTTCATTTCTGGTGGTAAGTCCAAGAACTGTGTATAGTGTTCTCTTATGAGATTAGCTAATGTGCATGAGCCCTCTGATAACAGTTCTGCTGGAGTTTCATGATATTCCAGTACTAAAACTCTGGAGTTGTTTTCTCCAGCGGGAGGCTGCTTGGTATGAACTGGCATAAGGTGATCTCCCTATGTGACCCATCACCTTATGTTATCTGTCCTGAGTAAGGTCAGTATCATTTAGCTGTTCGGATTGTCAATAACTATAAGAGCGAAATTTCCTCAAGTATTCAGAATGGAACTTCCCATCTCTCCGTTTTCTTGAAACTTAGGATGAATAAATAACTCTTGACTATTAATTATTAAACAAAAGAGACTGGAGAACTGTCCTATGAGAGCTCATTGACCAGATTCTTTTTCCTCCCAATCAGGGAACCAAGAACCATGGTACTTTCTACAAAATGTGTGTTTATGCATGTAAATGTCAGAACATGTTTGGATATATTTGTATAATTTCAAGCTGGAATAAAAATGCTATGCTATGTTATTTCCCTTTCAGTTATTTAAAGCAATGCCTCTCTTTATAGCTCAGGCTAGCCTGGAACTCAAGGTGGTTCCCACCGTTACCTCCCAAATTCTTAGATTACAGATCTGAGCCAAGAAGCCCAGCCTGAACAGTGTATTTTTAAAAAGGAAAATATTTATAAAAGAAGAAAATGAGATAATTATTATTCTCTGGCTTATTGTGAATTAGAAATTAAAGATAAAGGACACACGACTCCAAGGGGGAAAATATTTATTAGAATTAAATTGTTTTCTCCTCAATAATTGAGAAAATACAAATGTTTTGTTTTTCTCATTGAGTAAAGCATGAGTTTAGAATACTTAAAAAGGAGAACTAAACCACTTTGGGCTGACAAAGATACAAAACAAAGAAAAAGATTTAGAGCGCCCTTGAATTAAACAATGGCTAAAGGATACATTTGTTTCCATTTTAAACACAAAGTAACCCCCCACCCCCCACACCTGCACTATGGTTCTAGTTTGAGCTTTCTTTGGGGTAGAATTTGAGTCATGGTCTTTTCCCTCTTATACCAGGATCTACTCAAAAGAATAATCAAATCGATGTTTCTGAGTGGTGACCATAACCGTGGAAAGGGCTCTTTGCTGTGCTCTTAAAGAGCATTTGGAGTGGGTGACATGTAAGTAGCTCCTCGTGCATTTTGCAGCTATCTTTAATCACGGCATGAATTGAGGATTAAGGGTCTCTTCCATCAATAGGCACCAGATGCTTCCTCATGTTCGAATGGGAGAATAAGACTACAATAAACACAGAACAGAATTCCCCCAAGATGCTCTGCTCTTGGAGAATAGCCTTGTGGTACCCCGTACGCTTTAACTTTACAGCAGCAGCACCACTGAGATGCGTCATAAGCAGGGGCTGGAGGTGACTTCCTGTGGTCACAATTACAAATCCACTTTATTGAAAGACAGTTCTCTCTTACTTTTCTTTATATGTCCCCGACCCCCAATGTATGTGCTTAATTCTGCAGAAGTGGGAAGAGGAAGGAAACTCAAGAAAGGCAAAATAACCTTTATTGTTTAAGAGCCATCAACAGGCAGCCCTAGAGAGAAGGTTGGTATCGGGCCTACTGGTGTGACAGCTACCAGTGATGTCAACTTGACCAGTATAGAATCACCTAGGAGACAAGCCTCTGGGCATGCCTGGGCATATTCGTTGGAGGTTGGACCAGATGGAAAAGAGAACATGAGCTAATGTGCTTCCATCTCCCTCCACTTCTAGACTGTGGACTCAAATCGAGTCCTGCCTCAAACCCCTGTTGCGGTGCCTCCCCTTGATGGACAAGATGGACTATTCCTTTAACTGTGTGTCACCCTAAACTCGTCTCCTAAATTACTGTTGTTGGGTATTTTCTTTTTTTTCAAGCCGCATGAGCTGCTATGCAGAACTTCAGTACACTCTGCCTGGAAAAGAGTTAACACACTTCAAAACTGACATTAAATGTGTGTGAGTGTGTGTGTGTGTGTGTGTGTGTGTGTGTGTATGTGTATGTGTATGTATATGTGTATGTATGGGTTCCTATTCCACATTGTGTACCTGAAGAAGGAGCATTATTTCTTGGTTGTTCTATACTTCTGGCACAGACTGAGGTCATCCAACCCTGTCTGTGTTTGGGCTCATTGTTCCTTTCAAAATAAGGCTTAGGGCTTTCTCTAGTCAGGCGTTATCCTATGATTTCAGGGAGTACAAATTTCTTGTTTCTGTAATTTACTTCCTCTTTTCTCCTGCTAGAATGCCTTTCTTTTCTCTAATTCACTTTGATGTATATCTGACCACTTAGAACTTATCCTAGTGTTAGCAAGAGCGCCTCATCTGTCCTCCTCTCCACTTCTGCCCTTCCTCCTCTTTTTTCTTTCTCTTTCCATTATTCCTTTTCTCTTGCTGTCCCTTAAGTGGCCATCCATACATTTACTTAGGAAATTATTTTATTTAATCTAAGATTCCTTATGGCATTTCACATATACTTAATGAAACTCACCTGTAACCTGTCATTTCAAATTCCTTCTCATGTCATATGGAAAGAGGCTGAATTGATATTGTCAGTAAGTCCATTTGACCGTGTTTATTATATTTTCCAAACAATATTAGCCTAAGGTGTTTCTTTTCCTCCTCCTCTTTTCTCCTGTATCCATTCTCATATACACTGATATTAAAAATTAGCTTTTGCATATAAAAACAGTTTGCCTTTATCTCACTTAATGTAATGCTTTCAGATACATCAATTTTCCTTGCAAATTTGCAATTTTGTTTTTATTTATAGCTTGGTAAATGGCATATATATGTACATGACATTTGTATGTCATATATATATACATATGTATATCTGTACATATATGTCATATATATATATATATATATATATATATATGCCACTTCTGCACTAGGCATCCTTCAGTTGATGGACATTCCAATTCCTTACCATTGTAGACAATTCCACAATAAACACAAAGGTGAAGGTATCTTTGTGGCATTTTTGAGGGTTCGATGAGGTGAAGCATGCAGAATAATATTGCCATTATACAAAATTATTGTATAGCAAGTTGATAGTTGTCAGCATGAAAGATGAACTTTTTGAATGTTTCTTAAATATTCTACAAGGTAAACCAAGTGTTTTCCCTTTGTGTGCTTAAACCAATTTATATTGCAGTAATTTGTCTAATGATATACATAGAAACCCCTTATTGCTGCTCTAGGGTCAGGCTGTGTGAAAGAAAACTTGAACTTGACTCCTAGGATCGGAAGTGCTATGTGGTTTGGATCTTAAATTCCCACTAGTGGCCATATGTCCAAGGATGAATCCCTTGTGTGTCACTACAGGGAGGCAGTATTAAGAGGTGGGGTTGTTTGTTTGCTGCCAGTCATGTGCGTTTCTATCCTAGATCTTTTGGCTATCTAGCCTCTGCTTTCTGGCCATTGAGGCTTTGTCAGTCATGGACTCCCTGTCATGGCATGGGCCTCAAGTTGTATCAGTCATTAGTTGGTCACTCCCACAAGTTCTTCACCACCATTTTCCCAGAAGATTTTGCAGTCAGGACAAACTGTAAGTAAAAAGTTTTGTAGTCTGGTTGATGTACCAGTCTCACCACTGGAAGCCTTAGTTGGTTACAGAACAACCACAGAGCCTGTATGAGTCTAAGCTAGGTCTTCTGCATATACATTATGGTTGTATACCTTGGTGTTCTTGTGGGACTTCTAACAATGGGAATGGGGGTGTCTCTGACTCTTTCACCTATACTTGGGACCCTTTTCCTTCTACTGAGTTGCTTTGCCCAGTCTTGATATGTGAGGGTTTGTGCTTCGCCTTATTGTAACTTGTTATGCTGTGTTTATATTATATTCCTGTGAGGACTGCCTCGATCTGAGGGAGAGATGTGAGGTACTGGGAGGTATGGAGGGAGGAAAACTGTGGTCAGAAAGTACGGTATGAGAGAAGAATACATTTTAAAAAGAGGTGGGGTTTACTGGATAATCAGTCAGTCCGTGAGAGAGTTTCTTGATTTGTTTAATGAACGGAGGAAGATCCACCATAAATACAGGCAGTATCAAGATCCTGGACAGAATAAAGAGCAGAAAGTAAATGGAGCACCAGCATTCACCTCTCTTGGTCTCCTGTAGATGCAAAGGGTCCATCTGCCTCATGCTCCTCCTATCATGCTTTCCTTTCCATGGTGGGCTGTGCCTTCAAACAGTGAGCCAAAATAAATCCTTCCTTCCTTATGTTTAAGTGGCTTTTGCTGGTTTAGTTTTCACAGCAAAGAGGAAGTAACTGAGACAGTCATGTAACCCTTCAGAGCATATAGTCCCTAGATTTCCCTGACTTCAACACCTAGATTTTTCCAGTCTACTTGTACTGATCCCATAAAATGCAGGTATTCATGATACAAATGGGATGGCATAAAGTGACAAAATTGGGCAATTTCAATGAAAAGTGTTAGCTAAATGTATGCCACATAGATTTTCATGATGGGGTAGAATGAAGATTTGAGGATTTGTGTCTGTTCTCAAGACAAAAGTGTTTGTGAGGCTGTCTGAATGGAAGCCACAGATGAGATTATACAACTTGCTGCTATTTATACCTAGGAACAATTGTGTTCACAATTCCGTCTCTTTGAACGATTGCTGAATTACATAAATGAGACAGCTGCACTGCACTGGTCCATTAGACAGTGGATACAGAGAAGGCAGACAGGGTTAGGAACAATCAAGGCAATTAAAGAGAGGTCAAAGATGAGTGTTTGCAAGAAAAAAGGAAACAACATGCATTTTCCCAAAAATAGTGGGAACCTCTGATTAGTATCCATGTCTACTCTGTAATTTCTAGAAAATACCCTATAATCAAAGTCAACAAAGAATTCAGAACTTGGAGTAGTTGTAGACGGAAATACCCAAGACAATATGAAAGAAATGAGAGAGGCTAGAGAGATGGCTCAGCAGTTAAGAGTACAGACTGCTCTTCCAGAGAACCTGAGTTTGGTTACCAGCATCCAAGTTGGGTGACTTAAATGCATTTCTTACTCCAGCTACTAACCTCCTCCGGACTCAGTGGGCGTGTCCTCACATGTGCCCATACCACCCCCCCGAACACACACACACAGTTAAAAACAGAGCAAGAATGGATTTGAAGTCAGGTAGCTGTGAGCCAGCTGATTTTGGTGCTGGGAAACAAAGTTGGGTCCTCAGGAAGAAGAGCAAATGTTTTTAACTGCTGAGCCATCTCCCCAGATACTGATTGAGTATATGTATGTGTATCTCAGAAGACTAGGAGAGGGTGACAGTTATGAGCTGCTATGCAGATGCTGGGATTTGAACCTGGGCCTTCTGCAAGAGCAGCCAGAGTTCTCAACCACTAAGCCATCTCTCCAGCAAGTTGCTGCCTTTCTTGGGGAAGTGAGAATCTCAGTTACTGACTTCTGTCATTCTTAAGATACTCTAGAAATTGTTCAAATGGATTCATCTTTACTAACATTTAGTGCTCATAACAGTCACATGGAGTAATTATTATTTAGTTGACTGATGAAAAATAAAGACAAGGAGAAGAGACTTAAGTCACACAGCTAGCCAAAGACAGCCAAAGAAATGGACAGATTAAGTAAAATGGAAGGAGTTCAGGGCACATTATTTCCCTTTGTGAGTTCAACCACCATGAAACTAAAGAAGTTACAGTTTTGCAGCAAAGTTGACACATTCGTGAATTCAGTGGTAAATTAAACATAACTGAATGGCTCACTCTATATTAAGTTTAATTTAGCTTCTTCCTTTGTAAAAGTGTAGGAAGGGGAAACAAAACGGTCAAGCAAACCAACACGTAAAAAACCGAAGGCAGTCCATCATTTGAGTCATCAATACTGCCCTGGCTAATTGCCCAACGGACTCCAAATTGACCTGTCACAGAGATGCGTGGACAACATCTGTCTCAGTCCTACTGTTAAAGATATGAATCAGGGTAGGTGTTTGTCCACAGAGGAATGAACGAGTAAAGCATGTTGAATGCACAAAGGAAACTTCTTCGAGAGTGAAGAAGAACCCAGTCAAGCTTTCAGGAAATGGAGGTGACTGGAGAAAACCATACTAAATGAAAAGTAGGTCTGGGAGAGACAGAAGCTGTATGTTTTCTGTCATTTATGCCCCCTAAATTTCATATGAGTACATAAAACCATACTCATACACATGACATGGAAGTAGAATCAAAACGGTCTAGGGGAACAAAGATGAATAATGAGAAAGGGAACTGAAGAAAGGCGAGGGAAGGAAAGCTTGGCCAGAATGTGTTTGAGGTAAGTTGAATATGAAAATGTTATGTCACACATTAGCACAGACACTGAATGTACACAGAGAAAATTGAAAACATAAAAATAGTATTTTACAAATGCATAAAGAGAAGGACTTGAAAGTAAAAAGTTATATTTTACAAACAAGATTTCTTCCAACACTTTTATTCTTAGAAAGATTTTTAGGTTTTGTTTTAATTTAGATTCCATTTTCACTGCTGAATTTTAGCTATCTAATGACTGAAAACCAAGGAGCCTTCTTCATTTCTAAACCTGATTCTCTTTTTGACATATGTCTCAGTGGAGGCACCTTGGTTTTTGACTCCTCTAAAAACAGGGGCCGCCTCTAACACTCCCTTTTCTCACTGCTTTGACAAAATACCTTGTAGACAATGGAAGGGGCTGTTCTAGTTTCCCACCTCCTTGCTGTGATAACATGCCTTGACAGAAGTGACTTGCAGTACTTGGATGGGAAATGTCCCCACTGGCTTGGGCATCTAAAGACTTGATCCCCAGATAGTGGTGCTGGATGGGGAGGTTTTGGTAGGAAGTACATCAGTGGGAGCAGGCTTTGAGCTTAAAGACTCCTACACCTGCTTGGTTTCTCTGGGTACCTCATGCTTATGATTGTGGACGCGAGCTCTCAACTTCCTACTATGACCCCCCATATCAGCCTGCTGCCATCCCCCTCCTCTACATTAGACTCTTACCCTCTTGAACTTTAAGCTCAAATAAACCCTTCCTATTATAAGATGCCTTGTGTGGGGAGAGGGGGATAACTAATAAACAGCTTGAAAAGAGAAAGGGTTAATTTGGCTTACAATTCCAGGTTACAACCCAGCACTTTGGGAAAATCAGTTGAAGCAGCTAGTTACATCCACATCCCAAAGCAGAGAGAGAACAAATGCATACGAGTCCACTACCCAGCTCTGTACTATTGTGCACCCCAAACTAGGGAGCAATGATACCCATTCTCAGGATAGGTCTGCCCACATTGATATAATTAAGACAAAGATATGATTACATGTAGACCTTATCCAGACAATCTTTTACTGAGACTCTATTGACAGAAAGGATTTATTTTGGCTTACAATTCTAGGAGACACAACCTGTCATGGTGGGCAAAGCACGGCTGCCAGAGCAGGAGATGGCTGGACACATCACATCTATAGTTAGCAAGCAGAGAGGGCACAGAAAGTAAGAACCAAGTATAAAACTTAAAGGCCCACCCCAAGGACTATCCTTCCCAAGTAAGAATCTACATCTTAATGGTTTCAAAACCTGGGGGCCCTGTGTCAAACAGATGAGCTTGTGGGGGAAAATTTACAACTAAACCACACAGTTTATTTTTTCCCACCATTCTCTTCATTTCCCAGCAACCCACCTCTCAGGACCCAGGGGCTAGGATGATGTTGCTTCAGGACTGCAACTAATACTGAAACTGTAGCAAGGACTGGCTCACAACATAACATTTTGGTCTCCTTCCTCATCTCAGTCCCTCATAGAAACTGTTCCTAGATCAGTGCTTCCCCTGAAAAGCGAACATGGTGGCTGCACCTGTGTCTCTCAGGAAAACCTTGGCTTAGAGTTGGCTTTTTAGCATACCAGGTTTTTTCAGGCCTCACAGATGACATGTGCGTAGCTGGTTCCTTGTGTTTGGGTCTGAAAACCAAAAGCAATTCTGGTTTCATTAATATCTGGAGATACAGAGCCGAGAGACAAGTGTGTTCTAATAATGATAACAGAGAGGAAAAAAAAACTGTTAATTAACATTTTGGCAACTTATAAAGTGACACTGGGAAAACAATGTTTTTGTTATTCTAGTGAAAAAATAAAAGAGATAAGCAAAAGCAAAAATATGATTTAAAAATATTTTAATATCAGTATGTAGCTCAGGCTAGTCTGGGACTCATAATCCTCAGGACTTCACTTCCTGAGTGCTGGAATCACCAGTATTCCCGAATGGAATTAACACCCACTAAGAAGTAAAATCTTTCTTAAACTCTGTGGCCAATCTAAAGCGGAGGTGGCTGGCTTATTTAACTTTACCTGCAGTGTTTTTGTGCATCACCAAAGGTTACTGCTAATTCTGAGATCTATCTAGTGACTAGTTTATTGTTTGGTTCAATATTATGCCCTGACTATTTATTAATAATTATTACATAACATGTTATCTCATAACTAAGCCACTGTTTTGAAGTCATGATGTTTATACAAAGTTGTTAAATATTTGATGTATATCACTTCTTAGTTAACTACGTTGTATTAGAAATATCACTAACATAGGCCCAACAGTATGATGATTTGTCTGAGATCTTTCTCTTGTGATAGATTTTATTGATGCCAACTTGGCAGGATCTAGAATCACATAGGATACAAACTTCTGGGCATGTCTGTGAGGGAGATTATGGATTGGATAAACTGTGGAAAACTCACCCTAAATGTGGGGTGGGTCTTAGAGCAAATTAAAAAGTGAACTGAGCACCAGCACTCATCTCAAGTAGTCTGATGGCAGCTACAAATTACCCAGCCACCTCATACTACTGCTGCCACGACGTCTCAATCATGCCATGGATTGACAGACTGGACCTTCAGACTATGAGCCAAAATGTGCCCCGCCCCACCTGCCAACACACATACATTAACTGATGTGTCTGAACCCTAAGGCCCCAGTTGCTCCAGTTACTGATGCTGTTTGGGAAAGTTGTAGAACCTTCAGCACATGTTGATTGAGGAAGTGTGGCACTCGGGGTGGGCTTGGAGAGTTTATAACCCTGCCCTGTTTTCTGCTTGCTCTCTCTGCTTCTTGTGTGTGGTTGAGAGATGATCTCCCTGCTTCATTCTCGGGCTTCTTGCAGCCATGCCTTCCCCCACTCTAGGGACTCTCACACTCTGGAACTATAATCCAAACTGAACTTGTTTCTTCAAGTTGCTTCCAGACATGGCATCTTATCACAACAGAAAAATAACTGATGCAGCTGCTGTTGCCGGAAACTTCATCACAGCAACTAGGAAGTGAGCTCACTTACCAAACAACATAGTTGTCAAAGTAGGAATCCAGCCATGGCTCTGCTGTGCTCTGCTCCCTCAAGCAAATTTTTTGTGCACCTGAGCCTCCATGTCTGAACTGTAAAACTGAGAAACAACTTGCTCCCACTACACAGATGTATTGTGAGCATTAAATGAGGTAAGATATGTAGATTGCCTACAGCACTAGAGGATGCCTAGAGGATGGCTGAGAACTGGTTGTTCTGATCATTGCTGCTATCTATTTACCATCTATCTCTCATCTAGCATCTATCTGTTTACTATCTGTCCATCTTTGATGGATAAATAGATACTATCATCTGTCATCTATCTATTTATTCCATTTTTTTTCTTGCTCTCTAGCTATGCTTTCTCAGTACCTGCCTGCTTCTCAAATGCTTAATGACTATGAACTCTGTGATGGGGGCAGGGCAGCACCTGCCGGCTCTACATCACACATATTCACTTTTGTGGTATTTGGAGAATGTGTTTAGAAAAGACAAAGGTGTTCAGTGTATCTGCACAGCTGCATTACATGACGCCCTAGCAGACTCTGAGGTGACAATGGCCTTCAGATACCACTCACATTCAAACATGGCTGCCAAGCCTTCACATGGCTGGAGTCATATCATCATAGATGGGGGATATAAGCTAGGATGATGAGCTATACAGCTGACAACAACATAGACCGCCGCAGCCCAGCATCACGAGGCATGAGGATGTATTAACTCTGAAAGAAATTTGAAGCTCTGCAACAGAGCAGCCACCTTATGCGTCAATAAGCTACTTTCCTTCAAACCTGTATCTGTAGTCATTAGCCTATGTCAATTTGAGAGAGCCATAGGGCTCCCAAATGAACAGTGCTTTGGGGAAAGTCAATGGAGGTTGTTGCTGGATATAATTTGCACAAAAATCAATGGGTTCATCCCATTGTCTCCCAGACAACTAGGCATCATTAAACCTCTTGAAGACCCGAGTAAAGCAAAGTCCGTAGGGAGGAGGTGTGTTCATTTTTCTCTGCTTAACTGGTATTCTTCCCTTTTATTCTGCTTTACTCCCTGAGCTGGGATATCTTTCCTAGCTTCTCTTACCTTCAGGCTGAGATTGATACTATCAGCTCTTGGTTATCAGGCCATCAGACTTGATCTGAATTAAACTAACACCATTTCTAGGTCTCCACTTAGCAAATGGTAATTCATAAGCTGCCTCAATTATCATAAGCCTATTATCCAATCTTTTGTGGTAAGTAAATAAATATAGAAGATCAAAGGGTAATAAACTAATAGATAATAAAGAGTTAATATATGTACATATGGAATAGGTTATTATGAATGATAAATAATTGACAGATAATTGATACATATTGGAGGATAGATGACTATAGAGACAAATGATAGAAGATAAACGGCTGAAAAACTGACAGATGATTGACAAATTATTTGGTGGCTGGATGAATAGAAGGATGAATAGACCAACAATAAATAAGAGAGACATCTCTTTACTGTTAGTTCTGTTTCTCTTTTCACACTGATTAATAGAAAATCTAAGGTTTGCTTCAATGGGAAGCCAAGCTAAGATCCAAAGTGGCCACCTCCCAGCTTCTCACTGTGGGAAGAAAGATAGATCTGAGCATTTAGTTCACCTCTACTACAAGAAGGTTGCACCCTGGAGTCTTGGGGGAATGTGCAGTATCCGCTTGGGCTCGATTCCTGGAGCACATCATCAGCCCTAAATCATGGTACTCACACACTCCCTCGGGGACAATATGCTGTGCTGACAAAGGGACCTGGTCCTCTCTCCTTTTCATTTGCCTTTGGTATTAAGCCCAGAAGTTTCTTATCAGATTTTTAATGTTTTCACGGGGGTTTTGTCCGAATATCCAATTCTGACATTGCTGGAAATAAAAATGTCTGATAATTAATATTCAGAATGCTTGGAGGGATATCTTAATGGGTAAAGGGCTTGACCCATAAGTCTGACTGCCCTGATTTGGAACCCTAGAAGCCATGTAAAAAGCCACATGAAGCACACATCTATTATCACAACACCCGTATTGAAAGATGAGATGAGAATACAAAAGAAGCGTCCAGAAGCTCATGGGCCACCTCGCCTGGACTAAACAGAGCATCAGAAACAAGAGAGACCTTGTCTCAAAACAAAGGTAATCTATGTGGAGTAAATCTTTGAGAATGTGGTATGTGCACAACCTCACATACATATCATACACACACACACACACACACACACACACAAACACACACACATTGGCAGATGGCCACTAGTCAGCAATCAACAGTAAAATTAAGATTAAAACTCTGCATCACATGCTACCCCTTTCTTTGCAAAGCTGATCTCCATCAGTTTAACAACAGCAGCTGTATCCTCTTGACCCAGGACCAGGAAAAGGAATGATTACTACCTGCATCTGCTTAGACAATCAGAAAAGAGTAATCCGATGCCTAAAGAGACCTGCAGGATCATGGTAGTTCGAGCTGCAGGGAAATCATCAGATCCATCGCTGTGGAGGTTACTGGAGAGGTTTGTTGATTGCTGCGTTTTTCAGTAGCAAATCTTTGGAAAACAAGTATTCTCTGCACTTGAAACAGAATAAGCTTAACTCTAAATACTGACACCTTATATAGAATTTTTTAAAACATACTTAAAAGAAAATGGCAAAAGAAAAATGATCATTATCAGATGCACTGGTTTAAAATGATGTACTCTGTGTGTTGCAAAGATTAGAGCTTGACAAGGATGCTCTCGCTCTACAGTCTCCTGCTGTATGTGTGAATGGTTCTGTTCCTGTCTCTTTTCTCTCTGTCTCTTTGTCTCTGTCTCTGCATCTCTCTGTGTCTCTGCCTCTGTGTCTCTGTCTCACCCTCAGGAAACTCCCTCTCCTTCTTCTCCCACTCTCTCCCACACTCTGCCTATGTTGCAGAAGTTACAGGAAGTTCACACTACCAAGTATAATACAGAACCATGTATCATGCATCAATATAGAAGTAAATTAAACACAGTAAGAATATAGCTCCAAAAATATTGAAATGGGAGTATGGAAATAAAAGGTAAACTAGACATGGCAGTGCAAGCTTGGAATCTCAGCACTCCAGAGACTGAGACAAAAGGATCGGGATGTTGAGGCCAGCCTGGACTATAAAATAAGACCATGTACCAATAGGTGGAGGATGTCAAGAAGAATTAAGAAGAGGTTATTTTCTGTTGATAATTTTCTAGACTGACATACTTCACTTTTTGCTTACAGGTTTAATGTGAATCACTGAAAACTGGACATGTTTGTAAAACATAAAATGTGGACAATGAGATGTCTCAGTGGCCTCAAGTACTTGCTGCCGACACTGATGACCTGAGTTCAATCCCTGGGACCCACATGATGAAAGTCAAATCCTATGGATTTTCCTCTGACTGCCTCACATCACAGCTATGGGGCAGACACACACACACACAGTCTTCTACACAGAAAATTTTTGAATGTTCAGTTGCTGGTATCTGCCTCCATCTACCTCCATCTATAGCCATTCATGCAACACTCCTAATTACTCAGACCATGTGTTCTACATCTGATCTCATACAATATCTCAAGCAGCTTGTCTATGTGAAACTCTATATTCTTCCCAAATAGGGGGAGTAAACTCTTCGCCATGGTCCAGCCCGCTGTGTTCTCTCTGTCTCTACCATCCGGCATGCTCCTTGAGAAGATATGGGTTTTACTGTCAAAGGAATATTCCAGATCCAACCAGAATACTCTCAACTTACCACCCATTGTGACTATGGGGAATTCATCTCACTTCCAACTACATGTCTGAGTAACTTTCCGAGGGCTCTCCTGGCTCATGTGCCCTGAAGTGCAGATAATAGTTGCTATTCCCTGACAAAGAGGAAAGAAAGAAATCCATGATCTTTGCCTGGAACATTTCCTAATTCTCCAGTCTGCTTTCATGCGTTGAAGGGTGAAAACAATAGCAAGCCGTTGCTCCTGGCCTTTGTCTCAGCCTGACCTTCAGAACAAGTGGAGATTCATCTAGTCCTATTATGTTCAGTTTATCAAGTCTTCCTGAAAATAATGAGATAGGAAATGTACCATTTAATAACCAAATAAGGTAAGGAGTGTGGCCTCATGTTAGCCTCAAGAAAAACAAGTGACATGCAAAAACGAAGGGGAAGGTCTAGGGAGGTGTGGTAGTGTGACAGTACTTGCTATCAAGCTTAAGGACTTGAAGTCAGATCTAGCACTCACGTAAAAGCTCGGTGTGGCCATGCGTACCTAAAACCAGCCCATCACTGAGGAGATCAGAGATGGGTTGGTCCCTGGAGCTTGTTAAGCCTCAGGGCAAAACAGAAGGCTCTAGGTTCAACAAGAGACCCTGCCTCAAAGGTATAATGTGGAGAATAACAGAGCAGACCACATGTTGTCCACCTTTGGCCTCTGTATCGATACACAGGGTGCATACACAGGTGCGTACACTACACACACATTTCCATACACACATACATACACAAATGTGAGATTATATTTTAATGTTATTCAATTATAAATAACCCACAAAGTCTCCCCTACACAATAATGTCCAGTAAGACCAAGACTGCATGTCCCTAGCATGCATGAATCAATCCCTACTGACAGTGCTGCTGTTGTTTTAGGTAGGCACTGAAATCATGCAGGCATATTAACTGCAGTTTAGTGGTTTTCTTTAATGGGTGTTTAAGATACGATCTTTAATTGGCTTGCTCGAGTAGGGAAAGATGCCTTCCCTCACTCACCTTCAATAAGAATTTTCTACAATTCTGCCTCAGTCTGACTTTCATTGCTAGTACAGAGTAACATGGCTGAGCCTTCTCTCACAAAACTAATTCTGCTGCAGTGAAACTCCCTCGGATTGAAATCTTGAGCTTGTCTGACCCATCCGCTGATTGTTCTCTCTAACAGACCCTGAGCATACAATGGCCCAGCCCCATCTGATACATTCCCCTGCATTTCCACAAATTCCATTTAACAGGAAGTGGCAAGACGAAGTCCTCAGAAAATAAGGCTCAGGATTGCCGCTGGCTTCTGAGACTAAAAACCGTGTTTATTAGTCTCTGCCTTTCGACTAAAAGGGAGAAATGAGATCAAGCCTTAATATAGACACAGCCGCCTGTATGAATTGAATGAGGTTAACAGGACAGAAGTCAGGAAGATGGAATGTGTAAGGAGCACATCATAGCAAAGGCAAGCAAGGAAGGAACACACAATAACACGAGGCATGGAAGGGCAGCAGAACTTCTGGAAGGAGAAATGGCAGGGCAGCCTTGCCCTCTCACGAGGCCATGAGAATTCTTTTAACTCCTGTGGTATCATTTCTAGCAAAAGGCCCAGGCAATAAGCAGAGAGCAAGGGCTAAGAAAATGGAGGGTGTATGAGAACCTATGACAGAGACACAGGTTCACAGGGAGGTTAGCTTTCTAAGGCAAATTTATGGAAATTTTCATTTTCTTCACAAATATAAGCTTATTTGTGAGATTATCATTTTCTGGAATGTGAGTGCTCACCTTGAGAGAATCAAAAAACATGGTTTTCTTAACCATGTGGAGGAGACAAGGAAGTGGCGTATACCATATTTGTGTTAATGTGTATAGTGTCTGTGTATGCCTGTGTGTGTCTGTGTGTATGTCTGTGTGTATATAGGAATATAGGCAGGCATATGCATGTGTGTCTGTATGTGTGAGGTGAAAGTGCGTGCAGAGGTGTATGTATGTATGTGTGGTATATTATTGTGTGCACAGGAGTGTATCTGTATTTATGTCTGTGTGCTCATGTGTGTGTGGGGGGGGGTAATCATTTCTTGTGAGATGCCTTCCTCTATTGTTCTCTACCTTTTCGATACAGGATCTCACACTAACTCTGCATCTCACTGTTTCAGCCGGCAAGGCAGAGGCAGGCGAAACAGAGGCGAAGCCTGCCTCTGCCTCCTCATTGCAGTGGCTTCAAGCATGTTTCACCTCACCAGGGTTTTATTCGTGTGGTAGGGATCTGAGACTCAGGTCCTCCCTGAGCCATCTACCCTGCTATGTCTGCAGTTCGGGCAGCTCCTGGGTTACTGTTCTGTGGACACACTGGCTTTGGATGACAATTAACGTGCTATATTAATTTTTGTTGCCATGGCAAAATCTATGACCTAAAGAAGCTAAAGGAGAAAAGATTCGTGTTTTCAGAGGGTTCAGTTCATCCTGAAGGGAAGAGCAAGGCAGAGAGGCTCACACCACAGAAGACGGGAAGCAGAGAGTAGTGCAGCAGCTCAGGGCCAGATACGACCCTCAGAGGCCACTCCTTCCACGGTGACCTACTTCCTCCAGCTACTTATTATCTCCCAGAGTCTCCACATCTGGGGACAGGGTTTTCAAACACGGAATCTTGTGGGGACTACTATACCTCAAGCCACAACACACATTCTTGAAGTATCTGGAACCTGAGACACTCACCCACTACTGCCACAGTGACCTTTCCCACCCGTCCTACTAGGATAGTGTCATTCCCCTGAGGTTCACGGCCCCTCTGCCACAAATCACATCGCTCTGTAGAAAACGTTAAAGCTCACTGGAGATAGTAACCAGTGTTTTAACAGCTTGAAGACTGGTGGGTGTCACACTCCTCTGGTTGGTTTATGGGCAGGCATCTTTCCTGTTTTTCCTGTTTTTCTTTTTTTTCCCCATTAATTTATTTATTCACTTTCCAGCCTGTTCGCAGACCCCCTCCCCACTCTCCTCTCCTTCCAGGCCCAGTCTCACACCCTTTCCTCCATTCTCCCCTTTCCTTCTCCTCAGAGAAGGAAGCCTGCCCATGGTTACCAACCTGCCCCTGCATCAAGTTGCAGCAGGACTAAGTGCATCCTCTCCCACTGAGTCCAGCTAGGGAAAAGGGACCCAAAGGCAGGCAACAGAGTCAGAGACAATTGTTAGGGAACCCAAATGTTGACCACATTGCACATCTGCTACATATGTGTGGAGGCCTGGGTATAGCCCATACATATTCCCTGTTTGGTGGTTCAGTCTCTGGGAACCCTCATGGGCCCAGGATATCTTACTCTGCAGGTCTTTTTATGGTCTCCCTGACCCCTCTGGCTTCTTCAGTCCTTCTCTCCACTCTTCCACAAGACACTCAGAGTTCCAACTAATTTTTAAAGTTGGGCCCCTGCACCTGTTTCCATCAGCTTCTAAATGAAGTCTCTCCAAAGAGTTCTGCTAAGCTCCTGTCTACAATGGTGGAGCACCATTAATCACATCAAGGCTTGGCCCTCTCCCATGGGGTAGGTCTCAAGTTGGGCAAGTCATTGTTTAGCCATTCCCCCAAGCTCTGCTCCATCCTTATCGCTGCACATATTACAGGCAGGGCAAATTTGGGGTCAAAGGTTTTGTGGGTGGGTTGGTGATGCCTGCCATGTTTCTGCTTAGTGCCACTTTACTCCATTTGCCCCTGAGGTAGGAAATTCCTGAAGCAGGGAGATATGTAGAAAATCATGCCATTCCTTTGTTTGGTCCCCAAACCAATTATCTTTTCTGTTCCTCCTGAACATTCTCAGCTCACGGAGTCACTCCAGGATAAGGCTTTCCTGTGCTATCCACTTGCAAGGACAGATAAGGACTTTGAGTGTTGCCTTTATCACCTGGTATCATTTGATATGGTTCCTAGAGAGCCCTGTACCCACTTTACTGATGAAATTGCAATCCAGAGAAGTAAATCAACCATGCTGGTGTGTGCCTCAAATCTCAGTACTCAGGAGACTGAGTCAGGAGGACCTTGAGTTTCAAGTGGCAAGACTAGGTTACATTATAACACTGTATCCTTTTTCTTTTTTGTTTTCTTCTTTTTAAAGTAAAAATCAGAAAGTGAAGAATCACATCTACTCATGGAGTGAATAATTAATGACAAACTAAACTGATATTCTCTAATTGAATCTTATACTGTAATGTAGCAGACGGTAGAGTGACACCCCTGCTCATGCCAAAGTCCTTAGTGATGAAGCCCTCATGGGAAAGAGAAAGCCCTGAAACAGAGACAGAAACTTAATCCAAAGAATCTTCACAGCACATGGAACAGATAATGCAGCCCAGATCTGTCCTGGAAAACCATCCTCAGATTCTACCAGCTGCTTTCTAAATTCTAGTCAACATAAACAGGAAAGAAAAATGGAGAGATGTGTTTCCAATGAGACATTTTGGATAGATGATCTGTGTATCAAGGTATCATACCCACTGCTGTTGAAGCCGGATTCCTTCCTCCCCACACACACATCTGCCCCTTCTTATCGGTGGAGTCAGGAGGCCAGAAATATCCTACTTTGACCCTGCAACCCCCATAGTGGTGTTGGCGGTGGTGACAGAAGAAACGATGATAAAGAACAAAATAAGGATTAATTTAAGAATTTAGATGTTTTCACGTGCATCCTTGGAACATGCCCCTAGTGTCACAAAAATCATTATAAATATTTAATGAAGGCCAGGACTTTTTCAACTGGCACTGGGGATAAATGTCAATGAATAAATGATGCTACTAGCAATTTGGTGCCCCCTACTGAACGCCTAAGAATATATAGACTATAGCTCAAAACATGACTTATAAAAGTACTCCAAGAATTGTGAGAATACATATTCAGAAAACACAAACTTTTATCTCATCACCATTGTCACCTTCTTTGTCATCAGTAGCAGCATCAGTCTTCATCATCATCCCCATCATCATTACCACCAATTGTCATCATCATTGAAAACACAATCATCTTGTCACCATCATCGCCATAACTATCAAAATTATCAGTCATCGTCATCATCACTATACCACCATTGTTAATCACCATGACTACCATTATCATCATTTTCACCATCATTATCAATTTCCACTACTATCATTATCATCATCATCACCACCACCATCATCATCATCACTGTCAATCACCCTCATTATCATCACCATCACAGTCATCACCACTGTCATCAAAATTAGTATCATTACACCAGAATCATCATGTACAGAACTCATTTTCAAGTGAGAGGATAATAAATATTATCATAACTAAAAACCTTGGTTTATAAATTAAAGAATAAGAGTGAAGCATGCTTTTTGAGCAGTTAAGTCAATATTGTCTTTGATTCTCCTTTCCTTTGTGCCTGGTCATCACCAAGTACAGCACCTTAGCTGAGTGCCCCATGAGGCAGAGGGCATGTGTGCTTGCAGAATGTGATTCTTTTTAGTTTTGCTCTGGATGTGACCTCCACAAATTGATAAACTCTGAGTGCAGTCCAGAAGAATGTGCTCTGAGTTATTGCAAAGCATGTGACTTTCCCTTGAACAGACTTCAAAGGGAAGCTGAGTGCACCTGCGGCATACTAAATGATGCTCCTTGGTGTGGGTTGCTCTCCACATCAATTTCCACACAATGTCTGACTTTTAGCAATTCAGTCAGAAATGAGAGAATCAAAAAGTGCTATCTTCAAAGTGTGAGCGTGCAGGACCACATCCTGATTGTAGTGGGGGGGGGGGAATGCTCACATGTAGAACCTATCAGAAGGAAACTCTTCTCATGTAATTAAACAGAATGACTCTGCTGTAAATGGACTGGGATGTTTGTATCTGGGTCAACACTGCTGATTAGAGAAGAGTCCACGGTTGCTCTGGAATCCTCTCATAACGTGACTAGAGACTGAGATGTAACATCTCTGTATTTTTGTTTAGTAAACTCATCACATTAGTAACACAGTTTATTGATTATAACAATTTTTGCTATGCACCTAAATATCACCAGTAACATTTTTAGCTTGCGTTGTAATTTCTCCAGAATAGAAAGCAGCACTACTGTTAACTGAGTAAATCCATCAGCAGTAAAACCATTTGATATCTTTAAAAAGGTATTTTAAACCATTCATAAAGCAATAAATACTTATTATGGAAAGCATGAAAATATATGAAAGATAATGAAGTTGGGAATACCTCAGCAATCCATCCAGAAAAGTAAAAAATATTTGTTTTTTTCTCTTCATGAATTCTTTGCCGAATTTGTCATTTTCCATATTAAAAACAATTATTAAAGGCAAAACAGCAGAAGATAGAGTAAGTGACACAGAAAGAAGATAATTCAGAACTGAAAACTACAGAAATAGGGGTAGCACTGTGAAAATGTTTTAATCAATCAGAAGCACTTTAAGATGAATAAAACATTCCAAAATAGCATTACCTAATTATCTTAATAAATATTTATTAAGTTCTACTACACCAGCAGGCAACATACTGAGTTCATTTATAATCTAATTGAATGTTCTGTGACCCCTAATGGATTGTGCTCGTTATTCTTAGCATTTGGATCAATATCTGAGGCTGTGTGAAGAGGTCAACTTTCAGTGTGTAATAATGTAGGTATTGATTATACGGGCCCTCTAGTTTTGGAAAGGCTAAGAGTACATCACTTGGAATAGTAATACTTATTCCATCTTCTCCCAAACCACGGAATGTCAAAGACCCATAGAAATTTATCTTTTCCTTTTTCTTTTTAACCCAATGTAGTAAACGGGTCAGAACGTTAAGATTTTATATACAAGAATTTTGAGTCCTGTGACAGCAACACTTCCGGTGTCTTAGTTAAAGCTTCTGATGCTGTGCTAAAACACCATGACTAAAATCAACTCGGGGAGGAAAGGGTTTACTGCAGCTTACAACTCTCAGGTCATAGTCTGTCACTGATGAAAGTCAGGGAAGGAACTCAGGGCAGGAACCTGGGGGCAGGAACTGAAGCAGAAGCCAAAGAGGAATACTGTCACCAGCTTGATCCTCATGACTTGTTCAGCCTGTTTTCTTACACAACTCAGGACCACCAGTCCACAGGTGGTACCACACAGTGGGCTAGGCCTTCCCACATTAATCATTAATCAAGAAAGTCCCCATAGGCTGAAAGTTGATCATAGGCCAATATTATGGAGATATTTTCTCAGTTGAAAAAGCTCTCCTCCAAAATGACTCTAGTATGCATCAGGCTGACATAAAACTAACCATCACACACACTAATAAGTAAAACTAGACTAAATTAAAACACCAAGTGTGGTCATTTGTGGTCAAGACCCAAAATACCTCTACAGCTAGCCTCGTTCACATGCCATTTGAAGTATCATTAATACTTGATGACTTCCCCCACCACACACACACACACACACACAGACAGACACACAATTTAATCATAAATTCTGCAACAGCTCTTCTTATTTGCTTATCACTTCTAGAACTACTTCACTACCTAGAATAATTACTTCACTACCTAGACCTTATTTTGTTTGTGTTTGTTTATATCAGTTTTCTTCAGTACTGGTGGAAATTGGTCTTGAACAGTCCTAGCAGACCAGGGTATTCATTGATAATGACATACAATTATATAATGGGGGCTGGAAAGATGGCTCAGCAGTTAAGAGCACGTGTTCAAAGGATCTGCATTCAGCTTCCAGCACCCATGTCAGGTAGATCAGAGCTGCGTGTAGCTCCAGCTCTGGGGAATCCAATGCACCCTTCTGACCTCCATAGGTATTTCAAGCACACGGACCTGTCCCCACGTAAACACACACAAATAGAAGCAAGAACAAAACCTTTAAAATAATAAAAGAAAGCAAGATGTAGAAGCCATGCACAGCGCAGCACACCACATGCTCTAGACCCATGTAAGCTTTCAATTATCACCATCAACACTACTGTGAAAAAGTCATAACTGATCCTGGTGGGAATTTGAAGATACTGAAAATTCTCTCTCTCTCTCTCTCTCTGTGTGTGTGTGTGTGTGTGTGTGTGTGTCTGTCTGTCTGTCTCTCTCTCTCTCTGTCTCTCTCACTCTGCATCACAGCTGTGAGGTAAAAAACAAAACATTAAGTATCTCCCTGGATCTATTATCTTTTCCTCCAGTTTGTCAGATTTGATGAGCCTAATTGGTACACCCTCAATTATGCACACAAGCATCTGTCATCCTTTACCAATTTGCCCCAATTGTTAAAAAATTATGTAAGTATTAATTAGATAATGGATTAATTTGGGTGAAGTGCTTTTGCTGGGTAATGATATGATAGCAATTAGGTTTCAAGGAAAACACAAAACAACAAGAGCACCACACAGCTTGTTGGAGGTGTACTGTTGTAGCACGCACATAGTAGTTTGAGTTCATCTCTGAGCAAAATTACACGGTTCATCATTCTAACATCTTGTCAAGTTATCACTTTATGAATTAAGTAAGGACTCCTCCTAGCATATCAGAATCTGGTATTATTTGCATATGACCTGGAGCCTTTCCTTGGCTCTGATGAAATGCCTGGCTTGTACAACCTAAGGGAGGAAAGGTTCAGGGGACATGAGTCCATCATGGTATGGAAGGCCTATGTGGCCTTGGGGTGGCCTGGGACCATGGTGGTGGGAATCTCCTCACATCTGGATAGATAAGGAAGCATAGAAAAGGATGGTAAGTCAGGGACATAAACCTCAAGACCTCCACCACCAGGGAATTACCTTCTCCAGTCAGTCCAAACCTCCCATAACAGCAGCACCAGCTGGGGGTCAGATGTTCAAATGCGAGCCCGTGAGAGGCGTTTCACATTCAAACCACAACAGGGTATTATTTAAATGTGTGTTTATGTTTAAAAACAGGGCATGCCATGAATAGCTCAAGGATTTTGAACTGTAATTAACATATAGTCCTAAACATAATTACACTTGATTTCATCTCTAAATTGCTCTCTAATACAATGTTTTTCACTGTAAACAACCTATATTGTCTCTGTCTCTGTCTTATAGTCTCTCTTTCTCTTTTTCTTACATATGCTCATCTGTAAGCATAGGTGGTGTGAGTGTACACACACACACACACACCAGAAATCATTACCAAGTACCTTTCTTTATCACAGTTTTTGAGATAAGGTCTGCCGTAGAACCTAGAGCTTACCAAATGGTTGGCTACGAAGCCCCAGGAATCCTCATTTTTCTCCCTCTGCAGTTATGAAATCACAGGTATCCACCTCCTTTGCCAGTTTATCACACGGGAGCTGGGTTACAGACTCAGGTCCTCTTGCTTGTCAAGCAAGTTCTTTATCCACAGAGCCATGTCCTTGGCTCCTTAGTTCTTTGCCCAGACTATGGTTGGTTTTCGCACAGTAGAATGATATTCTTCGACCTTCAACCAAGAATATTCTCTTACCATCACCAACGCCCAATATGAGAACAAATCTCTGTCACTCTCAAAGAAACTAAAGTCCTTTAAATCAAGGTCATTTCTCATAGATTTAATATCTTGGCTCACACTGGTTCTCACTTGGCATCAGAAGAAGAAGAAAACAGGAAACAAGCTAGGAACCTGCCACAGAGGGCCTCTGAAAGGCTCTGCCCTGCAGACTATCCAAGAAGATGCTGAGACTTATGGCCAACTGTTGGGCAACGTGCAGGGAATCTTATGTAAGAAGTGGGAAATAGTAAGATCTGGAGAGGACAGGAACCTCACAAGGAGAGCAACAGAACCATAAAATTTGAACACAGGGGTCTTCCCAAAGTCTCATACTCCAACCAAGTACCATGCATGGAGATAACCTAGAACCCCAGCACAGACGTAGTCCATGGCAGTTTAGTGTCCAAGTGGGTTACATAGTAATGGGAAGAGGGACTGCCTCTGACATAATCTAATTGGTCTGCTCTTTGATCACCTCCCCATGAGGGGGAGCAGCCTTACTAGGCCACAGAAGATGACAATACATCCTGATGTGATCTGATAGACTAAGATCAAAAGGAAGGAGAGGAGGACCCCCTCTATCAGTGGACTTGGGGAGGGGCATGCGTGAAGAAGGGGGTGGGAGAGTGGGATTGGGAAGGGCTTATGGGGGGATACAAAGTGAATAAAGTGTAATTAATAACATAAAATTAAATTTAAGAAAGAAAAGTCTTAACTAAGAAAAGATAGGTATTTCCATTCCAAGGAACAACCCCAATATTGAGAAAAGAACCCCTTATTCAAGTTTCAAATGGCAGACAGGAAACATGTTTTGCCTTCAAATTTGCTCAATGCACAACCTCAGAATAGAGACATTTTCTGAAATGTCATGAGGGCACACTGAAAATACCTTAATCATATCTGTTCTGCTTGACCACTCGAGTTGATCTTCCAGTGCTCATTGCTAATGTCACATTTTCATACCATGTGGTGTGTTAGAAGAACTTTTCAAAAGAAATAAAAAAATGTTGGTTCCCAGTTCCACTCTCAGTTTGATGTTGTGTATTAACAGCGATCTGACCAGAGCACTGAGGTCAGGACAAACAGAATGGCACATGTCCTTGATAAACTCACTGTCTAGGATGGGTGAAATTCACATTGAGATGAGGTCAGATAGTGGCTGAAGAAATGGCTCCATGGATAAAGTGCTTGCTGAGAAAGGATGAGGACCAGAGTTAGGGGTACCAGCCATTCAGGTTTGATGACTGCTTGCAATTTTGGCAGCACAAAGAAACCCTGGAGTTAGTTGGCCAGGATATGAGCCAGGACTGTTGGGCTCCAGATCCAGTGAGAGGCCCTGTCTCAGTAAATACATAAAGACACCCAATGTCACCTTCAGGCCTCCACATGAATGCCCACACAACTATGTACATATATACGCAAAGATGCACACACAAAAGAATACATCACATACACCTATGTGGGGCAATACATCTCTGTTGGTCCACATGACGAATGTAGTGACTTCCAAAGTGGGCAGTGGCTGAACTGATTCTGAAAGAAGAGAGGGAGAAGATTTCCCTGGACAAAGGTTATCTGCCCGAGCTGTCAAGCAGCCAGAGTCATGCAGAGGAAAATGTCAGACTCTGCTCTTGATCACAGAGAAGGCACAGGCTCCTGCCAACAGATCTTAGATGAGGCTAAACATGTGGAAATGGACCAAGGATGCCACGAGTGGCCTGCTCAGGTCTATGAATTTATCCTGGAGATGATGTGGGTCCTGAAATGGTCAAGAGAAAAAAAATCTTCTAATAGAGTTAGTCTTTGGTGTATCAGTGTGATTGGAAGATGAGAGACTCATCATCCAAAAGAACAATGGCCAGATAATATTCAACAGTACCTGGACCCTCCACAGTGAGGGCAGGTGGCCTGTCTTTCTGTATGAGCCCAGGATAAGTCACACTGTGGGCCATCTGACTGCTCTCACTAGCATTAATCCATGGCATCAAAAATTTGCTCCTGAGAAAAAGGTCTCTGAGTAGACACCGCTTGATTAATAACTGACAACTTCTCTGTTTTGTGAATACACTTCCTAGTCACTGTCAACCAAAAAAAAAAAAAAAAAAAGCTAAATCTATAGCTATCAGCATTCACACAGGAGACTCTGACTATTTGGGCACAGCTGTCCCATGGCCACAGCCTCTAGACAGGGCACACCTAGTCGGTTTTGCTAAGTTTCCTCACTTGTCTCACTGCCTGGAATCTCTGTCAGGCCAAGTGATGAACTCTGATCTTGTGCCATAACCAGTGCTGGGTAAATGACCCTGCTTTTCTCACTTGCTGTGCTTTGTTTATTTCCACAAAGGTCGGGTATGGATTATGAGTACTGAGTGCATCACATCCTGGAACACAGATGGGTCAGATGGGAGTCAACTGAAACTAAATACAAAATTTAAAACATGACTCGAATTCAGCACTAACCATGGATCTATAGCCCACTAACCACCTCGCAGCTACGGGCTCATTTGTTTCTTGTAATTGTGTTGCTGCTGAATGTCTGATACAGTTGGATATATTATCCACATTTAAAAAAATTAGTTTATGATTTTATTTTTATGTATTTGTTTTATGGGAGTGAATTTGCTTTTCAACATGTTTTTTATTTATTCTTTGAAAATTTCATGCTCATATACAATAAATCACCCTCATATCTACCCTTCATCCCTCCCCTCCAATTTCCCCTAGTTTGCCTCAACACAAAACTCCTAATTCATGTCTTATTCACACATATCCCACTAATTCTAACTAGTGTTCTCCATAAGTGTATGGACATCCTACCAGTAACCTGATTACCAAGAGAAAGGGACTCTCCCTCCCCCCAAAATCATCAGTTTGCCAAAATATGCTCAGCAAGGACAAATGGGGTCTTGAGGTCCCTTCACCATCCTTGCTGAAATTTTAGTTGACTTGGTGTCTTGCAGATCCTAAAGCAATATATTATCCACATTTAAAAACAGATCGAACGAATTGAGGGTTATGATGATAAACAGCTAATTGTTGTCATGAATTTTTATATTCAATAACCTTTAGGACCTTCTTTTAGTGTATACTGGAAGAAAATGAAACCAATACTTCAAAGGGATTTCTGCTCTCCTGTCTTCATGGATGTGTTTGTCACAACAGACAAGGTGTAAAACAGATCTCTGTGTCCATCAGTGGGTGAATAGATACAGAAGACATGTAATGGGCACATACTGTCATGACTGCAGCCTTTAAAAGGAGCCCTGTCACTAACGACAAGGGGCACGAAACTGTAAGACATGTGTGAAGCTCAGTATTCACTGACATTGAGACACGAAGGAGGCAGCCTTGGGTCATACCATGAGGAATCATGAAATTCAAGTCAGTCTTGGAGAATGTCTGTGAGGGCCTGCCATGACCGTGCCAGTTGGCATGGAGGAACCCTGGCTGTATGAACGAGAGAGGCAAACTGAGCAGTGGCGTGAATTAGTTCACTGTTCTGCTCCTCTCCGTGTTTGCGATATGTATGACCAGTTCTCCTCCACGTGTTGCTACTGTGATGAACTGTTACCTGAAGTTCTGAGCCAAATAAGCCTTTTCCCCCCTGGGTTGCTTTTGTCAGGGTGTTTTATCCCAGCAAGAGGAAAAGAAACTAATATCATACAAAAATGTATTTATCTATTTAGTTCCACCAACCAAAAACCTATATAATACCACATCTTCCATTATTGTGCTGAGGAAACACAACCAGAGAAATTGAACCACATACTGAAGTTGAAAGTTTAAAGTGTGTATTGGAATGACTGCTGTGAACAGGCGTTTCTTTTTAAGCCAATGAAAACTTCTAACATTGTGTGAAGAAATGCATAGTAAACTCTGAGTATTCTGAGTCACTGAACTCTGGACTTTGAGGAGGCAAAATGAATGAAAGTTGCTTCTCAGCAAACAATCCAGTTTGCAAATAAGTCGGCTTGGCTAGTTTAACTAGGTATCATATGGAAGGAACTTGGAAGAGTGCTTATCCAATCATAAATGTTGGCATAGAACAAAGTACTAAAAATACTAAAAGAAATATATGTACTTAAAGGCACAACCACATAGAATATACATACCATATACACATATGTGCAACATGCACATACAATAAACACATATACACAAACATATACATATATATATATATATATATATATATATATATATATATATACACAGAGGACATAAAAGCGTGCTCACAAGATATACAATCATATACAACACAGCACATGCACACATGATATGCAAAATGCATAATTAACATGTACACATGTAATTATAATACACACACAAACATGCACAGAACATACATGTACATATACAACCCATATACAATACACAACACATATAACACAAACACACAGAGCACAAACACACAACACACATACATTCAACACACATGCATTCTTATATACACACACAACACACAAATATATACAGCACACTCAATCACACAACATACACACAAACACACACACAAACTGCTGAGGATTGACATTAAACGTCACAGATATTTAACTTATCTTGGTCATGTGAAAATCACAGGGTATTCAGATTCTGGGAGCTGTGGTCCCTCTCCTTTCTTTTTATATCAGTGACTGACACACACCCAGAATGTTTTCCCAGACCCCTGATCTCCAGGATCCTGAAGTAGCCTCCTTGGCTCTGCACTATACAGGACATTGGGGCTCTTCATTTTCTGTCTTTGCTCACAGTACCAATAATATGCACTGAGAGGTAAGTAAATAAAGAAATGTATTTTCCAGATTCTCTTACTACATATATTTGTACACAGATTGGCATACCTTAACAGCCATTTAAGTTGTGAGAAAAATATGAAGTGGAAATAGTTGTTGAATTGATTGCTTTCTGGATTCTCCTTAAGTAGGCAATAATCTCTGATGGATGGCATTGAGGTGACATTGTTTAACTCTAATTTTATGGATTTAAATTGCTTCATTCCAACGTGTGGGCGAAGAGCAATTTAAATATGAATTTAAAGTAACTGTTCACCACAAAGTAGATCGGACTGAGCTTGCAGATTGTAGCCTGTGTCAAAATGATGATGCTCCAGTCATTTTGCTCTCCGTGCAACAATCCTGTGAATTCTGGAGATTGGAGTCATAATGCATAATGATGAAGAGCCTCAGAGAGAGTATCAATATGAAACCTCATGTTTTTTTAATGTCATCTTTATCGCATGCAGAAGCTGTTTTGATGAAAGGGATTGAAATTGCTTCAGCCTTGAATTGTCAAACTGAGGAAGATTTTCTTTTCTTTGTGCTTTTTCAAAACTAGGAGTTTGTATTAATTACTTATGGATTGCCTTAATTAGATCTCAGATGAGATGTTCTGATGTGTTTTTACAAATACTGCTGTGAGAAGTCTTTATGAGGCCTACTCTAATCGTGTAAATTACTGGAAACCATAATGTCATAATAAGCCCTGTCTAAGCTGCTGTGGCTTGAAATCTAGCCACGGGAATAACTAGAAATGATATAATTAAACATTAAGATTGATTAATGAAGATTAAGGACTCGTTCTCTACTATTTAATTTCTGTCCCAGGGAAGTGCTAACACCTTCACAGGGGGAGCTGACAACTGAGGATGTAGAGGAAGGAAGTTTTGACTCCTTGCTTGCTGCTTCTCACCCTTCACTGGCAAGTTTGTTCCTTCACTGGCATTAGAGCCTACTACTTCCAGACTCCAACATATACTAAAGATCCACTGAGACATCCAGCCTCATGGACCTAACAGCTACTGGATTCTTGGACTTTCCATTGGTAGATGACAGCTGTTGGACTAACTGTGTAACATGTGTAAGCCATGTATGTGGTGGGGGGTGGGGAATTCATTCTATTAGTTCTGTTCCTCTACTGTGAGTCTCAACCTCTTTGGAGGCAGAACAACCCTTTCACAGGAATTTCCTAATACCCATTGGAAAATGTATGTTTACATTATAATTCGTAACAGTAGCAGAATAACAGTTTTGAAGTAGCAATGAAAATAATTTTAGGTTTGGAGGTCACCACAACATGAGGAACTGTACTAAAGGGGCCTAGCATTAGGCTGAGAACTGCTGCTCTAGAGAACCCTAATAAACACTTCTTTACTTGAAGGAAAAAAAAAATCTAAATCTTATTCTTGTTATACCATGTACTCCTATCTGTCAGACATATTTCTATCTTGTATCTTCAATGTTCTTTAGGGTTCTAGCCATTTGACTCCTGTTGCAGTGATAAAATACCATGACATAGAGCAATATGGGGAAGAAAGAGTTTATTTGACTGACTTACATGTCCCAGACACATTCTATCATGAAGTGAACTAAGGGCAGGAACTCAAGACAGGTACCTGGTGGTGGGAATAAACGAATAAGCCACGAAAGAATGCTGCTTACTGGCTTGCTCACCGTGGTTGTTCAGCCTGCTACCATACAACACAGGACCACCATCTTGGAGGGTGGTACAGAGTGAACCATGCCCTCCCGCATCAGTCATTAATCAACAAAATATAGAGACTTGACTGCAGGTCAATCTTATGGAGGCATTTTCTTTCAACTGAGACTCCCCCTTCCCAGATGAAACTACCTTGTGTCAAGCTGACAAGAACTAAGCAGCACAGAGTCTGCCGTCCTTTATTTTTATGTTACTCACAGGGAGAGAAGGGCAGGAGGAGGATTAAAGCCAGGAGACTGCTGAGGTAGCTAGAGAGTGGTAACTGCAAACAAAATAAGTAAAAGCAGAAAAGAGAAACATTGAACCCTCAGCCCCAAGCTGACTTTAATTTAGATCTAGGGCGTAGAGAGAGAACTTTGCAGTTAAGAGTGCATATTGCTTTTTTACAGGACCCAAGTGTTTTCCCCAGCACCTGCACTGGGCAGCTCACAACAGCCTACAGCCCCAGCCCCATGCCCTCAAGTCCTGCTTGAGTTCCTTCCGGGAGTTCTCCCCATATGGACTGTGACTATAAAGTGTTAACAAACCTGCTAAGTCTTTTCTTCCCATAAGTTGTTTTTTGGCCACAATGTTTCTCACAGCAACAGAAGTCTCAATTAGCATCCCGGTATTTTGTTTGCCATCTCATCACCTGATCCTAGCTGTCCTACCACAACCAGGCTGTGGCTACTACGACAGAAAAAAATGGAATTTTAGTTGCTTGAAAAAAACAAAACAAAACAAAACAAAACAAAACAACAACAAAAAAAACAACCACTAATTGCCTTTGTTCCTGAAAGTCTCCAAGAAACCCACTCTATGTAAATCAAACACCATAGCAGAAGCACCATTGATACTCACAACTACCTTTCCCTGTCCATGGAGCACAGCTCGTGTGTACCAACTTTAGCGATGATCTCTCTCTGAGCCAAAGGGCTCTGCACCACTGGACAACTTGGCAGAAAAATCCCTAGAACACAGGAGAAAACTTATTTTTAATGTAAAATATTTCAAAGACCATGGTGTAGCTCTGTTATGGAAAGCATGCACAAGCATGCTCAAGATTAGGGTCCCATGTCTGGCACCTCAAGCAGACAAAATAAAATATCTGACAGAGCACAAATTCACTTGACATTCAATTCACATTTTAGGGGTGAACCTCACAGAACTGTGGATTAAACATGTGCCATTTCATAGGTGAACACTCTCATAATCTCAGATCAAAGTCATGCAAACTTTGATCTGTGGAACAAATTCTAAATGGCAATATGGTACTTAGAGTAAATTTAACCAAGGAGTTTGACATTTTACCCCCAAACTCTGGAATTGATTGACATGCATACACAGAGCTTAGAAAAATTATGTCCTTTAGATGTGAAGACAGGCTTCCCCTTCCCAGAGTGCATCTGATACATTTGCACTGTGGACTGTTTTCTGTGTAGCAGACTGTCCTGAGAAGATGTGGCAAACACATATCAATGTACCCCATACAGGCCAAAGCAACAATCACACCAGTGTCAAATTTGGTGAACTTGTGGGTATTTTATTGGCATTATTGACAGGAGTATGGGTGAGGGGTTACTTACAAGGAGCAAAGATAACTCAAAATCATCTGTATTACCAGAAAGACAGGTGACGACTCCAGAAACTGCAACCCTAAGATATCTGTACAGCTTGCAGACAGCCCCACAGTCCAAAATCCTCTTTTCAAACTAAATTTTTCATTTTTTATTATAAGTTTTTATTATAAGTATTATTTTTTATTATAAGTATTTTATTATCATTTTTATTATAAGTATTATTATATTTGAGATTAATATAGTTGCATCATTTTTCCATTTCCTTTCTTCCTTCTGACTTCTCTCGTGTATCTCCCTTGCTCTATTTCAAAACCATTGCCTCTTTTTCTAAGTATATAAATAGAATCTTCTTAGTCTGCACAATTTACTTGTATGTATATATTTTTACGGCAGATCCTTTGGTTTGGGGATAACTGATGGCGTGCGGGCGGGGGAGATTTTCTCAGGGGAATACTATTTTTCTTGCTGTCACCATTACTAGTTCATTGTAGATCTTTGTCTAAGAATAAGGTCCTAGTGAGATTTCCTCCTTCTAAGTCAAAGCCTTACTGTTCTTAGCAGTTTATACTTTTACTCCCAGCACTCAGGATGCAGAGGCAGGCAGATCTCTGTGAGTTTGACATCAGCCTGGTCCACATAGTGAAGTCCAGGAATAGCCAGAACTGTATCATGCGATCCTACATTAAACAAACGAACAAAAAAAAAAAAATAAAAAAAAAATAGGAAAATACAGGCTGTGTTAGTTTCCTAGGGTTTCTCTAATACTCCCCCTCGACACAAACTAACAGATTTATAGTGAATGCTGTGGCTTAAATGTAAAATGTTTCTCCAAAGACTCACATGTTTAAATACTTGGTCCTCGATGTATCCCACGACAGCTCAATTTCCAAGAGGGTTCCTTAGTAATGGGAACAGGGGCTGTCTCTGACATGAACTCAGTGGCTGGCTCTCTCATCACCTCTTCCTGAGTGGTATGAAGCCTTACCAGGCCACAGAGGAAGACAATGCAGACAATCACAGACCTGATGGGCTAGGGTCAGAAGGAAGGGGAGGAGGACTGCCCTCATCAGTGGACTTGGGGAGAGGCATGGGAGAACATGAGGGAGGGATGGTGGGATTGGAAGGGGATGAGGGAGGGGGCTACAGGCAGGGTACAAAGTGAATAAACTGCAATTAATAAATAAATAAAAGAAAAAATAAATACTTGGTCTTCAGGTAATGGGTTGTTTGAGGACATTGTAGATCCACTTGGGTATGGAGCCTAGGTACCTGAAGTGGGTCTCTGAGGAGTGAGCCATGGGGTTATAGCCATGCTCCACTTCTACTCTGCCTTCCTGATCCACTGAGATGTGAAGTCAAGGATGGAGGCTATGCATTCAATTACTACCGCCAGCTCCTTTTCTCTAGACCCCACCAAGCTGGTCCTAACTACCATGCCTTCCCTACTGACTTAGTTTTATTTCCTGTTATTGTGATAAAATATTCCAATGAAAGCAACTTAGGGGAGAAAGGGTTTATTTTAGCTCACAACTTCAGCTTAAACTCCATCATAGCAGCGACACCACAATGGTGAGAACTTGTGAGAACAGGTCACATTACATCTGCAGTCATTGGAATTGAAATTTTTTGCATGCATGCTAGTGCTAGATCACCTTCTTCATTCCTCCACAGTTCATACTCCCCTGCCTAAGGAATGGTCCTGCCTACTCTCTCCCTACCTCAATCAAGGCAGTCATGATAATGACCCACAACCATGTCCACTGGCCAACCTGATCAAGAAAATTCCACATTGGAATTCTCTTGACGGATGATTCTAGATTGAAGCAAGTTGATAATTAAAACTAAGCACCATACTAACTATGATGGATGCCATCTCCTTAAACAGTGTGCCAAAATAACCCTTTTTAATGTTGCTTTTGTTAGATATTTTATGGAAAGAAAAATAACCTATGCAATGATATAGACTGAGTTTCTTGCTGCCGTATATGTCAGAAACGCTAATCAAGACTGAGCAAGGCTGTCTATATACCCCATGAGGACTCTCCAAGGTACAGCTGAGGCTTTATCTTTCTCTGAGATCCTGGGGACGGCCTTCACCCCTGACACATCACTCCCATCTCTGCCTTAACATGCTTATCTCCTCATTTATTTCTTGGTAACACCTTGGCTCTGATGACAACCATAACCCTAATAAACCAGAAGTATGCCCTCATTAAAAGGATAGTTATTGTCAAATAAAGTAGTATATAAATATTCCTGGTTTTAGGAGTAGCTGTTTAGTGTGACCATCAGTCAATCTACTGCAGCTTTAAAAAGTTTACATATTGTTTCACTAAGAAAAATAATCAAACTTCTCAACTATCTTAAAAAAATGAAACATTTGGGGGCATTAAAATTTTTAACCCAGTGCATATCTGTTCATCTGGATTCTTGGTCTTCCCTGTGAGTTCCAGGTTTTTAAATTTATTTTTGTCCTATTTCCTTAATACCTGAATATGTATAAATGAAAAGGATACTTTTTTTTATTCCACAGATCTCCCCTCTGCAACCCCCTCACAGATGCTATAGCATATCCTACTCCCATTCTCCAGTGTGCTCTCACCATGAACATGGTTCCATGCTTGAGCAGACATCTATCATGAACAGCCCAGTTTAATACAAGTTGAATATGCTGAGCAAATACAGAGTCAATCTCTTTGATCAGTACAAAGAGAGAGATTGTAAAACTCCTTTGGTGTCCAGCTAATCTCAAGCAGAATCTTCCTAAGAGGACACAAAGAATGCAGCACAGAGAACATGTCAAAACCATTAGAATCAAATGTACATCTCCAAACATCTTACAATGAGATTCGACCTCCAATTTAATGACAGTTGAGGTTAATGCTCTCTCCTTAGTTCTTTCCTTCTGTTCAGTTTAATGCACAGATTCCATCTCAATTTGTTAATGTTATTTTCTCAGAGTGGCTGTTTTAGGCTGGAAGACATAAGATTTGTGAGTTCATGCAGAAGAAACAAAACATATTTGAATGAAAGAGAGGCAAAAATAAACCATTTTAGAGAGTTCTTCCTCTCAGGACCCAGGTACTCTGGAGGTGAAAGCACTGTCCCTTTACAGAGAGACAGTGGGCACATCAGATCTGTAAACAAAACAGGAAGGAGTGGGCACCAGATTCTGATGGAGAGTTGGAGGAGTATGAATGCAAAAACATCCATGTCTTCCCCATCTGTTAAAAAGCGCTGTGTGCTCTCAAATCTGAATTAAACATAACACCTCCCAGAAAGGCTTTGCCAATGTTTTCCATCCAGATTCATTGATACCATCATGGTATTCACTTTGCAAACAGTTCTATCAGTAACATATGCCACTGAGTACACAAGACAGCATGTTTATTTCTCTAAGTGTCTGTTTTGTGTTGTTGTTGTTGTGTGTTTGTTCTGGGATTGTGAGATTCTTGGAAAATGTCTTTTCCTCATATTCAGATAATAAATGCTAGAACATGACCACGCTTGGCAAAAGACTGAATGCACAGTCATTGTTTAAACAACTCCAGACTATCAAACACTTCCACTACTGCCCACAGTTAACTAAACTGCGCTGCTTTCTCTTTCCCAGCTGGAAACTAGTAACTGTGAAAGAAATAGAAACTGTTGAGGGAGAAACATGGGATGTGCTCTCTACTCTCATCCCAGCTCTAGTGGGTCAAGAAACCAAAGGAACACATGGTTGTCTCGGTGGCTTGAGGGGATTCAGACATTTGTTCCAGGAGGCCAAAGGATCTGGACATGCACATGAATGGTTGAAAAAATATTTGGCACACATAAGAAAGATATGGAAGCCTAGGCGTCTAGCCTACTCAAGTACATTTTTATTATGTTAAACAACTTTAAATGTGTTATTTCACCAAAGCCTCAAGGTAGAAATTTTTAATTTAATTTAATTGTATGTGTTTGTGTGTTTGACTGCCTGTATTATGCCTGCATGTGTGCAGTGCCTGAAGGGGACAACAGCTCCTTTCATAATTGGAGTTATAGAATGTTGCCAGCCACCATATTGGTGCTGGGAACCAAACCCATGCCCTCTAGCACATCAGCCGGTAGGCAGTGCTCTTGACCACAGAGTTTACCTCTCTAGCCCTCCACCTTACTTTCTGTTCAGACAGGATCTCACATAGCCCAGTCTCATGCTAAACTCACTATATAGTTAAGGATGATATTGAGTTTCTGATCCTCTTGCTTCTACTTGTGACTTGCTAGGATTCTGAGTATGATCCACCACGCTGAAATAAACGAAGGAATCTTTTTACTTTTCATTTTATAAAACCAACAAACTAAAGTTCTGAGAGAACATGAGCTGCTAAAATAGAGAAGGTTTATAAAAGGCAAGAACAAGAACTCAAACCCAGATATTCTGCTCTTTGACTTTATCCTTTGATGCTGAGGGAATTTGACCTTAAACTCCACTTCATATGACTAATCCTTAAATATTTGAAGACAAATTCCCCTCTGTGATTCTTCAGAAAGTCCTCAATTACTTACATTGCATTAACTTTTTGATAGCTACATTAAAATTCTGCATTTTATTAAGATTAAGGGGAACTCATTCTCTAAATGCTTTTTACATATTGACTAAAGAAAACCCAGTAAGTTCCCACAGTGTATGCAAAACAGGAGAGGCACATGCCTTGATAAACAGAGGTGGAGTGTAAGTGTATGAAGGAGGCTGAATGATGGGAAATGACTTTGAACTATTCAGTCAATCTGCAACAGCATTGTGCTGTTTGATTCCTAACTTGGACAACATCAGGAATGAAAGTGATGACTCCAATTCTGAATCAGTGTTTCTATTTCCTTTATAAAGATGACAATTTTGTAGCATTTGTCTTAATGTGTAGAGAGACTGAAGCAAGAGTTATGAAGTATCCCTTCAAAAGGTCAAATGTGGAAGTCTTGGTTCCTAGCCGGTGGATGCAACCACTTACAGGTGGGTGGGTTGTAGGAGTTCTATGGGAAAATCAGTACCTCCAATCCTTTTCTGTCATCATCTTCCATAAATATTTAGGATGTCAATGTGTTTGGCATTAAAAAAAATGTGGTGGTCAATTCTCAAATAGCTTGGGGAGTGGGTATGAATCACCTAAGAGACATACCTCTGTGTGTTTTTGAGGGAGTTTTCAGGGAGGAGAAGAGGCCCACAATGAATATAGGGGACATCACTAGGCTGGAGTTCTTTTCTCTGCTTCCTGGTCAATGCCAAGGACCTGGTTACTCAGGCTATTTTGCATTCCCCACCATGATGGACTGTGAACTGTTAACTGTGAGCTAAACAGATTTTTCCTCTTGTGGAAGTTGCTTTCTGTCAGGTATTTATTTGGTTACAAAAATGAGAAAAAAAAAGCTGATACAATAAGCATCACACATTCTTCATTATCATTCTTATGGTAAAATTTTCTATAGACTTGTCAACCTTGGGGAAATTTTAATACATTCACTGGGAATATAATTTTCCACTAATATGACAAAATAAACAGCATACTGTAACACTGGTGGCTTTTCAACAATCAATGAAAATTTGTCCTTCTAATTTTTTTCAAAAACATCACTCTTAAATTTTTACTTGTAACATCCTTCTCAGTGTTTCCAGGACTTCTTGATTGACCTGAACTGGTATTATTTTAGTTGATTATGAATAAATGACTTTAAGTTATTCACAGCTAAAAGGCACTATCCAGAAATTATTTTTCAATTGTTTTACCTAAAATCTTTTATTTTTACTTTTGTAAGAGTGAATAATTGGGAAAGATAAGCTGGCAAAGTTTTTAAACCCTTAAGATTTATTGATTGGAGAGCTGGAGAGAAGATTCGGTTCTTAATGGCACTTGGTGCTCTTTAAGAGCACTGAGCATGAACCCTCACATCCCCTAAAATGGATAAATGTAATAAAAGAGATTAAAGTTACATACTGTATACTTTCACTGTGAGGTATTTAAAATAACCACATTCAGAGAGTAAATGAAATGGCTGTTTCTTATGGAGAACAAGTACGACTTTCAGGTTGATAAAGTGGTAAAATGTGTTCAAGAGATGAATGGCCACAATAGCTGCATCCATTATAAATGTACTTATACTACTGACTAGTACATTTTAATACCAGGACATGAGGATGCAGCTCAGCCAGTAGAGTGTTTGCCTTGTGTGAATGAAGCCATGGGTCCAATCTCCAGCAATGTATAAACTGGGTGTGATAATACACATCTGTAATTCTGGTACTTGTAATGTGGAGGCAGGAAGATAAAGAAGTTCAAGGTCATGTTATGCTATGTAGTGAATTTAAGAGTATTTCCTATGATACATGAGACTTGTTTCAAAATAATAAGAATAAAAATAAGATAAAGTAAGTTTGATGTTGTGCTTTTTTTCACTCCATTTGGAAAAACTGGAAAAAAAAATCAAGTAGGTACTGTACTGGATTTTGTATCTGTGGCCCTCTGTTCTGGACAAAGACCACCTAGTTCCAAGTTCAGGGTACAAGGTGAGAGGCATTCCAGTTCAGAGAGGAAACAAAGGCTGCTTCAGTTAGAGTAGAGAGAGGTATCCCCTATAGCTTGCATCAAAACCCAGGCACCTTCCTATTGCCAAAACAGGAATGATCTTCCCTTTCAACAACACAAATAGAAATACGATTCTAATTTTCAACATGTATTTATTTTTTCTAGACTGAAATAATTGGCATTATTTTTATTATTATGTTTTTTAGTCCATACCTTGACTGAAATAAGAAAATGTTTCCCAAAGTGATTTTAGAATTAAAGTTTATGTTCACATCCTCCAATACTTGAAGTTTAAGAACCATCCTTCAGGCAGAATGGGTGAAAAGGCAGTGACCTTTTCAAGTCATGGGCAGGAAGGAAGTAAGCTTGTCACACTGCATCAGTTTTATGACATAGGAGTCACAGAGTGTTTGTTAGAAATGATACTTAATCTTTATGAGTCATCTCATATACATAGCTTCCAGAAGTTTGTCACAGAGGGCTGTGATATAGGAAGCCATTAGCCAAGGAACAGTGGTTCTAAAATGAGGTATCTATGCTGTTGGCAGCCTCTTCTTTGTTCCCATTGGCAGAGCTCTATCCTATTTCCAGTGTCCTCAATGTCTGAAAACAACTTCCAGTGCTGATATTCAATTCCTACAAAGCCCTTATTTAAGCTATATTTAACATCTTGTATATTGCTAGTGGTATTCTCATATTCAAACATGTTTAAAAGGCCCAAAACAAACAAACAAACAAACTAAACTAAAAGTCCTGAAGTTTTTGAAACATTGGATGGCTTTCATAAGGCCATCTAGATTCATGACTAGGACCACAATTTTTGTACCATATATTCATTCTCAGATATGTGCCAGTGCAATTACAATGTTCAGCTATCCAAAAGTAGTCCTAAATCTCCAAAAGCAAGAGTTTTGACTGGGAATGCATTGAATCTGTAAATTGATTTTATTGAGATGGTCAGTTAAAGAATATTATTCTACCAATCTATGAACACAGGGTGTTTTTCTGTTTCATAAAAGTCTATCTCCTCTTTCAGTAGCTTTTTTTTTTTGCTATAGGTAATAAGAAACTTCAAGGATTAAAGAAAAGTGGCATGAGTTGCTGATATGTGCTGACTGACAAGTTATACCCAAATAAATGTTCTGTATGTAAAAAACAGTAGTGAATTCCAGAAGGCAATTAATAGAATGGTCTTATTATTGAAAACTTAGTTTGGGAGATGAGATAGATAGGTAGGTAGGTAGGTAGGTAGGTAGGTAGCTAGCTAGATAGATAGATAGATAGATAGATAGATAGATAGATAGATAGACTGACAGATAAGTAGATGGATGGATGATAGGTACATAGATAGATAGATAAATTGATTGATTGATAGACTGACAAATTGATAAATTATAGAAAGAAGGAAAAAGAGAGAAGGAAAAAGGAAGAAGAAAGGGAGGAAAATGAGAAGGAGCAAGACAAGATGTGGAGAAAAGGAGAAAATGAGAATGAGGAAGAAAATGAAAAAGAAGGAGGAAAAAAGGAAGGAAAGAAAAGAACAGTGCAGCAGCAACTGTGGAAGAGGAGGAAAGAGAAATACTGAAGAAATGAAATGCCATAGAGTTCCTATCTCTAGAAGAGAGAGAGGAAATGGAGAGCAGAGAACATATGGCAGTAAAGAAGGAAAAACTAGAAAGTATATTTTTAGGGCATGGTAATAACTAATATGTCACATAAAATAAGCAGAGAAAAGATAGCACAGGACCCCCTAACCAAGAGAGCCATAGACAGCACTCTATCATGCAGGAGGTGAAACAGTATAAGAGCAATTTAAAGGAGCCAGCCTTAGCTTTCCACATTCTGTCAGGTTGATCCCATTAACAGACCAGCACTGCAATGCCAGTAGGATCACTGTGCTACTATACAAAATGCTGAGTGAAGGTCAATACCTGAATATCGAGAAGGGGCTAGAGAAGACAGTGCAGATTCAGCCTTACATACACACCAGACATGGGGTTCAAAGTCTGTGCCCTTGATTTAATTAGTGGATTTACATAAAATTATTTTTTTAAATTTTACTTGCACTGAGAGCATCTGTTTTTCTCACTGACATTAATTAGTTACTAAATCTTAATAGACAGTGTTGGGATATAATTAAGTGGCAAAGTGCTTGCCTAGCATGCACAGGGTCCTTTGCTCAAATTGATAAAACAAATGGTAATTAAGTACTAACAGACCAAATTGTCCCAACTTCCTATTCCTGGGGCCATTGCCCCTTTCCCCGCTCTTCACCTCTCCGGTATTTTATAGAGTGAACAGTAGTATCATTCACTGTGCGCCTCAATCTGTAAATCTAAGCATAATCTTGATTCGTTTTCTCCATTTCACTTCATTGTATCTTCAAGTAACAGGGATCTTTCATTAAGTAAATCATCTCTCTAGATTCCTATTGATGCAAACTCATGCTGAGTGTTTACTGTTTCTTTGCTGAGTTATAGAGCTTCACAATGAAACTTCCTGGTTCCATCTCACTGCATTCCCATGCTGATTTACCCTTTCAAAAGCACAAATCTGATTCATTCATTCTGACTGAAGGCTGCCGGTGACTCACTGCTTCATGCACGGGGATTCATCATGGGTCACACTTCCTGGTAGGACTTATCCTAAATTAATTTCTTCAGCTGTAATGAAATGAGGGGGATTAAAAAGCAACTTAGGTCCCATTTATTGATTGTTGCTCTTAGAGCCTGTGCTGTTGGTGTTCTGTTCAGGAAGTCGTCTCCTGTGCCAATGAGTTCAAGGCTCTGCCCCACTTTTTCTTCTAAGCGGCTTAGTGTGTCTGGTTTTATGTTGAGGTCTTTGAACCACTTGGACTTTAGTTTTGTGCAGGGTGATAAGTATGGATCTATTTGCATTTTCTACATGTAGACATCCAGTTAGGCCAGCACCATTTGTTGAAGATGCTGTCTTTTTTCCATTGAATGGATTTGGAAACTTTGTCAAAAATCAGGTGTCCATAAGTGTGTGGATTTACGTCAGGGTCTTCTATTCAATTCCATTGATCCACCAGTCTGTTTCTATGCCAGTACCGTGTAGTTTTTAGTATTGTTGCTCTATAGTACAGCTTGAGATCAGGGATGGAGATACCTCCTGAAGATCTTTTACTGTAGAGAATTGTTTTAGCAATTCTGGGTTTCTTGTTGTTCTATATGAAGGTGAGAATTTTTCTTTCAAGGTCTGTAAAGAATTGTGTTGGTAATTTGATAGGAATTGCATTGAATCTGTACATTGCTTTTGGTAAGATGGCCATTTTTACTATGTTAATCCTGCCAAGCCATGAGTATGGGAGATCTTTCCATCTTCTGATATCTTCTTCTAATTCTTTCTTCAGAGACTGGAAATTTTTTTCATACAAGTCTTTGACTTGCTTGGTTAGGTTCACACCAAGGTACTTTATGTCCTTTGTGGCTATTGTGAAGGGTGTTGTTTCCCTAATTTCTTTCTCGGTCCTTTTGTCTTTTGTATACAGGAGGGCTACTGATTTTTTTGAGTTAATTTTGCATCTAGCTGAAGGTGTTAATTAGCTGTAGGAGTTCCCTGGTAGAATTTTTGGGGTCACTCAGGTATACTGTATACTATCATTTCATCTGTAAACAGAGCAACAATTAATAAATGGGACCTCATGAAACTGAAAAGCTTCTCTAAAGCAAAGGACACTGTCCTCAGAACAAAATGACAGCCTACAGATTGGGAAAGGATCTTCACCAACCCTATATCTGACAGAGGGCTGATATCCAGTATATATAAAGAACTAAAGAAGTTAAATGGCAAAAAATCAAGTAATCCAATTAAAAAATGGGGTACAGAGCTAAACAGAGAATTCTCTGCAGAGGAATATCGAATGGCAGAGAAACACTTAAATGCTCAGCCTCATTAGCCATAAGGGAAATGCAAATCAAAACAACCCTAAGATTTCACCTTATACCCACCAGAATAGCTAAGATCAAAAACTCAAGAGACAACACATGCTAGAGAGGTTGTGGAGAAAGGGGAACCCTCTTCCACTGCTGGTGGGAATGTACACTTATACAACCACTCTGGAAAGCAATCTGGCACTTTCTCAGACAACTAGGAATAGCACTTCCTCAAGATCCAGCTATACCACTCCTAGGCATTTATCCAAAAGATTCTCAAGTACACAATAAGAACATTTGCTCAACTGTGTTTGTAGCAGCCTTATTTGTAATAGCCAGAAGCTGGAAACAGTCCAGATGCCCCTCAATGGAGGAATGGATGCATAAATTTGTTGTATATCTACACAATGGAATATTACTCAGCAATTAAAACAATCATGAAATTTGCAGGTAAATGGGGGGATCTGGAAAATATCATCCTAAGTAGGTAGCCCAGAAGCAGAAAGATACACGCAGTATATACTCACTCATATAGACATATAATATAGGATAAACCTACTAAAATCTGTGCACCTAAAGAAACTAATCAAGAGGGAGGACTCTTGCTAAAATGCTCAATTCCTATCTAGAAAAGCAAAGAGGCTGGACATCAGAAGAAGGAGAAAAGAGGGAACAAGTCAGGAACCTGACACAGAGAACCTCTGAAAAGCTCTGCCCTGCAGACTTCTATGCAGATGCTGAGACTTATGGGCAATCTATGGGCAGAGTGCAGGGAATCTTATGAAAGTAGTGGGAAACAGTAAGATCTGGAAAGGACAGGAACTCCACAAAAAGAGCAACAGAACCAAAATATCTGAGCACAGGGGTATTTCCTGAGACTGATACTCCAACCAAGGACTATGCATGGAGATAACCTAAGACCCGTGCACAGATGTAGCCCATGGTAGTTTCGTATCCAAGTGGGTTCCATTATAATAGGAACAGGGACTGTCTCTGACATGAACTGATTGGCCTGCTCCTTAATTACCTCCCCCTGAGGGGGAGCAGTATTACCAGGCCACAGAAGAAAATGCAGCCACTCCTGATGAGACCTAATTGACTAGGATCAGAAGGAAGGAAAAGACCTCCCCTATCAGTGGATTTGAGGAGGGGCATGCATGCAGAGGGTGGAGGAAGTGAGGGATTGGGAAGAGAGGAGGGAGGGAACCACAGGGGGGATACAAAGTGAATAAAGTGTAATTAATAAAGAAAAAAAAGCAACTTAGGGGAAGAAAAAAGTTTAAATTTTAGATCCATCATTTTACTCCATTATTGTGTGGAAGGGAAGGTAAGAATTTCAGTCAGTTATGTTATAGCCATAGTGAAGAACAGAAATGAAGGGATGCAGGATGGCCTCTGTGCTCATCCTCACCTCAATTTCTCCATCCTTAAGTAGTTAAGGATTCCCCGCCCCAGGAATAGCACTGCTCACAGTTGCCTGATTCTTCTCACATCAATTAAGTTAATTTAAAAAAAAACCAAAAAACAAACAAACAAACAAACAAAAACAACTCCCATAGGCAAAACTACAAGCCAGCCCACATGGACATCTGTTCTCAGGTGATGTTAACATATGTCAAGTTGACAATCAAAGTTAACCATTACATAACTCTTATCTTCATTTTCAGACCCAGTGATGTGGAGTTTTGTGAAGCACAAATTTCCACCAAATCACCATTGTTCCCACCTCCTTGCCGAAAACACTTCCATATTCCTCCTAGTGCCAGCAGCTGCCTAAACCTGCTTTCCCTAAACCTTCTTGTTGTAAGCGAATACTAATTACTTTTGATATATCTTCTGGTAACACTTGCTGTTAATCCTAAACAGCTGTATAACCAAATCACCACACAGAGACTGGGTTTATTTAGTTAACCTAGAACACAATGCTGGGCAATAGTTACTCCCTCCTAAACCTCCAAGCCCTCATTGTTTCCTAACATTTAGATTTCCCACATTATACTTGCTTTTTGTGAAATCTTAGGTCTGGTTCATGCTCAAAGTCCTCCAAAATCTGTCCTCCTGCTCTGCCTTCAAGCTCTCTTCTTGTCCCTTCACCTCCCACTTATTTCCTGCCCTCTAGCTCCTCCTCTCTTTCCTGTCCTCTGGCTCCTTCCAGCTCAACATTATGTCTAGTTGCTTTATTTTGGCCTGTTTACACATGAGTTGAGACAGGATGCTTAGAATGAGTATCACAATGCAATATCCGGATTGAAACCAGAGAGTGGGGGAGGCAGAAATCAGCATTTGAATGAACAAGGGTAAGGTGTATACATTTTAAAAGAACATTATACCAACACCTTTTGTTGGGCTACAGGGTGTTCTGGAAGTCTTCTTGCTAATCTGAGAATCTAAAAGTGGTAGTCTATCGTTTTCATTAGATGTACCATAACAATGTGTAGAAGACTTTAGAAATCCAATTAGACCAGCACCATTTGTTAAAGATGCTGTCTTTTTACCATTGTATGGTTTTGGCTTCTTTGTAAAAAATCAGGTGTACCTAGGTGTGTAGGTTATTTCAGGGTCTTCGATTCAATTACATTGATCCATCAGTCAGTTTCTATACTAGTACCATGCAGTTTTTATTACAGTTGCTTTGTTGTACAGCTTGAGATGGAGATACCTCTAGAGGATCTTTTAGTGTTCAGGACTCTTTTAGCAATTTGTGTTTTTTGTTTTTTCATATGAATATGAGAATTGCTCTTTCCAAGTCTGTTAAGAATGGTGTTGGTATTTTGATGGGAATTGCACTGAATCTGTAGATTACTTTCGGTAGGATGGCCATTTGTCCTATGTTAATCCTACCATTCCATGAACATGGGAGATCTTTCCATCTTCTGATATCTTCTTCTATTCTTTCTTCTGAGACTTGAAGTTTATTTTTATTTTTATACATATCTTTCACATGCTTGGTTAAAGCTACACCAAGATACTTTATGTTTTTTTGTGGCTATTGTGAAAGGTGTTGTTTCCCTAATTTCTTTCTCAGCCTATTTGTCTTTTTTATACAGGAAGGGTACTGATTTTTTTTTTAGTTAATTTTCTATCTGGCCACTTTGCTGAAGAGTGAGGTAACCCAGAACTAGAAAGACACTCATGGTATATATTCACTTATAAGTGGATATTATCCGTATAATAAAGGATAAACATACTAAAGTCGACAGACCTAAAGAAGCTAAACAACAAGGTGAACCCTAGAAAGGATGCTTATTTCTCATTCAGAAGGGCTAACAGGATAGACACCAGAAGAGGTGGAAAAGATAAAACAGGATGGGAGCCTACCATAGCTGTCCTCTGAAATACTCCACCCAGCAGGGGATTGAAGCAGATGCATACTCACAACCAAAATTTGGGCAGAGCAAAAGGAGTCTTATGGAAGAAGGGAGGAGAGAAAGACCCTGTGGGACAGGAGCTCCACAAGGAGACCAAAAAAAGCAAACAAATCTGGGCCCAAGGGGGCTGGAGAGACTGATGCATCACCCAAGGACAATGCATGGAAAGGACCTAGACCCCTGCTCTGATGTAGCCCATGGCAGCTCAGTCACCATGTGGGTTCCCTAGTAAGGGGAGCAGGGACTGTCTCTGACATGAACTCACTGGCCTGGTCTTTGATCAATTCCCCCTGATGGAGTGACCTTGCCAGTTCACAGAGGAAGAGGATACAGCCAGTCCTGATGAGACTTCATAAGCTAGGGTCAGATAGTAGGGGAGGAGGTCTTCCCCTTTCAGTGGACCAGGGTGGAGGGAAGAGGGAGGGATGGTGAGACTGTTAGGAGATGAGGGAGAGAGATACAGTCAGTATATAACGTGAATAAAGTGTAATAAAATAAAATATAAAAAAGAATAAAGAAAAAATTTAAAGGCTTTAGAAATATCAGTATTTGCCTCTCCTCTCCCACTAGAATGTTCTAAGTCATATCACTACTCTATTATTTTAAACTTTAGAGTGGAGCTTTGTATGCATTCAATTATGAGAGAATGGAATAGAAGATTCATTAATCTGGAATTCAAGGAAGCAGATCTGAGAGTCCATGGGATATCATTTTACTGGAGAGTGGCTCCAAGAAACAGAACTGACAAAAAAAAAGTGAGGCACTCTACAAAGATATGCCACTTATCTGGTCACTTCCAAAATGACTTGTGCCTTGGTACTGTGGCTGGCTCCAGGAGCATTGTGTAAGCTCATCAGGACTTTAATATTGTTAATTCAACTGGACTTCAAAGTGATTTCAAATTACAGGTATATATCCATGACTGCAATTCCCAGGAATAATTGAGATTATCTTCTTTTCTCCAAACTAAAATCAAGCCAGAATTTTCTTCTCATACATGGAGTGTTTTCTCACCATTTAGTCTTTAGGAAATGGTTGCACATGAATCCTCAGATGTGTTCTTCAGAGCCCCAGACTAGGTGACTTAATCTGAAGAAATATGTCTGCATTAATCCCAAAGATGCAAAAACGCAGAATCTCATCAGCAACTCTTAAGAAGTCTCTAGTGTAGAGATGTCCTGATTATCCTTAACTGTCCACTTGAAGCAACCTAGGTTTATCTGAGAGGGGAGCTTCGGTCGAGGAGCTAGCCTGTTAACATATCTTGACTGTTAATGTAGGTGAGACTACCCCACTGTCAAAATCACAACTCCCTGGGCAGGTGTTCTTTAAGTAGAAAACACTTAGCACAAGCATATCCAGGAACCAGCAAGTACTATCCTCCACTTATGGCTTCTGCCTTACTTCTTGGCTGTGAAGTAAGTTTCTTCGTCAGAGGTAATGCTGTGTGGAATAGCAAGCAGGCCTGTTTTCAAGTTCCTGTATCGACTTCCATCAGTTAAGATAGTGACCAGATAGTCTCTTTCCTCTACTGTGTTGCTCTTGGTGAGAGTGCTTTATCTCAACAGCAAAATGAGAGTAAACCACAGGCCAATATTTGAATATACCTTGTAGCCCAATAGTGCAAGGGCTTATAAGCTATGGATATAAATTTTGTAGCCCTATTCTCAGCACCTGACAGCAACATGTACAGCCCAATTTGTCATAACTGACTACAAAACCTGTATTCAGCATCCTTTGTGGTAGCTTTTTTGTTTGTTTGTTTGTTTGTTTGTTTGTTTGTTTCACTACTTGAGATTGAACCAGGGCCTCATTGCTCCTTTTCCTAAGCTACATCACCAGCCCTATTGTTATTTTTAAGAGCAAGGTAGACTACTGATATCAGGAGATGTTGACTCCTAAACTGATCCAGTGAGTTCACAATCACAACAAGGGAGAGACTAATACAAGGGAGTGACTTCCCATGACAGACACGGGAGCTACAGGAGGAGACAGACAAATGGTCCTGAGGAAGCAGAGAGGACATGCAGCTTCTTTACTGAATGACAGGAAAAGTCGGGGAACACTTCTGAAGAGGGGACAGTTCAGCCAAGCTTTCTCGCATGTGCAAAAGAAGAATATAGTGATGAATAATTAAAATGAGCCACATGATGGAAAAGACAATTGAGTTACCACCATTGGCATTAAATACCAAGGAACTCAAGACGGTTATGACAGGGAAACCAAGGCAATGGCTCAGTCAGTAAAGTGCTTGCCTTGCAAGTGTGAAGATGACAGTTTAATTCCCAGCTCCCATATTGAAAGGAAGGAAGGAAGGAAGGAAGGAAGGAAGGAAGGAAGAAAGAAAGAAAGAAAGAAAGAAAGAAAGAAAGAAAGAAAGAAAGAAAGAAAGAAAGAACAAAGGAAGGAACAGAGGAAGGGGGGAATGGTGAATTATGCTTTTGTAATCCCAATTCTTGGGAGATTAAGACAGGAGCATCCCTGAGGCTCACTGGCCAGCCAGCCTAACCTAACCAGAGAGGCACAGTGAAAGAGCCTGTCTCATAACAACCAAAATATCCCAGGTGAATGATGCCTGAGGAATGACACTCAAATCTGACTTCTAGTCTCCATCTGCACAAACATACATGCAGATACCCACATACACACTAACACATACAAATGCCAAAAAAAAATACTACAGTGAGATCACATATTTCTTAGCTTACACACCTCTATATAAACTTGCCTTGTCTTCCACAGACAGGGCACAGGCATCAGGAACCTACAGTGCAACTGTGACTCCCATGGTTTTTCCCTTGTCGTGAAACAGACCCACCTAGGCTAATCCATCAATGCAAACCACAGTGCACAGAACTGACCTCAGAACACTTTAATACAAAAGAATCTCCATGGTGCAAAGCATGAAAGTAAAAATAAAAATAAACCCTTCCCTTCTCAGTAAGGTTCCAGGGAGATGCTAAGCAAATATTAGTAATTTTTTTGGAAATTGTATTATTTTTCTCTTAAAAAAAAAAAAACCCTGCTATTTATTTGAAGATTAGAACCATGTTGTGAAGCTTGGAAGGTTATTATTGTAATGCATAACACAGCTCAATCCTAATCCTTAACGTTTAAAACACCTTTCATGGGAAAGGCCATCAGCATCTCCCCAATTCCCAAATCTTTCTAGCTATTTTGTAGCCATTTTTTATCCACTTGGACTTTAGAAAATAGACAAACACAGTTCTGTTCCCTTTACAACATGTTTATAAATTATGGCTTATTAATTGGTGACCTTTCTAAATTACTCCTCTTCCTCTGCTTTCTCTTACTCTCCTAGGTCCTGGGAGGCTATCAACAGCGTGAATACTATGTATAGATCCTCCCTTCCGGGAATACGATCACCCCTTACTGCTGTGTACTTTCCCCTAACAGGAAGGAGTCAGTATAAGATGAGAATTCTAGCCTAGCAGTGACAATCAGCCTAAGTATTGTAAGTATTATGGTGTACTGCATTTTCCCTAGGAAACAGCCCAGGTTTCTGCTGCTGTCGGTGGTGTTTCTCTGCACCACGGAGAGCAGGGAATATGCCACAGCCTGCAGCATCTATGTAGCACTGTGGCATCTGGGTATCTGTGCTAAAAGAACCATCAGTTCTTTTTTCACTTTGTCAAGATCACTGGCAAGGTTCCCATATGGGGACATCTTGCACATAGTCAGACTGGAACATTGTTGAACATTTAAAGGCATTTTTCTACTCTTGCAGAAGACTGGAGAGTTCAGTTCGGGAAGCCCAGGTCAGGCAGCTCACACATGTCTGTAACTCAGCTCCCATGGCTCCAATGCCCTCTTTGGCTTTTTACAGGGACCTGTACTAATGCGGCTTACACTCACACAGATACAAACATCCATATTCGTAGATAAAAATAAAAACCATTTCTTAAATATTAAATAAAACTTTTTGATAAGCCAATTGGATTGGGGATTGTCATTTATTATTTTACAACACAGCTGAGCCAATTTATATAAATGTGTGGGTTTTTTTTCTAACATCGGAATTTGTTGGTTTATTTTATGGCAGGGATAGAGAATGAATATACAGTTGTACAGTTTAATGGGTAATGCGCCAGGTAGATTGTGGAACATACCTTTTCAGTAAGAATAAACAACTGGAATGAATCTTTCCCAGTGGTACTTGGCAGTAGCAGGCCTCTCTTATACCAAGATCTGCTCTCTCACTAGTCAGTGCACCTTTAGCAAGCAAATGTTGCACTTTTTAAAAGATTTATTTATTTATATACTTATATAGCATTCTGCCTGCATTTGTTCCTATAGGCAGGAAGAGGACAGCAGATCTCATTATAGATGGTTATATGCCACCATGTGGTTGCTGGGAATTGAACTCAGGACCTTTGGAAGAACAGCTAGTGATCTTAACCTCTAAGCCATCTCTCCAGCCCCTGTGTTGTAATTTTCATAAGAGTAAACTCCGCAATAAAAAACGTTGTAGAGTTGCTGGACACTTCAAATTTTAAAACAAAGAGTCACAATCCAGTCCCAGATGTATAATACATTACCCATTAATGACAGTTAATGAATAAACAAGTAGGATGACCAAATGAGAGCGAAGATCCTGACACTGGCCAAGGTACAGGAACATCATGTTCCCTAAGCCTGAAGACTATTCTCCTCTAACCAGTTGTCTCTCTGTTGGCAGTCACAGCCAGCACTAGAACTGGTATCTGTCATTAATACCATGTATTCCATTTATTAAATTTATCTACAAATCTTTTCTCATGGCACTGGAGGCTGAACCAAGGACTCATGTGTGCTCAGCAAGCTGTCTGCTTCTGAGATGTACCCCTTAGCCTTCCTTTGCCTTTTTTTTTTTTTTTGTTTGTTTGATTGTTTTATTTTGAGATAGACTTTAGCTAAGCTGGCTGGCCTTAATCTTACTGTGTAACCCAGACTGGCCTCAAACCTGTGATCTTCCTGAATCATCTTCCCAGGTAGCTGTGGTTAGCCTGTGCCCACAGGCCCTACTTTTGCAAACCATTTAAAATCTACTTGAATTACCCAATGACACCATGGTTCTCCATCTCCATTCGTGTTTGGGCTTTTCTAATCAGATTGGGTAAATCTGCATACAGAGGATAAGCTCCATAATTCTGGAGGAAGAAAACTGAAATTCCAAAAGCTGTCTTCTACTGATTCATTCTGAAAGCAACCATTTTTTTTTTTTTATTATCCTTTCCCATGATGAGTTGTTGGGAGCCAGGCTGATCCAAGGCTTTCTCAGAGGCCCTGACTAAAGAACAAAAAATAATGCTAGTTCTGTTTCTTTGCCCAGGGACAGGGTTGACAAGGTCCATGCGGGGGCTGGGGTGGAGCCTTGAAGAGTTGAAGTTCTGCTTTGTGATGCTCTGACACCCACCTTCCCCGTGACGAGACTAGAACCATCACTCCCCAAACCACTGTATGCGTGGTCTGCAGTATGTTTGAGATATCCTCTGCACCCTTTCTGCAACACTGTTTGACCAGCTTCCTGCTGAATTAGTCCCAATGTTTGATAGCTTTCTGCTGACTCTGTCCCATTTTACACCCACAAACTATATACAAGAGGTTGTACTTCCTAACCAACTTTCTTAGCATAAGACAGAGCTTACATAAGAACTTCTGATCCCAAACTTCCCTATCTTCTTTATTTTGTGATCTCCTGTTTTTCCCCCCTCCTGTACCTGTCACTGAAGAATGACCTGCTGGTCCGAGTCAATGAGCAATTATCTATCATCTGGAATTTACAAGGCACGTCCACTGGTTTTAGAGTGAGAAAAGTTGGATAAATAAGCTCTTCCTATCTCTGAAAACGTGGCCATGCAATGGGGAGACCAAATCTATAAATAGTCATTCTTATTTTCATTGTTGTAACAGGATGTTGAACTTCTGAAGCATGACAAAGAAAGCTTGTGGATAGGTGGGTTGACATGGTTCTCATCTGACTATCTGAACTCTCGTTCATTCAAACTTTCCCACACAAAACTGTTATCTATGATGTTTGTCATTTCAATAAGAGAAGACAAAATATACTCATGAAGGGTTTTTGTTGTTGTTGTTCTTGTTATAGGCAAACATTATTTATTTACTCATTTTTATCAGTGAGTGAGTAGGTCTATCTAAGTAAATGCCACGTATAGAACAGGGTAACCGCAGAGGCCACAGATAGCATCAAATCCCTTGGTACCAGAGTTAAAAGACATAATAACACACCAGCCATGGGTGCTGGGAACATAACTCAGGACCTCTGCAAGAGCAGCAATTGATTGCTCTTAATTTCTGCTTCCTACCACATTGCCTGCCACTGGCTGCTATGTCTCCCTGCCATGATGGACTCTTAACCTCTGGAACCACAAGCCAAAATAAACACTACCCTCTATAAGCTGCCTTGCTCATAAAGTCTTCTTACAGTAACAGAAAAGTCACAAGTCTGGTTGGAAAGGAGAGATGTAAGCATGCAAGGTACAAGGTCATAGAAGCAGCTAATTCCAGGCTAAACCATAAAGGCTTGGGCACCTACCTGTAGTTGGCAATGCTAACAACATTTTTCTTGTTATTGTTTACTTTCATTTGTGGCATTTTTTTTTCAAATACAGTTCGCTTTTGTTGATTTCCCTTCCCTATTCATCTGCCCCCTATTGACATCCCCCAATAGCCTTCTTTCTGTTTTTATGTGACGCATGACATTTTCTCCTTGAGCTCTTCCCAGCATTTTTCACTCCCTTCTCATGGCCTCCTAAATAGTTTCATGGCCTGTACCCACACCCACTCCACTTATACTCATATATATGTATATGAGTATATATATGTGTGTGTGTGTGTGTGTGTGTGTGTGTGTGTGTGTGTGTGTGTGTGTAATTTTTTAAGGGCATAATTCACCACCATTGAGAAAAGTGCTGGGATTCATGTCAGGCTTGGGAAGTAAGAGAGATGGCATAAAACTGTAATTATTTGATGTTTACTTTTGATTGATAAAATAGATGAAGAATCAGAATCAAAGAGAACAAACATATAGGCCGTATCAGCATAAAAGTGTTGGGAAATGTGGAATTTGGGATCCATAGACAATGTAGATATGCATGCAAGGAGATCCTGGATGATAAAATATTAACAAAGCACAATTGAGATTCCTCGGCAGAGAAGAGATACTCACTTGAGAAATTCTTATTTGGGATCATAATCGGAAATGTCTTGAGAAGCGATAGTATTCTTGAAAAGCATCCAAATGGTTTTCTGAGTGGCATGGAAATGAACTACTGTGGGCTGGGATTTGGAAAGTGTCAAGGGAAAGGCAAGACATCTTTAATTTTTGACATAGTGTGGAGCGGAAAGAGATCTGTCAAAGGGAACTCTGAGGTTTTGAGTGAAGGTAATTGGAAAGATGGTAATGTTCTTCGAAGAGACAAGGAAATTGCAGAGTGAATCTTATTTGGAGCACAAGAGGCAGATTCACCTAAAGAGATGTCTGAAGGATGTTTCCTCTATTAACTTTCAATCTGGTGTAAATGGGCAAGAGGCCGTTTTTCATAATGGAGAAGTAGCCTTGAGAAAATGCTCTGACTGTCCAAATAGCCCTTCCTCCCCCCCTTCCAGAGGCATTCAATATGAAAAGAGTCTTGGTAACAGCAGGCTCATTTTCAGGTCTGGAAACAGAGATAGAGCAAAGATTTCCCCGAGTTAGGTCCTGTTAGCTTGGCAGGTGAGCTCCCACATCAGGGTGCAGGATATGGGGCTTCGGAATGCTGGGTAGCCCAGCCTTACATCGTCCTTGCTTTCCACAGCAAACCACCATTATCTGGGCAGCCCCACCTTACGTCGTCCTTGCCTTCTACAGCAAACCACCATTATTACATGGCTCGTTATTGAGTAAATGAACGTTTTCAAAAACATCAGTGTCTTCTCATCACAGATCAGAATTTTGGTTTATGCCCATTAACAGAGAAATAATTTTGATGACTAATTTTACACATATTTCTTTTGCTTTACGTGTGTGCTTAGAACTGAACTCAGAACTTCACACATGCTGAGTACATTACAAAGCACTGAGATATCCTTTCAGTCTCCGTACTGATTTCATAAAGGAAAAAATTATACACAAGTGTAAAGCATTATATACAATATTATACATACCAAGGGATGTCATCCAAGGGGTGAAGGCAGAATCATGTGAGTTTTTTTAATTTTTAATTTAAAAGTAGGAGTGAATAAATTCTTTAAAGGTATAATCAGGTGTGTCCAATCTTTTCACATTGTGACATTACATTGTCATCTATGAATTTTATATTGGATAAATGGGTAATCAACCTGGCGCTTTCTCAGACAACTAGGAATAGCACTTCCTCAAGATCCAGCCATACCTCTCCTAGGCATATATCCAAAAGAAGCTCAAGTACACAATAAAGACATTTGCTCAACCATGTTTGTAGCAGCTTTGTTTGTAATAGCCAGAAGCTGGAAATAGCCCAGATGCCCCTATTGTGGTACATCTACACAATGGAATATTACTCAGCAATGAAAAATAAGGAAATCATGAAATTTGCAGGTAAATGGTGGGACCTGGAAAGGATCATCCTGAGCAAGCTGTCCCAGAAGCAGAAAGACACATAAGGTATATACTCACTCATATAGACATGTAATATAGGATAAACCTACTAAAATATGTACATCTAAAGAAACTAATCAAGAGAGAGGACCCTGACTAAAATGCTCAATCCTCATCCCGAAAGGCAAAGAGGAAGGACATCAGAAGAAGAAGAAAACAGGAAACAAGCTAGGAACCTGCCATAGAAGGCCTCTGAAAGGCTCTTCCCTGCAGATTATCAAAGCAGATGCTGAGACTTATGGCCAACTCTTGGGCAGAGTGCATGGAATCTTATGTAAGAAGTGGGAAATAGTAAGATCTGGAGAGGACAGGAACTCCACAAGGAGAGCAACAGAACCAGAAATTTGAACACAGAGGTCTTCCCAGGAACTCATACTCCATCCAAGTACCATGCATGGAGATAACCTAGAACCCCAGCACAAATGTAGCCCATGGCAGTTTAGTGTCCAAGTGGATTACATAGTAATGGGAAGAAGGACTCCCTCTGACATAATCTGATTGGCCTGCTCTTTGATCACCTCTCCCTGATGGGGGGGAGCAGCCTTACCAGGCCACAGAAGATGACAATGCAGCCATTCCTGATGAGATCTCATAGACTAAGATCAGAAGGAAGGAGAGGAGGACCTCCCCTATCAGTGGACTTGGGGAGGGGCATGCGTGAAGAAGGGAGTGAAAGGGTGGGATCCGGAGGGGAGGAGGGAGGGACTTATGGGGGGATACAAAATGAATAAAGTGTAATTAATAAAAAAAATTTAAAAAATAAAAATAAAAAGACCATTAAAAAAAGTAAAAAAAAAAATCACAAGAAAAATTTCACAACATTTTAGCTACATTTATAATTTTGTGTGAGGCAATATTCAGAGCTATCCTGGAAAAGAACAGAGCAGGGACTGACAGCAGAAATGCTTTGAAATACAAAGTCAGGTGAGGCAGAAGTGCTCAGCAAGTGAAAACGTCGGGTGCCAAGGCTGACCTTAGTTCAAGCCCTAGAATCTACATGATGGAAAGGAAGAACTGAAACCTGTAACTTGTCCTGTCACCTCCATACACATGCCATGGCACTCACAGGCACACACACACGCACACAAATTTAATTTGAAAATTAAATAAAACATGAAAGAGCCCAAGAGCTAGTGTTCAGGCATCTTGCTTGATAGAGCAACTGAAATGTATTCAAGGTCTTCTGCAACAATATAGTAAAATGCTGAACCCTTCATCTCTAAAAGCTGTGATTTTTCAACAAGAACTTTCCCCCAACTGTTTTAATTATTTGAGTAATCTTTGATGAAGAAGAGTAAGAAATCAACCCACCATGTTCCCAGGAGTCTTACTATCCTTAAAGTCTGACCCTGACTTTTTGCAACAATAAATTTCCTTAATGATTTCTTTAAAACTCTTTCATGGAAAGTTACAGGGACCTTTTAAAAGGTAAGAAACAGTTACGAGAATGATGAGTGACAGATTATGCCAAGCAAAATAATCTGGACACAAAGAAAAGCAGTTGTAGACCCTCACTAATGTATGATCTCTAAAATATTTCATATTCCAAATACGCCAAGACGGAGAAGAAACCAAATCACCAACAGTGGGCATGGGGAGTGTTTGAGCATTCACACTAGCAAATGCACAGGAGAGGGAAGTCTAATTTATATCACAAAGAATATAGAAAATAAAACCATAACAAACTGTGAGTTGCTAAATGAGATTTTGTCACACACAAAGAAAAAAAAAGAAAGAACAGAAGGAAGGAAGGAAGGAAGAAAAGGGGGTAGAGAACAGAGAGAAGGGGAGGGCATCTTTCAGGGCATCTATCCTACTACATTCTGTTTGTAGTAGGATACTAGAAACACAGCTCAGGAAAAGAGGCCATCCCTTGAATTTGCAAGGCCCTCAGTTCAAGTCCCAGTTGTTAAACAAAAATGATGCAGACTCTAAGGAGGTGAGTATGTTATTTTTTTTCATTATAATGACCATTTCAATATCTATATATGTCCCATTTCTTAAAGTATATTTCTATATTTACATAATAAAGTGTATAGTCTAGAAAAGTTGGGGGTTCTTTGTGGTAAAATCTTTTTTTTTTTTCATAAAATCATGGGTTTTTCAAAAGAGAATAAATTTCATCCCTCAGTTCATAGGTAGAAACTGATAGTTTCAAAGAAGTGGATCCTGGTGGAGTAAGCCAGTAATCCTAACTACATAGGAGGCAGAGGCAGAGGCAGAGGCAGGATGCTCTCAAGTTCAAGACTGGGCTGGGCTACAAAGTGAGTTCAAGATCAGCCTGGGACAGGAGCCTACAGCAGAGGGCCCCTGAAAGACTCTACCTAGCAGTGTATCAAAACAGATACTAAGACTCATAACCAAACCTTCAGCAGAGTGCAGGGAATCATACGAAAGAAGGGGGAGTTAGTATGGCATGGAAAGGATAATAGCTCCACAAGGACCAAATATATCTGGGCACTGGGGTCTTTTCTGAGACTGATACTCCACCAAGGACCACATATGGATATAACCTAGAACCTTTCCTCAGATGAAGCCTGTGGTAGCTCAGTAACCAATTGGTTTCCCATAGTAAGGGGAACAGGGACTATTTCTGACATGAACTCAATGGCAAGCTCTTTGACCTCCCCATCTTCCAAGGGATGAGCAGTCCTGCTAGTCCACAGAGGAGGACTTTGCAGCCAGTCCTGAAGAGACCTGATAAAACAGGGTCAGATGAAAGGGGATGAGGTCCTCCCCTATCAGTGGACTTGGAAAGGGGCAGGGAGGAGATGACGGAGGGAGGGTTTGGGAGAGAATGAGGGAGTGAGATACAGAGTTAATAAAATGTAACTAATAAGAAAAATATAAAATTAAAAAAAATCAACCTGGGTACCTTAATGAAAGTCTGTCTTGAAATAAAAATAACAAAAAAGGCTGGAGATATAGCTCAGATATAGGTAGCATGCTCCCCTAGCACTGGCTTCAATTATTACAAAAACTAGTGGAATAATATCAGAGAAAAAGTGTGGAGGTCTGAACACACCCCAACCTCTTACTTAGGCTCTACTTCATCTATTTCTTCTGTCCAGGTTCTTGACAAGCACAGATTCTGTGTAGAGGACATTTGTCCTGCCCCAGTAACCAGGAGAGCTGTGTACCTTACCTGTCAGTCATGGGTTTATTCCTTGACAGGTAAGCCCTTAACACTCCTGTTCATGGTTCTGTTTTTCCTTGAACAGGAAGCAAAATATATTTTTCTAACTGATGATAGTTTCATTCCATGAATAAATACTCCCTCAAATTGTTTACTCAAATTAACTTTAAAAGTATGTTGGCTCAATGTTCTGCAAAGACTGTGCCCACAGCCAAGGGAATCTTCTCCAGCGTGGTCCTCATGTCAGTGATGTCTGCCTGTTGCTGAGGGTCCATTTGCTGCCTTTCTCTGTAACGTGGACAGAATCTATGCTGTCATCGTTCCTCTTAATGATTTTCACTTTGGTAGGGGCAGAAAACAAAGTGTTTCTGAAAATACACAACAAATGGAAATGATATGAACAACCTCACAGAAATAACGAGGCCTGTCTGCTTAACAGTAATGCAAAGCTAAAAAGGGAAGAGGGCTGTTATACTGATCTGCTAAGACAGTGCAGGAGAAAAACTGTGTAATACTTTGCAAGAAAATGAATTGTTAAAAGGAGATAAAAGGGGTGAGGAAGTTGGTCCTGTCATTAGTAAGCGTGAATAACTGAATTTGGATCCCTAGCACTCATGAAAAAGGCTTGCTATGAGCTGGGCATGGTGGTACATGACTTCACTTGGAAGGCAGAAGCAGACGGATTTCTGTGAGTTCAAGACCAGCCTGGTCTCCAAAATAAATAAATAAATAAAATAAAAACATAGAAAGAAAGAGAGAGAGAGAGGGGGAGGGAGGGAGGAAGGAAGGAAGGAAGGAAGAAAGAAAGAAAGAAAGAAAGAAAGAAAGAAAGAAAGAAAGAAAGAAAGAAAGAAAGAAAGAAAAAGAGCTTATTTTGTCCTGTAATTCCAGTGCTGGGAGCCACTGATCAGCCAGAATAGCCAATCAATGAGTGAGCTCCTGGTTCAGAGAGAGATCCTGTCTCAGAAATAATAATAATAATAATAATAATAATAATAATAATAATAAGGTGGAGATGACTGAGGAAGACATCTGATGCCAAGCGCTGGCCACCATGTATGTGCACAAGGTCATGCAGCACACACAAACACAAACAAAGGAAAAAAGTCAGGAATTAAAGGTAATGCTTTAAGAGAGAAGCTTGCTAAAGACAATGGAGGTTTACACGCCAGTACAAGAATCGGGGAGAGGAAAACATAGATGCCTTTGAAAAGAAGCACAGAGAGAGGAGGGCTTAAGTTTTCATTAAAATTCAATACGGCAATGGATATCTTATGGATTTATATCCAGATTAATTAAGAGCACAGAAAGGCCATTAAAGTTATGAAGGAAGGGTCTTTTATCTTCTGAGATGCGGAAGGTAGAACATTGATGATGCCACTGGAGAATTTGAAACAGAGAAAGAAAAACTTTCAAGGAAAGTGTTCTTTCTTTGCTGATATCAGTAAAAGAGATATCATGAAGAAGAGACTGGAACTCGGAAAGGGGCAAAGAAGAAAGAGAGATCATGGAGCTTCTGGAGAAATACACTAGGAAGAGGTGGTCTCCAGTCAGATGGGGGCAGTTTTATTTTAGCTGCTTTCCTCCTGCAGTGATGAAATGCCGTGATCAAAAGCAGCTTACAGAAAAAAAAAAAAAGTTATTTGCGCCTCCAGTTCCAGGGGAAGAATCCAAAATGACAGCAAGTAGCAGGTTCAGGAAATTGCCTGATCACATTTCATCCACAAACAGGAAGCAAAGAGAAAAAAAAAATGGAGGAAGCAAGGAATGGCTATAAATCTTTAAAGCTCATTGTTTATTTTACAAAGTACGTTATATTTGAAAAAGTTATCTATGTATTGGCGTGGTGACATTCACATGCCATGGCCCCCATGCAGAGAACAGAGGACAGCCCACAGGAGTCTTGGTTTTTCCTTCCATCATATAGGCTCAAGGACTAAGCTCAGGTCATCAAGCTTGGCAGTGGACACCTTTACCCACAGAGCCATCAATCTGGTCCCCAAACGCCAGTTTTGAAAGATTTCAAGTAGGATTTTGGTGAAGAGTAGAATGTTGGAGAGTTAATATAAAAAATAGAATTTTAAATATCATGAAGAAGCACTCATCATCCAAGAATATGTAAATTATAACAAATAATACAACAGAGGCATCTTTGAGATTCAATTAGATAAACATCTAACAAATGTATGTAATAAATTGTCTGATTTAAAATAGTCTTCAAACCTTGCGCAAATGTTTTTGATGAGCAACCAAGCAAGCTAGGATGATTGATGTATGCATATAAATAATTTATGACAATTCAGCTATATTTACAATTCAGAGGACTGTGAAGTTTTCCCAAGAAGCTGACAGAAGATGAAGGAAAAAGTTTCAGATGGAGCTACTTAAAATAACCTGCTCTAACTCCAAACACAGTTTCCATGTAACTAAATAGATATTTTTCAAACTATCTTCCATGTTTACATCTGTTATTTTGATGTAGTAGTATCCCAAATATGAGATTTTAGGAAGTGAGTTTATTATTATTTTTTTAATTTTAGGGATGAGTAAAATGAAACAACAAATTAGTTATGAATTCAGCAAAGACCAAAGAGATGTCATCAGAAAAGAACAGCTTTTGAATTGTTTCCTTTTGTTCTTGCTTGTGTTCATATTTCATGTTATTTTTTTTAATTCCAACTCATATCTTCTAATTTCTTCAGCTATGAGCATGTATGGGTAGCTAATTGTTTTTTTAACACTCAAATTGTACTTTGTAATAGCCAAGACAATTTCTTCATGGGAGTGCCTTAGCATTCCTGATAAATGAGTGCTGTACTTACATGTTTTTATTATATAAGTCAAAGCAAAACCAATGAATTTCAATTCAACCTTTCCTCAGCTAACTTCACTATGTTCGTGTCACCTGAAGTCCCCAGCATCTCCATCTATGTATCTATGTATCTATGTATCTATCTATCTATCTATCTATCTATCTATCTATCTATCTATTTTTGTTGCTCCTCATTGACCAGTGTACTCCTGCTTTGCAGTTTTCATAAGCAGTGCATGGAAGCTAACGAAATCCAAGGGAACAAGGATCCTGACACTGCTACATTTGCCTAGCATGAGCTGTTTCGGGTAATGAGAAAATCTCATTAATCATAACAGCCTGCCCTGCATCATCATGAACAAATGAGTTGACCCTGGTTTGATCCTGTCTTTCAAGCAGACAGGTCATTTCAAACCTAAACTTATGGAAGCAAGAGAAGTAGATATTGCTATAATTGAATAGCTAAATTGACAGAGAATAGAATATGGAATAAATTAGGATGCAGCTGATGGTAAGAACCAAATTTACCCTGACACCAGAAGCATAGCATGAAGAAAAGCACTTACATAAAACATGCCATCAAACCACTGACAAATGTTCAACCACACTTTAGAGGTTATCTTTCCAACACTTAGTAACAGTGATAGAGAAAAAAAATTTAAGCAAACTTCAGTCAATGGGAAGATTATACATGATACAATTTATTAGCAATTAATAGCAGTTGATAATTACTATTTGCAGAATTACTCTCTACATAAATGATACTGAACCTGTAGTCTAAAAAAACATAAAGGAGATAACCTGGTCAAAATGGATTTGGGTAAACAATGGCTATAGTCAAAATCTTGAAGATAAGGAGCTGGAGAGATGGCTCAGCAGTTAAGGGTGCTGGCTGATTTTTTTTTTAAGAAGAACTGGGTTTTGTTCCCAGAACCCTCATGGTTGTCTACAACTGTCTGCAACTCCAGTTCTAGGCATTCTACAACCAAACCTTCGGCAGAGTGCAGGGAATCATATGAAAGAAGGGGAGTTTGATGTGGAAAGGATAGGAGCTCCACAAGGACCAAACGTATCTGGGCACAGGGTCTTTTCTGAGATGGACACTCAACCAAAGACCATGAGAGGATAAAACCTAGAACCTCTGCTCAGATGTGACCCGTGATAGCTCAGTAATCAATTGGTTTCCCATAGTAAGGGGAACAAGGACTATTTCTAACAGGAACTCAATGACTGGCTCTTTGACCTCCCCACCCCCCAAGGGAGGAGCAGTACTGTTAGGCCACAGTGGAGGACTTTGCAGCCAGTCCTAAAAATACCTGACAAAAGGGAGTCATATGAAAGGGGAGGAGGTCCTCACCTATTAGTGGACTTGGAAAGGGGCAGGGAGGAGATGAGGGAGGGAGGGTGGGACTGGGGAGGGAATGAGGGGTACAACTGGGATACAGAATTAACAAAATGTAACTAATGAGAAAAATAAAATTATGGAAAAAAATAACTTCTGTGTGCACTAGACATGCACATAGTTCACACACTAAATGCAGATAACACACATGTAAGCATAAAATAAATAAATATAAAATAGCTTTCAAATAGAAAAACTTAGATAAAAATGGAAGTAATAAAATTAACACCAGTGTCCCTGAAAGATGCTGAATGATAGCCAAAGTGAAGGCACCAACCAGACACTGAGTAAGCAGAGGTATCGAGGGATTAAAAAATTCCAACCTCTATTTCTACCCAATAACTGAGTAATGTCCAGTTCCTCACAAGCGACACTGTGCAAGAGCCCATAACTCAGCCTGGCATGTCTGTGCTGTGTGTGTGTGGTGTTGAGTGTGTGTGTTGGGGGGGTTAGGTAGATTCAAGGTCATTCTCACAGCTGCAAGTGATGAGACTCAGAATGGCTTGCTGTTGGCTTGGGCATAAGAATGGGAACTGCAATGGGGTCCATGCAACTGGACCGGTCATCTAGGTGGACTGTGGGAGAAAACATTAGCAGCTAGAAGCCAGAAAGGCAGAAAAGAAGCAGTATCTGCAGGGAACAATCAGGAATTCTTCTCTGGGCATGGTAAGTTAGTGCTGCATGATCTGCTTACTAAGCAGTGAAGTAAGTAGATCAGGTGTTAGGCATAGATATGGGACCATGAGTATGGGGAAGCGCTCTTGGCTGAAGAGATTAGATCATCCGTAGAGAGCAAAGGGAAGCAGATAAAACCCACAACAAAGCTGGGGCACCCCAAAAAGTGAGGATCAGCAGAGGACTATAAGGAACAAGTAGTAGTAATGAAAGAGTTCAAATCTATAAAGACAGATCCATAACTACCTTGTTTGTCATTATTTGAGCTCGTTAGTGACTTGTAAGGGGTTGCTGGGTAGTGGTAAACTACTGAGAGCTCGCTGAACGGTGTGTGTGTGTGTGTGTGTGTGTGTGTGTGTACTTGACTACAAGTGTGTACTAGCATATTTGGAAGTAAGAAGCAGACACTCTTCTTCAACTATTTTTATGGGGTAGACTGGCTGATCAACAAGCTACAGAGATCTTGCTGACCTATCACTGGGCTTTCACACATTTTGTCACCACATCTGGATTTCACGTGGGTGCTGGAGACGAGAATTCAGGGCTTCACCCTTAAACGTGAATAAAAAAAAAAATGAGCAGTGAATCTTCCACATCACCTCCAGGATCCTATTGTAGTTTTAATCTGCAGTGCCCTCCATGGACTCATGTTTTGACTGTGAGGTCTCCAACCCTCAGCGATTTTGAAGGCTGTGGAGAATTTAGGAGGTGGGGTCGTGAAGGGGAATGAATATAGGTCACTGGGTTATAACCACCCCTAATTTGGGCCACGGTCTCTGCTTCCTGTGTGCCACCATGTGACCGGCTACTACCTTATGCTTCTGCTGTGACAGAGAGCTGTTCTATCGTGCCTTTGCCGCTGTGATGGACTGTAATACTCTGTAACCAAAACACAAAAATTTTTCTTTCACTTGTTAAATTTCTTCTATCAGGTATTCAGTCACACTAGCGGAAAAGTAAAGAGACTCTGACCAAGAAAGCGTCAGATTGAGATCCAGCCCTGAACAGTTTGACATCTGGAACAACTAGCTCTTAACAGTTGTCCCCACCTCAGGACAGCCTTCCGGTAAGATACTCGGTGCTTCTGATGTAACCATGTTCCTGAAAGGCAAAAGAAGTTGTAGGAACATGTGAAAAAAAAGCCCTGTGTGTCAGAACCTTTTATCACCAAAAGAGACAGAAGGCTTAACAAGAAAGAGACAGGGTCCGCCATGGCTGGGGAGGCGCTACAGCAGGAGCAAGAAGATGCTCTCACACTGCAGCTGCAGACAGGAAGCTGAGAACACACAGGCCTACTCCAGGAAGCTCCACCCCTGTAGCTTCCATAATGTTCTCAAATAGTTCCGCCATCCGGGGACCTCCTGTTCAGCTACATTAACCTGTGGGAGACATTTTTCACATTCAGACCGCATTGTGGATGCACTGACATTTCCATGAAGCAAATGAAACTTTGACTTTATGATTTAAAAGAAAAGGAGCACAGAAGAACCTTACACTGTCCTTTTCCTGCCTTGTTCTAGCAGGAAAAAACTGCTTATCAGCGCCACCTCCTTTCAAATAGAAAAGTTCCATTTAAATCCTTGTGGGTTCAATCTTTACTCAAAATTTGCTTCTGCTTTCTACGTAATTATCATTGTGTTACATTAAATCAGTTAATTTTACTATATCAATTTAAAACTAAGATGATTTCATGCAGAAGAATTTCATTTCTTGGAAAATTAAAATAAAAAAGGGAGGTGTCACTGAAGTGTCTGTGTCTTCTTGTCAAGAACATTTTAATGATGAGAAATGTTGAAGGATTTCTGGAGAGTAAACCTTGCCAAAACTACCAGACAACTCTACCGCCTTCATCACGGCCTATGCCAACCATCCACCAGGAAGAACAATTGCTCTGCCAAGTGAGTGACATGAACTAGCGGGTAGGTTCCTTTCCTCTGTCAGTTAAGAACGAAAAGTTGAGAAGGCAGCATAATGCAAGCAAGGGTGTTTGTCGACAAGGGTTACAGACTTTTCTGGAGAAGAAGGCGCCCACAGAGCTGGGCAGAGCACCGACTCTAAGGAGAGTGAGTTCATTCCACCTGGTGATCCCCTCCTTCCTTCTTCCTGCTGGCTTCAAGGTGCCTCTGCAGCCCTCGAGAGCAGTGGCTAGGTCTCTGTCTCTGTCTACAAGAAATAGTGGAATTGTCGATAGACTAGGGTAAGGCTGGGTACCCGCACTCTTCTTCTGGGTGGTGTGACACGTACACAGGCCCTCCAAATCTGAGAGAAAATGGGATACATCTCAGGAAAAAAAAAAAAAGATACTGCCACAAGGGGGTGGGGGAAGAAACCTCACTGCCTATTGCTGGAATGGAATCATCATAAAAATCACCAACCGAGGTTTCTAGTATTCTCTCTTCTACCATCCAACCAGCTTGCTCCAGTGCTTGCAGTCATCACCAGAGAGAAGGTACTCTCTTGAAATAAAGGGCAAAGGCCATTTTTCTCTACAAAGAGACAGGACAGCCCAGGAATAACATGTTAGAGACACTTTATATAAACCATTAATCAACTATACAGATTAATTCAATCTTTAGGGCAGATCCCTCATTTCCTAAATGGCTTTTAAAATTCCCGGTTCTACACTTTGGAAATCAAATTGCCACTTTCTCCAAAAATTAGAAATAGCGCTTCCTCAAGATCCAGCTATACTACTCCTAGGCATATATCCAAAAAACACACAAGTATACAACAAGGGACATTTGCTCAACCATGTTTGTAGCAGCCTTATTTGTAATAGCCAGAAGCTGGAAACAGCCCAGATGCCCCTCAGTGGAGGAATAGATACAGAAATTGTGGTATATCTACACAATGGAATATTACTCAGCAATAAAATCAAGGAAATCATTAAATGTGCAGGTAATTGGTGGGAACTGGAAAAGGTCATCCTAAGTAAGGTAGCCCAGAAGCAGAAAGACACACAGGATATATACTCACTCATAAGTGGATATTAGATATATAATATATGATAAACATACCAAAATCTGTACACCTAAAGAAACTAATCAAGAAGGAGGACTGTGGCTAAGATGCTCAATCCCCATTCAGAAAGGCAAAGAGAATGGACATCAGAAGAGGGAGAAAACATGGAACAGGACAGGAGCCTACCACAGAGGGCCTTTGAAAGGCTCTGCCCTGCAGGGGTCAGAGCAGATGCTGAGACTTAGAGCCAAACTTTGGGCAGAGTACAGGGAATCTTATGAATGAAGGAGGAGATAGTAAAACCTGGAGAGGACAGATCCAAAAAATCTGGGCACAGGGGTCTTTTCTGAGACTGATACTCCAACCAAGGACCATTCATGGAGATAACCTAGAACCGCTGCACAGATGTAGCCTGTGGCAGTTCAGTGTCCAAGTGGGTTCCATAGTAATGGGGACAGGGACTGTCTCTGACAGGAACTGATTGTCTGGCTCTTTGATCACCTCCCCCTGAGGGGGAAGCAGCCTTACCAGGCCACAGAGGAAGACAATGCAGCCAGTCCTAATGAGACCTGATAGACTAGGATCAGAAGGAAGGAGAGGAGGACCCCCCTATCAGTGGACTTGGGGAGGGACATGGGTGGAGAAGGGGAAGAAGGGTGGGGTTGGGAGGGGAGGAGGGAGGGAGCTACAGAGGGGATACAAAGTGAATAAACTGTAATTAATAAAAAGAAAAAAAAACAAAAAACAACAACAAAAAAATTCCCAGTTCTAAATATCATGAAGGTGGGGATCCAGTTTCCTATATAGGAAACTTTAAAGGCACATTCATACCATAGTAGGCCCCTCCCTTGCTTACCAGACTCTGGTATTCGATGTGAATTCTACCACCAGCATTCCTTGTTTCTGGCAAGATATAGACACTCCATGGGTGCGTGAGTCAGTTGTAAGTGTGTGTGTGTGTGTGTGTGTGTGTGTGTGTGTTTCCTATTAGTTTTATGTCCCTAGAAAGCCCTAAAATTCAATTAATAAAAAGTATGGAAGAAAATAGGTTCATGTGTTCCAGGGTTTAAAATGTGTTCATCCTTGAGGGTCCGTCATCCCAGAGTGGATTGTAGGATAGAATCTACAAGAAACAGGAGGCCTGTGCTTGGGTCATCATAATCTACTGTGAGGCTGCTGCCTCTGAATTGCATTGCATCCTTTTCCAGCATTGCATCCTGGAAGGAAGACAGAGGCTTACCCGATGCTCAAGAAACTTAATAACACTTGAAGGACAGGAAACTAATGAGATTTACAAGGTTCACGAGGCTCCCCCTTGAGGTCATAGCAGTATCAGCAGCATGCAGCTGCAATAGTAGAGGGACTTTTCAGGGTACCTGCCTGTAAATTGCAGGGAGCTGCAATCACACAGCCTTAAGCGTCCTCACCTAAGCTGGGGTGGGCAGTAAAACATGAAACACCCATGCTCCATGAGTGAGCGCCATAAACCGGTGGGTTGGCTAAGTTAGCTGTGAGTGGAACTGTTTCCTTGGCCAGCCACTTATCTGGGATGAACAGGTGTCTGTTGTCTCCCCCCCGGGGGGGGGGAAGTCATGCAATACACTGAGACAGACAGAATGGAACCCAGGTGTGACTGTGAGCTGTGTGCCCATTCTTCTCACGTATTCCACCTCACACCGGAGAAATCAAAGCCCTCAGGGGACCCCTGGGCTTCTCAGTATCCAATGAGGAGACACAGCAGGAGTGAAGAAACACAAATACTGAGCCCAGTGGCAGTTGCTCTTCTCCTTCCGGCACGTGTCAAGTGTCGCTGTGTGGATGAGAAGAGCAAGGTCAGGTTTTCCTGTTTTGTTTTGTTGTTGTTGTTTTCCTCTATAAAATGCTAGGCTACTGCAGGAACATTTATTATTTCCCGAGCAAAAATATAGTACTGTCAAATAAGTGTCAACTTTCTTTCATCCCGATAGGCAAAGACTAAAGGCTGGGGAAGACAGAAAAGTGAGGCTTACGGCTAGAGGGAGGGTAAACATCACTTTCTGCCCAGTAACTGCACTGAGGACCAATCCCAGCTCTGCCTCACCAGAAGAGAAAATTCTGAAACCCAGCATCAAATTGGTTATTTGCAAAACGCTTAGATATTTGGAGAGCAAAGGAATTTACAGGAGAACGAGCACGAGCCTCCACTCGGGACACGCTCTGCTGATTTGCGTTTCCGTTTACAGAAGTGAAAATTCTAAATTGGGCTCCAGCTGCATTTGGCGTTTCGTCTTCAAATTAAACTGCTCCGGTGCCTCACGGAATTGTAGTTAATACATGGTGATTTCAGAGGTAAGCTTGACGCCCAGGCACACTGGAGCGGAGCTAATGAAATAAAGCGATTATGGCGTACATTGAGTGGATTAAGCTGGGTAATGCAGCCGTGTTAGGTTGGGGGGGCTTCCTTCGGTTCTGTTAAGATTGGAGAGTGTGACCCCCATGCCCCAGAATGACTGGATAGGAAGGCCTTCAGTAAAGAGGTGGTTTGCTAAATTTGGGGAAATGCAGAACTTCAGTCGAGAATTTTATACCCAAAGGACTGACTCGCTTTAATGGGAAGTAGAGTCTAAGATGGTCCTTGAGTCGCTGTGATCTGTTTGGCTTATGCTTCTTCCTATGAGTAGCATTTGGGTGCTCGCAAGAAGACTTAGTGGGTAAGGGCGCTTGATCGCCAGCTTGATGGCCTGACTTGGATCCTGGGAAACCCACATGATAGAAGGAGAAAATTTTCTCTCTCAAGGGTTTTTTTTTTTTTTTTTTTTTTTTGACCCCACACAAGTCCCATGCATGCCTATGCACGCACTCAACTGAAGAAAGAAAAATCGGCTTCACAGATCTATGAGCCATTTGTCAAGAAAAGGGATGGTCCCTGCTATAGGCTCACTAGGGGCCTGTGGTGGAACTTTACATTTAACTGTCACCCATTGACACTGGCGCTGTGCAAGTACAGTTCTAAACCACTGAATTCGATGACTTGAGGCTGGTATTCTATGACCAAGCTTACAAGAGAAACTGTGTCCTCCACATGTCCCTAAGCCTCCTCCTATACAGCAACTTCCTGGATTCATCAGCTTTAGCAATGGCTTTCTTAACTGAAGAGCATAAGCTAATTATGAAGACTGTAGCTTGAGTTCTGCTTCTCAGGGTTAGAGGGCTCAAAGCTATGTCTTTGTTTGCATAAATACGTTTTACCTGCTTCTCGGCATTCTTAACAGAGGGCGAACAGGCATGGACCTCAGCTAGTAAAAGCACAGCAAGCCATCGCCATTCTCTTTCCACAGAAAGCACCTGACCACCAGGCACCACAGTCTGACCTTTTGCCCAAACCCTAAATTTTTACCATGAAGAGAGAAGGCTTTTGGAAGGCAGCTCCATCATGAGGATGACAAGGGAGATGGAGACATCAACCACAATAAAAAAAATGAGAAAGCCTCATTACCCCTTTCATCTGGTGAGGACCCAAAAAGAATACAGCCATCCCTGGAACTAGAAACTGAACTTTTATCTGAACCTGAACACCTACGTCTCCAAAACAATGAGAAAAAAAAAATCATCTTTATAAACTATCTGGCCTATGGTACAGATAGTCTTAAGTTGTCAGAATAACTTAAGGGGACTAAGATCCCAAAACAAGAATGAATTGAGCACGTACCTTAAATATACTGATAACGTGCACCCTCTACCCATCAAAATATTAATCTCCTAATATCTACATCCTGTCAAGCCCAGTCTGGGGTAGCCCGGAAAAAGTTTTTCTTCTGCACCAACCAAGTATACTTTTAGTTACCTTTTTTAGCTTAGTTAACAGACCTACATACAGAGAGAAGTTGGCAGGGAGAGAGGAGAGAGAGAAAGATAAGAGAGAAAAGAGAGTCAATCAGTCCTTAAGAGAGAAAAGAGAGTCAATCACTGATGGGCTCAGTTCTCCCATCAGTGATTCAGAAGACCAAAGTGTCACCATGAAGAAGGCTGACTAAACCCGAGTCTGTGGGAACTTGCACCATTTGTAAAGCAGATTTACAAATGGCTCCAGCTTTGCTTCCTTACACAAAAGCCTCCTGACCAGGCATGGCATTCCTGCCCTGGGGGACCAGAGCTGGGAATGGATGGAGTTGTGTCAGACAGAATAGAGAATGGACAACAAGCCTGACTCCAGATATTTGAGACTCAGACATGGAGCTGGTACCTCCAATTACACCCCACCCAAACACAGAGGCTGTACTGGCTAGTTTTATATCAACTTGACACAAGCTAAAGTCGTCTGAGAAAAGGAAACCTCAATTAAGAAAATGCTTCTGTAAGATCAGGCTGTAGGCCACTTTGAAAGTCAATCTAGTGATTTCTCAGAAAATTGGGAATCACTCTACCTCAAGATCCAGCTATACCACTCCTGGGTATCTATCCAAAGGATGCTCCACCATGCCACAAGGACACTTGCTCAACTATGTTTTGCTATTATAGAAAGAGACACAGACCAGGCTAGTTCTGATCTGGTCAATTTTGTGACAAGCTTGAGTTTTCTGAGGAAACCTCAATTAAGAAAATGCTTCCCAAAGATTTTACTGGAAACAAGTCTGTGGGGTATTGTCTCCAATTAGACTAATAGGGAAGGGTGCACCCCACGGAGGGGGGGGGAGTTGCCTCCTCTGGGCAGGTGATCCTGGGTGTTATAAGAAAGCAGGCTTAACAAGCCCTGAGATGCAAGCCAGCCAACAGCACTCCTCCATGGCCTTTTGCTTAGTTCCTGTCTCCAGGTTCCTGCCCTGCTTGTATTCCTACCCTGACTTCCCAAAGTGAGGAAGTGCTAACCTGGTTGTGTAAGCTGAAACAAACATGTTCATCTTCAAGTTGCATTAGGTTTTGATGTTTTTATCACAGCAATAAAAGCCCAAACTAAGACAAGCCTTAAAGTTAATAAATATATAATCAAATACTAGCTCAGTTTTCTGATCTTCCCGCCTCTACCTCCAAAATCCTAGGATGAGAGAATGTAGCTAGCTTCTTAAGTCTTTTCTGTTTAGCACTGACTTGCAATGGGGAGGCTGCTCTGGCTGGGAATGTTCAAATCTTCATACACAGGGAGAGAGAGAGAAAGAGAGAGAGAGAGAGAGAGAGAGAGAGAGAGAGAGAGAGAGAGAGAGAGAGATATTCTGCCATGTTTGTCAAACTTATTCCTTGGCTCAGTTCTCCCATCAGTGATTCAGAAACAAATCCAACACACTAAGAGGCCATGAAAAGTTGTCAGAGAAAAACTGTCTCCAAAGACTGAGCATTAACAGATTTTTACAGTTACCATTATAATATGCTCAGTTACTATTACAACACACATTTTTTGGATATGTACGAGTGTGACTGTGTGTGCGTGTGAGTGTGTGTGCGCGTGTGTGTTTGCATGTGTGTTAGGTGTGAGCTCACGGAAGCCGGATGTTCATGATGAGTACCTTCCTTGATCACTCTCAACGTTTACACTGAGGCAAGGTCTCTCAGTGAACCCTGAGTACTCTGATTTGGTTAGTCCTGTTGTGTGGGGTTTTCCTCCTGGCCCAAAGCTTCTGAATAACAAGTCATGTGACTCATTGAATATGCACAAATACCGAGCCACATATTTAGGCTCTTCTCTTTCTATCTCATAGTTTATAATAACCCATTACAGTAATCCACATTCTGGTATATGGTTGGTTACCTCTGCTCAGGTACCATGCACCTGTCCTCACATTTTTCCAGCTAAATCTCATGCACTTGGCTCTCCCCTAAAATCCTTTCTCTCTGATGGATATCCTACCTCCTATTTCCTGCCTAAGCTATAGGCCGTTAGATTTATTATTGACAGGCAAAGTTTTTATACAGACGCAGGATATTCCCAATAAGTCCAGGTAGCCAGCTTACTGCAGTAATCTCCTTCTGCCTCCTGAGTGTTGGGATGACGGGTGGGCTGCCATACCCACCAAGCACATATGTGGGTTCTGAGGACCTAGTCCCCTGTTCTTACAATTGCACAGCCAGTGCTCTATCTGCTCAGCCACCTCTTCAGCAATATGTATATATGTGTGTGTTTATACACATTTATGATTGTAATTTCAAGTTATTTTCCATAGTAGCTGCACCATTATACAAATAACATTTTAAAATATCTACCATGAATATTTAAATTCAAATAATTCCTTTTGCTGTCATGATTTACAACATTCTTCAAATCATGAAAATATTTCACATGATATTTTCCTCCTGTTATCAAAGAGAAAAGGTAGCAGAAATATCATTTGATATACAAATATACACTTGTGACTCAAGGGTAAAAAGCACTGACTGCTCTATCAGAGGACCAGAGTTCAGATCCCAGTACCCATATCCAGTGGCTCACAAATACCTGTAATTCAGTTTTCAAGGGAACCAACACTTTCTTCTGGAATCAGGACATACATGTACATACACACACACTTAAATAACAAAAATTGTTTAAAAAATCAGTTTATAAATATATGCAAATGTTATGGCTGTGTCTATAAGCATTCTAGAATAGCTGAAGTAACAAAAAATTACACAGTAAACCATATGACCTGCAAATTAACAAAACATAAAATAGTATAAGTCAGTTTCTAAAAAAAAAATAGTTCACTTGAATGTTAGACATGATTAAAATGAGTTATCACTCTAAGTCTTAAAAGCACGCCTAAATTTCATTACAAATCCATTAACAAATTTTAAAATAATGAACAATATACATTACTAAGCATTGTCAAACCATTTGTTTTCTAATTAGGTCAACTTGTATCCATTTCTTTAAGAGATAACAGAATTTCTTGGTTCTGTTTGAGTCTGTTCAGCACACAGGAAGACAGAATTCATACCCACTTCTGACTCATTGCCAGTATCATTAATTTCAATTGTACTTGTCATATGTTGTCAAATATCAAATCCAAATATTTTAATTAAATGATAGTATCATTTTAACTGTCTTAATAAGTGCTCTAATATCAATTATAATTTTAAAATTGAAATATTGGTGTCTTGATACTCCAAGAAAAAAAATATAATAATATTAGAAAGCTAGTGTAGGTTAAAACTGTATATGATAGCCATTCTACTGTATTAACACAATGGCTGTCTCTTCTGTAATCTTCAGTACTCACTACAGCAAAGCTTATGTCAAGGTGTTGAAGGAACTTGAATATTTCACACTGAGATGTCACAAGAAGTCACTCACTGTAAAGCTTCCATCCTCATCTTAGATAGGACTTAAATGAAGCATTATTCTTTATGATTAAAATCTGCTAAAGGCTGTTGATGGTTCTATATCTCACATACAATATTAGTACCTGGCAACTTTTCCCACCAGACCAACACTTGCTATCACTCTAAGACAATCCTGACTACCAATCAACCTGGTATTAAAGTCATCAAGAATTTAGCATTTCAGCCTGCTAGGTAGGATTTGGGCAAAGATCCATTTCTGGAGTTTCTTCAGTTCTGACAATTGGACCATTGGCATCAGGGGCAAGGGAGGCTGAAATGCCAGTCAAAGGCTGGGCAATGGGGCAGTCCCAAGCATGATGAAATGCTAAGTCAAAAGGGGCTGGCTCCCTGGCATTAGCTATTATCTTGGGCATCTGCTTACCTGAAATGGAAACTAATATTGCAGCAACTGGGCTAAAAGCGATTTTCTCTAGTGAGAAAAAGGATAATAGTTCTCTTTGGCTTACTATCTCTATATCCCTGAAGGGACCCCCATTCATTTTGATTTTTATCTTTGGGCCTTGTATTTTAAATTGCTTGGTGGCTCTCATGAAAAAATGTTTGGGAGCAATACACTAATGGTACTCAGATGCCATTGTAAAAAGGTAAATCTATAGAATACAAGGGGTCATATCTGGAAGACCCAAGATTGGGTCTTCAAATGATCATGGGAAAGGGGGAAATGAGAGACTAATGGATTAAAAATCAGCAGCTATTAATATTTAAGGCCTGAACTAGCTGGATGGAGAAGTCCAGGAATGCCCTGAGGGGAAGAACCACCTTACTGCATTCTTTTCCCACCCACTAGAGATGCAGTTGCTAGGAAACTGGCCCATCCCCCTAGGGAGGGACACCAGATCATTAATGGTCTGGGGACCTTCCTATAGCCAGTCAATTCAAAATGTAGCATTTTGACAAATAGATGCTTGCCAGGCAGGAATCACCCTTGTCTTGGGCATGCTGGGAGGGACCAGAATCTTTAAATGACCCAACTAACCTGAGCACGGGGCTCTCGGCTCTCACCTCTTCGGCCATGGGGCGTGTGAGCCCAAGCTGCAGCTTGTAATGATTTATAGTAAAAGAACCTCATGTATTTACAAAAAAATAAAAATAAAAAATATAAAATCATCAAGGATGACCCACCTCCATCTTCACTCAAGAGCTTCCACTTCCATGTTTGATGTTTCCTGCTAAGCTGACCTTAGCAGATGATTTAGTGTCCTCAAAATCACATGCATGCTCCCTTCCTTTGTCTTTGTAGAGGAAATCCACCTTGTCTGTGGTGCACAGAATTGGATAGATGGAACGGACAATCTATTATAGTTAATATAAACTTCGCCCTGTGGGTCCAGTGCTTTTCAACAGAGCCCTTTGTAGAATTTACAGAACTTCAAAGTGAAGGCAATCTCTTGACATAGAGAAAGAAGAGCTTCCGCTGTCCTTTCTTGTGCCCTAACACTGTGAGCACGTTGCTTCTCATATTGTCAGCCAAACAGCTGCACTGTGCCCCATCCTGTGGTGTATCCAGTGGTAGACACTGTGCTTACCCCCTCTTTTTTCCACACTATTATAATATATCATTAATGATATTATATATCATTATTATAGCTCTCTATCTTGTTTTCCTGCCAACATTTAGGGTAATTTCATCAGGCAGACTGTTTGCGTTCTTGATTCTGAGTAACTTCATCTGGCATAAGAGAGTACAAGGGACTAGAAGGATTTAAGACTCTAAGTTCTGGGTACCCTTCCCAAAGCTCTCTCCCCATCAGGAACCAATGGCTGATGTTACTCCAGGACCTCCACCTTTTCATGGCTCTGATTTTCAATCCCTGGGTGGGGTTGGGGGCAGAGAAGGGGACATAAGCACCCATATTTCATACTCAACAGTCTGTAGTGCCTTCCGATCTCCTTATCATATTACACAAATATCTAAAACCATCCTTCACCATTCTGTCCTAAGATCTGATCTCCATATGTCCTAGTTCATCCATCAGCGCTCTGATGAATAAATTTTCCAAAGGCACTTGCCAGGAAGAGGGCATTTGGAGACTCAGGTTAGCTCCCCAAAGCATTACATCTGTATCCAGTGCACTGATGATGGACAATAGGAGAAGTCAGTTGTAAAGTTTCCTATGTGATCCTCACATAACATTCAGGATGAGCGCATCAGACTGTGGCGGGATGCGTGCAGAATCTCTAATCTCACCCTGTATGAAGTCCAGCAAGCCTATACAAAGAATAAAAGACACAGCATTCACTGAAGACTCTTCACCTGCCTTCAATCATGATATGTCAAACTCAGAATCTGCTAGCTCTGACAGGTCTCAAGCGTTCCCTTCCACCAATCTCTCTTGTCAACATTTTTGAACTACCTGTATCTGTAACACTTCCCAAAGCCCTCTTGATGAGAAATTCACTGTTCTTCTCTGTGTTAAAAGAAAATCTGCTGTTTATCCTGGCTAAAGTAGGTCCTGCATCACAAGTAATATTAAATTTCACCCCCAAGCTTTTATAATTTTAAGCACTTGACAGATGGTTAATGAGGATTTCTGCCTTCCCTATCCCTGTAGAGTTCTTCTAAATAATAAGTGGTTATCTTATTCACCAGGTGTCAGTCTGAGTAATAAAAACGAATACAAATGATTTTTCATTATGTTAGTAATTTGAATCATAATTCTGTTTCCCTCCCACTTCCAGGAGCAGCATAGTATAACAAAATAAATGTCCTCTAGACAAAATATCATTACAATTGGAATTTTAAATGGATTCTCAATCTGGGACCCTTAATAAATTGCTTTGTGGTGAATGTTGGCCAACTCTTAAAGGAATTAAGTAGAACAGACTTACTTCTATATTTTTGTAACCATCAATACTTTGTATGCCTCTAAGAGAGGAGTGGATGTAGGGTTGCTCACACGTTCAATCTGAACTACATGCACACATGCTTGCAAGAAGAGTTCCCGAGGAAGGAGTGTGGGGGTATGCACAGAATTATCTGTGTGCATGTCTATGTATCTGCTCTTTCTCTCTCCTTTCTCTCTCTCTCTCTTTCTCTCTCTCTCTGTCTGTATCAAAATTCCATCTGGACACAGTTTATTCTAGTAGAGATAGCTGGCAAAGGCCCTTTTCCTACAAAGTCTCTCTAGATCCTAGGACACTTACAATTCCTAACTGTTGACATCTTTTTTAATAAACAAAAAAAGAAACTCATCTACACAGGATCAAAGAAAATATGTAAGTGGGGGAAAGTTAACTTTACATTCCTACCAACTCACCCACCAACCCTTGAAACCCTAACCTTGGATTCTTCTCCCACAATAACCCAGTAGCTATTCTGAGGAGAAATCTGATGAGACCTTTCAAAACTATGTTCTAAGAGGCCAAAGGATTCTACTTCCAACCATTTTCCTTTAAGCTCTCTTTCTGCAACACTCTAGCTGTAATGGGAAACATCAGAGGACAACCTGCAAGAGTCAGTTCTCATCCTTTACTCTTCAGTCTCTATCAAAATCACAATGCTGTTCTTCAGGGGTCAACATAAAGTCACAAGGCTGGGCAGTAAGTGCCTTTAGTCACTGAACCATCTTGAAGGCCCACACTCTAACAGCATGCAACTCTGCGGCAGTGAACCAAGAGCAGGCAAGATTCTCATGCACTGTCTTGTGTTTTCGGTTTTGTTTTTTTTTTTTTGTTTGTTTGTTTGTTTGTTTTCCTCTCTGAACAAATTAAGGGAGGAAGAATTGTAAGAGGATTCATCATATGGTTGCTTGGTTCCATGCATTTGGGCTACCATGGAGGCAAAAGTTTATGGTAGAGATTGGTTTACATTTCCTGGTAAACATGAAACAGAGCAAAGGAGACAAGAAGGGCTCAGTTCATGAGATTCAAGAACGTATAACAAATGACCTCGTACTTCCAGTGGGGTGCCAGGACCCACCATCTCTACAACCTACCCAAAGAGCACCATCATCTGGGACCACCAGAGTCAAAGGGTAACTCCTCTGCTGTCAGGCTGAAGTGTTTTCACGTTGCTCTATCCAGAGGCATCGTACCGCACACACACCCTTCTCTGCCTTTTCTTCACACACCTGCTCTCTGATACCAAGAAACCGATGTTCTGACACCCTCATCTTAATAAGCACATTCTTTAGGATGCATCTTCCTTCCATTGCAGAAAATAAGGGAAGAGAATTTGTTGGAAAGGGATTTTTAACATACACATGCACATGCACACGCACACACTCACGCACCCACAAACGAATGCACAAAGACAAATAGCCACACAGCATCAAGTACCATTATAATAATATAATATCATACTAGTCTGTTCTTGTACTCTAACAAACTATATAAGAAAGTCACCATGAAGGAGGAAAGATGGACTTGGGCTCACAGTTTCAGAGGACACAGCCTGGCACTCGTGGGCTGCATTACACTGGATTTGAAAGGAGGGTGAATGTGAAGGCAGCAAGAGAATGAGGCGTAGGAAGATGTCCACATCACAGTGAACATAAAGAATTGGGAGAAAGGTCCAGGGCAAGATCCACTCTTCCATCTGAATGTGGTGGTGCATGCCTACAATCCCAGCACTTGAAGGAAAAGGTAGGAGAATCAAGGGTGAAAGGGCATCCTTAGCTACACCATGAATTAAAGACCGGCCTGGGGGACTATTATATTAGACCCTGTTTCAAAAAACATGTGTGTGTGTGTGTGTGTGTGTAAGCACATACATATGATAGCATGTTCACCTACAGACTCAGTCCTTTGGTGAATTTACTGTTCTTATGACACAGGCACCGATTACTGGAATCACCTGCTGGAAATCTTGCCTGAAATCCATATGCTTTAAGAGAACTTCATATGTAAGCCATACAAAAGAAAACCACACTTACAAGAGATGGGATTAAAAAGGGTAGGAGAAGAGCTGAGTACCTTAAATTTGCCAGTGCTTCCCCACATTCATTTCATCACTGAGCTGATTCACCCAAGGGTTTCCTTGGATTAAATAAGCATAGCTAAAATTTTAGCCATGTTCCTTCCTAAAGTCACTGAGTCCCTGTGCTATCTTCAGCAATGCACTTGGTAGTTCTCAGGCATTTCTTCTGTGGGAAGTTCTTTCCTTATATTTAATTATGTGTGTCTACATGGGGATATGTGTTTTGTGAGTGCAGGTACCCTAGGCATCAAGAAGAGGGTGCTGAATCCCCACAGCTGGAGTTACAAAGAGTTGTGAGCTGCCTAGCATGAGTGCTGAGAAACAAATGCCTGTTCTGAACCCCACGCTCTCTTCATCACCAAACCACTTAGTCACAGTCCCATCCATGGATGTTTTAGTGTCAAAAGGTAATTAATAGAAGGAAATTGTGGCTGTGAAATAAATTTGAACTTGCTGCATGTAAAATATTAATCCACAGAGAGGCAAATTTGTTATCAAAGCACATAAATATCAAAATCATTGGCCCAAAAGTTCTATTTAAGTATAAACTATTAATTGAGAAACGTGCTTTAGAGATATCAGCTCAATGCAAAATGTCAATCCCACTCAAAAGAAATGATTACTTTTCTAGCCCTTTCATAAAAATGTTCCAAATGTTGCAGGAGTTGAGACAGAATTACAGATGAGTTGCAACCATTTTCTATGAAAATTAAGAGGTCTCTTTTTTTTTTTTTTTTTTTTTTTTTTCAATGCAGTTTATTCAGGAACATTGAACAATCCTCGGACCCCGGGGAAAGCCAGCCCACAGCTTAAATAGCCTCTGGGTAGCCAACCCAGGCGTGCCACGGGGGCAATGCAGATAGGTCCACATACATAGAAGCAAGCCAGATCCTCGGCCTTAGCCAAATGTGGAGTTGTTCGTGACAGAGAGCACTCACCATCGGGAAGGTGGAAGGCGGGAACCAGCTCCATCTTTAAGGCATAGCATTCCGCAGCTCTCTACAGTTCCCCCTTTTTGTTTTAGATGCATCAGGCAAGAGTAGAGGTCTGATCTCTGATATTAGAAATAAATTGGGACTTTGTACAGATGTTCATTTAGGTGTCATCCACCCAAAGAGCATCAGACCCGTCCGATACCTTTTTCTCAGAGGCGGGACCTGGGGCATCAACCCGCATGCAATCAGACATGCTCTTCTCTGGGTCCAAAGCGGCTGACCCTGAGTGCAGTGCTTAGCCTCGCATCCTGAGCGTAACATTTTAGCTTTTTATGGTATCCAACCATGCTTGGGGAGAATGTCCTGCTTCAATGGCTGTAAAGGCCTGAATGATCATGGCTGCATCACACTGTTGTGAGACTCTAATCTTGCATATATACCACAGGCAAACCAAGGAGACCAACACCAGAAGGCCTGCTAACGCTCCCATGCCCACCCATTCCTTCAGAGGATTCATGGCTGCAGCAATCCATGTTGATAATCCTGTGGCTAGTCCTGCGTCCACTCCGGTAGAATTTACTGTGACAATGGCCACTCTCAGCTGCTCCATCGTAGTATCGAATTCTCCAGTCCAATTACCTAAAATATAGCTCAACAATTGTTTAGACAGATTTGCAGCGCAGGAGAAATTGTCATGTTGTACGCTAGTGACACAAAGTCCAGCATACTTTCATTGACAGCCAGGTTGAGCGATTTGCCATAGGGTATCAATTTGCTCCTGCAAGAGGTCAATCCTCTGATTGAACACCATCAAGCTTCCTTTTAGTTGAGCATTAATTCCTTTATGTACAACTAAGGCATGAGCTACATTGGCTAAATGATTATTCAGGGTCTGAGCCGTCTGCCCAGTATGACTCATGGCTAATGCCCTGGTGGTAGCTCCAACAGCCGTCAATGAGATGGTAGTAACAATGGTGGCTGTAGTTCCAAGATCCCTTTTCTGTCTGAAGAGAGTCATAGCGTGAGGGGCATCAATGGGCATAGGCACCCAGTGAGGCTCCAGTTCAAAGAAACATTTATTTTTAGACTTGAAATTCTTTAAAGATTACCAAGAATTATTGTAACTACAAATCAAGTCATTTTCTACCCAAAAGATAGGATAGAAAGGGGACAAACATTTATAATGGAAGAAAAAACAATAATGTTTATTAGAGACATGGGGGGAAAACATTCTACATTACAAACTTATAATTTATTATATGATGGATTAAATGATGACAGATATATTTTCATTATACAGTAAAGCTGCCTGACTCACCATTCCACCATATTCTCTCTTCTTGTGTGTGTATGTGTTATGTAAGCATGTGTGTGTGTGTGTGTGAGAGAGAGACAGAGACAGAGACAAGACAGAGATTATGTTATATGTATGTGGTCTATATAACTGCACATACAGAGACCAGAAAAGAACACCTGGTGTTCTGCTCTATCACTCTCCACTGTATGCCCTTAAGACATGGTCTCTCACTAAATATGAAGCTAGTCTGGAAACCATCATACCCCAGAAACCTACCAGTCTCTACCCCATAAACATTTGGGGTTGCAAACATATGCAACCATGCTTGGAGTTTCACATAGGTGCTGGGAATTCAAATCCAAGTCCTTGTGCCTATACAATAAGCACTCTTACCTACAAAGTGTAGATCTCCTCATATGTAGTGAGTAACATGGTAGAGGATTTGACCACTAAGCCTTAAATATCTTAACAAAGGAGTACAGACAAAACCCCAAAGTTATATTGTTCTTAGTTGTTGAATATACAATGGCAATTAGACACACACACACACACACACACACACACACACACACACACCATGCTTCAGTGAAGTCTTTTCATGCTTTTAGTTTAAGGAATGTCTATAGAGTTGACAGTTCAGTGACCGGATTAAATGGTTCATTGTCACATGCATAGTAAGAAAGAATAATTATAGTAATTCGCAACTAGAAAAATAAGAGTCTTAGGTATGTTCTAAGATATCCTGAATCCCTGTTTGGTTAAAGATATGAAAAGCATTTTAAAGGATATAATTAAAAACTCACTACAAGTATGCTATATATTTAAGACCACATGTGTATGTCTATGTGACTCTACACGCATTAGTGTGAGAACCTGTGAAGGCCAGAAGGTGGTCCATGTCCTGGAGCTGGAGTTACTGACAGTTGTAAGCCAATCAATATGGGTGTTGGGGACTGAACCCAGGTCCCTTGGAAAAACAGCAAATGCTTTTAACTACTGAGTAATCTTTCCAGTCTCCAGTGTACTAACCGTTTTTGTTCCCCAAAGAGATCTATTTGCTTAGAGGTTACTAGAGAAGCCACTATACAGAGTGACTGGAACATAGTGTGTCAGAGCTTTAGGGTTAAAATGTCTGCACTCCTCTAAAGATAGACTCAGATGAAGGCAACCACAGCAACATAAACATAGGCAGTAATTACATACGCATCATTGATTTGTTATTTAAAATGTTGCTACATACTTATGTGTCTGGAATTAATTCACCTACTTTACTCATCTGACCTACTAATTTTTTCTTTAACCCCTTCTCATGTTTCCTCTATGTTAAGGTTAAGTTGCTTTGGCAGAAATTACCTAGATATTTATGTGGGTCCTTGAGATCTGGACTTAGAGTCACATGCTCAGGTTGCAAACACTTTACAGACTGAGCCATCTTCCTGGTCCCTAGTTCATCCTTTTTACCTTCCACTCATTTTCCTTTAGCCTCCCCTCTCATCCACTGTATAGCTTATCAGTGGGGGAGAAATGGTCACAGTGGCGGCTAAGGATAAATGATTTCTTTTCCTGGCATAGCTTCCATTCAAGGATGGAACTGAGGCTCAGATCTGAGACACTGCTCTAATTCAAATGCAGGACAGTTGAAAATAGTTTAAGCAGAAAGCAGAATTCACATCAGCAGGGCTCAATTGTAATCCACTGTTAGTTTTTGTTTGTTTGTTTTACAGGTATGTCTTACAGGTATGTTTCTGATCTCACAATTTCAGAAAATATCACAAAGAGTTAACTTCACTGATGTCACAGGTGGTGATTCCTACTTACTGTAGGACTTGTAAGGATTTGTTATGTCCATAACCTCCACCTATCCTGTTAACCTGTATAATGGCATTGCACAAAGTGAGCACCAAACTTGGAATTTTGAAGACACGCTTCAAAATATATGACAAATAAGTAGTTCCATCCACAGGTCCATTTTCAATTGCAGCTCTCAACTGGAGCTCCACGTTTCTTAGAAACACTTCTTATGGGTTCAGCCCTCTGTGTCAAAGTTGCTGTCCTAGATATGGCAACTTAGAACACAGTGCTCCACGGACCCCTGAGCAATAAGAGGGAAGAGGCAAGATGGACACACGGACATTCCACTTCCATACCCAGCGTGAAGTCTTTGACCTCCACCCTCATGTTTAAAATTGTGAAGATACATTTGCATCAAACGTTGTGTCCATGCGCAAAGCCACGAGAGTACTTATCTATGAGCAGACATTACTGACAAAGATACAAATAAATGAGTCTATTTGCTTTTAAAGATAATGAAGTGTTTGAGGTGATAAATACAAATTGCTACCACTGCAGAAAAATTATCATTACAAGAAGAAATAAAGGCTTAAGATGGAATAAGACTAGTATCACCCTTGACCAAGGAGCTCACTTACAGTTAAGAAATCATAGCAGGAACCACTGAGTACAGCTGGCTCAAGATTGGCTTATACTTAGCTAGAACTCTTACACATTCCAGGACTGCTTAAAACAAGGAATGGTGCCATCTGTAGTGAGCTGAGTCCTCCTTTATCAATTAACAGTCACGACAATCTCCCATAGACATGCCAAAAACCCACTCTGATCTGGGCAATACCTCATTTAAAACTCCTCTCTTAAGTAACTCCAAGTTTTGTCAGGCTGACAGTTAAAGTCAACCAAGACCACCATGATCCCCCTACCATAGGTTAGGACACAGTCCCTGGCCAGGTGACATTTCCTCAGTTGTAACAATTGAGAGTACATTTGAGGTGTCGATTTATCCTTCTGGATTTTAAGTTGCCAAAAGTTTATTGAGAGGAGAACAAACGAACTTGTAAGTTGCAGTGATAAACAAGGCTGGCCACCTCTTTTGCATTCTGACAGTACAATTCTGTATTTTAAGAGGACAATCTTAGGCAGAGTTTTGTTCCCTGCCAGCTATAAATAGTGCCATTCAAACTTTGAATATGACAAGATGATTACATACCAATGGAAATGGTAATTTTCTCTGATGCTCTAGGGAGTTTTCATCATATAGAAAACTTATCTTTTCCAATTCACTCTAAAATATTGTTTTTAAAGATAGACATACAGACATTATTTTAGATATAGCTACATTTATTACAGTAGGAGAATTTTCCCTTTTGTAAACCATATTGGTTATTCTGTCACTCAAAGTGTAATGTTGAAAACTGTGACATTCTAAAGATAATGGTTATCTCCTTTGTAAGTATTGTACTAACATGGCAGAGACAAAAATACCATTTTATGAAATGTATCAATATTAAACAAAACATACAAATCTATATCACACAACAGTGAAGTAAAGCTATATGTGATGCCATCATGTGGAAGCTGACACAGGAGGATTAGGGCCAGACTCACCTACGTAGCAAGTTCAAGGGGAGCTTGATTAAATAAAGCTTTTTTTCCAAACAAACAAACAAACAGAACAAAATATAAAACTAAATGTTAGAACATAGGCCTGATCTCACAGTATGAATCAGACAAGAAAGGGAGAAATAAAGGAAGGAAGGAAAGAAGGAAGGAAGGAAGGAAGGAAGGAAGGAAGGAAGGAAGGAAGGAAGGAAGGAAGGAAGGAAGGAAAAGAAGAAAAGGAAGGAAGGAGTTGAAGAAGGACCAGTTGTGAAGAGGAAAGAGATCTGTGGAAGTGGCAGTAGTGCAATTCAGGGTAATAGAAGACAACATGAAGACAGGCTAAATTGGAGGTCTCAATTCAGTCCCTCCCCTTGGAGATCAAGGAGTCCTGTAAAAGAGAGGGATGAGATTTTTAAACGGTTTTTATTAGTATATATCAATTATACATAATAATGAGTTTCTTTAAGACATTTTAATGCTTTGATGATACCTCCTTTTTTATTAAAAATAAATTCTTCTCTCATATAATATATCCAGACCATAGTTTTCCCTCTTTCCTCTCTTCCCAGCTTTCCTTCCACCTCCCCTCTTCCTCAGATCCACTCCCCACTCATTTACCTTCAGAAAAGATTAAGGCTCCAAGAGAAAAGAACCAAATATGACAAAACATGATAAAAAGCCCTCATAACAAGGCTGGACAAGGTTAACCCAACAGAGGGAAAAGAGTTGCAAGAGCAGGCAAAAGAAACAGAGACATATCTGCTCCCACTCTTAGGAATCCCACACCAAGCCAAAAACTGTATCATATACGCAGAGGACTTGGTAAGAGCCATGCAGGCCCCATGCAGGCCCCATGCATGCTGTTCATCTCTGTGAGCCCATGTGAACCCTGCTTAGTTGATTCAAGGGGTCATGTGTTTCTGGTATCCTCCATCTCATTTGTCTCCTGTATCCTGAAGCAGGCTTTTCTCCCCTGTTCTCAGACAAATATCCCCTCCCATCCATTTCTTTTTCTTACCTCCTTCTCCCTTGTCTTCTGTCTCCTGTATTTGACTCTATTCCCTGCCCTTTGTCTATGTGGGGCAAATAAATCTCCTTTGTGCTGAGAACTTGATATTGGGTCTGATAGTTTATCCCAATAGCAGTCCCTTCACTGACCATATCCCCGGTGGGGCACAGAGAGCTTTTCCTTCAATGTTCCTTCCCCCAACTCATCCCATTATCCAACAGGCATTCACTGGGGAAGAACCAGAAGAGCAGAGACAGGGAAACAGGTCATCCAGCTGAATACCTTCATCACTACCTCCTCACTTCTGAATCCAGTGCTCTAGCCCCATCCCCAGCTCTGCAGAAGAACACCTGCAGCAGCCTTCCATGCTCCCTGCTCCCCTCTCCTGTGAATCCCACAGTTCTTCTTCTTCTAATCTCTTCTTGTTCATTGCTCCATCCCCTAAACCCAGCAGATACCACAAGGGGTGCTCCAGTCAGGGTGATGAAACAGCTGACTGATCTAATCCCCAAGATCCAATCCCCAAGTCTCATCCCCAGCTCTGTAGCAGAAACTGTGCTGCAGTCTCCCTTTCCTCTGTGACCACACCCTCAACAGATCACAGATCCTCCAAACTCCCTTTCTCCAACTTATCCCAGTATTCAACCTCTCACGCCAGCAAGCTTTCAATGGAAACACACTAGCTGAGCAGAACCAGGGATACAGGCAACACAAAGGCATCAGACTTTGAAAATCCAGGAAGAAAACAGAAACCAATGAACAAAACACCCACCCAATGAACAAATCCAGAAATCAGCACCTCAGGCTATAACCAACCCAATCCCAGATGTGTAGACACCAACACAAAAACACAAACAACAACCAGGGCAATATATTTTCACTAAAGCACAGCTATTCAACCACAGTAGACCATAAATATCCCCACACAGCTAAAGCACAAAGAAAAGACGTGAAAACTGCCTTTGTGAAGATAATAGAGGTCAAGTCGTTAAAGAAGAAATAAATAAATCATTAAAAAAATCAAGGAAAACACAAACAGTGAAATAAAATGAATAAAGCTGTTCAAGACTTCAAGACGTAAAATAGGAAATAGTATCAATAAAAAACCCAAATGAAGGAATTTTAAAAATCAAATAACAGTTAGGAATTCAAACATGAACTATAGAGACAAGCTTCACAAACAGAATACCAGAGAAGGAATAGAGAATCTCAGGCATTGAATATATGATAAAAGAAATAGGTATGTTCTGCAAAAACAAATATTAAATAAAAAGGAATTAAAACTTATGACACAAAACAGCCAGGAAATACTATAAAAAGACCAAACCTAAAAATAGTAAGAATAGAGGAAGGAGAAGAAACCCAGCTTGAAGGCCCAGAAAATGTTTTCAACAAATCATAGAAGAAAATTTTCCTATCCTAAAGCCTATAAAGGTACAAGAAGCATCAGAACACAAAACAGATTGAAACAGAAAAGAAGGTACCCTTGTGTTGGCCTTAGTTTTTAAAACTCATTTATTTATGTTTCTTACATCTTTTCTCCCTCCTCCACCCCAATTCCTTCCAACATCCCAACACCAGGTAGGAGAGGGGGCATAGTTCTTTCTTATCTGCTTCCTGATGTTCAAGGTCATTGGGTTCCTTGGAGCCAGTCCAATCCTTGTTTTAGGAGATCTCCATATTATCATTTCTAAACAGCAACTAGAAGCAATAAGGAAGAAGTAGGGGCAGCTTTGTTCTTTCTCCTCATCACTCCATTCTCTAGGATCTGGCATTTATTCTCTCTCCAGAGTCCTCAGATACAAAATTTCTGTAGCTGGCAAAGAACTCCTCTCAGAGCCCACAGGAGGAAAATAGTCTGCTGCTATGGACTATCTGAAACAGTCCCACATCTCACACCCGGGGAACAAAACAAAAACATATTTATATCCACATAATTATCAAAACACTAAACATGCAGCATTAAAAAAAAGAACATTAAAAGCTGCAAGGGAAAAAGACCAAATAGCATATAGATGCATTCTTATAGAATTACACTGACTTCTCAATGGAGACTCTAAAAGAAAGAAAGATATGCACAAGTGTGCTGCAGACTATAAGAGACCTCAGATTGCTATAGCCAGCTCAGATTGCTATACCCCCTAAAAAAATTTCAATTATCATAGGTGGAGAAAATAAGATAATTAATGATAAGCAAGGCAGTGGTGGCCCACACTTTTAATGCCAACGCTTAAGAAGCAGAGGCAAAAGCAGGCAGAACTCTGAGTTTTAGGCCAGTCTGGTCTACAGAGTATGTTCCAGGACAGCCAGGGCTACAAAGAGAAACCCTGTCTTGAAAAACAAAACAAAAAAAGATATTGAATTATAAAGCCAAGTTTAAACATTATCTATCTATAAATCCAGCACTACAGAAGGTGCTAGAAAAACTTCAACCTAAGGAGGTTAACTACTCCTATAAAAAAATGGGAATAAATAATCTCACACCAGCAAAATCAAAAGAAGGAAACACATCCACACAACCCACTATCGCCACCACCAATAACAAAATAATAATTTGAATCAACAACCATTTCTCATTGATAATGTCTCAATATTAATGATCTCAATTCCCCGGTAAAAGACAAACTAGCAGAATGTATGGGATAACAGGATACATCCTTCTACTGCATCCAAGAAACATGCCTCAACACCAATGATAGATATTAGCTCAGGGGGAAAAGTTGTAAAAAAATTATTCCAAGCAAATAGACCTAAGAGGCAAGCTGGCATAACTGTTTTAATATCTAACTAAATAGACATCAAAATAAAACTGATCAAAAGAGATAAGGAAGGACATTACATGCTCATTAAGAAAAACTCCAACAAAATGACATTTGAATTCTTTTTTTTAGATGCTTGACATATATTTCTTTTTTTTTTAATTTTATTTTTTTCTTATCAGTTACATTTTATTAACTCTGTATCCCAGCTGTATCCCGCTCCCTCATTCCCTCCCAATCCCACCCTCCCTCCCTCATCTCCTCCCTGCCCCTTTCCAAGTCCACTGATGGGGGGGACCTCCTCCCCATTCATCTGATCCTGTCTTATCAGGTATCTTCAGGACTGGCTGCAAAGTCCTCCTCTGTGGCCTAACCGGACTGCTCCTCCCTTGGGGGGTGGGGAGGTCAAAGAGCCAGTCATTGAGTTCCTGTTAGAAATAGTCCTTGTTCCCCTTACTATGGGATACAATTGGTTACTGAGCTACCACGGACTATATCTGAGCAGAGGTTCTAGGTTATATCCATACATGGTCCTTGGTTGAATGTCAGTCTCAGAAAAGATCCTGTGCCCAGATATATTTGGTCCTTGGGTAGCTCCTATCCTTTCCCCATCATACTAACTCCCTTTCTTTCATATGATTCCCTGTACTCTTGCCCCAAACACAAGGGCATCCAAGTTTGTAAATGAAACACTACTACAATTCAAATCACATATTGATCCTTACATAATGGGAGAATTCAGTACTACGCTTTCACAATGAACAGGTTGTCCAGACAAAAACTAAACAGAGAAATGATGGACATACAGGTGATAAAAACCAAATGGACCTAACAGATGCTTAAAGAACACTTTACCCTAACACAATAGAGTATACCTTCTTCTCTGCACCTCATAAAACTTTCTCCAATACTGACCACTCATTTAGACATAAAGCAAGTCTCAAACCGAACAAGAAAATTGATATAACTCCCTACATCCTATAAGACCACCACAGATTAAAACTGGATATCAAAAACAACAAAAAGAGACAGAAAACTTACAAACTCATGGAAACTAACATTTCTCTACTGAATGAAATTTGGGTCAATACAGAAATAAACAAAAAGAGACTTTCTAGAATTCAATGAAAATGAATGTGCATTATTCTTTAAGGGGCAAGTTTATAGCATTAAGTGTCTATATGAAAAAAAAACCTGGATAAATCTCATGCTAGCAACTTGCTAGCACACATGAACACTGTAGAATAAAAATAAAAAGTCACAGGAAGAGGAACAGAAGAAAGAAACAAATAAAGAGCTGAAATCACTAAAATAGAAACAAAGAAATAATACAAAGAATCAATAAAACAAAGAGTTGGTTCTTTGTGAAAATAAACAAGATAGAAAAATCCTTATTCAAGCTAACTAAAAAACAGAGTGAGAATATCCAGATTAACAAAATCAGAATTGAAAGAGGAGGCATAATAACATTCACTGAGGAATCTAGAAAATCATAAGGAGATTTTTAAAAACCTGTACACCACAAAATTGAGGACTCTAAAAACAAATAGATAAATTTCCTGATAGGTACCACACACCCAAATTAAAATGAGACTGGATAAACAATTTGAATCTATAATCACTAGTGAAATAGAAATAATCATTAAATGTCTCCCAACCAGGAACGTGTAGGCCCAGATGGTTTTAGCATGGAATTCTACCAGAATTTCAAAGAAGATTTAATGCCAATACTGTTGAAATTATTCCACAAAATGTAAATGAAAAGAACACTATCCAATTCATTTTATGAGACTACTATTATCCTGATAACCTAACCCACATAATGAAGGAAGGACAGATCCATTTCCCTCATGAATGTATGTGGAAAAATACACAATAAAATATGTGAAAACTAAATCCCAAGAACACATAAAAAAAGATCATCCACCATAATCAAGTAGGCTCCACCCCAAACATGCAGAGATGGTTCAATAGAAAAATCAATAACGTTATTTCTACCATGTAAACAAACTGAAAAACAAAAGCTACATGATTATCTCATTAGAGGTAGAAAGTGCTTTTGACAAAAATCCAACACCTTTTCATGATAAAAGTCCTGGAGAGATTAGGGATAAAAGGAATACATTTAAACATAATAACAAACATAATAACATAGTTTACAACAAGCCTATGATCTATACATCAAAATAAATGTAGAAAACTCAAAGCAATTCCACTCAAATCAGAAACAAGACAAGGTTCTCCACTTTTATATCTCTTCAATACAGTATTTGATGTTATAACTAGAGCAGTAAGACAACTGAAGGAGATCAAGAGTATACAAATAGGAAATGAAGAAGTCAAAGTATTGTAGATGAAATGACAGAACACACGTGACCCTAAAAAGTTCACCAGGTGACCCGTCCTGCAGGCTAATTGAACAGGGTCCACCTGAAAGAGGGAGTGGAAATTGGGGGACAGAGATGCAAAGAATGGAGACAAGACAGATTCCTGATCAAGTCTCAGTTTACTGAACGTGCAAACGACACTTATAAAGCAAAGGGTACAAGCAAATTTTTTTCACAGTAGCAACACATCTGTGCCACCTGGCAAGGCATGCAGGAATTCACTCAAGGTTACACAAAGTCTGCTGTCTAGTTCCCAAGGTTGCAGGGAGCTTGCTATCCTCTTCCCAGGCTCAAAGCACCCTACCTGCAGAGACCGCCAAGGACAGTCTCTGAGAAATGGAATTTAGATAAGACCTGAATCTGCCAAGGCCAGGAGGCAGAATTCCAATTACTAGACTCCTTCAACCGGAGAACTGCTACAGCTGATAAACATCTTCATCAAAGTAGCTGAATACAAGATTAACTCATAAAAGTCATCAAATGACAAACTGACTGAGAAAAAAAATCAAGGAAACAATCTTTCACAACAGCTTCAAATAATATAAAATATTGTGGAGTAACTCTAACCAAGCAAGTGAAATATTTGAATAATAAAACTTCAAGTCTTTGGAGAAAGAAATTGAAAAAGATATTAAAAGATATAAAGATCTTCCATGCTCAAGAATTGGCAGGATTAACATAGTAAAAATGGCTATCCTACCAAAAGCGATCTCCAGAGGCAAAGCAATCACCATCAAAATCCCAACAGAATTATTCACAGAAAATACTCCACTTTATTCATATGAAACAAAAACAAAATAAAAAACTTAGGATAGCCGAAACAATCCTGAACATTAAAAGAACTGCTAGAGGTATAGAGGTCTCACCACCCCTTATTTCAAGTTGTAGTACAGAAGTGTACTAGTAAAAACCACATGGTATTGGCATAGAAACAAACACATTGATCAGTGGGATCAAATTGAAGACCCAGACATAAATCCAAACACCTTTGGACACCTGTTTTTGATAAAGAAGACAGAAATACACACTGGTGGGGAAAAAACCAGCATGTTCAACAAATGTGTTAGTCACGCTGGCTGTCTGCACAAAACTCAAGTAAAGTGGATCAAAGACTTCCAAGTAAAACCAGATATACTGAACCTGACAGAAGGACGAAGTGGTACCAAACAGCCTTAAACTCAGTGGCACAAAAGAAAATTTAATAAACAGAAGACCAATAGTTCACACACTAAGATCAAGATTGAAAATTAATAAATGGGGTCTCGTGAAACTGAAAAGGCTCTGTAAGGCAATGGAAAACTTTCTTTGGACAAAGAAGCAGTCTACAAAATGAAAAAAAAAAAAAGATTTTTACCAACCTTGCATTTTATAAAAAAAAAAAAAAACTAATATAAAAATATATAAATAACTCAAGAAACTAGATATCAAGAAAACAAATAATAAATTTTTAAATGGGGTACAGATTTAAACAGAGAATTCTCAATAGAGGAAACACAAATGGCTGAGATACACTTAAAGAAATGTTTGACATCCTTAGCTGTCAGTGAAATGCAAATCAAAATGACGTTAAGATTTTATCTTACACCTATCAGAATGGCTAAGATCAATAACACAAGTGACTAGCTAGGATGTGGAGCAAAGGGAACATTCCACTGCAGGTGGAAATGCAAACTTATACAGCCACTATGGAAATCAATATGGCAGTTCTTCAAAAAAGTAGGAATTGATTTACTTCAGGACTCAGCTATACCACTCATGGGCATTGTGCTTGCTAGTCTTATATCAGCTTGACACACAAACTACAGTTATCTGAAAGTAAGGAACCTCAATTGAAAAAAAAATGCCTCCATAAAATATGGCTGTAGGGAATGATTGATGTGTGAGGGTCCAGCCCATTGTGAGTGTTGCCATCCCTGGATTGGTGGTCTTGAGGTCTATAAGAAAGCAGGCTGAGCAAGACAGGAGAAGTAAGCCAAAAAGCAACACCATCCATGGCCTCTGCATCAGCTCCTACCTTTAGAATCCTGATCTGTTTGAGTTTTCATCCTACTTCCATCAATAATGAACGGTACTATGAAGGTGTAAGTCAAATAAACCCTTTCCTCCTCAATTTTGCTTCTATTTCATTACAGCAACAAAATTCCTAAGGAAGAAAGGGGTATACCCAAAAGACACTCCATTCTTCCACAAAACACTTATTCAACTTTATTCATAATAGCTAGAAACTGGAAACCATTAGATGTCCTTCAAGAGAGGAATAGATAAAGAAAATGTGGTACATTTATAAAGTGGAGTTTTGCTCAACTGTTTAAAAAAAAAAACATCATGAAATCTGTAGACATTTGTCCTGAATGAGGATTGAGCATCTTCTCTGGGGTTTTCCTTGTTTAGCTTCTTTAGGAATATAGATTTTAGTATGTTTATCCTATATTATATGGCTAATATCCACTTATAAATGAGTATATATCATGTGTGTCTTTCTGCTTCTGGGTTACCTTACTCAAGTTGATCTTTTCTAGTTCCCACCATTTGCCTGCAAAATTTCATGATTTCATTGTTTTTAATAGCTGAGTAGTATACCACCTTATAAATGTACCAAAATTTCTGTATGTATTCTGCTGTTGATGGACATCTAATTTGTTTCCAGATTCTGGCTATTATGAATACAGCTGCTATGAACATGGTTGAGCAAATGTCCTTGTTGTGTACTTGAGTATATTTGGGATATATGCCTAGGATTGGTATAGCTGGATCTTGAGATAGCACTATTCCCAATTTTCTGAGAAAGCGCCAGATTGATTTGCAAAGTGGTTGTACAAGTTTACATTCTCACTAGCAATGGAGGAGGGTTCTCCTTTCTCCACATCCTCTCCAGCATGTGTTGTTACTTGAGTTTTTGAGCTCAGTCATTCTGATGGATATAAAGTGAAACCTCAGGGCTGTTTTGATTTGCACCTCCCTGATGACTAAAGATGTTGAACATTTCTTTAAGTGTTTCTCTACCATTCTGTATTACTCTATTGATAATTCTCTATTTAGCTCTGTACCCCATTTTTAAAATTGGTTTGTTGCTATTTAACTTCTTGAGTTCTTTATATATTCTGGATATTAGCCTTCTGTCAGATACAGGATTGGTGAAGATCCTTTTCCAATCTGTAGGGTGTCATTTTGTTCTGATGAGAGTGTCCTTTGTTTTACAGAAGCTTTTAAGTTTCATGAGGTCCCATTTATTTATTATTGATCTTAGAGCCTGTGCTGTTGGTGTTCTGTTCAGGAAGTTGTCTCCTCTGCCAATGAGTTCCAGGATCTTTCCCACTTTTTCTTCTAACATATTTAGTGTATCTGGTTTTATGTTGAGTTCTTTGATCCATTTGAACTTTAATTTTATGTAGAGTGATAACTCTGTGTCTATTTGCATTTTCTACATGTAGTCATCCAGTTAGACCAGCACTATTTGTTGAAGATGCTATCATCTTCATCCAGAAGGACAAAAACAATATACATAGGAAGCAGGAAAAGACAGGGAGCAGGACAGGAGCCTACCACAGATGGTCTCTGAAAGACTCTACAGATCGAGGTCCCAGCAGAGGCTGGGACTCATAGCCAAACTTTGGACAGAGTACAGGGAATCTTAGGAAAGAAGGGGGAGCTAGAAAGACCTGTATGGGGCAGGAGTTCTGAAAGGAGACCAACAGAGCCTTTAAAACTGAGCCCTTGGGGCCCTGAAGAGAATGATACCACAACCAAGGACAACGCATGGAGAGGACCTAAAACCCCAGCTCAGATGTAACCCATACATAGACTCAGTCTCCAAGTGGGGTCCCTAGTAAAGGGAGCAGGGACTTTCTCTGGCATGAACTTAGTGGCAGGCTCCCTGGTCACTGCCCCCTGGAGGATGCAGCCTTGCCAAGCCACAGAGGAAGGAAATGTAACCAGTCCTGATGAGACCTCATAGGTTATGATCAAATAGAAGTGGAGGAGGACCTTCTCAGCGTACTAGGAGAGAGTCATAAGGGGAGGAGGGTGGGATTGGGAAGAGACAAAGTATGGGGCCACAGCCAGGATAAAAATTTAATAAATTGTAATAAATGATAATAATAAAAAAATTTAATGTGTAGGCAAATGCATGGCATGGAACTAAAAAAATCTTCCTGAGTGAGGTAAACCAGACCCAGAAAAATAAATATGGTGTGTATTTACTTATAAGAGGATATTAGCCATTAAGTAAGTGATAACAAGATACTATCCACAGAGCCAGAGAGAATAGGTAAAAATGAGAGGTTAGGGCAGAGGGAGATGCAGGATTATCCTTGGATGAGGAAAATAAAATAGATTTTATAGGTAAACTGAGGCTGAGTAAGAATGGGAGCATAAGAATCAGATGGGTAGAAATGGAGTGGAGGGAGAATATGTTGGGAGAGACAGTTGGGTTTGGGGGAAATATTTTGGGAGTAGTTGTGTAAACCTAGTGAATTAGAGAAACATTTTGGAATCTATGAACGTGATTCTAATGAGGACTTCTAGCAATGCAGGATACAGAGTCTCAACTGGCCATCTCTTATAGCCAGAAGAGATTTCCAGTTTTGGTAGTAGGCTATATTCATTTAATTTGTTGAAAAAAAGGGTTTCATAGGAATCTCCAAACAACACACGCTGTATGCTAAGACAAACGGTTGCTCTCCAAAAGCTGCCAGTAGTTCTCCATTGCCAAAGACAACACTCACACAACTCATTGACCAAGGAGAAATCAATCTGGTACCTACATGGAGCCCTCACTTCTACATTCTAGCCTCTTTGATGCAGGAAGAAGCTTTTCAGGCTACTGAAAGAGAAATGTGGACACCAACCAGCCATGAAACCTTTGACATACTTTCTGTCCTGCCAACAAATATGCAATGGCAATGGTGGCACAGAACTTGTGGGAGTAGCTAACCAATGCCTGATTTGACCTAAGGCCCACATACAGGAACTCATACAGAACACTTCTTCGGTAATCAATAATCAGAGACCTAAGGTAAAATCAAACACTACTTGTCAAAAAGAAAATAAATGAAACGAATCCTAATGATATTCTATTATACTCATAGATCAGTGCCTTATCCAGTCATCATCAGAAAGGCTTTCTCCAGCACCAGATGAGAACAGATGCAGAAAATCACAGCAGACATTATTCGGAGAAAGTGTCTAAATTGGACCTTTCCATCAAATTTGTCCCCTCTGAGCTTAGGGAATCCAGAGGAATAGGAGGCAGAAAGATTGTAAAAGCCAGGAGGATAGAAGAGAGCAAGACCCTTCATATCAACTGAGCACAACTTATACGAACTCACAGAGCCTGAAGCAGCAAGCACAGGGCTTACATGGGTCTACACCAGGTCCTCTGAGTATCTATCATAGTTATTAGGTTAGTATATTTATAGGACTCCTGACCTTGACAAGTAAGTCTCTGACTCTTGTGAATGTTCTTGGGACTCTTTTCCTCTTCTTGGAAAAAGCTATCTGTATGATAGCTTTTCCTTCATCTTATTATATTTAAATTTGTCATGTTTTGTTTTTCTCTCTTAGAAGCCTGTCCTTTCTAATGAGAGACAGAAAGAGAGTGGATCTGGAGGGAAGATGAGGGTAGGAGGAACGTGGGGAAGGAACTTGGAGGGAGGGGAAACTATAATCAGAATATATTGTATGAGAGAAGATTCTATTTTCAATAGAATAAATAAAAAGAATGGAAAAAGATTTTTATCAATTCCACATCTGATAGAGGACTAATATCCAAAATATATAAATAACTCAATAAAATAGATTAAAAAAAAAAAACAAATAAACCAATTAAAGATGGAGTACGGTTCCAAACAGATAATTCTCAATAGAGGAAACTCAAAAGGCTAAGAAACATTTAAAGAATGTTCAGCATCCTTAGCCATCAAGGAAATGCAAACCAAAACAACTAACTTTGAGATTCCATCTTACATGTATCAGAATGCCTAAGATCAATAATACAAAGGACAGCTCATGCTGGTGAGCATGTGGAACAAAAGGAGCACACATCCACTGCTTGTGAGAATGCAAACTTGTGCAACCACTATGAAAATCAGTGTGGTGGCACCTCAGAAAGACTGAAATGGATCTTTTTCAAGATCCAGCTAAACCACTCTTAGGCATTTACCCAAAGAATGCTTCATCCTACCACAAGGACCATTCATCATGGCTCTGTTCATAATAACCAGAAACTGGAAACTACGTAGATGTCCTTCAACAGGTGGATGTATACACAACTAAGCCAGCCCACAGCTTAAATAGCCTCTGGGTAGCCAACCCAGGCATGCCACGTGGGCAATGCAGATAGGTCCACATACATGGAAGCAAGCCAGATCCTCAGCCTTATCCAAATGTGGAATTGTTCGTGACAAAGAGCACTCACCATCGGGAAGGTGGAAGGCGGAAACCAGCTCCATCTTTAAGGCATAGCATTCCGCAGCTCTCCACAGTTCCCCCTTTTTGTTTTAGATGCATCAGGCAAGAGTAGAGGTCTGATCTCTGATATTAGAAATAAATTGGGACTTTGTACCGATGTTCATTTAGGTGTCATCCACCCAAAGAGCATCAGACCCGTCTGATACCTTTTTCTCAGAGGCGGGACCTGGGGCATCAACCCGCATGCAACCAGACATGCTCTTCTCTGGGTCCAAAGCGACTGACCCTGAGTGCAGTGCTTAGCCTCGCATCCTGAGCGTAACATTTTAGCTTTTTATGGTGTCCAACCATGCTTGGGGAGAATGTCCTGCTTCAATGGCAGCAAAGGCCTGAATGATCATGGCTGCATCACACTGTTGTGAGACTCTAATCTTGCATATATACCACAGGCAAACCAAGGAGACCAACACCAGAAGGCCTGCTAACGCTCCCATGCCCACCCATTCCTTCAGATGATTCATGGCTGCAGCAATCCATGGTGATAATCCTGTGGCTAGTCCTGCGTCCACTCGGGTAGAATTTACTGTGACCATGGCCACTCTCAGCTGCTCCATCGTAGTATCGAATTCTCCAGTCCAATTACCTAAAATATAGCTCGACAATTGTTTAGACAGATTTGCAGCACAGGAAAAATTCTCATGTTATATGCTAGTGACTCAAAGTCCAGCATATTTTCATTGACAGCCAAGTTGAGCGATTTGCCATAGGGTATCAATTTGCTCCTGCACGTGGTCAATCCTCTGATTGAACACCATCAAGCTTCCTTTTAGTTGAGCATTAATTCCTTTATGTACAACTAAGGCATGAGCTACATTGGCTAAATGATTGTTCAGGGTCTGAGCAGTCTGCCCAGTATGACTCATGGCTAATGCCCTGGTGGTAGCTCCAACAGCCGCCAATGAGATGGTAGTAACAATGGTGGCTGTAGTTCCAAGATCCCTTTTCTGTCTGAAGAGAGTCATAGCGTGAGGGGCATCAACGGGCACAGGCACCCAGTGAGGCATGCGAGTAACCAGGGCATACCTAAATTTACTAGCATTCCAGCATTGGGCAAAAAAGCAAGTATCATTACCACAATTACTTGGCTCTATCTGGCTAATAATGAATAGAAATGGGGGATATAAACAAACAGGTGTGGGCTTATAGGAAATATTATGAGAAGCCTTAACCCCCTCGTTGGAACATCCTGCATCAGTTCTAGAACTAGCAGTGGTGGTGGGATCTGGAAGGGAAACTCAATTTTAAAATGCCTTCATACAGTTGGTCTGTGGGACAGCTTGTAAGACATTTTCCTAATTAGGATTGATAGGAAGGGCTCAGTCCATTTTGGGTGGTGTCATCCCTGGGCTGGTGGTCCTGGTTACTGTAAGAAAGCAGGCTGAGCAAGGTGGGGAGAGGGATGGGAGGGAGGAAAGCCACTAAGTAACACTCCTCTGTGTGCTCTGCATCAGGTCCTGCCTCCAGTTTCCTGGCTTGCTTGAGTTCCTGCCCTCACTGCTTTTGATGATAAACTGATAAGTGGAACTGTCAGGGAAATTAACTGTGAGTGACAGAAACCCTTTCCTCCTTAGGTTGCTCTTGGCCATGGTGTTTCATCGTAACAGTAGTAACCCTAACTAAGGTAACCATAAATAAACTTTTGTGCACTATGGCCTTTGTAATATTTGCTATGTTTTTAATTTTTTTCTGGTTATCCTGTATTTTTTTCAGGTCTTCTAGAACACTTCTTTTGTTGTTGTTGTTGTACAGTGTGCTGTGCTACAGAAGTAGAAATCATAGCATATCTTTTCTCAGGTACAAACATGAAGAGATTTTATGTAGTGCCAAAGTGGAACATTAGGAAACAAGATGTGACATTATTGGCAAGAGGTGCTCATCAGTGGCCAAAGGAAGAATAAGGTCCAATGGCCAGGAAATGATTCTCAGATAATAAGGCAGTAGACATTGAAAGAAATGAAAGCGGACTCAGAATACAAACACACAGCCATGGCAGAGGTTTGTAGATGACAGAAAGATGAGACACTGGGGAATGAGAATACCCAGGGCTCTTTCAGATCCATAGGACTTCAGTAGATGAGAAAGCAACACTGCAGGTAGCTGAAGAAAATACAAACTTCAGGATCAGAACTCAAAAACTCTTCTTTCATATCTGCTACTAATGAACCCATGTTGTTTTGTGCTCTTTGATCATCCTGCTTCCCAGGTTCTTGGATTGCAAGAAAAGTCTATTTTCTGTGTTGTCAAACAACAGAAGGACCAAACAAAATAAAAACTGTTCTCCATGAAATCCATCCTACAAATGCAATCTTGTAGACTCATCCAACTACTGATGCATGTAAGTAAAGTATGATATTATCAGCACCAAGGTTTTGAGGACATGAGGCAGAGAAAAGGAAAAGAAACGTCAGTGTAGTTGTGTGCATACAGTGCCTCAGTGGGCAGAAGAGGGAGAGATCCCCTGGAGCTGGATTAAAGGCAGTTGTGAGCTTACTATCTTGTATTTTGGGAGCAAAATTTGTGGCTTCTGCAAGAGCAGAATGTATCCCTCAACACTCCAGTCTCTAGAATTTATTTTAATCATGTCTACCCGACTCTTCCTTCAACTTCTTCCAGAGTCCACCCCCACATCTTTCTTCCAAATGCATAGCCTCTATTAAAAATAAAATACTCCACTGAGTTCAATTAGGGCTGCCTTTATATGCTCAAGGGTAGAGGGCCCTTCAGTGGAGCATGGACAACATACACCACTAAGGACAAATAACTCTATAATCTGGAAGCCATCAGTTACCATTATCTCTCAGCTAGAGGTTGAGCCTTGTGGGCAGTCATCCATACTGGAGTGTTGATTGGGTTGATCTTGACAGATCCTGTGCAGGCAGCTGCAACTACTGTGTGTTCATTAGTGCAACAGCTCTGTCATGTCCAGAAGATAGTACTTAACATCACTCTATGGTTTAATCATTTACATTAATATTAAATCTGTTATGGAACTCTGTCTTTAGTAATATTTGCTGTTATAATTCTCAGTGTTTGAAGATATCACAAACTGTATCCTTATAAAATGCATGGAGAGATGGGTTAGTGGTCAAGAGCCCTTGCAGCTCTTAAAGAAGACTAGAGTTCAGTTCCAGTGAGCCACATCTAGTGACAAAAAATTGCCAGCTAGGAAAGCTGACATCCTTATTTGGCCTCCTTAGGCACTTGCACCCATGTACATGCATGTGTGTATGCATACCCACATGCACACACACAGTAATAATAACAATAATAATAATAATAATAATAACAATAATAATAATAAATCATATTAAAATGGTAAGGTTAAGAAGTGTTACATGTCTTTGATTTCTTTAATGACAATTCATTCTTCCTTTTCCCCCACCTTGAGCTTTCTTATACTCTAAGAAACAAAACATTAAAATAGATTAATAACACACAGTGGCCTCCAGGCATTTGAATAAAAAGAGGAGCCATTTTCACTAGAAAATAAAATGGTCTCACAATTACTCTTACAAAGAAGGCATGTTGCAGACTGACACAGACAAAAAAAAAAAAACTAGATCTCTAATTAAAGTTTTATTTTTTATATTAATAACAGTTTATTTACTTTGTATCCCAGCTGTAGTCCCCTCCCTCATTCTCTCCCAGTCCCACCCTCTCTCCCTCATCTCCTCCCTTTCCCTAAGTCCACTGATAGGGGAGGTCCTCCTAGCCTTCAATCTGAACCTATCTTATCAGATCTCACCAGGACTGGCTGCAATGTACTCCTCTGTGGCCTAGCTAGGCTGCTCCTCCCATGAGGGGTGGGGAGATCAAAGAGCTAGCCACAAGTTCATGCCAGAGACAGTCCCCACTCCCCTTACTAGGGAAACCCACTTGGATGCTGAGCTGCTATGGGCTACATCCAAGCACAGTTTCTGGGTTATATCCATGCATGGTCCTTGGTTGGAGAATCAGTCTCAGACAAGCCCCTTGGGCCAGATATGTTTGGTCCTTGTGGGGCTCCTGTCCTCTCCAAGTCTTACTAACTCCCTCTTTTTTCATATGATTCCCTGCACTCTGCCCAAAGTTTGGCCATGAATCTCAGCATCTGCTTTGATACCCTGCAGGATAGAACCTTTCAGAGGTCCTCTATAGTAGGCTCCTGTCCTGCTTCTCATTTTCTCCTACTTCCAATGTCCATCCCATTTGTCTTTCTAAGTAAGGACTGATCATCTTACTCCAGGTCCTCCTTCTTGTTTAGCTTCTTTAGGTGTACAGATTTTAGTATAAAACTAGATCTCTAGCAATAAATGTTTGTCACATAGTCCTTGCATAGAACAACTTGGGACAAAATGTTACTCTAGTGACTGGAAAAGTGTCTGAGCATTTAAGAGCAAGTACTGCTGTTGCAGCAAACCAAGGTTCAGTTCCCAGCACCCACACTGAGTAGCTTACAACTTCAGCTCCAGGGACATCTGACTTCTCTGTCCTTTTGAGGATCTGCAACCACATGCAGATATCCTTGCATAGACACACACATATACACTTAATTTTTAAAATAATAATCAAAACAGATTTAAAAGAATGCTATTCCAGTGAAATGTTGAGGCCACAATACAGACTGATAAAAAGAAAAAAAAAAAACTTCTAGTAGTTATGATCTAAATTGACAATCCATCCATAATATTTACTTAAATCATAGCCCAGCTCAGAGCAACGCTGTCACTTTCTTTAATTCTGCAAAGACTGATGGAGGTTAAGAAGCTTCAGGAGACAAGTCTGAAGTGGGCACAGAGTGCATCATGGGGATAAAGGAAAGCGACACCTTTAGAGCATCAAAGGGCAGGTGCAGCAGCAAGTGTTGTAAAGGTCACCACGTGAGTTCAGCAGAAGATCTGGCTCAGGTCACCGATGAAGGTGGCTGCACTAACAAACGGACTTTGATCTCTCTATTAAAAGAAAGTACACTGCAGGACGTCCATAGCCACAAAGAAGATGTCAATACCTGCCTCCAAAGATTCAATGGATGGGGTAACTCTTCTTGTTCCAGGCTTTATTAGCCTGGTCATCCTAGGGACTTTAGTAATTATAGTCTGTACTCTCATCATGTGTGTGTTAGCTGTTTTTCCTACTGCCTATTGTTATGACCAAAAATCTGACAAGAAAACAGCTTGAGGAAGGAAGGGTTCATTTGCATTTATATCTGAGGATGTTTAGAGCATCAGGTGGTGGCATGGTGGCAGAAGCATGGGGAATCTAGCACCATTATATGCCTATTAAGAAAGCAGAGGATGGATGGAAGTGGGGACAGGCTATAAAACATCAGCACCCATTCATGGTGATTCATGCTATCCTCCACCAAGATTCCACTGGCTAAAGATTCCACCATCTTCTAAAATAATGCCATCAGTCTAAAACCAAGTGCGGAAACACATGAACTATGGAAGCATCTTCACATTTGAAGCACATTTCTCCCTAGACCCCCATAGCTTCATGGTCCCAAGGAAGCATGTGGGGCACCCCAGTAGCTCTCTTTGCTCAGAGCACTTTCCACCTGATCCCCAACTTCCTGGCCCACCTGAGACATGGCCAGTAAACACAGCGAAGAAACCACCAGGATGGCAAACAGCAGAGTCAACTAAAATGGCTGGAGGCCAGCATAAGAACACAAGCAACAAAACTCAGGGTAATATGACACCACCAGAAACCCATGGTCCTACCGCAGCAAGCCCAGGATACTATCATACCCAAAGTCCAAGGAAAAAAATTATTCTGAGGTTATGGAAATGATAGAGCCATTAAAGGAAGAAAATAAAACTCCTAGAGTAGCATGGGAAAATGCATTCAAACAGATGAAAGAATTGAACAAATCCCTTAAAAGAAATTAAAGAAATACAGGAAACTACAATCAAACAGGAGAATGAAATGAATAAACTCTTCAAGACCTAAAAATGGGAGCTAAAATCAATAAAGAAAACACGATCTGACACAGTCCTTGAGATGGAAAACATAAAGAAGAGGACAGGAACTACAGACACAAGCATCAACCAACAGAATTCAAGAGATGGAAGAATGAATTTCAGGGATAGAAGATATGATTGAAAAATAGATTTATCAGTCAAAGAAACTATTATATCTAAAAAGCTCCTGACACAGAACAGCCAAGAACTCTTGGACTCTATGAAAAGACCGAACCTGAGAATAATAAAAATAGAAGAAAAAGAAGACTCCCAGCTCAAAGGCCCAAAACATATTTTCAACCAAATCATAGAAGAAAACTTCCCCAACCTAAAGAGAAGCCTACAAACATACAAGAAGTTTAAAGAACACCAAATAGATTGGAGCATAAAAGAAAATCACACCACCACATAATAATCAAAACATTAAATGTGAAGAACCAAGAGAGAATATTAAAAGCTTCAAGGCAAAAAAGCCAAGTCATATATAAAGGCAAACCTATCAGAATTAAACCTGACTTCTCATCAGAAACTCTAAAAGCCAGAGGATCTAAACAGATAGCTTACAGACACTAAGAGATCATGGATGTCAACACCAACTACTATACCCAACAAAATTTTTAATCACTGTAGAGGAAGAAAACAAGATATCCCATAACATAAACAAATCTAAACAGTACCTATCCACAATTCCAGCCCTACAGAAGACACTAGAAGGAAAATTCCAACCCAAGGATCCCAACTACACCCAGAAAAGCACAAGAAATAAATAACCCCACATCAGCAAAACCAAAACAATGGAATCACACACACTCTACCACCACCAACATCAAAATAACAGGAAGTAACAACAACTGGTCACTAACATCTCTCAACATCAATGGCATCAACTTCCTAATTTAAAAACAACAACAAGAAAACAGGCTAACAGAATGGATATGAAAATAAGACCCATCTTCCTACTCCATGTAAGAAACACATCTCAGCAATAAAGATCATAACCTCAGAGTAAAAGGCTGGAAAAGACTTTTCAAAGCAAACTGACCCAAGAAGAAAGCTGGAGTAGCCATTCTAGTATCTAATAAAATTGTCTTTCAACCAAAAGTAATTTAAAAAGATGGAGAAGGATACTTCATCCTCATCAAAGGGAAAATTCACCACTACAACTTCCCAATTCTGAACAGTTATGCCACAAAGGGCACCCTTTGTGCAAGTGCACCCACATTAATAAAAGAAATATTACTAAAGCTTAAGTCGCACATCAAACCCTGCACAATAGTGGAAGACTTCAACATCCCACTCTCTCCAATGGACAGATAGATCATCAAGACAGAAACTAAATGGGAAAATAAAGAAACTAACAGACCTCATGAATCAAATGAACCTAACAGATATCTACAGAGCATTTCACCCAAATACAGGAGAACATACCTTCTTAGCACATCACAGAACCTTCTCCAATATTGCCTATGTCCTCAGTCACAAAGCAAGTCTCAGCAACTCTATGAAGATTGAGATAACCCTCTGAATCTTATCAGACCACCATGGATTAAAGCTGGCAATCAACAGAAATAACAGGAAGCCTACAAACTCATGGAAACTGAACAATTCTCTGTTCAACAACCACTGTGTCAGGAAAAAAACAATAAAAAATTAAATTAAATACTTTCTAGTATTCAGTGAAAATGAAGGCACAATATACCCAAACTAATGGGACACAATGAAAGCAGTGCTAAGAGGAAAGTTCATAGCACTAAGCGCCTTCATAAAATAAATAAATAAATACATACATAAATACATAAATAAAATAAAATTTAAAAATAAATAAACAAATAAATAGGAAAAAGGATAGATAATGTATGATTGGCTGTTTAAGCCATTACACTCAACTGAAAAAAAAAGAGAGAGATCGCATACTAGTAACTTAGCAGCACACTTAAAAACTACAGAACAGAAGGAAGCAGACACACAAGAGAAAAGTATATGACATGAAATAATCAAACCTAAGGTTGAGAAAATTGGAATCAAAGAGAAAAATAAAAAGAGTCATCAAAACCAACAACTGATTCTTTGAGAAAACCAACCAGATAAACAAATACTTAGTCAAACTAACTAAAGGGCAAAGGGAGAGTATCCAAATTAATGAAATTAGAAACAAAAAGAAGGACATAACAGACACTGAGGAAATCCAAAAACACAAACGGTCTTACTTAAAAAGCCTATATTCCACAAAATTGGAAAATTTAACGGAAATGGATGCTTTTCTAGATAGATTTCACCTACCAAAGCTAAATCAAGATCAGGCAACAGTCCTATAACCTCTAAGGAAATAGAAGCAGTCATCAAAAATCTCCCAACAACAAGAACAAAAGCCCAGGTTCAGATGGGTTTAATACAGAATTCTACCAGACATTCAGAGAAGAGCAGATACCCATAGTTCTCAAACTATTGCATAAAATAGAAACTGAAGGAGCATTATCAAATTCATTTCATGAAGCCACAGTCACCCTGAAACCTAAACCACAAAAAGATTCAACAAAGAAAGAGAATTTCAGACCAATTTCACTCATGAACAGTGATGCAAAAATACTCAATAAAATATTCACAAACCAAATCCAAGAACACATCAAATATATAATCCACCATGATCAAGTTGGCTTCATTCCAGGGATGCAGGAATGGTTCAGCATACAAAAATACATCAACATAATCCATCATATAAACAAATTCAAAGGAAAAAAAACACATGATCATCTCATGAGATGCAGAAAAAGCCTTTGACAAAATTCAGCATCACTTCATGATGAAAGTCTTAGAGAGATCAGGGATACAAGGTCCATATCTAAACATAGTAAAAGCTATATACAGCAAGCCAATTGCCAACATCAAATTAAGGAGAGGGAAACTCAAAGCTGAAATCAGGGACAAGACAAGGCTACCCACTCTTTCCATACCTCTTCAATATAGTACTTGAAGTTCTAGCTAGAGCAATAAAAAAACTAAAGAAGATCAAAGCCATACAAATCAGGAAAAAAGTCAAAGTGTTGCAATTTGCAGATAATATGATAGTGTACATAAGTGACCCCAAAAATTCTACCAGAGAACTCCCACAGTTGATAAACAGCTTCAGTAAAGTGGCTGAATACAAAATTAATTTTTAAAAAATCAGTAGCCTTCTTGTACACAAACGACAAATGGGCTGAGATAGGAATTAGGGAAACTACACTGTTCACAACAGCCACAGCCAACATAAAGTATTTTGTGTATCTCTAACCAAGCAAGTGAAAGACCTGTATGACAAGTACTTCAAGTCTTTGAAGAAAGAAATTGAAGAAATCAGAGGATGGAAAGATCTCCCATGCTGATGGGCTTGTAGGATAAACATACTAAAATTGGCCATCTTACCAAAGGCAATCTACAGATTCAATGCAAGTCCCATCAAAATACCAACACCATGCTTTAAACACCTGGAAAGAACAATCCTCAAATTTATATGGGAAACAAAAACACAGAATATCTAAAACAATCATACGTAATAAAAGACCTTCTAGAGGTACATTGTTCTCTTGCTTGCTTTTATGTGCAAGGACCTCAAAATTTAAATCTTTCAATCACTTGCATCTCCTTCTGAATCTCTCTGGTGGGTATCAACTGCACTTGTAACATCAGTGACCCAGGGTGCACAAATGACCCACAGTTAGTCTTACCCCAAGCCTAGACTTTCCTTTGACCATTATATTAAATTGAAGGGATGAACAGCTTCCTTTTATGTATAAATAACAACTGAAAAATAAAATTTCAAAATGTCTCCATTTATAAGATCACCTAAGATTAATTATGTAAGGATAATTTTTTAAACAACACATGTAAGGGATTTAGGCAAGAAAGCATCTGTTTCAGTTCACAGTTCATGGTACAGCCAGTCATGGGGGAAAGCGAGGGCATTGGAGGTACCAGCAGCTAGTTGCGTTGCACCGACCATTGTGAATAGAGAGCAATGCTCAAATACACGCCCCATTCTATTCAGTCCAGAACCAAGCCATGAGAGGACCTCACCCACAATTTAAGATGGCTCTTCCTATATTAACTATTGGATTCCAACTCCTGCAACATACAAACACAGAGACCGGTCTCTCAGATATTCTAGATTCGGTAAAGTGAACTACACTTTAAATATTATCAATAAAAGACTGAGATAACCCAAATATATGTAGAAGACAGAAAATATCTCCAAATCCACCCAAACATTCACAGCTATCTCCAAAATACTCACTGTATGAAACACAAAGCTTAAAAATAACTCTGCAGCTAGGCAGATTATACATGTGTAATCTCAGCACTCTTTTGGGAGGGAGAGGCAGGTAGATCTCTGTGAATTTGAGGCCAGCCTGGTCTACAAGTAAGTCCAGAACATCTAGGGCTGTTACACAGAGAAACCCTTTATCAAAGCAGATACTAAGACTCATAACCAAACCTTCAGCAGAGTGCAGGGAATCATAAAAGAAGGGGGAGTTAGTATGACGTGGAGAGGATAGGAGCTCCACAAGAACCAAATATATCTGGGCACAGGGGTCTTTTCTGAGACTGATACTCCACTAAGGACCGTGTATAGATATAACCTAGAACCTCTGCTCAGATGTAGCCCATGGTAGCTCAGTAACCAGTGGGTTTCCCTAGTAAGGGGAACAGGGACTATTTCTGACATGAACTTAATGGCAGGCTCTTTGACCACCCCACCCCACCCCAAAGGGAGGAGCAGTCCTGCTAGGCCACAGAGGAGGACTTTACAGCCAGTCCTGAAGATATCTGATAAGCTAAGGTCAGATGAAAGGGGAGGAGGACCTCCCCATCAGTGGACTTGGAGAGGGGCATGGGAGGAGATGAGGGAGGAATGGTAGGATTGGGAGGGAATGAGAGAGCAGGATACAGCTGGGATACAGAGTTAATAAATGTAACTAATAATAAAAATAAAAAAATAAAAAATAATTTTTAATAAATTAAAATCTCAAGGCTGTGAAAAAAATGAACCTCTGCTAGTTAGAGTCTTTCAGATGCGCTCAGTAGACTCCTGTCATACGTTCAATGCACATCCCATCTGTCTTTCTAAATGAGGATTGATCATCTTACCCCATGTCCACTCAATTCAAAGACTCATGACCAAACCTTTGGCAGAGTACAGGGAATCATAAGAAAGAAGGGGAGTTAGTCTGATGGGGAAAGGATAGGAGCTCCACAAGGACCAAATATATCTGGGCACAGGGTCTTTTCTGAGACTGACATTCAACCAAGGACCATGTATGGATATAACCTAGAACCTCCACTCAGATGTAGCCTGTGGTAGCTCAGTAACCAATTGGTTTCCCAAAGTGAGGGGAACAGGGACTATTTCTAACAGGAACTCAATGACTGGCTCTTTGGTCTCCCCACCCCCGAAGGGAGGAGAAGTCCTGTTAGGCCACAGAGGAGGGCTTTGTAGCCAGTCCTGAAGATACCTGATAAAACAGGATCAGATGAATGGGGAGGAGGTCCCCCCTATCAGTGGACTTGGAAAGGGGCACGGTGGAGATGAGGGAGGGAGGGAGGGACTGGGAGGGAATGAGGGATCGGGACACGGCTGGGATACAGAGTTAATAAAATGTAACTGATAAAAAAAAAATAAAAAATAAAAATAAAAAAGGAAAAAAAATAAAAAAATAAACCTCTGGAGTTCTTTAAAAGGCAAAATAAAATGGACTTACATAACATCAAGTATTAAACCTTACAGAGCCATGATGATTAATGCTTCCTTGAATATAAATAACACTGAATAGAGCCTAAGAGTGAGACATAACTATGAAGTCATGTGTCTCTTGACAAAAACAGTATAGTCAGGGCTGTGTTAAAGAATGTCTTGTTCAGTAAATGAAGGCTTACTGGATATTCCCACAGAGATAACAGAACATGAACCTCTGCTTCTCCTAGCACAAGATTCAATTCTATACAGGTTATGAGTCTAATATGAAATTATATTGAGGAGACAACAAGATAATCTCTTCAGGGCTTGTATACAAGCAAAGATTTCTTATGTAAGAAAACTGCTAGCAATAAAGAAAAACTAAGATTTCCTTAACTTACCACATGAGAGGAGGTTGTTGACAATAAATTATATTTCTCAAGTTTCTTTTTAATTTTCCTCTTTGGATTATGAAACACTGAGATGTCATTATGTAGTTTGTTTACAATCTAATGCTACTATGATCAAATAAACATGTATTATAACAAGTGTGTGTGTATGTCTGTGTGTGAGTGCATGCCTACATGTGTGCGCATGTGAATACAGAGGACAAAGGATAGGATTGGATGGTGTTTCTTCTTTCCTACCTTGTTTGAAGCAAGGTCCTTTTCTCACTGTTAAATGGGCGTAGCTTCTGAGGTTCCAGGGATTTCCCCCATTTCGCTATAAAATCTCTGCAGATACACATGTATGTTATTACTTTGTCCACCTGTTTGTGGGTTCTTGAGACCCAAAGGCAGGTCTTCATGATCATAAGGTAAGTGCTGTATCCACTGAACTGCCTCCTTAGCCATGAAAAGAGCACTCTTTAGATGATGTCAATTCTTTCCCATTCATTGAAGATGATATGCCTGATACACAGCTGACATGCACTGGGGAAGAATATGTATTCCATGGCCTTAGTGGTGTATTCTTTTCCATACTAGATTAGGATGTCAGTAAAACCTTACATATCCTCACTGGTTTTCTGTTCGCTTGTGCTATCTGCATAATGACACAAGTGTTGATCTTTCTAACACTAACCATGGGAACTTTGTTTTTACTGTAAGTCTATGAAGTGATGTACCTATATTCATGTTGAACTCTCCACACACAAGCGTATATATGTATTTGGTATTGCGACATCTTCTTGATCAATGGCTCTCACCAGCATTAGGAAATTGACCCCTTTATGCCTAATCATACTCTTTAATCTCAACTTTGTGGTGAATTTTTATATTTATATGTAGCCAATTGGGTATAAGGCAGACTAACTCGTTGAGGAAGTAGTGAAATTTCTTAGATGTTCTTATTATCTTATTATATAGAGTTCCATTAAGTCATTTCCAAGCATGAATATAATTAAATACATCGCTCCTTTACCTACCTTCTTTCTATTTCTCTCCGCTCCCCTTAGTCTCATTTCTTTTACTTCTGCTTTCACACACACTATAACATACATATGGTTTTATGAAGCTATAAATTATAGAACCTACAAATGAGAAAAACATGATACATTTTTCTTTCTGGAACTGATTTAATTTACTTAGTAAGATTACATACAGATGCATCCATTTTTCTACAAATAGCACAATTTCTCTATTACACCTGAAATTCTACTGTGCATATAAGTCGTTTTTTTTTTTTAAATCCATTCTTTTGTTGATTGGCCTCTAGGCTGGTTCAATAACTTGGCAATTGTTCACAGCACTATATAAAATATTGATGTGCAAGTATCTCTGTGATATGATAACTTGATCATACGGTAGGTCTAATTTTAGTTAATTGAGGGATCTATATACTTATTTTTCATAGACATTAAACTAATTTACACTTCTTCCAACATTCCAAAGAGGAATGTTCTTTTTTTCCCCTCAGTTTCCAGATGTTCACTTCCTTCCAGCTCTCCAGGACAATCAACTTCTTGTCTCATCGTACGGGTTCCTATATCCTGCATGAACAGCCCGACTCTGCAGTATGACCCTCTCTCTATGCTAGAGCTGCACTCAGCAAACACCAACTTGATGTGAACTAACTAGCTGTAACAGAGCTCCCTAGTGAAGTCTGCTTGGCAATACCTTCTTTAACCAAGGCTAGACACACAAGTATCCCACTGTCTCCTAATCCCACCTGTAAGTTGAGGTCATGATTCCCAGGTCTTTCCCACTTGGTTTGATAAGACATGCCACCTCTGGAACTTGTGCCATCCTGCTTCTGCTTCTGTTTGTTTTTTCTCTTGCCTTTTCCGAGCAATGCCTGCATACTTCTCTCCTGTCTCGTCTGTCCTGTCCTACTCTGTAGGTTTTCCTACAGAGTAGGGTGGCCAAGAACCACAAAGAGGACTACAATAATGTTAACAGGTTGCCTATCAGCGGGGCAACTGTCCATATGTCGGACAGCTAGATGATAGAGCATCTGCAAGAACCAAGACAAACCCCATGAAAGGCACTTTGCTTACCTCTATTACCCAAATTCGAGCTACCTATCAAAGCAGAAGGAAAGTTTTTTTGGCAATCTCTGTATAGACCTCAAGAGTAAACAAAGAAAACACAACAGAGAAACTATAAAAATCTAGCTAACCTGTTCTCTTTCCATTAGTATATCCAGCTATATCATTTTTTGTCATTCATTTTAGCTTACATTTTAATTTACATCTAAATTGAGTCCTTTGTCAGGCTAAAGAGGTGGCTCAGCAATATAAAAGTTCATATTGTTCTTGCAGAGTGTCCAAGTTCATTTCCCAGCACCAACATGTGGTGACTCACAACCACTACTAACCCAGGGAATCTTATGCCTTTTTTTTTTTAATTTTTTCTTATCAGTTATATTTTATTAACTCTGTATCCCAGCTGTGTCCCGATCCCTCCCTCCCTCCCTCCCTCATCTCCACCATGCCCCTTTCCAAGTCCACTGATGGGGGGGGGCCTCGTCCCCTTCATCTGATCCTGTTTTATCAGGTATCTTCAGGACTGGCTGCAAAGCCCTCCTCTGTGGTCTAACAGGACTGCTCCTCCCTTGGGGGGTGGGGAGGCCAAAGAGCCAGTCATTGAGTTCCTGATAGAAATAGTCCTTGTTCCCCTCACTTTGGGAAACCAATTGGTTACTGAGCTACCACAGGCTATATCTGAGTGGAGGTTCTAGGTTATATCCATACATGGTCCTTGGTTGAATGTCAGTCTCAGAAAAGACCCTGTGTCCAGATATATTTGGTCCTTGTGGAGCTCCTATCCTTTCCCCATCAGACTAACTCCCCTTCTTTCTTATGATTCCCTGTACTCTGCCAAATGTTTGGTCATGAGTCTTTGCTTTGACAACACTGTTAGTTAGAGTCTTTCAGATGCGCTCAGTAGACTCCTGTCATACGTTCAATGCACATCCCATCTGTCTTTCTAAATGAGGCTTGATCATCTTACCCCATGTGTGCTCTCTTGATTATCTTTTTAGGTGTATAGATTTCATTATGTTTATCATATCTTATAGGTCTATATAAGTGAGTATATCCCATGTTTGTCTTTCTCCTTCTGGGATATTTCACTCAGAATGATCTTTTCTAGATCCCACCATTTGCCTGCAAATTTCATGATTTCCTCCTTTTTGATTGTTGAGTAGTATTCCATTGTGTAAAAATACCACAATTTCTGTACCCATTCCTCCGTTAATGGACATCTGGGTTGTTTCCAGGTTCTGGCTATTACAAATAAGGCTGATACAAACATGGTTGAGCAAGTATTCCTTTTGTGTACTTCAGCAAACTTTGGGTATATACCTAGCAGTGGTATAGCTGGGTCTTGAGGAAGCACTATTCCTAATTGTCTTAGAAAGCACCAGATAGCTTTCCAGAGTGGTTGTACCAGGTTACATTCCCACCAGGAGTGGAGGAGGGTTCCCCTTTCTCCACAACCTCTCCAGCATGTGTTGTCACTTGAGTTTTTCATCTTGGCCATTCTGATGGGTGTAAGGTGATATGTCAGGGTCGTCTTGATTTGCATTTCCCTGGTGGCTAATGAGGTTGAGCATTTCTTTAAGTGTTTCTCTGCCATTCGATATTCCTCTGTCGAGAATTCTCTGTTTAGCTCTGTTCCCCATTTTTTAAGTGGATTACTTGGTTTGCTGCTTTTCAGCTTCTTTAGTTCTTTGTATATACTGGATATTAGTCCTCTGTCACATAAAGGGTTAGTGAAGATTCTTTCCCAATCTGTAGGCAGTTGTTTTGTTTTGATGACGGTGACCTTTGCTTTACAGAAGCTTTTCAGTTTCATGAGGTCCCATTTATTGCCTTATGCCTTTTTTGAGCCTCTATAGCTACCTACACTCATGTACAACTCCCCACAGATATAGACATATAATTAAAAACAAAATTAAAATATTTAATAATATAATAATATAGTTATTATTATAAATTAAGTCTTGGAAATAAACAGTTCTACCTTTTTTCTTATGTGATTTTACAATCTAGTCTTTCTATTTGAGCATCTTAATTATGTAATTTACTTTCAGTATAGTTAGAATTAAGTTTCTCATATTAATATGCTTTCCCTTTATCCCATTATTCATTTTTTTCATTCATCCCTCCTTGCTTTGTGTCAATTAATTTGTTTCTGTTGAAGTTTTGGCTGAGTTTGGGTGTTTTGGAGACAATGTCTCATGTACCCCAGGTTGGCATTGAACTCACCAAAGACAACTTGAATTCTTGATCTTTCCATCTGTTTCTCAAATGCTGAGACAATAAGCATTTGCCGTATTCATGACTTCAGTAGAGTACATTTTGTAATTTAATTTTACTTCCACTATGGGATTGGGAACTCAATTTTCATTTTTTAACTTTTAGAAATACATTGTAGTTTTGCAACATATGCCTTTTTTGTATTTTTTAAATTTAATTTTATCTTATTAATTATACTTTATTCATTTTGTATTCCCCCATAAGCCCCTCTCTCCTCCCCTCAGTCCCACCCTCCCCTCCCCCCTTCCCTTTCTTCATGCATGCCCCTCCCCAAGTCCACTGATAAGGGAGGTCCTCCTCTCCTTCCTTCTGATCTTAGTCTATCAGATCCCATCAGGAGTGGCTGCATTGTCATCTTCTGTGGCCTGGTAAGGCTGCTCCCCCCTCAGGGTGAGGTGATCAAAGAGCAGGCCAATCAGATTATGTCAGAGGCAGTCCCTCTTCCCATTACTATGTAACCCACTTGGACACTAAACTGCCATGGGCTACATCTGTGCAGGGGTTCTAGGTTATCTCCATGCCTGGTACTTGGTTGGAGTATGAGTCTCTGGGAAGACCCCTCTGTTCAAATTTTCTGGTTCTGTTTCTCTCCTTGTGGGGTTCCTATCCTCTCCAGGACATCAGAAGAAGAAGAAAACAGGAAACAAGTTAGGAACCTCCCACAGAGGGCCTCTGAAAGGCTCTGCCCTGCAGACTATCAAAGCAGACGCTGAGACTTATGGCCAACTGTTGGGCAGAGTGCAGGGAATCTTATGTAAGAAGTGGGAAATAGCAACAAATGCTTTTAATTGGACTAATTCTACTTCCAAATAATGTTAAATGCATTCAACAACAGCTCAAGAGCCTTAAGGAGCTTGCTTCCATGCGGCCTCTCCTGTTACCTACCCCATTCTCGTATCTACATCCACATATGCCATACAGCCCACAGCGCATTATTATTTGTTGCTTTAATACTCTAATATTTCTTTTTAATTCTCTAAAGGTGTCACTCCATCTTTCTGTGACTTTTAAAGTTTTGAGTTCTCATTTATTATTTATGTGCATCTTAAGCGGCGTGGTTTTTGTTTTTGGGGGGTTTTTGTTTGTTTGTTTGTTTGTTTGTTTTTGTCCTTGGGCCACATTTATTTATTTTTTATTTTTATTTTTTTTTCAATGCAGTTTATTCAGGAACCTTGAACAATCATCTGACCCTGGGAAAAGCCAGCCCACAGCTTAAATAGCCTCTGGGTAGCCAACCCCAGCATGCCATGTGGGCAATACAGATAGGTCCACATACATGGAAGCAAGCCAGATCCTCAGCCTTAGCCAAATGTCACATTTATTTTTATTTGTACTATGTGTTCACCTGCTCGACACCTCAAGTTTGCTTCACTCTATCTGCCTCTCTTGTCTTTCTGAGTTTTAAGTTTTATCTGAACAATTCATTTTGTTATATCTTCTCTTTCACGTCTATCATCTATCTATCTATCATCTATTTATTGTGTGCCCTGCATGCATATGGAGGTCAGAGAAAAACTTGTGAGAGTAAGTTCTCTCCTTCCACCGCATTGGTTCTGTGCATCAAACTCAGATCATCAGGCTTGGCGATATTTTTACCTTCTGGAGCACCTCACCAATCCTCTTCATGCTCTATGTGCATGCTGGCTGGTCTTCTGCAGTGCAGTGTATGTCATTCCTATCTAGTGCATTTTTTTAAAAATGTATTTATTATTTACTTAATTATGATCATTCATTCATTCCCATGCTGCCCAGATCAAGCTTGAACACACTATGTAACTAAGGAGAACTATGGCTTCTTGATCCCTCTGCCTCCACCTCATGACTGGTAAAGTGTCCCCATACACACAAGTCCGTCAGTGCTGGGGTCAAATCTCGTGCTTTGTGCATGCTCGGTCAGCACTCAAGCAAGCAAGTCACATTGGCCATACTAGATAATATGTTCCTCAACTTATAAATCTCACATAATCTCTTCTGTCTTCACCTGCTCTCTCCCCCTTTGAGAAAATTAAATCAGTACAGGCTCTTTAAAGCTTGCTGTCTTCTCCCCCATCAGCCTTGATGTGTCTGGTTCTATTGATTTAATCTCTAAGTTATAGCTCTTAGTTTCCTCCCTCATTATACATTTGGTAAGTTTTAACAGGATGTCAGAAATTGTGAATTTCATATTGCTCATTTCTGCATATCTTTAAAGAGCACCAGACTATGTTCAAGCTTACAGTTAATTGTGATAAATTTAATCTTTCCAGTATTTTCTTATAAGATTTATTAGTTTGGGCTAGAGTAACTTTGATTATTATGTTAATTTACCCCACTATGAAAATGGCCACCTTCTGCCTGGTTCAGGGAGTAGAAAGTCTTTCTTTTTAATCTTGACAAGAACACAAGTCATTGCCAACTCAAAGAGAGCCTCCAAACTTGGGACCCATTCTTATCTGGAGCACTTTTCCCCAGCTTATATGAGACACAGCTGGGGTGTTGAGCTGGAGGGATGGCTTAGAGGTTATGACCCCTTGATTTTCTAGCAAATGATCCAAGTTTGATTCCCAGAACCCAAGTCTGGTGTCTCACAACCATCTGTGAGCCCAGATCCTGGTGGCTCGATTCCCTTTGCAGGCCTCTGCAAGCACCCAAATGCATGTGCACATACGTGCATACATACACAAAATGTTTTCACTTAGTTTTTAAATAGTAAAAAAAGTATATATACTTCTTTAAATACAAAAGAAGGAAACCATGAACTGATGGTCCCTAGTTATTTTTAATGGTCACTCATTCTTCCATTTTAAGAATACTGACTACAAGCACTAGCTAACACAAATGTGTACTCTTATGGCCATCTTCTTGTAATAACTTCATCATCACCCACAACAACTCTTCTTGCCTTAAGACAAAGCAAATACAAAGATTAATTTTATTTCTTTCCATATCCAATTTTCCAAGTATCCATCAACTTTGGGGATCATGTGTGTTAACAATCATAGAATGAACATACTTTCCAAGATATGATACTACCCCTTTAAAATTTTAAGACAGCAAAAAACACATTTTCCTTTTCTTGCTTTTCTTTTACAGCTTACCAAATGATTGGCATTTTCAAAAGGAAAATTCATTAATGGCAAGAGAGAAAGGTAAAAGAAAATCATTACAAAATACAAACATTGTTCACAAAGAATTACCAAAGCAGATCTTGACAGTCCATCTATAATTCATTCTAGTCAAAGAGGCTCATGCTATGTGATTGTTCTGTTTACCTCTTCATCCTTGCCCTGGATGACTCCATCTCCTTTGAGCCACTCAGGGGCAGATATTGAGCCTCGGGATGCCTGTCTGAAATTCTGTAAGGTCTTTTCACTGATTTTGGATCTTCATCTTTCCTGTTGAGGAGTTAGAAGAGATGGGCATGTCTGCCACCAAAAGATGGCAGAGCTGGGAGCTCACTCCTCATCTCTATGTAGTGGAACAGAAGCCAGTTCTTTATAAGCACAACTGAGATCATGCATTCCAGAGAACTGTCATGCAAAGACTCAGATACGACGCTGACACTTGCTTTCTCAGCGCATGCTCTACAACGCTCATGATCACTGACTGCATTAATAGCTCATGGTCACTCATGCTCCCTCTAAATGTGCACAGTGGCATAGTCTTACCACTGTTCTATTGCTGTACACCGTGACCAAGAAAACTCTTAATTGTGGGCTTATTTACAGTTTCAGGGGCTTAATCTTTTCTCGACATAATGGGAAGCATGGTAATATGCACACAGATGTTGGAGCTATATCTGAGACCTATACATCCTGATACACAGGGGTGTGAGCAGGGGTGTGGAAACTGTAGCTGGATTGGGTTTTTGAAACTTCAGACAGTAGTGACATACTTCCTTCAACGTGGCTATATTTACTGCAACAAGGCCATTCCACCGAATCCTTTTCATTTTATTGATTTATTATTTATGATAATTTATTCACTTTGTATCCCAGCTGTAGTGTGCTCCCTCATATCCTCCCAGTCCCATCTGTCCTTCCTCTTCTTCTATGCCTCCCCACCAGTCAGCTGATAAGGGAGGTCCTCCTCCCCTACTATCTGACCTTAGCTTATCAGGTCTCATCAGGACTGGCTGCATCCTCTTCCTCTGTGGCCTGGCAAGGCTGCCCCCTCTGAAGGAGAAGGTGAACAAAGAACCAGCCACTGAGTCAATGCAAGAGACAGTCCCATTACAAGGGAACCTGCATGGAAACTGAGCTGCCTATTAACTACATCTGAGCAGGGGGTCTAGGTCCTCTCCATGCATGGTCCTTGGCAGGCACATCGATCTCTGCAGGCCCCCAGTGGGCTCAGATTTTTTGACTCTGTTGTTCTCCCTGTAGAGCTCCTGTCCCTCCCAGGTCTTTCTATCTCCCCCTTCTTCCATAAGAGTCCCTGCATTCTGCTCAAAGTTTGAATATGAGTCTCAGCATCTGCTTTGATTCCTTGCTGGGTAAATTCTTTCAGAGGCCTTCTGTGGTGGGCTCCTGTCCTGTTCCTTATCTTCTCCCACTTCCAATGTCTATACTGTTTGCCTTTCTGAATGAGGATTAAACATCTTCCCTATTTATCACCCTGCACAAAACTAAAGTCTGAGTGGATAAAAGACTTCAACATAAAACCAGACACACTAAATCTGTTAGAAGAAAAAGTGGGGAAGAGCCTTGAACTCATTGGCACAGGAGTCAACTTCCTGAACAGAACACCAACAGCACAGGCTTTCAGATTAACAATCAATAAATGGGAAATCAGAAAACTGAAAAGCTTCTGTAAAGCAAAGGACACTGTCACCAGAACAAAATGACAGCCTACAGACTAGGGAAGGATCTTCATCAACCCTATATCTAACAGAGAACTAATATCCAGAATATATTAAGAACTCAAGAACTTAAAAAGCAACAAACCAAGTAATCCAACTAAAAAATGGGGTACAGAGCTAAACAGAGTATTCTTAATAGAGGAATATAGAATAGTGGAGAAGCACTTAAAGATGTGTTCAACATAGTTAGTTATCAGGGAAATGCAAATCAAAATGACCCTGAGATTTCACCTTACACCCATCAGAATGGCTAAGATCAAAATTCCAAGTAACAACAAACGCTGGAGAGGATGTGGAGAAAGGGGAACCCTCCTCCACTGCTGGTGGGAATGTAAACCACTTTGGAAATCAATCTGGTGCTTTCTCAGAAAATTAGAAATAATGCTACCAAAAGACCCTGCTATACTACTCCTGGGTATATATCCAAAAGATGCCCAATCATTCAACAAGGATATTTGCTCAACTATGTTCATAGCAGCCGTATTAGTAGTATCCAGAATCTGGAAACTGCCTAGATGTCCTTCAACTGAGGAATGGATACAGAAATTGTGGTACATTTACACAATGGAATACTACTCAGCTATTAAAAACAAGGAAATCATGAAATTTGCAGGCAAATGGATGGAACTAGAAATGATCATCCTGAGTGAGGTAAAACAGAAGCAGAAAGAAAGGCATGGTATATACTCATAAGTGGATATTAGCCACAGAATATAGGATAAACATAATCTATAGTCCTAAAGAAGCTAACCACAATCCTTTTCAAGTAGTGACCCACTCTCTTGTGATCAAGTATTAAAAAAAAATGAGCCTATGGGGTACATTCTTATTCAAACCACCACAGGTACCTAGGAAGAAAACAATGTAATCTGTTCACATGACTTTTAAAGTACAATGTCCCAATAAGAAATTTCTTCTAATAAAAATCATATTTATTTACTCTAGATAGGTTTTGCCTATGACAGACACATCACTATTTATTTCTGCTATATAAACTTTCACAGATTTAAGCACTTAAATCAGCACTAATGTATTATTTCATTTTAATTCAGTATTTTAATTCAGAAGTCTTCATGAGCTGAGCTGGTTTTCCTACTCTAACTTGATTAGAGCTAATGTTAAGCTGTTAGTAAGTCAGCACTTCTGCTTAAGTGAAGAATTCTCTCCAAAGATACTCATAAACAGATATGCAGGGTTTCTAAGACTTGGGGCTAAGGTCTCCCTTCTTGTCTGCTATTATTGAAAGCTTCTGATTGATGGACACCTGCATCTCCTGTCACAATGGCCTCTCCATCAGCAACACAAAACTTCCTATTGCTGAATTCTTTTCTGGTTTCAGAATTCTTCAACTTTCTTTTCTCTTGAATTTCTAAACAAAGAACTTCTCTTATTTGTGGGTGATGACTTCTGTGGGAAAATGTGCCTATGTGGACCAGGACCATCTTTCTATTTTCAGTTCTTAACCTTAGTGATATTTTCTAAATTTGTTTCTCTTTATCATGTAGCATGTGCTATGTCCCAGGTATCAGTGCATGGACTTTGCTTTAGGGGTGCGGGGGGCAAGTGAGCATGAAAAAAAAGGGGGATGCATTGGACTCACTGAAAGTGAACATGCATTTTTTGTCTTATTGCGAGAATGTAAATATTAGATATGACAATGTCATTGAAGAAGTTACAGAGAGAAGTAAGAATAAGATATAGGAGAAATTTGTCACTTAGGTCCTAGAGAGGAAATCCCCTGTAACATACAGCTACAACAGGACCACTAAGCTTTGGTTTGGTGAGTGAAGCAGGAAAGCAAAAGCCCAGACCACAGCTCTTATTGGAGTTATAGCATGAAGGACATGGCAACTCAGGATGATTCAAATAATTATGTCAGGATTAGGGTATTTTTGAGTTCCTTCTTGGTTTGTGAAAATCAGGCAATGGGTCATTGAGACCACAGACTCAAAACTGTTGGTTGGTATAAAAAAGGCATAATCTTGGGTGACTTGTTAATTTCAGGAATCATCTCGCCCGTTAAGGTTGATTCTTTCTCTAGTTTTGAAAGTCCCTGACCCCTAGAGCATCAAGAATACAGAAAATATAATTAAGAAAATCCTTCTTTTATAAATGGAAAATAAATAAACAAATAGAGACTTGAAAAAGTACACAGTCAGCCCTAAGGAACCCTGTCCACCAGTATGGCAATCTATCATTGACTGTGTCGTTCTTCCACTTTGACCTGGGCCAGTGTCTGAAAGAGTCCAAGCTATTCCTTGAATTTTATGTCCACACATGTTTTCAGGTAGATGAGGGTTTTTCTAATACAATTGTTCTCTAATACTATATGTATATGCTCCTTCATGGGGAAGACCACCTACCTCTCTGGCTCTCAGCTTTCCTCAGTTATCTATGGCTTTTTATGTAGGGTTGAAGTCACGTGGGTTTTTTCCTGTCTATGTTGTCATGTCCATTGGTGTCACCTTGTTCAGCTCATGCTTGGGCAATCATATTTTGGTGAAACTTTATGGAAGCAGCTTTCCTGTTAAGAGAAGACACAATCTCACAGAAAACTCCCTGATCCTCTGGCTCCTACAGCTTTACAAACTGACTAATGAAAGATGGACACACTTCAGGTCCTTCCTAAAGGACCACTTTAGGTCCTTCCTCAGGCATGAGGCACACTGAACAGGCACCAGCATCACTAACAGTTGACGCTGCCTCTTTTGTTCCTGCCCATGCTTTTTTGTGGATTTTTCAAAGCATATTTAAAAACCCAAACTCTGAGTGCAACCTCCTCATTTAGGCACTTATGTTTAAATGTATGTTTACGTGATAAACTCTTGGCAGTCCAACTACCACCTCATTTTAATATGAGGATATCTGCATGACGACCCAAAGTAACATAATTTCTGGCCACTGCAACTATAAAATTAGCCGGGTAATGACATACTTTGAGCTGATTAATTTTTTTTTTCTTGCTGAGACATCTGCTGTCATTTGAAAACTGTCCAGTATGAGTATCTGCAACAGACGGGAACAGCATGGAGGATGTCAGGCCAGCCTGTGCTGTAAGTAATGTTTGCTTTATTTAGGACAAGGATTTTCTTCAGGAAAGAACCTCTGGAAGCAGCCTCAGGCAGAGGTCAGCAATGACAGGTGAAAGGAGCCTTGGCATCCAAAAGAGGCACTGCCCCCCATGAAGCACAGACTCTGGCTGCTGCTCCAGGTTGCCCAAGTGCTCATATAGAATGTGATTAAACACTGGCTGAGACTCTCCGGCTTCCAGCTGGGCAGGATGAGACACCCTTATTAATCTTGAGAAACGTTCCCACTTCCATCCAATTACAAAATTTTTGGAAAAGCCCTGCTGCCATGTGTCTATGTAGCTTCCAACAGATACTGCCAGCTGCCACGTCTCCATTCATTAACTGGCCCACGTCTGTCAGGATAACTCCAGTTTTCATTAACTGGCCTGACTATTTCAGGATAATTCGGTTTTGCTCTAATTTCTTTTGGTAGATACTGTCAACAAAAAGTACAGGTTGCCGATTGCAAGTGACAGAGAAAAGCTAGAATGCTAGAAGGATTTCTAGAACTCCTGGAACTGGAAGATGCCTGGCTTCTCTGTCTTACTAAAAGGTACAGTTCCCACCCTCTAGGTCAGTGGCAATGCCACAGTCATCAGCTGGGTACAGTGTTAGAGCAATAGGACAACATGGTATTCACAAGCCTAAAATGTCGGTTCTTTGGACAGCAGTGGATGGACCACTGCGTGTAGGTAGACATAGATGCTTTAAGAATGGAAGGGAAGGCAAACACTTTCCTGTGATATCCTATAATGTCAGTCTGGCAAGGAAGTATATGCCTCAATCCAAATACCTGGAAGACAGAGGCAGAAGAATCTGAGTTAAAAACCAGCCTGAACTAACAAGACTGTCTCAAAAAACAAAAAGACAAAACAAACCTCAGAATATATCAAGACACCTCGTAGCTAGCTAAACAGATGATTAAGTTGAGAAAGTTTTATAACAGAAATCTGGACAGTTGATTATTAAAGAATAAAACAAAGAAATCTGGCAAACCAGCTTTTAGTGGAGTCTTAAGATCAAAATAACTAATTCGTTACAAGAGTGAAGAAATGGAACAGTTCAGGCAGGAAGAAATACATGAAAGTATATGAATGCATTTACCAGAAATAAACATGAATCAAATGAAAGAGTAGACAAGGAAGAAACATTCTAGATTAGTGGGTCCTCACATTTATGGCTTCAGATAACTGTTTTTAAGAGTTTATTATATTTGTGTGTGTGTGTGTGTGTGTGTGTGTGTGTGTGTGTGTTCATGAAGGTCTTATGTGGAGGTGTATGCACACATGTGTGTGCAGGTACCCTCAGAAGCAAGAAGATACTGAATCTTTTAGAGCTGGAGCTATAGGCATTTGTGAGCAATCTCACATGGGTGATGAGAACTTAATCATGTTCTCATGATTACGCAAGTATTCTTAAGGCTAAACCATCTTGCTAGCCCAAATAGGACTCAACAAGGGGTACCAATGATTTAAACGAGACCTTTTGATCTGATATCAAGTATTTTACCCCTTAGCTATAAGCCTATCTTCAGATGACTGCCATGCTTTTACATTTTGTCATAAATTTTCTTCATGTACTGATCCAGGGGTATTTGGTTTATTGTGAATTTAAGCCTAGCTTTTAGAATGTTAAACTTATTGATTAATTTAATAAGGCAAATATATAGTAGATTAACCAAACAACATACTTTATGTGATAATTTCATTTTCAAAACAAATGACAGTACCAAAAGTACCATGGATTTACATGCTTGAGATACCTCTGATTTCTGGCCTAATAAACACAGCAAGGTTTCCATCCTGCTTTCATATCCAAGCACTTGCAATGTGCTGTTCTTCTATGTGAAAAGGAAATATGGCTTTGCACCTATAGGTAACCAGAGACATTGTGAGTGCCTCAAGACCTTAGAAATAAAATCAGAAACCTCTTATTGATCATTACAATCTATTGATGGGGCCTGGAGAAATTGCTGTCTGACTAAGAGAGCTTTCTGTTCATCCAGAAGACCCCATTTCTGATCCCAGAACCCATATCACAGGCTCTTGGTCACTTGAGAGATTCCATCTCCATTTCCAGAGGATCTTACATACTCTTCTGGCACTGGTGCACATGCACACACACAAACACACACATAAGTTTGTTGTTGTTGTTTTTTTTAATCTACTGGTTGTCCTGGCTGTGAGGGTTTTTTTTTTTTTCACTATAATCTCTTTTACATCTTATATATTAGCCATTAGGAACACATTGACTCACTGAGTTATATAAAATTTCCACACTGGCATGTTTGACCTACAGCACCAATGAACACATCTATTAATCTCACTGGCTCACTGGGACAGTCTTTCAACTTCACAGTGGTGGGTACAGTTCTTTGAATGTGCTAAATTTTGTTTGAATGCTTGAGTGTTATCAATTACTTATCTTAAAATCATTAGCCATATCTGAATGCTAATAGTTGGTCTGTCAAACATTCTTTCATGGGTGTTTGAAATGAAACGTGAAAAAGCTTGGCATAGGACACAATCACAGGCACAGTTTTCAGCTTAACTTTATAGAGGTTCTCCTTCAACAATGCCCTTGTGCTTGGTTTGCAGCCATAGCTAAGGGTACTTCCCATACTTGATCAAGAGCATATTAAAAGTGGCCTTCAGAGTGGCTTAGCTGTTGCAGAGAATCTGAGTTCAATTCCCAGTCCTCAATCAAGAAGCATACAGCTACCTATAACTCTAGCTCCTACGGATTGGTTGATGCCCTCTCCTGACTTCCATGGGCACCTGAACTCAAGTGCACCATATGAAAACACATCACTGAAGTTAGAAATGGAATCTTTTATTAACAACTTTTTCAGTCTGTATGGGTATTTGCTTGTATGTATGTCTGTGTATCACATGCATTCAGTGCCCACAAAGACCAGAAAAAGACATTGTATTTTCCAGAACTGGAGTTACAGATCATGTGCATTCTGGGACTCAAACTCAAGTACTCTGGAAGAACATACAGTGCTCTTAACCACTGAGCCATCTCTCCATCTCCTAAAAATTAATCTTAAGAAAAGAACATGCTTTTAAAAGCATGCATTCAGGCATCAAGTTATAATGAATTAGCAATTTCTACTGTTTGATCAGCACACCCAGTAACCCTAGATTCTTTTGTTTACTTCTATAAGTGCATGAGAAAGAAAGAGGGTACGGTGGATTGTTGTAGAGTGTGTGCTAAGCTACCATTCAAACTCATAGACAGTAGTTTTAAGTTTTGATGCAAACAAAATAAAGGGCCAGGAAATGCTGAGTTGTGATCCTGTAGAGACCTCCTCCCAATAACATCTTGGTTGTCTTACATAGAATTGCTAGCCTACATAACCTATAGAAGGTAGAAGGAAAGAAGGGGAAGAAAAAGAAAACATTGAGAGCAATCACTTTGTACTTTCTGTTAAGGTCTGTGACTCAACAATCCTACTCTTTTGAAAGACTGCTTTCTTTCTCTCAGGGAACACTATGTTAAGATATTCTGAGTTGATGTTCATTCTTGGTAACCATCATAACTTAAGTCCCAGAGACAAAGGAGTTGGTAGATCATCTAATAGCATATATGAAATCCTGGATTTGTTCCTAAGCATAAATTGGGTATTTTGTTTCATGCCTATAATCCTAGCACAGCACTCCACAGCTGGAATTGATAGGGTCAAAACTTCAAGGTCATCCTCAACTATATAGCAAATTTGAGGCCAGCCTGGGCCACCTGAGGTCTTGTCTTGAGCATGGATAACAACTGTGTAGCTGGAAACCCATGCAATCCAGGGAGGAGCCAGTTCAGAACAAGAATAAGGCTGAGATGTGACTAAACTCTGACAGTCTTGTCCTGAGACCAGCAGGAGTAGGACTACTCCCTTTGTGTTCTGGGCCTGCATGTCCTGCCTGGGGAGCCTGTAGAATCTCCACCTCTGCCACATTTGAGTAAGTCAAGTAGCCTAGTGGCCAGGTTTCAGGTTAAACCTCCTCTGTCCTTATAAGGACATATCCTACTAGCATCTGAAATTCCTTTTCATGCAAATGAAGCATGCCTAGAACCTTGGCCCCAGCCAAGAATGTACACTCATCACTCACCACAAAAGCTTCTATCTATTCCCCAAGGTTTATATAGTCTTTACTCACTACAATAAACAGAAATGTCTCGCTCCAAACTGTCTTGGAAAAAGACTATTTCTCCCACCCTGAACACCAACTGAGAGCCTTCGTAACCCATCTACCCAGGCTAAGCTTCATTCCTTCCAGTCTAGGTGGGTACAAAAACAGCGCCTGGACACTCCAAGGAGAAAATCAGAACTCGGGTGACAAACAATCATATAGAAATGAGAAAGTTCACAGATTTCAGACATTGCTAGTGAATTCTGAAGCCATCACTCTTAATCTTTGCTTAAAGATACCTCACTAAGAAAGAAATGGAAATTCCTTACAGAGCTCAACCCTAGAAATTGAGAAGTGAAACTCTACATTCTGACATCACTTCATGCCTGGAAACAGCTGTTACCACCTATTTGTACTGTGAAAACACCTACCAGACACTGTTAGGAAGGAACCAAGAGACACATGGACTCAAAGCCAAAGAATGCTCAAAGAGCCAGAGTGTGCATATGCTGCTTTCTAGAGGAGTCAGGATCAGTGTTACATTAAAATAGGATGATAACCCAGGTGTATTAGCCTTCCAGGGCAGGCTGCCCACACCTTGCAGACCTGGCCATCCTTTCAACGCTGGACACCAATTATCTAAAGTGTTCCCGCTTGGGAACTGCATTCTCAGCCTCTTTTGAACAAGTTTATAACTGCATGTTGGGCCATGCCCATAGCTATTGCAGGCCATATGCTACAAGTTGGACATGGCCTGAAAGGGGCTGATGACTATCCGCATGCATAGGTGACTACCCGAGAGGCTAGTTTCAGTTTCTATCCCATTAGCTATCCGGCTACTACGATGTGGCCTAAAGTCCCTGTACCACATCACATTGTTAGAATTTCTGTCCTGGCATCTTCCTATCTCAAACCCTGTTGCTGTCTCAGGAATGATAGTCTGAGGCTATGGAAGTGATCTGCCAGATTTGAGAACAAAGACCACCTCTTTCTGTATATAAAAAATGGCTTCATTACTACATGCAGAGGCCCAATTCAAACCTTTAGCAAGAAAAAGTTCGGACACCAATGGCAGGTTTTGTCAATATTCTCCTTTGCAGGGAGACTTTCCAAAAAAGGAAAAAAAAAAAATAGCTACACGTCTTCCTAGACCACTTAATGCAGCTATCCTATAAGGTAAAACTACGATATCAGTACCTTCAAAATAACTGGGGTTAATTACGATCTTTTCACCATCTAAAACAGAGCTTCACACTGTCTCCTTCCCATTGACCTAATTAATCCATCTCTAGAGATCCCCAGCTTGACTGTGAGGTTCAAGGCATGTCACTGCTGATGAATATATTAATGGCATAAAGGAATCAAAGCCAAAATTAGCATGAAATTAGTATCCCACAGCTCACCACCATCGGGGAAAACTGCCTGCATTGATGAAGAAGCCTGTTGATCAGAGAGCCAACTCTGACAAAAATGTTTTCTTTCTTGATGCTTTTGGGGTTGTGTTGACAGAATGTCTGTGCTATTTCAAAAGCAAGAATTTGTGGAGCAGTAAATAATACTGTCAAAAACTATGATGCTTAATAAATAAAAAGATGAGCTACAAGTTGCTAAACTCGTTTTAAACTGCCCTTTAGCTTATTGATTTTCATTTTAAAAACTGGGTGCACTTAGGTGCAGAGCCTGCAGAGGTGAGAAGAGGGCATCATCAGACATCTGGAGCTGGAGTGGTAGGTGGTTGTGAGAGCTACCGGACATGGGTGCCGGGGAAAAGAATTTGAGAACCCTGAAGTATGTGTTTTTAACTCTAGAAGCATTTTTTTTCCTCCAGCCCTTAGTTGTCTTTCAAGCTGACATTACTATGCTCCTCTTTAGAGGTGGTTATATTTTAGGGCAGCTATTTGAAGAAACAGCAGGTACAATGATACTTTGAAATAAACTGTGTAAACTAATGGAAACAACTAAGGAAATAATAAAGTCCCCACATGGAAATGGTCAGTGCTTTTCACAAATACACATTGTCCATTAGTGCCTGGAAATAAGATTGACCTTTCTTAGTCTATAATAATACCAGGGGTACCTCACACAGAAAGTAGTACATTTGAAAAATACAAATACTGAATGGCAAGCAAAAATTTAAACTCTAGTAGAACCAGCTTTGCACTGGCCTTCCTTTCTCCCATCTCCTCCCACACCTTTTTAATACCTATTCTTTACGAGAATTAAGAAAGTATTTATTTCTTCGATAACTTAGAAACAGACTATCTCATTGCATTGTGGGGAATAATTAGTACTTCAGAAAGAAGCTAGAAGTCCATGCTAGACACACATGGCCCTGGACAAGGTACTCTAAGATGTATCCAATAATCAGAGAGCACTGGAGATTAACAAATTACAGTGCACAATACGATCCTAGACTTTAGGAAGCTTAAAATAAAAATAAAAATAAAAAACAAGGTCCTGGAGAGATGGCTCGGAGGTTGAAGCATACACTGTTCTTGCAGAGGAATCAGATTCAACTCCCAACACCCATATAATGTTAGTCAACGCCCAACACCCTGTAATTATAGTTATGGGGATCTAATGCCCTCTGCTGGTCTCCCTGGGTACAGGTACCCAGGTGTACAACTGCACACACAGTCACACACACACACACACACACACACACACACACACACATACACACACATATATATGGGGAATGTGTTTTGGTGTGCATGTATGTATGCATGAAAATGTATATATACATATATGTATGTATAAACATTTATATATGTGTTTAAAATTAAAAATAATACCCTCAAAAGTCTAGACAAGCTTGTCAGAGCTCTTGGGATCTGCCTTTCTCTCTTCTCTCTACTCTTCAATATTGGGCTTATAGGAACTTTCAGCCAGGCCTTGCTTTTTATATGGATGCCAAAGATTTGAACCTAGGTCTTCATGGTTGTACAAGAAGTATCATTACTCACTGAATCATCTATTTCCATAGCAAGCACTGGCATTTATTTGATTTTATATTTTCCATGTCAGTATTTTCTTGGGTTTGGGAATTTAACTAACTGGTAGAATTCTAACCTATAAGACACCAAAAAGACACTTTAAATTTTTTCCACTGTTTTGTTTTTTAAATTCCATTAATGTGTTTACAACGTAAGCTGTTTTGAGTTACTTTCACAGTAAAAAATAAAAAATAAAAAAAAGAAGAAGAAAAGAAAAAGAAAGAAAAAAAGACCAAAAAATAAATAAGTAAAACAAAAAATTAGACAGCTAGCCAATTTCTAATGTGAATGGATGCTATGTAAAGGACTTGAGTTCTGTTTGTCAATTTGTTTGGCAAAGTGCATTTATTGATTGTGTGTTCTGGAATTGAATAGGCCTGAGAAAATCTGCTACAGAAAAGCAAAGAGCACAGACTCTTCCATGTTATGGAGTAAAAATCTGCTATCCATCTGAGAGAGAGAAGAGAAAATGAAATCTATTGTCAATCTCCGTGTTTTTGGCTTTACCTAATTATGACACAGATTTGCTCTCTGATAGCCCATTTTGCTGATAGGCAGTCTGTTTGTAATCATGCTAGAGGATTGAGGGCAAGCCTTCAGGGTAACTGGGATGACTATGTAAATCACCCTGCTGGGATCAAGCTGCAGTTATATGCTGTGTGTTACATAAAGAGGCTGGAAGAAAAAAATTCTATGTATCCACCATCTTCCAAAATGTAACAGTGCCACTTTGTGTTAGTAATTGCCTCAGGTCCTATTTTCCTCTTGGAATGAGCTAGGGAACAGCATTGCTCTCCAGAAGACTTTTGTATTATGTTAGAGGTTCATCGCATAGTAAGTCAATGGCAAAATGAATATCGAGATAAAGGAGGCTATCAATCAGCTGGAGGAAGGGATTCTGTGTCCAGTGGAACAGAGAACAGTGCTAGTCCACTCATCTTTATTCTATCAGGACTGCTTTATCGTCTTGGAGCATCACAGCTGCCATCAGCTGTATCCTGGCTTCAGCTTCAAGTGTTTGGATGAAATATCAGTCTTCGCTACCAGGGCTGCGCATCACCCAAAAGGAGGGAAAGGAGGTTAAAATCTGTTCTCATTCCTAATCAAAGAAAGGAAGAAAATAGACACGTGAGGAAATGTGTCCTGAATTCCAAAACCTGCCTTGGTGACTTCTCAGCTAACGGCTTAAAAGGTCCTCTTGAAATGATTATGATTTCATGTCATATTTATACACTGTTGTCAAATTTATATTAACACATTATGTTCATATATGTGTAAGTATACATGCATGATAAATACATAGCTGCATGTGTGCTCAGATACATGTATATCATGCATCTTCACATATACAGGTACTATTCTTAGACAGAGGCATCTTTTGCCCTTGAGAATCATAAAAAACTGGCTGTTTGTACAAAATTCCAGCCTTCATTCCACCAATTTATGTATCTGCCCATTTATTAATTCAACCATTAACTTATTTAACAAGAATGTATTAAACTTCCTGTGTAAATCGTTGAGCTCACTGATGGACTTGAAAAAAAATAAGTCTGGTGCTTGTCCAAAAGGTGGTTACGACCCATTAAAACAGCAGAGCCAATTATTCAGACAACTGCTACAGAAGCAGGAGTCAAGAGATGTCAATCAACTGCTGCCCAGGGATCTCGCTGTGCTTTCAGATGAAAGGAGGTCAGGGAATCGTCACAGAGCATGCCGCACTAAGCAGGGTCTGAAAGTGTAGAGTTCCAGTGCCTAGAGAAATGGTTTTGTGGTTAAAAGTGCTTGTTGCTCTTCACAAGACTCAGGTTCAATTCGCAGAAACCTCACGACCACGCAAAACTCTAGTTTCGGGTTCTCAGACCCCCTCTTCTTGTCTTGGCATCCTCTCCTTCTATGTTGCCACACGCATGCAAGCATAAACAACCATACACAGCAACTGAAAATAAATAAATCATCAAAAGAAGAAAGAAGATCAGAGTTCCAATAATTAAAGACGGGCCAAGCATTTAGTTAGAGTAAGTGGCCATGTAAGATGAAAGGAAATAAAAGAGGAAACCTCAGTTGAACTTGAGAATCTTCAAGTTTGGCTGTAATGTCAGCTAAATAATTAAATAGTGATGTGAAGATGAAGCTGGAGGAGGCAGCTGATGTCAGAGTATCTTCAATGTGTCATTAAAAGGTTTGCAGACTGGCAGAAAGATCTACAGCCTGCAGACTCCTGAAGGACATTAATACATTGCCTGTAACAGGTGGCTGGAACCACAGCCTTGTGGAAGGTAGAGCCTTCATGTGGCCAACTGGATGTCTTGGTGGATAAAAGCACTTGCCACCAAGCCTGGTGACCTGAAATTGATCCCTAGGACATGCATCATAGGGGGAAACAACTCTAGAAAGTCCTTTGACTTTCACACACACACACACACACACACACACACACACTCACACACACATGTGTCATGGCACACATATGTGTTCAATCAGTCGGTTTACCAATAAAAATGGAGCCTTCTAGCAGAAAGCCTTGTATAGGTGGACATGAAGTTGGAAGCACAGAGTTGGGTGATAAAACCACTACACAGACAGGAAGAAGGTGTACATATTTATGTTTGTGTGCACGTGACTGGGTACACTCGAAAATTTATAGGCTGTGGCTCTTCTGTCAATAGACTATATAACCCTCTATAACATTCAGTAACCTCCTTAACTACGCACCACCAGTCAGTTCCATGTTCCACCATTCATAACAGTCAAGTTATCTTTCCTGAAATAGACCAAGCTGCTCCTTAATTTTTCTAATTTTTTGGACCTAGTTCTTCCCTAATGGGAGCTTCCAGAAAGCTGTCTGATAGGCACTAGCACAACTCCCACTGTCTAAGAATCAAAATCCACTTTATATATCTTTTTCTGTTTGTTCTCATTTTATGTGTCACACCTTCAAAAGTCACAGACAGTGGCGTCGTGACATGATCAGCCACATTTGGAGCTCCAAGCAGTCATGTGTGTGGCTTCGAAATGCGTACAGGGGTCTGTTTAACTAGACTCCAGCACTTAGCCCAGACTCAGAGCCTGTTTTTCTTTCTACACTTGAGGCTATCTGAAGAAGTATCCCAGTGTCTAACACAGTCATCAGAAGAACAAGTTAATGTCTTCTTCTGTGTTAAGTAGAGGACCTAACACTGGAGCTATAAATAGGCCTACACCACAAATAGGCGTTTTGCAACAGAACCGTATTCCCTACAACTATCTGATACAGGTTATCACTGGTCATCAATAGTTTATCTGTCTATGGCTACCCACCTTGTACCTTCTGATCTGTCCAACAGGGAAAAAAGAATAGAACCATGAAGGAAACACAGATTGATGCATGCCATCTCCCGCTCTGTGGCACAGAACACAGTGGCAGGCATTGCCCTCTCGAGCCTAATTCTAGCAGATGGAGGGAGCTGATGACTAGTTACACTGAGGAGATTCGCTCTAGATTTTATCTCTGATTAACAGCTAATGGTCTCTGGGAAGCGACACCAAATGCTTACTCACTTGTTCGTGCCATGTATTTGTTGCAGCCTGTAAATAAATAGAAAGCTTGAGTCTGCCAAAGTGAGACGATTTGCATGCATTCCATGTGCCCCAGACTGAGATGCATTTAAAGAATCAGATCTGCTATTTTTAAAAATCTGCATTTGGAATTTGATTTCTAAAATATAGTTTATGGAGCATTCCAGGGGCCAAGGCGATGGCCCAGTGGACATTTGATCCTCAGAACCCCACAGTGAAGGATAAACCTGACTCCTTAAAGTTGTCCTCTGACTTTCACATATACCATAGCCCATATGTGTATAAGTACACACACACACACACACACACACACACACACACACACACACTTGCATTATTTTTATAGTTTCTCAAACTGTTGTCCATTAGTTGTCTTCTCTAGTTTCAGGCCTATAACCTTAAAAGCTCACTGTTTGGATTGCAATTCCTGATATTTCTTCTACAGAGAATTCTCCTAATAGTTGGAGCCTTTCAGAAACATGACTGACAGCCCACTTGTAACTAGAAAGGGTCATTGAAGTCTATTTGGGTGCTTGGTTTCATCTTCAAGTAAGTCTCGGGTTGTTTCTATAGACTCAAGTGTAGATGCAGGAGCTGGAAATATGCCAGGGTCCAGCAGATCTCCTTGTCTATTGAAGATGCTGCTGCTGGTGGTGGTGGTGATAGTTGAGGTGACAATGGTGGTGATAGTGATGATGCAAATGATTAGGCAGATAATCCAAGACATTTTTTTTTCAAATATAGAACTTTGACTTTGATTTTAATCGCAGGTCTGCAAGGAACCCTTACTTCCCAGTAAAGAAATCATGGATACTGGTTTGACATTTTGTAGTAATCCTTTTTCAGTCTATCACACATATATCCAAATCTCCAAAATGTTTGTTTCACAGACACCTGGACAAGAGATTGGGAAAAGATTAATCACAATGTGTTTACATGGACTTTGCTTAACGAATGAAGATGTCTCCCTGTCCCAGTTCAAACCTCACCCTAGAGACTGGTGAAGAGCCAGCAACTTGTCTGGACACTTTGCTATCATGAAAATGAGATACAGGGAACACCTGGACACTCACATGAACAAAGTTACTGTGAATACTTGACTTAGTTTTACTTGAAACTTTATACAAATAAATTATGACACTAATGAAATGTGGATAATGTTGGGGGGATGTTTGTTTTCAGATGTAAGCCTCCCCTTCCCCATAACATCTAAAATCAGTTCACTGTTTCTTAGTTGAGGCTCATCATCAAATCTTAGAGCCAAAAGGTATCCCTCAGATGTTTCGTTCTCATCCCTTTATTTTCCGGAAAAAAAAAGAAAAAAACAAAAAACAAAAAACCTATGCCCATAGAGATATGCTGATGGTCAAAGTACAAGTCAGTGTTCAGAATCAGCCCCTCACCTTCTTGGTTGCCTCGGTTTGAACAACTGGAATCTACAACTCTATCATTATGGCTATTGGCTTTATGGTTAAGGTCTCAATGAACCTTTCTGAAAAATTAATCACTTTTTTTTAAAACAGAAAGGTCCAGATGTTGCCCTTTAAATCCTCTGTTCATATTTGGATATGAGATAATAATTCTCCACACAAATCCTGTTCAAATACTGAGAAAAATGTCTGCAGTGAAAATAAATACAGAGGAAGGAAGCTGGGAGAATCCATTACCCCTGGGGAATCCTGCCTTTTCTCTGCAGCACCAATGGTCCTCCGTCAGACCAACTTCTTTTTGGATTTAATTAATTTTAATTATCTGTGGCTTTGAGTGCCTGCGTGTGTGTCTGTGAGTCTGCATGTCTGTGTGTCTGTGTCCGTGTCTTCAGGTGGGTATGTGCACTATAGTAAAGGTATCCCAGAGGCCAGAGATGTCAAATGTCTTGGAGCTGGAGGGGCAATAAGTTGTTACCTGCCTGACCTGATGTGGGTGCTGAGAAATGAATTCTCAGATTCTCCAGAAGCACAGCAAGTGCTCTTAACCACTGAACCAGTCTCTCCAGCCCTGTGCCTAATTCTTAAATAGTCATAAGCAGGCAGGAAGATGGCTCTGTCAGTAAAGAACAGACAGAATGATGCTGGTCCAGTCAGCCAGACTACTGGCTGGGTTCCGGGCCAGGAAGAGAAACTCTTTCAAAAACAAGGGCGAATTGCACCTGAGGACTGACAATTGAGTTTGTCTTTTGGGCTATCCACACATGTGTGCGAACATGCACACTTACATCTGCACACATGTGTCCACTCATGCCCATGCTTGTGCGCACATACACACGTCAGAACAAACTAACTTCTCAGCACAAATTTAGAAAACATGTGACCGACCGACAACTAATTTTCTGTCTGCGGAAGTCTGCAAACATGACCAAAGAAAAGCTTTCAAACCTAATTTCGGGAAATCATTAACAATACAGCCTTGATATTTCTTTCCAGTTGTGTATGATCTGGAGCTGCCTAACCAATTCCTGTAAGTCCACAGACTTTTATTTTAGATTTCCAACATGCCTTTGTAATATCCAATTACTTTTGGTTTCAAGCTACTAGAATAAACTTATAAATTTCTGAAGAAATGGGTCCTAAAGTCTAGAGAGTGTAAAGGAACTTTAGTCAACCTTCCGAGGGTACCAAAAGGAACACATTAAGTGGGAAAAGGAAGCAGCTAGGACGAAGGAAACAAAAGCCAGCTGTTACATGACTTAACATGCTTTGTGCCAGACAATATTGGGTTTTCTGTGTGTGTGTGTGTGTGTGTGTATGTGTGTTGTTTGTTGCTGCTGTGGCTGTTGCTGCTGCTGTTGTTTGTGATACAACCACGGCCTTTCCAATGCTAAGCAAGTTATCTGCCATGGAGTTATTCATACAGCCCTTATGTGTTTGTTTTATCTATGTAATGTATTCCCTTTCTGCTTCCTATCTCTCCATCAGTGGAGAGAGTACAGGGTACCTGCTTCCAGTTCTAGTTTCTGCACTACACCACCAAGAGTTTAGAAAATGCAGCAGGGAGACCCACTGCTATAAGACATAGTGTTTTTAAGTTCCAGAGACTGGTTCACAGACTCCATTTTCTAGTGAGATTTTTAAAAAGTAAAAAAAAAGAAAAAGAAAAAAAAAAAGAAAAAGAAGAAGAAGAAGAAAACCACATACCTGGAATTTGGTCTCAAGTTGAATTACATGTGTGTGCTTATTTGAACTAAAGCTTTGTCTTTTATAATTCAGTGTCATATTATTCCATTTGCCCATCTTATCTGCAACATGTCTGATTAGGGTTTTAGCATCTTCTCCAGAGGTCTGCTTTTCTATTGTAAGTTAATTCCTAGGTATCTGTTATTATTTCTAACCATTGTGAAGGATTAGTTCTGTCATGATACAATTTTAAGTTGATGTATTCTGATATTGGTGAAATAATTCTGTAGAATCAAATGGGGCGATATTTTTGCAATCATTTGTTAGTTACATCACTTTAGTTAAACGTCAATTTAGTTTTCTTCATTTAGTCATTTCAAATAACAATATATTTATTTCTCCTTCTATTTCTATTATCTAAGATATCTAGCAGGATGTTAGAGACAAGAAATAATAAAAGGTTCCTTTGCCTTACTCTGTCTTTCAAAGAAGGATTCTAACTAAATGATGAAGACTACTATTTGATACAGATGTTTGGAACATAATTGTTACACGTTAGAAAAATCCTTTTATAAACAGATCTGGCTTTAAAATATTTATGCCACTTTTAATTATGTGTATATGTTGGGGAAGACAGGGAATGTGTACGTGTGTGTGTGTGTGTGTGTGTGTGTGTGTGTGTGTGTGTGCACAGTTACCCAAGGATTCCAGATGAGAGCAGGTGAAGCCCTGGAGCAGAATTTACAGACAACATGGATGTTGGAAAGCAAATTTGAGCCATCTCTCTAGGCCTGGAGGTGTTTTTGTTGTTGTTGTTTTGTTTTGTTGATTTTCTCCCATTTATGTATATGTTGAAGCTATCCGTCTTCTCTTTCCTCCTTAGAAATGTTGAAATAGTCAAATGACTTTGGAGTTATCTACTGTTCTCACAGTGTGGCCAAGAGCTCTTATCAGGTTCATGAATTTAGGATCAGTTTGTCAAACTGAAGGAATCAGATCTTAGAGTGTGAAAAGACCCCACGATGAACCTAGACTTCTTTTCTGCTGTTTTTAATTTGCTTGGTTGAGGTTTAAAATCTATAAAACTGTGAAATTGCACCTACAGGTGTGGGGTACTGACCTGAGTATTTAGTAATTTGTTATACCCCTTGAGAAAAAACAAAAAAAAGAATAGCCAAAAGCCTGTTAAGAAAGACAAGCCCTAACTATATTTAAAAAAATAATTCCAGTTAGGTCCGGATAGAACAGGGTGAATTTGAAATAAATATGTTTTCCAAGAAGGATGAAAATAAGTATTGAACAACTAAATACCTGGATTTTATGATTTTCTTCTAGGCTACCAGACTTCCAGTATTGAAATAAAAATATGTGGAAGGTTATAGTGTCTTCTATAATTTCCAACTATCTTTCTAATATGACACGATATCAGAGCATCATTAAGATTTTCTAACATATGATGAAAAGACAGAATAAGGCAAACTCAAGATAAAAAAAAAAAATTCTTCCTACAGGTTATTCACCCTACCCCACCACTGTCTTACTCATGCTTTTGATTAAATATGAATAATTCCTTGTGTTAAAAGAAAAATAATCTTGAAAAGAAAGAGAGAAGTTCACAACAGGATGAGCTTCTTTAAAAACAAAATAGCCACTAGGTAGGTACAGTAGAAGTGAAATTGGATTATTGATGCTTTGATTTCAATGTGTTAGCTTGACAGTGTATTAGAAAGAGTCAGTGAAAAAAATCAGTATACTGGAAGACTGATCATGGAATCTATCCATTCACAAACTTAAAAAAAAATAGTAAGATTATCCAATCTTACATCCTCTTTGGGTTATAACCTTTGAAAACTCATTTTGAATGTGTAGTAACAGCAATTATGTTGTAGATTTAATATCATCTTAAAATATTCAAAATGCTTTTACATTTATTTGGCATCATATACTCCACAGTAACAACCCCGAGTAGTACCTAGAACATTATTGTTTTTGTTCCCTTCTAATGTTGAGGAGACCATGAGGGTAAAGCGGGACCGCTTGCAACTCAGAACTCCAGTGTGCTTTTTTGATGTGCTGAGATATGATATGATATGAGCATAGGTAACATCAGTGAAAGAAAACATGACTGATTCTAAATGAAAGTGCAAAGCATGCTTGAAATGATTGCAAACCTTTCAGGACTAGTGGGGTAGCCCAATCAGACTAGAGTGAGTTGAACCCTTCTACTTATTCACCGAGTACATGTGATAAAACACAGTGAACCACAATGTTGCAAACAGTCTGAAAGTCTAAACAACTGTTTACAGACTTGCTTTGCTGTCTTCTTTGTCCACTTATGTCAATCCCTTTTGAAGAGCTTGGGCAGGGTTGATACTTGATGTAAGGTTGTAATTGAAGTGCCGACATCCCGGTTGGATTTTCTTTGCAGAGGCCAGATAGGCTTTTAAAAGATCTTGCTGGTGCTGGAGAGATGGCTCAGTGGTTAAGAGCAGCTGTTGGCCCTGCAGAGGACCCAGGTTTGGTTTCCAACACCCACTTTAGGTGACTCACAAATGCAAACTCCAGCTACACCACAGTCATATAAATAACAATAAAATAAACATTCTAAAGGTTTTTCCAACTTTCTAAATCCGAAGTTTTCTTTATTTTTCATTTGATAAACAGTTCTTCACAGGGGGTTCTTAAATGTTTTAACTGTGGTCTATAGATTTTATTATGAGCTTTAAAAAGCAATAAAATAATATTGATGCCAGGAACCAAAAATTACATAAAAATATGCCTGTGGTCTTGAACACGTAACTGTTACTTTTATTTTACCACCTAGTGGGAACCGTGTTACATTTTTTTTTCCCACTAGTTTTGGCTCTTCTCTTCTCACACCAAATTTCTGAAGACTTTTTGACCCATATAAGGTATACTGGCTTCTCAGAGAGTAGAAAATAATGGAAATGACTGGTAAGAGCTGAAATGGGGAAAATGTGTCTAGAAATGATCTTATCAGTTCCCAAGAATTGATCTAGACTTCAGGCTTTAGACGAGGGTCAGAGGGCATCCATGCTCTAGACAGAAAGTAGCCTTAAAGATTGGTTACTGGTGATTCACTTCCTACTGGACATGTGCCCTTGGCCTCAGTGATGAGGATGTGAGATGATTAATAGTCATGAACTCTGAGGCAGAAAATGCAAAAGCCAAAGAATCGTGCTATTCATTGAGCTGTAACATTTCCCAAGGTGCACCATAGAGTAAAAATGATTTTAAAAAAAAGCCTGAAACCAGGTGTCTTCTCAAAAATAGAACTTTCCCTACACTGAGACACTGTGGCAGCAGATACATAGCTGAGGTAAATAATTGCCACATCAAATTGTAGTCCAGAAATACTGAAGTGATTATGGTTTAACAAAGTCTTTAAATAAATATTGAAGAATCAGTAAATTTTTATGTTAAATAAGTATGGAAATTTATCAAAAACTATGTAATTTTAGTGGTAATGTCACAAATATTTTAAATTTCAAATAAATTTAAACCACTAAGGAATTGAACTTAGAAGTCCTGTCTGTACTGTGCTTATCTGATCCTGGACACCCAATGTCTCACAAATGATAGGAAAGTGCTCTGCTATGGAGCACTTCCTATCTACATTCCGTGTCCTTTTGTGGCTTTATTTTTTAATTTGTTATACACACACACACACACACACACGTACAAACATACATATACATTTAACTTAGTGTGCAGTATTTTATCTGCATGCACATAAGTGTGCCAAGTTCTATATTGTCCACAGAAGTCAAACAAGGAAATCACACCCACAGAAATTGGTTATAGATTGCTATAAGCCACCGGTGAGTGCTGGGAACTAAATCTAGGTCCTCTGCAAAAGCAACCAATATTTTACCCACTGAGTCATCCCTTTACCTTCCCTCCCCCAAGTCCTTTCTGCTGTGTTTTGCAGAATTTTTACTTTTCAACAGGGTCACCAAGACTGGACTTAAAAGTCCATTTACACCCCTGGAACTTACAATCTGCCTGGAACTTACAATCTGCCTCTCTTGGTCTTCCAAATAGCTGAGAGGACAGGCCTTGATTGCTTCTCCATTTTATAAGTCATGTGGCTAGCACCTTTCTGTTTAAAAATACTGTGACTGAATAGTATGTAGAGGGTAGCATCACAGAAGGAATCTGCACAACGATGTCTACAGAGAATGAGGATTAGTATGTGATCAAGTTCATTGATATGTAATGTTTCCTTAAGTTTGATGTTTTTGTTCTCAGTTTTTTAGGGTGTCAGTTTTTGATGTTGGATACTTACACTAAAGACTAAAGCCTTAGTAAAGGAATTGTGGGACTCACTTGTTAGTTAACACCTTTAAATCTTATTTTCATGTGCTGAAAAGAACTAGATGCGAAATGAACACTCAGAATCAATTCTGTTCCAAAATCTTCAGAAATTATATTGTAGGAAAATGGACTCATGTATAAGGAACAGTAATGAGGGAAACAATACTAGAAACATGAGGATAACACTGAAGTGGAAAAAGAACCATACGTTTAAACTCAAGATGCTAATTACAGTATTCTGGCTCAGAGATGTGGTTAACAGCAAATGAAAAAATAGATCAAGCACCGCAATTGAATCAGGCAACACTCCAGTTACAAGAGAAATCATTGATCTTGTTTAGGACAACCAGAGAGGTAAACAAGAAAACATAAAGACCTTGCAAGCATGTGGAATTAGAGACTACAGTAGAGGTTGGCTACTGACTGGAATGCAGGCGGGAGTACAGAGAGAGCAGTAATGAGTTTTAACAGCCTCTCCTCTGCTGACTTATAGATATCCTTTGAGGTTTGGGGAGGCATAAGCCAGAACTTTGGAAAACTCGTTTAAAAGAAAGACAATATGCCCATTGCGCAGTCAATTGCTTACAATCTGAACAAGCATAGAATTGATACTAATGATAGCATTGTACTGGGGATTATAGGAGGCAAAGAATATATGAAGTTTTTTCCTTTTTAAGAAATATCTATTTAGTTACTTACTTACTTACATCCCAATGGTAGCCCTTTCCCTCCTCTCCTCTTGGTCCTTCCTTCCCTCTTCTCCCATCCTCCCTCCCCACACCAGCACAGACCAAGGACCACGCATGGACTCAATTTAGGCCCCCTATACATATGTAGCCAGTGTGCAGCTTGGTTATCATGTGGGTCCCTAGAAAGAGGAGAGGGACCTGTTTCTGACACGGACTCTGTTGCCTGCCTTTAGATCACTACCCCCTGGTGGGGCTGCCTTACCAGGCCACAGGGGGAAAGGATATGCTCAGTCCTGGATGTGCTCTTTCCTGTTTTTGTTTTTGCCAGCTGTAGTCTGGCAAAAGCTGCAGGGGTTGTATTCGGATGAACACACTACCTCTTACAGAAAGAGGAGGCATAGTCACAGTGCACCTACAATAGCTTATGTTTGGTCCCTGATTCTTTAGAAGAGAAACTAGGGTTCATCTCAGCAGTTCCTGCTGTTTTAAAGACATAAGGCTCAGTTGGTAGAGTTCTAGCATATAGCTTTCAGGAAGCCCTGGGTGCGATCCTCAGCATTGCTTAAACTGGGGGAGGCTGTGCGTACTAGGAATTCTAGCGCTCAGAAGGTGGGGCCAGGACGAACAGACATTATTGGCCATCCTTTCCTGCAGGCTCTAGGCAGGTGAGATGCTAGAGATGCTGTCTCAAATGAGAAAGAAAAAAAAAGACTTGAGAATTTTCTGGCTGAGTATGGTGGTATATAGCTGTGTTTCCAGCACTTGGGAGGCAGAGGCAGGCAGATGACATGACCAAGGCCAACCTGGGCTATGAAGAAAAGACCTTGTCGCAAGTCAAAATAATGAATGCACAGATAGATATTTTCAAGAGACTAGAAGTTTTTGGTTAGAAACCTGATAGTATAGGTTAAGCTTCTCAAACATCCCTTTGTCTAGCACTAAATAACTGAAAATATATATATAAAAAAAAAACCCAACCCTCTGCTTCTTAGAAACTGAAAAAGATTCTTTCTTCCTCCATGATGGGATGGCCCAGAAATATCCAGAATTCATCCACTTAAACATTTATTTTCTCTTAAACCAGATTCCATAGGTGGCATTTATATCAGCTACCTTTCTGTTGCTGGGATAACATACCATGACCAAGGCAACTTCAAGAAAGAAGGATTTATTCTGCTCATGGTTCTAGAGGGATTAGAACCCACCACTGTGGAGAGGTACAGCAAGCAGGGTAGGCACAGTCGCAGGAGCAACAAACAGAGAGCTCCCAAATCACGATGGGCACCCTAGTTTCATTTGGGTTGCTGTAACAGAAGAACCACACAAAGCACTCGATGAGAGAAAGGGTTTATTTTAGATCGCAAACTACCTTACAGTTCATCATAGCCCAGAAGTCAAGGTGGCAGGGCCTTAGAACGGCTAGTCACCTCACATCATCACGTCATATCTCATCACACTACATTACACCCGCAGTCGGTGGCATAAATAAATGGATACATGCATTATTTCTTGTGCTAAGCTTTCTTTGTCATTACATAGGCTATGATCCAGACTCAGGGACTAATGCTGCCCACATGGATCTGCATCTTCCCACATAAATAAACATAGTCAAAATAACCTCCAGACACACACACACACACACACACACACACACACACACCAACCAAATCCAGAGGATGTCACCTTGAGACTCTTCCCAGATGATTCTTCATTGTGTCAACTTAACAAGTAAAATGATTACGGTGAGCCAGATTTCCCTTTAGGGTCTCTATCCATGATTCTCCCAAAGAGTCCACAGAGGCAGCAATGAGGGGGCTCAAAAATCACAGTGCAAGTGGTAGTGTAATGAAATTAATGTCATCTGAGGGTGCAGATAGTGCCTTCGTTTTCTTTTCTTTTCTTTTTTTACTATTTTTTTCTGTTTTTAAAGATTTATTTATTTTATTATGTATACAATGTTCTGCCTGCATGTACACCTGAACGCCAGAAGATGGCACCAGATCTCATTACAGATGGTTGTGAGCCAACATGTGGTTGCTGAGAATCAAACTCAGGACTTCTGGAAGAGCAAGCAGAGCATGTGACCTCTGATCCATCTCTCCAGCCCCCTTTGTTTTCATATAGAAGGAAAAAACCTATGTGCAAACACGATGATATTTGACTACAACGGGGCATCCTGACCCTTGGGAGACACAACTACCACACCACAGCTGCAGTTCCCTGGACAACTTCACATTGACCCCTTTATGACATGGCTTGCGTGCCTATGACTCATCTTAAAACTGTTGGTTAAGGCAGGTTGTTGGGGGCTGGGGGGGTAGAGAGAGGTTAAAAGCACTGGATCTTCTTCCAAAGGTCCTGAGTTCAATTCCCTGCAACCACATGGTGGCTTATAACCATCTATAATGAGATCTGGCATACATACAGGCAGAATACTGTATAAATAATAAATAAATAAATCTTAAAAAAAGAAGACAGGTTGTTGCCTGAGGTTATGGCATTCTGCTATTGTAGAACTGATGTTTTATCATAAAAACCGGGCCAAGGTTGTCAATAGCCTGTTAGACTACATGTAAGCATAGGCTTGGGCTGTTTTCCAGACTGCCTCTCTACCTCTGCTTCACAACAGGATATCTGTAGCTATATCTATATATCTACATCTGTCTATCTATGCATCTAACAATCTATATCTATCATCTATCTTATCTATTTTGCTTTAGTCCATAATTCCTCTTGGTGGGGCAGGACAGATGGCTGAGCAGTTAAGAACACATACCATTGTCACACAGGATGTTCTGCTCTCTCAGCTTCAGAGGATCTGATGCCCTCTTCTGGCCAACTTGGGCATCTACATGCATGTGCATACACCCATGCATGCATACAATTAAAGTAAGAGTAAACCTTTCAAGTATAATTCTTAGAGTACAGATAGACGAAACTGTCAAAAACTGAAGGCTAGCCTGGTCTACACAATGAACTCTAGGCCAGCCAAGGGTAAATAATGAGACATTGCCTCAATGAAACAATACACAGCAACAAGCAGTAATGGTAAAGACTAATAGGTATCTGAAAACTTGCCGTCATTCCTTCCAGCACAGCAAACATGGTCGGAAAACAAAGAAAAGCTTGTTGACAACTCTACAAAGTAAGCGTGGTCCCTACCCTGGAACACACCATATACACACTCTGGAGCTAGTAGAGTCTGAAAATGTTCAAAGCAAAGGAACTGGGATATCAGAAACCGAAAACCTGAAGATTGGGTTTACTGCCTGGAAAAACAATATTGGATTCAGAGAATTGCAGTTGCTGCTATTGACATTCTGGGGCACTGACGGTGACAGATGGTCTCTCGTGTTAGCTCGGGCTGCTATGTCGAGAAGAAGCCTCTGAACATTAGTCAAACCTCTGAGTTCAATGAGGCTCTTTAGCATTTTCCCCAGGCAACGCCTCAGTTAGAATTACCCTCTGGCTGTGCCTAAAATGTTGTTGTCACCCAGTATGTAGGACAGCGTTGAATATAGAATTAGGCCTGGCATCCTTAAAGCATTTTTTTCCCTGAACAATTACCCTTACTTCCTTCTTAATTATCCATGAAGAGTAAGATAAGGGAGATAAGGGTGGGACGGTAGTGATTTATGATATCAGCAGACACAGAGGATTCGTTCCACTAACCTAAAACAAATGGAAAGCACTTTAAGGGAATTTCCAAAGCAGAGCAAATACCATCAGCTAAGACTGTGCTTAACAATATTTATGTCATTGTTTTCCTCATCACTTAACCTTGTGCTTTGCACTCAGTGAGCTTTCACTGGGCAAACACTTTTAACTACTGATTGTCACTATTATGAAGAAGACATCATCTGCGTTTATCTCGTCAACTTAACTACAGTGAAATAACAAATTCAGAATATCTAGACAATCCTCTATTCCTTATGACGGCCCTAAAAATCCTTTCAGTTTTGTAACAGCTTCTTTATTCCTCCCAGAAATATTCCAATTTCCTCAAAATAATATTCATTTCCAGGATATTTTATCATATACTAGCATGTGCAACCCATCGGCCAAGCATGACCATGCTCCCTCAGCCACAAAAATGAATCTCCCTGGAACTGTGTGTCAGTCACATAGCTTCTTGGGTCTGCTTTGAAAGACTATGAGTTCTGTGAGCTGAAGCCACAGCGGTTTATCTTCTTGAAGTTCTGAATGCCCCAAAGATCACAAAGTATCAGCAGAGCAGAGCTTCTTATAGGTATGTTTCTGGGTCCTTCCCTAGCTTCTGGGTCCTTGTTTCTGGGTCCTTCCCTAGCTTCTGTGGAGTGCTTGCATTAACCAACATGTCTCGGTCTATAGATGGATCTCTTCCATCCCTACCTCCATATATGTGGTTTTCTTCCCCATGGCTCTCTGCCATCCATCTTTAAGACCTCCATCCCTGGCCCCTCATCTTGATGCTTTCATGCTGGTTCCTGATACATGGTCTGGCTTTCTGTTTGAAGGGCAAAGGCAGATTGTTAACACACCCGGCCACCAGGCCTGCCTTCTTCATGTCTGTATCTTCCTGCTTCCCAGCCCCATGGGTTTGGAATCTGAATTGAGTGAAGGTGTCACGGATGTGCTTTTGAAATCATCAGGTCCTTAGGAAACTGTCCAGCCACGTTTCTGTTTTTCAGAGCTCTCAGAGTTACTTTCAGACTTGGTGCCATGTCGGGAGCGGCCTCAGTGAGTCTGCACCATCCTCACTCCATGCTGTGAGTCCAGGGATATTGTCTGTGGCTAGCAGAAGTCTTGGGTACAAAGCCAAGGGGCTCTTCGGTATCATGGGCTTGGATCAATGATAAGGCTTTCAACCTGTACCTGAAAGCAATGTTGGCACTTCAGACAGTTCTGCGAGCAGTGGCTGCCTTGTCAGAGTGAGTATTTAGCCTGAAGCCTTCAAGGACCCTATGAAATTTGATAAACTGATTTGGTGGGAAAATATCTGTTCTGTTACTTTCTGGTCACCCCAGCTTCTGACTTTTCCAGGGGCAAAAATATAAAATAAAAATAAAACAAAAAGGGAGGCGAATCCCATTCATGAATTCGTTGTTTTGGCACATCACCCCTCTCCTACTCTGTCTCTGCTGTCTTCCAAGTATTATTTTTACTGTTAAAAACTATTTTAAATGTGAAATAAAATGTAATGGTGTTACAGCAATGACATGAAATATATTTTATAAGGAATAAAATGGTACATTATCTGACGAAAAATAAAATAAAACTCTCTTTTCTTATAAGGACACAAGTCACTGGATTGCAGTCCCATCCATCCTAGTCTGGTAAAAATTCAGCTGCCATTGACCACCTCTGTGAAAATCCTGTAGCCTTCCTATAAAGTCTTCTTCATGCTCAGGTCACTCAGGGGCATCACATGCTGTTTCCTCCCAAGGGACATAACTATTTAACTCCGGGGCCTGAGTTTTAAGGAGCATAAAGTATCGGGTATTCTTTCCTCTCTTCCTTCTTTTAGCAAGCACTTACTGAGTACCCATCTAACAGGAAGGGCCAGACCTGAGGCTGAAAAGATGGGAAGGCATGCTGTCTTCAAAGAGACTTCATGTTTGAGGAATTAGTTGGAAGCTAGATGCTGCACAATTTTCTGATTATGATAAGTAAAGATGCTCAGAGACTGAGATGAAAATCAAAGCAAAGCCATGGAAGGATAGCGTGCTTTGTGCAGGAATGAAGACAAGTGCTGCACCCTCCTGATTGCCCATTTTTGAGGAGGTGAATGCTGCCTAGAGCATTTGGACAGAGAAGAGGCACAAGGGGAAAATAGCTAGGTGGTGACAAGAAATCTGATGTGTCCAGGGAATGACCAGTTTAGTGCTGGGTGATCTAGGTAATGGGAGATTGAACTAGCTAAAGATACTGTTGACCCAAAAATACAGGCTTTGCTCAAAGTGAATAATAAACAGTTTATCCTGGAGCCCAGGATAAATTCCCATGGCCTGGGAATAGGTTTATACTGCTGCCATGTCTCAATGTGACAACAATCCCATGAGTTTTTGAACTAATAATGAAAACCATAATCAGTGAGAATTTTAAAAATACATTGGTAGGAATATCAGGTGAGCAAATTACAAAAAAAAAAAAAAATAGAGAGAAGTCTCTATGACAGGAGTGAGGTGCTCTCTGTCAGGAGAGTATAACTTTTATGTTGGTAGAACAGAAGGTATTCTGATGGGGACTTTACCTGATTGGCACAAGAATTGGGGCCTAAAAACAAGAGGTGGACAGTGAATGCCTATTTAAGGAGCTAAAGATATCCCATGATAATTTGGCTCTGGACCTTCAAATGTCCGGTTCTCAACAATCCCTAGCATAATTTTAACCAAGCAGCTCTGTGGAGTGTTTTACAAAGGTGTGTGACTATCTTCTTCCTGGGAACTTCAGTCCTCAGTACTCAGGAGTCTAGATACTGTCTTATAAACACTTACTGTAAAGTACTGATTATCAAATTGGAATGCAAGGCTCACCTGCAATCAACCTGTTGAAGATGTAAATCCACTCAGTACATCATTCAATCACAACTGAATGATCCAATTACAGCGAGCAAAATCCTGCAATGAGGGAGACCAGTACTATTGTCAGTTGCGAATTTTCTCACAGCAAAGCTGAGATGAACATTGGTCCCCGATCCAACACTTTTTAATCTATACTCCATCCAAGCTGTGTGGCACCAATGAGAACCAGCAGGGCCACATGTTGGCAGGAAAGCGCCAGATAAAATTAGGTGAAATCGTACATTCAGCAACATACCCACTAAGCTGCAAAACTTCCAATATACTATTTAATATTGCTGAGATTTGCACCATCTCTCTCCGCCTTTAGTTAACCATGTAGCAATCATCCTCAAAAGTGGCTTTTCTTCTCTCCTTCCCTCCACCTTATTGAGTAGCACAGACGCAACCAGGTGCATTGAATTGATTGTTTCTAATGTCACCCTCTTCGGGTGTTATCCTGGCTGGCACCCGAACAACACAGCATTCTAAAGGAAGCAATTACAATATTTGTTCCTCTGGCAAGTGGCAGCTGACGCCTAGCATTTTAATGCTCACTTGCCAGAGCCCTCGCCTTGCATTTGCAGAGCAGTTGTCTTTCCAAAATCAAAAGCTCTCAGATAGCTGAGATTCTTTTGTTGCACAAAAATAAAAGGAACAAGACTGTAATAAAAAAATCAAATCAATTATTTTCACCCTTCATAACCTTTTTATCTTGAATCTGAGAAAAAAAATCCCATCAGATGGCTTCTATGGTATCTTCAGAGATGGGATTAAGCAGTTATAGACTCCAGATAGTCATTTTTCCCAAACCTGTTTTCTGTATCATTTAGATACCTGCATATGTTTTGGGGAAATAAGAAAAAAAATCAATGCAGACAAAAACCTATTTAATCATATTGATTCATAGTAAATTTATAATTTCTAATAAATTACAAATTAGGGATCAAAACACAAATTATTTTCTTTTTAAAATGATTCTGAGTTGTAGAGATGCGGATAATTCAGGCTGAAAATGAGGGCCTGGGTGTAACAACCACAATCATGGGAAAATAAATAACAGATGCGGCAGTGGAGGAGAATAATCCTAGCACTGGCAAGGATAACCTTGGATCCCAAATGCTTAACGGCCAGCCAGCTTATACATGGGTGACCCTGCCTCAGAAAGATGGACATGGTTTTAAGGAACGCAGTCCAAGTTGTTCTCTGCATTCCAAACACACAGCAAACCCGCATGCACACAAACCTAACACATATGTCTATATTCACACAAACATGCTGAAGTCCTAGTCCCGAAATGGGATATAATTGAAATTTCTCAACCAAGGGACGATGATTTCTGAAGAGACCTGAAGGACCCAGTTTCATAGAAATGACTTTGCATGACATGAAATGGATGTGTTTTTTTGCAGTGCTTAGCATGTCGTGCCACACAACAACGGCACTGCAGCCATGCTCCTGAACACAGCACGGGTACTCTGCGCTGCGCATGGTGTCACACCAAGCCATGCCAACAAACTCTACTGACGCGCCTGGCTCAGATGCAAGCTGTGAACCATGGTGTTTTTAGTGGTCGTAAAGGTTCTTCTCTCCTCCCATGAGAACATAAAGATTTAATTTTGGATGACAGAAATCTTCCAACATTTTCCTTATGTCGTTCCCCAGGATACACCAAATAGAATATCTTTGGGTTGTATTGTGTTTGATGTTTGATTTTGAAAAGTTCTGTTCGAGTTACTGCCTTCTGTGAGGAAAACTCTCTGCTGTGTCTGCAGAGACTGATTAAAGCTGCAGTACTGTGGGGAGGCCGGAACGCTGCAGGTCGAGAGGCTAATTACCTTGTCTTGGACTAGTTCTAGTCCCTCTGGAACAACCAGGCTTTGCCCACCTCTGTGTCTAGACTAACACCTGGTTACTAATAGATATAAAACTTTTGAAATTTAATAACTTAGCAGACCACGAGCCCCAAAGCTAAGAATGTCATCAGATAAGGTCTTGAGTCTATAGAAAAACTTCCTCCATCTTGTTGCAACCAACTCTCTGACGTGACCACCAATGTATTTTAAACTTGCCTTGATGTATGACTTGCTTTGTTCTGTAAAACTATGAAACTGCTTCCACACTGGAACATGGAATTTATTTTAACCCAAACCTCTGTTCCAGAACCATAGTCACTCAAAATGGCTCTACAATAAACTATCCCTTATTCCCTTTGTAGTTGAGAGCTGTAGTTTTTGCGTTAAAACTAACTATGTTAAAAAGGAACTAGAAAATCTTATCCTGAGTGAGGTAAACCATACCCAGAAAGACATGCATGCTACATACTCACTTATAAGTTAATATTAGCAATACAGTACAGGATAACTACTCTACAATCCACAGAATCAAAGAAGCTAAGTAACAAGGAGGGCCCAAGGCAGTATCTTGAATCTCCCCTCAGAAGGGGAAATAAAATAGACAACAGAAGTGGATAAAGAGAGAGAACTGGATAGGAGAGAGGGTGGGAATGGAAACGAGGGTGGGGATCAAGTTGGGAGAAAATGGGGGTGTAAGGTGAGAGGGCTGGGAGAAAGAAAGGAAACCCATTAGGAGGGCATCTCTGGGACAAGCTGGAGACACGCAATGGGGTAAGCTCCTGAGAGGATATGGGGGTGACTCTAGCCAAGACTCCTAGCAGCCAGGCATATGGAAACCTCTTATACTCAGGCAGAAATTCCAGGGAAGGGATTAGGACACCAACCACTCAAAAAATCTTCAAACTAAAATTTACCCTGTCAACAAGGTGTGCAGAGATAAAGACGAAACAGAGATTGAGGAAAGGACCAAACAATGACTAGCCCAACTTGAAACCCACTCCATGGGGGAGAGCCAACTCCTGACTCTATTAACGATACTCTGCTGTGCTTGCAGAGAGGAGACTAGCATAACTGTCCTCTGAGAGGCTCCACTCAGCAGTGTGTGGAAACAGATGCAGAGATACACAGCCAAACATTGGGCAGAGCTCAAGGAGTCGTGTGGAAGACTGGGAAGAAGGAAAGAGGAGTTCAGAGGGGATTAGAACTCCACAAGAAGGCCAACAGAGTCAACTGACTGAGGACCATGGTGACTCACAGAAACTAAACTACTAACCAAAGAGCATGCATGGACTGTGCCTAGGTCCCCTACACATAGGTAGCTGATCGGCAGCTTTGTCTTCATGAGGATCCCCTAACAATTAGAGTGGGAACTGTTTCTGACATGGACTCTGTTGCCTGATTTTGGATTACTTGCTCTCAGCTGGGTTGCCTTGTTGAGCCTCAGGAAAAGAGGATGTGTTTAGTCCTGATGTGACTTAATGTGCTGGGGAGGGTTGGTGTGGGGCTCCCCTTTTCTGCGGAGAAGGAGAGGAGGGAAGGACCAGGAGGAGAGGAGGTAGAGAGCTGTGATAGGGATGAAAGGCAAATAAAAATGAATGAATGCATAGATAGATAGATAGATAGATAGATAGATAGATAGATATGAATAAATAAATGGGAAAAGTCATTAAATGAAATTTGGACTTAAGATTAAGACAGGGTTTCCCATGCTTCTGAAAGAGCCTTAAGCACACTTTTATTCTTGTGTACTATGTGTTCATATTATGAGGTGTGCTTGACATTGATGATAATAAAATCTAAATATTAATCAGCTCTGAAAATTCTTGAAGATGTTCTATGTGCTGAAGAGTCAAATATTCAGCAATAATCTAATTCTTCGTGCAAAACTAAACAAACCATCCACGCCATCAGTATGACAATTGGTTTCATAGTCGAAAAACTATAAAATGGTATCTTTATCAAACCTATTTTAAAATAAATGCCTTTACACTTTCTTCACATGCTGACTTTATATATTATGCACATAGGGTTACATAGAAAATATCTGGGACAAATGGGGGGGCTCATTAACAGAGAAGTTTAAGGAGCACTGAACTAGAATATAGAAATCTATGCAAACTTATACTTGAATAGTCTCTTTTCGTTCAACAGTGCTCTTCTCTTTCTTTACTCGCTTATCCCTTCTGGCGGTAAGGGACATCCCCCCAAGCATTGCCCCTGCATAACCTGAGAGCTTCTTGAGCTATAAACTGCTCTGTTCTCCATTTGTCATGCAGGAAAAACAAGGATGGAGGAAATGGCTGACAGATGCCATTACCCCTGGATACAGACCTGATAAGGGATGTATCCACCAGGATGCTCCTGGCTCTGACTCCACAGCTTCCTGAAAATGGGACACATTTCCATGCAAAATTTGACATTCATCTGCAGAAGCAAAGTGATACAGTCCAGTATTGGACATGGTCTGGGGAGTTCCTGTCCTGAGGCAGCTCCGCTCACATAAAACCAGATCCTTCATTATCCCATAGAAAAATTTCAGGACAAGTCAGAGCTAAGAAAAGTTAGCTACTTTATTAAATATGAGACACTGTATGTTATATGAAGATGATGTAATGCACACAACAGATATTATATGAAAGATACTTATCGGATGGAGATAGAGAGAGAGACGAAAAGAGAGAAAGAAACACTGTAGGGGTCCCCAGGAAAGAAAGTGAGGCAGAGAGAATGTAAGAGAGGAGAAAGAGAGAAGTAGAGGCAGGGGTCTCTTTATCCCGGGCCCCTGGCTGACATCACCCCTGGCGATCAATGCTGACATTACAGGTGCCTAAGAAACCTGGGAGTGGGCTTAGTGCCTCAAGATTTGTGAACTAACATTCCCCTCTTTTACTATAATTTTAAAAGGGGAACCAAGGAAGGGTGGGTGGGAATGAGGAGATTAGACTGCTTCTCATGCAAGGCAAGTTAAAAGCATATAAATGTAGGTTCATTGGAAGCAGCTCTTGGTTGCCATGCAAGGGAGAGACAGAGAAAAAAGTAAGAGCATAAAAATATACAAATTGCATGGGGAGGGGGAGGGGAAGCCCCGGCCCTGGAAAGTTCAGGGTAGAGCGTGGGGTTGTCAGCCATCCCCAGCAGCAGGTAGGGACTGAGGAATGCTGGGAGAACCTGCAGCTGCTGGTCCTGGGCCTGAAGCACATCCATTCATCCTTTTGTTGATAATAAGTGGGTAACGGGTGAAAAATCTCTTCTGGCTACTTCCTGCTGATACTAGGGCAGCTATAGGGAGGCTGAAATGTTGGCCAAGTCCAGGAGGAGTAGGCTGTTTTGATGCTGTCTAGGATATGTGGCTAGGAGGGAAAGTGCAGGTCCAGCTTGACACAGTCTTTGAGGTTAGGCTGGAACACCTGTGGGCAGCTGCTTTGGCGCTGTGTTGGGTGTAGGAAACACCTGGCAGGATGCTGGAGGGATAGGCCAATGGAATATTCCCATAGGGAGAGTGGAGTCAGTGACCCACCAAGGCATCCCAAGAGCAAAGTTTGACTCAAGAAGATTGATGCAATCTGTTCCAGCAACTCACTAGCACTGGTCAAAGACCAAGGGCACAGTTGTCCAGAAAGACACGGTTTACCCAGTACTAGGATTTTCAACATCAGATGAAACCATGCTGGTGAGGATCTCACCCAAGGGGAAGGTCCTAACTGACTGTCAGCGAGGAAGAACAACTGTAGTCGTGAAGGCCATGGTTGGAGTTACCTCCACTCCCCAGTGAACCAGAAAGTGCCTGTGGTCTCAAGTACATTACCAAGGGAAGCTTTTACGACAACCAGACTCACCAATAATCCAATACTGGGTTCAGGAATGTAGTGAGTGGGTAATTGGAGGAGGGTAGTCCCAAAACCAGGGAAAAGGGAAGGAATCTCAACCTCTGAGGTAGGCAATAGGATCAGTACTTATCTGGAACCCAACTGACCTGAGAGTTGGATTCAGGTGGATTTCCTACAGTTTATAAGAATTCTTTTTTAAGTTTACAAAGGGGATAAACTTTAGACATGTTACCATCACCATTGTAATCTGTACTGAAATATGCATTGTAGAAACGGCAGCAGATATACAGCTTTGTGTTAACAGCATAAACACTCTTTAAGGTGACCTCCAGAAAGGCAGAAGCCTTCTGTGAAGTAGAAGGTGCAAAAGGTCACTTGATCTTAACTTTTAGTATGATTACACATCATGGAGGAGAGGCTTCTCCCTACCCAGAAGACTATATGTATATAAGTCTAGCACAATGAGAAAGAATGTTTAAGTCTATATTTAAAAGACAAACCAAACGAGATTTAAAATCTTGAGCCTGGGACCATGACAGTGGCTCTTATAGTAAAATGTATTTTATCAGAGTTAAAGTAATAAATTAGACCTCTAGTGATAAATGTCAAATCTCTGAACAGTTAACCTAACAGTTTATAGCAACAGGAAGAAATCTGAAGCATTTTTATTTATTTACCATACCTTAAACCACCTTAGGCCTTTTAACCTTTATAACTTGCATTTATCAACCTTAAAACTTCTTTTTAGTCCACCAAGTACTTTCTTAGAGGCTTTATAAGTTAAACGTTTGTATCCTTAGGCATTGTGTCTAATTATTTACCATGAGACATGGGTGAAATTGCTGGGAGCAGTGACTGTAAAGTAAGTTCCTTTAGCTAAAGGAATAGTAAAAACTTACATCTGAGACCTGCTTTTTAAGTCTGGTAACAAGCTAGACTGTTTTTAGACCTGACATCATTATCCGATTGAGTGAAGCTTAAGACCTGGTCTTAGCTGTCAACATAACCAGAGACCCGAGAAGGGTTAATTGTAATCTAAATGAATCTCTGTATTTACCAAAATGAGAGAGGTGACTAGTCAGTCACAGTCCATTGCCTAGACAGTTGTCCCATTCCCCAGGGCAATGCTGGCAGAGACAGTCTGGTCATCAGGTGCAGAGGCTAAGTGCCCCACCCACCCATGGAAGGAGGACATGCGAGAGGTCAACCTCACTTCGTTTTCTGCGACACAAGACAGCAACTCCCCAGGCATCCAGCCTGCCCACAGTTTAGACTGCACTGTAGCAGCGAGCCACATGGGGCAATACTGCCCAGCAGTCAGCACACCACAATCCAGAGTTGAAGCCATCCATCGTTGTGCCCAAATCTTTTCAGAGGTCTTGGGGAGCTACTGCTGGAATCTGGGACTCTCTGCCAAAATAAGTTTAAACATGTTAAATGTCATACTCAGCGGATCTCTGACGGGTTTGAAGTCTAGCATACTTGAGCTAAGTGATCTATGTCTGTACCTAGCTGTTTGCTCTAAATTACACTTTGCAAACAGAAAACAGAGTGCTATGATCTGGGTTATGTCATTTTGTAGGAAAGTGTTTGAGAATCACGCCTATTTTAAGTAGATATAACTACTAATTAAAGTTTAATCCTGCAATAAATCAAAGGTCTTTAGCTTATGTTAATCATTAAAGATTAAGACTTTAGGTTTCATCTCTGTTAAGTTGGAGCCTTAAAAAAGAATAAACAACCCAGATGTCCCTCAACGGAGGAATGGATACAGAAAGTGTGTTATATTTACAGCATGGAATACTACTCAGCAATTAAAAACAAGAAAATCATGAAATTTGCAGGCAAATGGTGGTAACTAATAAAGATAATCCTGAGTGAGATAACACAGAAACAGAAAACACACATGGGGTATATACTCACTTATAAGTGGATATTAGTCGTATAATATAGGATAAACATACTGAAATCTGTATACCTAAAGAAGCTAAACAAGAAGGAGGACTCTAGGGAAGTTGCTCAATCCTCACTCAGAAAGCAAATGGGATAGACATTGGAAGTGGGAGAAAACAGGGACAGGACAAGAGCCTACCACAGAGGGCCTCTGAAATACTCTATCCAGCAGGGTATCAAAGCAGATGCTGAGACTCATAGCCAAACTTTGGGCAGAGTGCAGGGAATCTTATGAAAGAAGGGGGAGATAGAAAAACCTGGACGGGATAGGAGCCCCACAAGGAGAGCAACAGAACCCAAAAATCTGGGCCCAGGGGTCTTTTCCGAGACTGATACTCCAACCAAGGACCATTCATGGAGATAACCTAAAACCCCTGCACAGATGTAGCTCATGGCAGCTCAGTCTCCAAATGTGCTTTCTAGTAAGGGGAACAGGGGCTATCTCTGATATGAACTCAGTGGCTGGCTCTTTTATCACCTCCCACTGAAGGGTAAGGCTGAGGCAGGCAGCCTTACCAGGCCACAGGGGAAGACTATGAAAAACAGTCCTGATGAGACCTGATAGGCTAGGGTCAGAGGGAAGGGGAGGAGGACCTTCCCTATCAGTGGACTTGGGGAGGGGCATGTGAGGAGAAGAGGGACTGAGGGTAGGATTGGGAGGGAGGGACAAGGGAGGGGACCACAGCTGGGATACAAATTGAATAAACTGTAATAAATGATAATAAAAATATTCAATTAAAAAAAGGAATAAACAGTCCATAAAGAGAGAGAGAGAGAGCTTAACAGTTTCCTGTATGACTTAGTTTATAGAAAAGTCCACAGCTTATAGAAGTTTAAGGCTATAATTCAAAAAACAAGGCTAAATATATCTATGAGTCTGTGAATTCTGACCTTTTTGAGAGTGCAGCATAAGCAAAATGACCAACCTTTAACTTTGCATCATATAGTTTAAGGGTATCTAGGCAAAAAACTTTTACGAGCTATGAGTTTTAGAACCAATAATATAGTAGAACAGTAGAAAACAAGTTTAAAATTACATTTGAATTTGTTATATTAAATCTATTAGCCAGAAGGAACCGGATCACAGGCAGCAGGTGGCAGAGAAACGGCATTCATTCTTTAATTTAGAAACTGCTAAAGACATAAGCACTTAGACATTTATTTTGAAATAGCTTGTTAATCTGAATAGACCTTTATAGCCTTCAAAGCCTTGAAATTTTAGCATTACATAAAAATTATTTTGAACCAGGATTCCATCATATATACAGCATGTTGTAAAAACAGAACTTTGAGTTTATATAAAAACCCATACCCATTTAGAATTAGGCTTGTTGCTTTGTTAGTCTAAAAGAAGGTAAAATAAGCTGAGAGTTAACTCTGATTAAAAAGTTTTTAAATTGTTGTTCCACACCATGTGATCATCTTAACATTTACCTTTAATCTTAATATTTTTTTTTGAGAGCAGAAAAAGAAACGAGAAAGGACATTTTTTTTTATTTTTAAGAGTTGGACAGTACAGTTTTAGAATTCATTAAATCAACTAGTGTGGGAGAATATAGAGAAACAGACAGGACCATTTAAAGAGAGGGAGAGAGGGGCAATAAACACAGGAACAATGAAATACAGACAAAGGCAGAAGAGTCCTAAAAGTGAATATAAGGCTATCTTCTTTCTAGTTTCAACTCAGCCATGGCTTCCAAGATTTCTTTCTTTCTTTCTTCCTTTATTTATTTATTCCCCCTATGACAGAAAAATGCAAACATGTAATAGTAAAACAACAACATAAGCAAAGCTCCATGGTTCCAGAATGGGCGTTCTAGCTGCCAAAAAGTTCACTGAGATGCATAGAACTTAGAACTAAATGCATAGAACTTAGAACTTAAACGATCCTGTCTATTACTTTTATTTGATCTAATTAGAATAACGTGATCTTATTGAAAATGAAAAAATAATTTATACTCAGAACATAGGGATAGGCTTCTCAAGAGAGAGTTGTCTCGAATTTTCTGAACAGTGGTCTCCCTTTTCTCAATTGATATGTAAGTAGGTAGGTAGATAGTCAAGTAGACAGACAAACAAACAGACAGAGACTATATGATTTTCAAACTGCTATTGCTTAGAGCATATAAATTACAAGGTTGAAATTTAAATTAAAAAAGCAACAATTACTTTAGTTTCATTAAAGAATTTCCTCTTGTAACCGATATGGTGTGGTGGTTCTACAAGGCACAGTGTTCATATTTAGGGACCAAGTCGGGGGTGCACATTCGGCTAAGCCAAAGTGCTCCAAACACTGCCCCTAACTGTATTATAAATACAGTAACTGTTTTATTTGTGTTGTTTAGGTCCTTAGAAATGTTACCTCTCTAGGCAATTTTGATTGTGTCAATCATGCTGAAGCCTGATGCCTCTCAGCCAATGGGAGAGTGCAAAGGAGGCCCCAGATAGAAGGCCTCTTTTCTTCTCACAAGGACCCTTTATTTTCTCTGAAGATGGTACAACATCTACAGAACTCAAGAAAAATATTTCACGTACTCAAAAATCTTACTGTAGCCACTACTCACCGTGACAGGGGAAAGAACCAAGCAAATACTGACAGGGCAGATAGCTTCTAAGGAGAGAGTCGTCTGATAATGCAGGTCAGCCAAATCCCACGGGCTGTCTTGCAAACACTGTCCTTTACTCAAGGTCCATCATGTATCACCATGTGCTTTACAGATAGGTGCTTTGAATAGTCACTGAAACTGAGCTTCACACTGAAAAGAAAGCACAGTGCAAAGCCTGCCCTGTGTGACAATAAAGATGCTGTTTTCTAAAAAAATAAAAAATAAAAAGGAAGTTTATTAATTGTTTGTGAGGCTAAAAGATGTTGAAAAGGAAAAGCCCTCAGAGCCCCTTCTTCATGACCTGGCTCTGCTGTTTCTTTACCCTCTGCCAATAGTCTCAGCTGTCCTGTGCTTCTCATCTCACACTGACAGAAAATGCCCTGGAGCCCTGCTGGGACAGAGCAGAGATTCCAGATTCAAAGGAGAGACCCCTGTGCCCTTCCCTGCTGAGAATGGAGGCAACTGCTGGGAACAAAGACAGGGGCCTCCTGAGGCTGGGCCCTCTGCCCTTCTCTTCCCGTCAGGAAGGGAGCAGCTACAGGGTCCCAAAGCTAAGCCTCCTTCTAGGAGTCTTAGAAATCTTAAGACTGTCATGCACAACATGGGGGAGGAAGCATGTGTTTTCCCTCCCGGGTTTGTCCGTTTCTCTATAATACTATAAATAAGTCCATCTCTCCTTGTCAATTTCTATGCCCTAATGTTTTAATGTAGGAATGTAACCTGAGGGTTACGGGGTGACATAATTAATGATAGCTGCAGTACAGTGTGACTTCTGTTTTCTAAAAGGAATATACAGGGTTCATCTCCAGGGAATATATCTACACCATCCTTGATTCACTTAGAGTCTAAGGAAAGACAAGAGGGTACCGTCACTGTGGACAAGCAAGCTTGCTCATTGGTTCACATTATGAGTGAATTTGAGAAATTTTTTCTTTTGTTGCTGTTTGCTTGCTTTCTCCAAATAACTAATTAACATCACAAGAATACCCAAAAACATAAATAAGATTTTTTTGAAACCCCTTGAGTGTTTTAAATGATTGCATGTATGTATACCAGGTGGACGCTTGGTGCCTGTGAGGCCCAACAGGGGTCTCAGAAATCTCTGTAATTGGAGTTACATATGGCTGTGAGACACCATGTGTGGTGCTGAGAGCCAGGATTCCTCAGGAAGAATCTCTCCAGCCTCTTTTTAAAAACGTTTAATGGTCTCCCCGAAGATGTTATAGGATATCAACTTAATGAATAACTAGAAATAAGTTTTGTTGGTAGACAAATGACGACACCTTGGATTTTGTGCAGGCAGCCACTGAAGTCCATGGTACCAACAGCTCACTTTACTGTTTAATGCATACCTGGTGCGCAGGCACATGTGTGTGTGTGAACATGCAAACACATGTGGAGTGTGAGGGAGGGGGAGGTTCCACTCTCATGTCAGGCTTCTGCTTCTTCTTCCTATCGCTAAGTGTAGATGTTTAATTAATGAATTTATTCATTTCATAAGCCAAATAAAAATAGTATATCAAAATTGATGTTTTAATAGATATATGTAACATAAAACAATCCTCCCTTTCCTTAATTTGCTTATCAAACACAGGACCAGAGGTGAGTCTTTATTAGTAAACACCAGATAATGGCTTATCTCAAAATAATGTTCACTACATCTGATTGCATCCTCAGAATTAGTCCTGTACATTAAATTGAAAAATAGACTGAATTATACTAAAATTAACAGTGAGCTTTCATATTCAACTAGAAAGTGAATTTATTCCTAAGAAGAATTGTTAAATATAGGAAAACTGCTCCAAATCAGTTACCAAGTCACAGCTGGGTCACAAGAAAACTCAGAAAGAGTGTTAACAATAGAGTTAACACATCATACTCAAACAAACAATCCAAAAAGCTTGAAATGGTTTAGGCCTACAACATTTTTTAAATTTATGTCTATATGTTTGTGTATGTATGTATGTATATATAATATACATTATATAATATAATATATATTATATTGTACATATACATATATGTATATAATGTATATTGTATTATAATACATATTCTATTATACATATTATACATATATGTGTGTATATAAATATATATATATATACACATATGTCCATGCAGGTTCCTATGTGCCTATGGAGATTGAGTGTTTGATTCCCCTGGAGCTGGAGTTACAGCTGGCTGTGAACTGCCTCATGTAGGTGCTGAGATCCAATTCATTCATGTCTTATAGAAGAGCAGCATGTACTCTTTACCACTGAGCCATCTCTAGACTCCCACAAAGACAATTTGAGACCAAAGAAAACTGGAATTATGCCTTTGAAACACTGATGATAAAACCCCAGAAAATTAGATGTAAATGTAACATATTCTCTGGGTCCGAAGCATGCGTGGGCTGCAGTTCTCAGCGTGATCACCTTTGCAACTAGTCACGACAATGAATCAAATCATCTAGTCTAAAGCCATGAATGTAGTCAGCACATCTCTGCAGGCTATTGACTCCTCTTGTCTGAGCTGAAGACATTACCTGTGTTTAGTAAGACTTCCTTTGAAGGACAAACTGACCTGCAAACTTTAAAACTCTTACAATGGTGAATTACGTTTTACCTCCACAAAAGATAAAATAATGTAGGATCAAAGTCATCACTATAGCAACAAATGAGTACTTTGTTTTAACTAGAGAAGAAGTCAACCTCTAGGAACTCATGCTGCTGGGCAAAGTCCCTGGGCACTTGTTTTTGTGCATGCCATTAACCATGCCTGCTGTAGAACAGGATTATAAACTAAGTGGAAACCAATGAAAACAGGGAGACAAATTCATTCCCAGGAAATACTTTTAAATGTAGGAAAAGTGGCCCGTATCAGTTACCAAATCATAGCTGAGTCACGAGAACAGCTCAGATAAAGTTATCCAGGAAGATGAGTGTGGCTGGAGATGTGCTGTGCTAGAACAATTACCTCAAATGCAATAGGCCCTGCGGTCAATGCCGTGTACCCCCCAAAGAGGAGAGCCTCTAACTTCTATTTGATAGTCACATTTTTAATTGTGGCCTGGTTAATACAAGTTTAACAACTGTGATATGAATAGAAAAACTGAGAAGGAATGTATGTATTAGTTTTCCTTTCTTACTTTCTTCCTTTCTCTATGTCTGAGTGTTTGCCTAAATGTACATATGTGTACTGCATTCATGTGCTGGTGCATGAAGAGGCCAGAAGAGGATACTGGATCTCATTGGGACACATTCACATTCAGGCAAATGTCCATACATATAAAGTAAAAATCATATAAAATAAAAAGGAAGAAAATAATAAAAAAGGAAAACTAATCCAAGCAGCAAGAAGTGGAACCATGGATGACTTTTAGTTGTATTTGTGGTTAATTAAAAATACATTGGGGCTAGAGAGATGGCTCGGGAGTTACAAGCACACGCTGCCTAGACTAAGGGCTCTGGTTATGGTCCTAAAACCCAGGGCAGCCCACAGCTGCCAGTAAGTTCAGCTCCTCACCATCTGGTGCTCTCTTCTGGCATCCAAAGGCAAGCATACTCATGTGCGAATGTGCATACACATAAATACATAATTAAAATAACTCTAAACATGTACTGTTTGAGAACATAATCTCCATGAGGGGAGGGACTCCATCTCTCCTGTTACTCTCCAATGACTCGATTCAAAATGTGCTCCTTGGCCAAATATCTAGGAGATACTTCAATTAAGGGAACAATGAGGAAGATATGTCTCTTTCCACTCATATACCTTGTATGTCCTCAGCGCTCAAAGTCATGTTATAAAGAAAAATCAGGAAATAAAAAAAAATTAGTTTCATCAACTATGAATTAAGAGATTATGAAATACCCTGAATCATAAATGGATGGTTATTCAATAATTAATCAAAGAACAAGTTTCTAAGTATATGTTCATAGACACACACAGCAAATGGTTGAACACAAAGAGCCTCTTGTTTATATCTAATAGACTATGCATCATGAGAATAGTATGGCCTGCCTGAGGTATCATCTGTGATATTTGTGTTCTCTCATTCAGAACCTCAAGAACAAAATCCAAGGGATGATGCAGCATGGGCAAAATGAAACCACGGAAGAGAAGTCAGCATTCAGATGAGATTCTCGGAATAATAAATATGTTCTGAGTCTCACATTGGGTGACTTCCTAGGTGAGAAATCAAAATGTTGGCTGATTCAGTCTCCCATTCTGGAACTCAGGCTGCTGCATGGCTGGTGAATAACCCTGAGAGCAAGTCCCCTAGGTGTACAGGCCAAGCTGTGAGTGACATGGGCCATCATGATAATTACAGAGATGTGAAATTAGAAAGCATAATGGAGGAGAGCTATTTAATTAACTTGGAAGCAATACTGAAATTGAGAGCACAGAAGTACCATTTTTTTTTTAAAGATTCTACATTTTATTACTGGACAAATCCCATCCCCAAGTTAGACAAGACCAAGTGTCCAGGTTAAAAATGTAAAACTCCATCTGGTAGGATTGATAGATGACCATGATTCAGTGTAAATTTTCAGTCTTGCCATTGTGTGAATCTTTTTAAACCCAGCTTTGTTCTCCTCCAGTGTCTTCTCTTGGAGTTGTACCTAATTTTGTTGCCAGCTTTCATCCAAATTCATTGCAGATTAGGATGATTTTGCTTTTGCTTCCTGTCTAGGAATCGCTTGATTCGGAAAGCCTTGTGAGAAGGCATGACAAGAAGCTGAGTTAGGTATGAGGCGCACCATGGCCGGAGGAAAAGAAAAGGGCAGAAGTACCATTTTAATATATGATATATAATATATAAAATAAACACATCAACTGTATAAAATTTAAAGGTATTTTGTAGTTCTTAAAAAGCAAAAGAAGTAAAATATTTAGAAATATTAGGGCTAAAATGAGTATCAGGTTCATGTTCCTTTTTGCATTTTTTATTAATTATTATTATTTATTACAATGGATTCACTTCGTATCCCAGCTGTAGCCCCCTCTCTCATCTCCTCCCAATCCTATCCTCACTCTCTCTTCTTCCCCTATGCTCCTCTCCTAGTCCACTAATAGGGGAGGTCCTCCTCCTCTTTTATCTGATCCTAACCTATCAGGTCTCATCAGGACTGGCTGCATTGTCTTCCTCTATGGCCTGACAAGGTTGCACCTCCCAGAGGGAGGTGATCAGAGAGCCAGCCCACGAGTTCATGACAGAGACAGCCCCTGCTCCCCTGGAGCAGGGAGACCCACTTGGAGACTGAGTCTATGGGCTACATCTGAGCAGAGGTTTTAGGTACTCTCCATTCATGCTCCTTGTTTCAGGTATCAGTCTCTGCAGGGTCCCCCGGGGCTCAGTAATTTTGGTTCTGTCGCTCTCTTTTTGGAACTCCTGTTCCCTTCAGTTTTTTCTATGAGTCTCAGTCTCTGCTTTGATACCTCAATAAGTAGTCTTTCACAGGCCCTCTGTGATAGGCTCCTGTCCTGTTCCTTTTCTTCTCCTACTTCCGATGTCTATCACATTTGTCCTTCTGAATCAGGATTAAATGTTTTCCCTTGGTTCCTCCTTATTGTTTAGCTTCTTTAGGTGTATACATTTTAGTATGTTTATCCTATATTATATGTCTAATAACCACTTAAAAGTGAGTATATACCATGTGTGCCTTTCTGCTTCTGAGTTACCTCACTCAGGATGATCTTTTCTAGTTTTCATCATTTGCCTGCAAATTTTATGACTTGTTCTGGTTTTGTTGTTAGGTAACCAGGGAGTAGATTCCACTATGACCCAGAGATTTTTTTTTTAAAGATCACCAACTGGATGTCTACATGCAGAAAAAATGAAAATAGATCCATATTTATCACCCTGCACAAAACTAAAGTCCAAGTGTATCAAAGACCTCGACATAAAACCAGACATATTAAATCGGTTAGAAGAAAAATTGGGAAGACCCTAGAACTCATTGGCACAGCAGACAACTTCCTGAAAAGAACACCAACAGCACAGGCTCTAAGATCAACAAACAATAAATGGGACCTCATGAAACTGAAAAGCTTCTGTAAAGCAAAAGACACTGTTGTCAAAACAAAATGGCAGCCTACAGACTAGGAAAGTATCTTCACCAACCCTATATCTGACAGAGGGTTAATATCCAGAATATATAAAGAACTCAAGAAGTTAAAAAGCAACAGTTCAAGTAACCCAATTAAAAAATGGGTCACAGAGCTAAACAGAGAACTCTCTGTAGAGGATTATAGAATGGCAGAAAAACACTTAAAGAAATGCTCAACATCCTTAGCCATCAGAGAGATGCAAATCAAAACGACCCTGAGATTTTACCTTACACCCATCAGAATGGCTAAGATCAAAAACTCAAGTAATATCACCTGCTGGAGAGGTTGTAGAGAAAAGGGAACCCTCCTCCATTGCTGGTGGGAATGTAAACTTGTACAACCTCTTTAGAAACCAATATGATGCATTTTCAGACAATTAGGAATAGTGCTTCCTCAAGATCCAGCTATACCACCCTTAGGCATATGTCCATTATATACTCAAATACACAACAAGGACATTTGCTCAACCATATTTTAGCAGCTTTATTCATAATAGCCAGAACCTAGAAACAACCCAGATGTCCCTCAATTGAGGAATAGATACAGAAATTGTGGTACATTTACACAATGGAATACTACTCAGCAATTAAAAGCAAGGAAACCATGAAATTTGGAGGCAAATGGTAGGACCTAGAAAAGATTATCCTGAGTTAGGTATCCCAGAAGCAGAAAGACACACATGGTATATACTCACTTATAAGTGGATACTAGACCTATAAGATAAGATAACATAAACATACTAAAATCTGTACACCTAAAGTAGCTAAACGAGAAGGAGGACCCAGGGTAAGAAGATCATTCCTTACTTAGAAAGACAAATAGGATGGACATTGGAAGTAAGAGAAACGAGAAGCAGGATAGGAGCCTACTATAGAGGGCTTCTGAAAGACTCTACATAGCAGTTATCAAAGCAGATGCTGAGACTCATGGCCAAACTTTGGGCAGAGTGCAGGGAATCATATGAAAGAAGAGAAAGTTAGTAAGACCTGGGGAGAACAGGAGCTCTACAAGAACCAAATACATCTGGGTACAGGGGCTTGTCTGAGACTGATTCTCCAAACAGAGACTATGAATGTATATAACCTAGAAACCCTGCTGGACAGCTCAGTAGCCAAATGACTTCCCTAGTAAGGGGAACAGGGACTGTCTCTGGCATGAACTCTATGGCTAACTCTTTGACTTCTCCAGCCCCCGTGGGAGGAGCAGCCTAGCTAGGTCACAGAGGAGGACATTACAGCCAGTCCTGGTAAGATCTGATAAGCTAGGGTCAGATGGAAGGGGAGGAGGACCTCCCCTGTAAGTGGACTTACACGGGGGCAAGGAGGAGATGAGGGAGGGAAGGTAGGATTGGGAGGGAATGAGAGAGGGGGCTACAGCTGGGACACAAAGTAAATAAACTGTAATTAATATAAAAAATTAAAAATAACATTAAAGAAAGAAAAAGATCAAAGTGGGGATCCAAGGAGCTCCCCCCACAAGCAAAATATACATAAACACGAAAAAACAAAATCACAACTATGAAATGATTTGTAGGATACAAATTTCTTTAAAAACAAACTAGAAAACATATTAGCATCTGCCATCATGCTAACAAGTTTTGTGTTTCTAAAAATCTCTGTGTTGAAACCTTAACCATTGAGGTATCAGTAACAGAAGGTGGGACTCCAGGGCCATGATTAGGTCATGAAAGTGGAGTCATTACATGTGAAATTACACCATTTATAAAAGTCCCTCGTGTGTCTTCAGCCACAAGAGGTCATAGTGAGAAAATGACCATTTACCAAGGTTATGAACTCCCCAGAAAATGAAGCTGTAGAATTTTTAATCCCTATATTTCTCAACTGCCAAACTTGTAAGAAAGATATTTGTGTTGTTTGTAAGACAGATGAGGACATTTTGTCATAGTATTTAAATAGGCTAAAAAATATTATATGTCATTTAAGTAAGTATGCTAATACATTATTCTCAATTTCAGTTCATTCAGTCTTCCCTTTCACTAATGTACTTTAAGCCTTCTATGTTCAAAATACTTGTAACTCTATAAAAAAAATAAAGGAAGATAAAAATTTTAATTTCTGACCCAAAATGTTCAACACAATAGTATACCCATAAAACATGAAATCCTCATTAGATGATGATAAGAGGATTTTATGTCTATAATCTTAAGAGATGAGTAGAATATAAGAAAACACTATATGCCAATGCAGGTTGGTTTCTGTTGCTATGATAAAATACCCTGACAAAAAGCAATTCATGGGAGAATAGGTTTATTTTAACTCACAAATTATACCCCATCAGAGGGGAGTTAAGAAATTGGGAAGTTGAAACAGCTATGCACACCACGTCCATGGGCAAGAGCAGAAATAAGTTCATGCACATTATTGGCAACTGCCTGTAGCTCATTTGTTTCCACTCTTACACAGTTAAAAACCTGGACCTAGAAAATAGTGACACACGCAGAAATGGCTACAGGCCATCCATCATCAGGTCTCTTTTCCCAGATGGTCATAGGTTGTGTCAAGTTAAAGCTAACCATTTGAAAAGTGAAGGAAAAAAAAGCTCCCTAGAAGGAGCATCTGAGTGGCAGAGCACACTGGAAATGAGAAGAAAAAGAACTCATCAAATGAGGGTGTGCAAGGAAGGAACCAGGCTCCCTGAGAACTGCATCTGCCAAAGATATAAGTGGGACCAAGAAGATGGCAAGAAACTCCTGCTATGAGCTAAGTTGGGCTGTATTAAAACAAATCTTTGCATGACAGTATGCTAACACATTTGCACTCATAGGACACAACACAAAATTAGTTTTGCTTATGCTTAGAGAAAAGATAAATCTACATTTTTTTTCAAGTATCATTCTGATTACACAATGTGGAAATTTAGCTCCATGAAGTTAAATTTAGGAAACAACATTTTGGTGATATTAATGGAGACAGAAGGTAAAGGATGGGCTTCTGGGTATTTAGAAGATAAGATTGATTTTCTGTGCCAAGAGATTACACATGGCTATTAGACTTGGAATTATTTCCAAGTTTCTAACTTTAAAAACTACACTGGCAATGGTTCCCATTCATCATGATAATGGCTACTTAGGAGAGGATCGGATGAGCTGGAGTGGGAATAAATGAGTTTAGTCAAGAATGTGTTGTTTTAAAGATGCCTGAGGGATGCCAAGGCAGATGGGCAGAAGTCAGATGGGTGAAAGAAAATAAAAATCAGAAGAGAGATCTTCATGGATAAATAGAACTGTCATGATAAATGATTACTGAATTACATGAATCCTTAATGCATCCATAGAAATAATTAATGATCACAGACAGTAAAAACCATCAAGAATTACAATCAATACTTTAAAATTGCGTTTTGAATACATATCTGCAGGAGAAAGAAAGGTCTGAGATTCAGGTTATTTGGCTCAAAAATGATGGTTCAGTGGGTAAAGGTACATGCTCTCAAGAAAAGAGAGAGAGAGAGAAAAGGGAGAGAGAGTAGAAAATCAACATCTTTAGGAGATGTTAAGAATAAGTGCTAAGAAAAACATACTAGCATTTCTGTAGATAATTCCACCTCGTCTTCATCAGGCAGCCCTGCACAGGCTGAAGAGACTGCCCAGTGGTTAAGAGCGCTTGCTGTTCTTGCAGCAGACCTGCATTCAGATCCCAGCATGCACATGGAGCTGTGAACATCCGCCATAACTCCAGCTCTGGGAGATCTAACGTCCTATTCTGGCCTAGATGAGCACCTTATGCAAGTGCACATATGCACACACATGAGTAAAACTGAATAAATAAAATAAATATTTTTCAAGTTCTTTACAGTTTGACTCCGCTGTACTGACATTGAGCCTTTTAAAAATCATCTATTTCATGGAATGAAGGACAAAGGAAACCATTCAGGTATAGAACAGTACAACTGTAGGCAGACAGGTACTGTCACTATCCACTCTTAGATAGCACAGCTCTGGTTAATTGTGCCAATAAAGTATCTCTAATCACTGTCCCGTACTTGCATGAAGACTTCACTTGCAGAGGCCATCAAAAGTGAAGTTTGTTTTATGACTTTTTAAAAGAATTAATGTATTTATATGTTACTTTTATCCTTGCATCAACAGTCTAAGATTAAAGCTATGAAAGACTAAAAGGCAAAAGCTTACATTATCTACATGACGTCAGCAACTGCTGTTACTTTTATGGCACTGCTAACGTAGATGATGCATAGGAGCATATATAAACTGCTCCCTAGTTCATCATTTCCCACCCTGTCCTGAGCATTTACCTTCATGTACACCAATATATACATTCTCTATGACTATTCAATTAACTACATGATATATATTTTACTCATATTGTGCTCTAGTTCACAAATGTTCAATAATTTATTTAGTTTCTCTCTATTAATTTTTAATTTTTTGTAATGTTATCTATTGTCGAGCCAAAACTTGTGTTTTAAAAATATTGTCAAACTGTAAAGGACCTAAAAATGTTTATTTATTCACTTTTCCTCATGTGTGCATATACATACATGCATGCAGTGCTCACATAGAGGACATCCAGTGCCAGAAGAGGACATTAGATCTCTTGGAGCTGGGATCCAAATGCACCTACTGCAAGAACAACAAGTTGACCACTAAGTCTTCTCTTCAGACCCATAAAGATGAGGTAGAGGTCTCAACAGAAATGTCAGGATTTTTTCTTAGCATTTATTATTGATGTTTTCCTAAGGATATTGATCTCCCTCTGCCTCTCTCCCTCTCTCCTTCCCCTCCCTCTCCCTGTGTGCCTTTTCTCTCTCTCTCTCTCTCTCTCTCTCTCTCTCTCTCTCTCTCTGTGTGTGTGTGTGTGTGTGTGTGTGTGTGTGTGTGTGTGTGTGTAATGTACATATGTGTGTGTTTATAGGGGCAGAGGAGAAGTAGTAGGATTTGGTTCTCTCCTTCCACCATGGTATCTGGGTGAGGAACTCACATTACCACGCCTGCATAGCAAGCACTTTGATGTGTGGAGCCATTTCACCAGTACCATCTCATTATTTCACCTTAACCATTTTTCAAACCAGTATAAGTAACTTCTAAATATGAAAACACTCATATAAGGTTAATATATGAGTAGACTTCATCTAGCACCGATTTTATAACAATGTAAGACTACAATAGAATCAGACTAACGAGTAATCCACACTGTAAACGATGCTTGTTTACTGTGAGCTCCCCTCTCTAATTCACTTTGCAATAAGCAGCATCAATTCTTCTTCAGGGTTTTGTCAAATAGACTTGCTTTAAATGAATCAGAACTGAAAACTAAACTGTTTACAAGTTTAAAATGCCTCCAGTGTGACATTAGGGCATCCATCACACTTCAGGCTCTCACTGCCAGGGGCTGTGTCATTTAGCATCTAGAGGCTCATCAACTGGCATAAACAAATTAAATAATGCATTCATGCCTTGGTGAAGAAAAAACAGTGTTTCGCTGGTTTTCAATGATAGTGGTTTGGGAACTGAAGAGAGCTCTCAGCAGTTAAGAGCACTGGCTGTTCTTGCCAAGCGTCTGGTTAGATTCCCAGCACCACATGGTGACTCATAACCATCTTTAACTCCAGGGGAAATGATGCCAACTTCTGGACCCCATCAAAAGTGCATGGATGGTGCACAGATATAAGTGCAGGCAAAACACCCATATGCAAAAGTTAAAAATAAATAAATCTTAATAATAATGATGATAGTGGTTTGGCTTTAAAAGTCCATAAAGGCTATGAAGGTATAATAGATAGTATGGAATCCTTCTAAGGGGTCTCTTATGGCACAGACAGACCCTTGATTTCCCTATATGGTGAAGGATGACCTGTGGCAACCTCTGAAGCACAGAGTATACAAGCATGGCCCACCATGCCCAGTGTTATGTGTTTTCCTGGATCAAACCCAGGACTCCATGTATCCTAGCACTAAATCAACAGAGTTACAACCCGATTCCACCAGGAGCTTCCCACTCAGCAAGGACAGTAAGGGAAGATTCAGGCATGTGAAAGTCACTGTGTGCTGTAAGGAGAAGTCAGACAGTACAGTACTGTACAGTAAGGCAAAAGTAGTGGGTGCCATTTATAAGGTTGGAGAGTAATGAAGACTACTGCATTAGTCAAGAACAGAACCAACAGAATGAGTATATGTTAAAATGAGATTCATTAGGTTGCACTCCACAATATGATCTGGGTAATGTAACAGTGGCTGTCTCCACGTCGAGGAAATTGAAGAATGTGGCATTATCTCAGTCCATAAGAAGAGTATACCTCATCAGTCACAGTCTACAGGCCCAAAGGATTCCCAGAGAGCCACTGGTCTTCAGTCTTCCTCTGGAAAGCTGAAAAATCTGGGTTCTGATATCAGCCAATTATGGTGGTAACAGAGGAGGCAGCAGTGGCAATGGCAGGAGCAGTAACAGCAAAGAGTGGAGGGAACTTCCAGCAAGATGAAAAGGCAAGCAGGCACAAACTATAAGCTTTTCCCAAGGATGTCTTTATATCTGGGCTACCTCTGGATGTTTCCACATGTTGCAGGCTAATAAGAAACTCCCTCACAGGTGTACATAAAGGCTAACCTCTAGATTATCCTTCACATGTTTTTCTAGAGGCTTGCCTTATGAGGGTTCTGTGTTTTGTCAAGCTGATAATCAGTATTATCTATCACAACTACCAATGAATTTGAAACTCTGATCCACAAAAAAGAGAGTGGTTTGTTCTTGTGTGCCATATGAGACAAAATTTAATGAGAAATTAGGCTCAAGCTGTGAAGGGGATCTGTCAGTTTTGAAGACAGCCTGTTTCAATGATGACAAAGTCAGCCATCTTGACTATAAAGAAATTTAATGGCAGAAGACTTATGTGTATGGCGCTGAACACTAATGGTCAACATGATGGTACCTGAATCACCTGCAGACACACAGCTGGGCATTTCTATGAAGCTGTTTCCAGGGGCATTTAAATAAAATGGGAAGATAAACTTTGAGGGTGGCCAGAACCAACCTATGAGCTTTGGTTATGGATTGAATAAAAAAGAATAAAGTGACATTCATCTCTCTCTCTCTCTCTGCTTCATGCCTCTGGGTGCAATGTGACCAGTGCCTCATGCTCTTGCTGACATGACTTTCCTACCATGGTGGATTATAGCCTGAAACTGTGGGCCCAAGTAAACCCTTCATTTCTTAAGTTGCTTTTGTTATGTATTTTGTCAATACATCACACCTAGTCACCCTGAAGGGACATGGTAGAAAGCAGTCAACATACCTTTGTCTTTCCCTCGTGCACCTGTGAGGCTTTGTCACTTTTGTAGACCATGGTATATTTGCACTAATAGAGAAATTTGCCATAAATTACTCTGTGTTCCACATCCCAGATCAAAAAGCAAGCACTTCCTGTTTCTCTTGTTCAAACAAATATGATTTTCTGAGCAAATCATAAATAGATTTTAGTGTGATTATTTTAAAGCAATAACCATTAGTGATAATTTGCTAAATTAGAACGTTTCCCACCAAAATCAGAGCAGGACATAACTTGGGAGACAACTTGAGCTTATAAATAGGAGCTAGACAAATGTCCTTTCCCACATGCTGTGTCCAGTGAATGGACTAGACATGATAAATGGATATGAATCTCATTCACAAATTAGATTTTTAATTTTTGAGAAAGGTGAATCTCAAACTTGCTGAGTTTCAAGCACGAGCTTGACCTGCTAATCCTCCCGTCTTCACTTCCTGAATATTGAGATTGTCATGTGTAAGCCACAAAGCATAGTTTTATGTGGTACTGGGGGTTGGACACAAGGCCTTGTGCATGCTGGGCAAGTACCTATCAACTGAGCCACACCTTCATCTTCCTGGGTTAGAATTTGACACAGAACAAAGAAGGAAAAGCACTAAGGGAATGATTCAACTGCACAGTTTCCTAACATGGATAAAGTCCTGGCTTCTATCCCACATGCTACAGTAAGGGTCATTTCATCAGCCCTCACCCAACACACTTACCCTAACCAGAGGCATCCGTAGATGCTCCTGGACTGAGATTCACACCCTGGTGAGCTCATCAAATGTGAAAGCATGACAGGTGAGAAATGCTTACGGAATTTACTGCACATCAGGGCTTAGCACCACTGCAGTGCAGGCAATCACTGTTACATGTGGATCTCATGGCTGATGGAAGCTGCCACTCAGGACTGCTGTCCCTCATGTCATAGGACCCAAGCTACCTGAGCCCAGAAAAGAGCCACAGTGTTAAATTCAGTGTGCTTTATTGATTCTACTGCATGTAAATTCCTTTCATGTCATCACAAAATTAATAAAGAAAATATCAAGTCATCCAGCCAAGGCGCCATCTGTAAAACATTTAGTGATATGATAGACACCCACCACAGTCGGATATGCTTGTTGGTTGATAGGACATTTTTCCCCCTCTGTGGTGAATATCTTAAATCAACCTATTGGATGTTCTCTCTTTCTTTTTCTTTTCTTTTCTATTTTTTTGAGGGTGTTACTCATTGTTGCTTAATAAAACTTGTTTGTATATATAAAATTACTATGTTATTTCTATGGCCAAATAACTAGAAAGTAATTAGCATAAGCCAGTGAGATGACTCTGTAGGCGAAGACACTGAGTTGGAATCCATGTATCCACACAGAGGAAAGGGAGCACTGTGGCCCATAGTTGTCCTCTGATCGCCACGCTTGATGCCACAGCACACAGGGGTCTGCATGCACACATGCACACAATGAATCAGTCAATCAATAAAACAAAGTTAATTTTTTTCTTTTTTTTAATTTTATTTTTTCTTATCAGTTACATTTTATTAACTCTGTATCCCAGCCGTGTCCCGCTCCCTCATTCCCTCCTATTCCCACCTCCCTCCCTCATCTCCACCGTGTCCCTTTCCAAGTCCACTGATGGGGGGGACCTCCTCCCCATTCATCCAATCCTGTTTTATCAGGTATCTTCAGGACTGGCTGCAAAGTCCTCCTCTGTGGCCTAACAGGACTGCCAAAGTTAATTTAAAAAAAAATAAAATAATTAGGAAATAAATGGAGCATGTTCTTTCAAGCATTCAGAGAAAAGAAATTTGTAAGGCCCTGTATCCAGAAGGACCTTTAAACAGGAAAGGTAAATGGGGGGAAAGAAATACTTGCCTTGGGCACATGATTATTCATAGTGACATGAAAATTAAGCCAATTAACAGGATGCACAAATGTTAAAGATCATGTCTTCTTTCAGAAGGCTTTCCAAGATATGCAATATATCCAAAGTCCCTTTCTGAAGGATGCATAGCGTTAAAGGGAAACACAGCTTCAATCAAGAGCTCATACTTTGTTATATACTGTTGCTAAAATAACTGGTTGACTGGCTTTTATGTGGTCCTTATGGATGTCACCTAACAAACCATTAGTTAACTACTGCCTTTCAGTGCTTTGTAACCAGACTGGCAGAAGCTGAAGCAATGACAGTTTAGTGAAGGACAGGACTGTACCTTGATGAGGACATCCTCATCATCCATAGCTCTGGTCCTCTACTTAAATCTAAACCTCATGTCAGATCCATGAAGATGGACTTGGCAGAGTGCAGTGCTCATTGGATCTCTTTTTTCCTCTTCCAAGAGGAAATAAATCTTTTCTCCCCTGCTTTTCACTATTAATGAATGTCTCTCTGTAATTGGCTTACTGAAAACAGCTAGTAGAATCTGGCCTGTTGGCGCTGTCTGTGCACAGGCTTTGACTCTAACAACTCTGATAATATATAAGGAACAAACAGCCTTCTAAAATGAAGTCTTCATTTACAATAAAAATATTTATAGACATAATAAATTATTAATCTCACCATAAATCATTTATAAAAGAAAACTCCAATACACAAAGAATGTTTTGAAATCCAGCATATTTGAAAGAGATTTACACCTTTTCAAACCTAGAAATCTATACAAGTTATTTTTTTCAAGGATAAATACGCTTTCCAGATGGTTTTACATCAACATAAGCAGCTCAGATTGCTACCCTCCACCTGGCCTCATTCACTTTCTACTTCCTAATTACTATGTTCTAGCCACGTTGACTCCCAATACTGACAAGGCTGTGATCTCTTGGGGAAGGTGGTAATAACTCCATTTTTATGAGTCTGGAGCATTTGGAGTTCATGTATGGCTCTACAATCCTCAATTAATTCAATAACTTTACAATCAAGATTCTTTAAGCCAAAGCTAAGCCACTTGATTTCTTAGGATCTCTTTTATTTCCTCATCCATTTTCACTTCTATGTTTCAGTGAAAGCTTATGTAAAGCCTCAGACCATGTCCTTAGATGATCATTCTCAAAGAGAGGCCACATTTCTTCAGTTATATCACCAGCTCCACAGTGGCTCCATTTTGGAGATGTCAGAATATGAGACTTCTTTTCTTGTTTAAAGAATTTAGTTAAGCATACAAAGTTTTAAAAAAAAAAGCATTATCACTGCATTTAATACATATATGCATTACCCTTTGTTCTCATCTGTTATCATGCCCCACTTCCCTCCTCTCTATCTGGTTCTATATCTTTCCCAAGTTAGTGAAAATATGGGGACAGCTAGGCCTGAGGAAATATAATAGCTAATTTGGAAAGCATTTGCCTAACATACTTAAAAGACCTGAATAAAAATGACACATGGTGATTTCTATCTGAAATCCTAGCACAGAAGAAATGGAGCAGGAGAATCAGAAGTTCAAGCTCATCCTGGGTTTGAATTCAAAGCCAGCCTGGAGTACATCAGCCCCTGTCCAATGAAAATTATGGGGGGGAGGGGCACTTCTATTCTAATCCTTCCTGACCATGAGTCATTTTCTTAATGGACCACCAACTACATCTATCTATATGTCTCTGTCTATGTTTCTCTATAAAATCCCAGCTAACATTCTTGTTGTTAAGCAGAGCTCTTTAGGAATTGGGTCTCCTTTATACAAACACACTATAGGGTGGATGAGATGACCCAGCAGGTAAAGGTGCCTGCCATCAAGCCTGATGTCTTAAGTTCCAGTAACATAGTTGAAGGAGAGAAACAACTCCTGCCCTCAGACTTCTACATGTATGCACTCACACACTAAATAAACAAAATATAGAAAATAATGATGTAATTGTGTTAAAAATGATTTCATTAACAGAGAGTTTATCAACAATGGGTCATTTCTGTATATAAGTGATAAAACAAGTCAAACTACCTGAACAGAAGCAAATGAAACGAAGAGCATAAAGAATATTTTGGCCATTTATAAAAACTTGATGCTGTAAAATTACTCAAAAATTCAAAGCTGCTGATTCTGGACAAATTATGCAATCCTCCCTGACAAATATTATTTTGCTCTATGTTATGTTTCCTTTGGACAGGCAAAAACAGGAGCGTGTAGAACTAAGGTATTTAAGAGGGAGGGAATGTTTTCTAGCTTGAGCTATAGCTGTGACTCCTTTAGGATGCTGCCTCTACTACCTCCTTTCTCTGTACAGCGACCAGCTGCTGTGACAGCCCACAGAGCATTTCAGGGGCTCACCTGGGAGTTCAGAATCCATTTTCAAAATATCAACTCCAATTTCACTCTCAATAAAGACAGGAAAGGCTCAACTCTGAGAAAAGAAATCCCATGTGTTTTTGTCTAGACTGAAACAAATCTATCCCCTTTGGTGAGATGGAACGGGGATGCCCCTCCAAGGGTGAGTAGGGCACTGAGGAATTAAATTAATAGTATTTTGCTCTTGTTGTTAAAGACAGTCATCTATGTCTGCAGAAGGCAATGCTTCCTTTGGTCAATTTTGTGAGTTTTGCTTGTGCCCGGTTGCATTCGTATGTGAGGGTGTATGTGCACATATGTGCACAGATATGTGGAGGCTTTAAGCCAAACTGGTTGAGTTTGGTGCTTCCTCAGGAGCCAGCACCTTTTTTTTTTTTTTTTTTTTTTTAAGCAGGGTCTCTCGTCTCTCACTTGACTAGAACTTGCTGGTGCTGTTAAAGCCCAGGGATCTACTTCTCTCCTCTTCAAAGCTCTGAGTACGTGGATGCCTCGGGAACACCAGCCAGGACACTCAGTATCAGCCGCAGCCACACCTTTTATGTCGATGCTGGGAACTGATCTTGCAGCTTCATGTTCCCAAGGTAAATGCTGTACCTGCTGAGCCGTCTCCTCCCCTTCCCATTATATGAGTTTCATGGGCCTAGTCTGAGATTAGCAATGTCTCAGCCATCTTAGTGGTATCATTCTGTGAGTCATGACATCATCTTTATGAACAAAAGGTAATAAATAAATTTAGCAATTAAAACAATTTAGTATGAATGCGAATGGGAAAAAAAAATAAGTACTGTTAAAATCAATAGAGGAGGATCTGGACGTATGAGGAGAATTTATGATCAGGCTTCACCATTCAACAAACTTCAGATTCCATCATGAAATGTGTCCCAGTTTCAAAGCGGGTACAAGTCTAAGAAGAAAGCCTGAGCTAGGCCTGATGAAGTACAGAGAAATTTGGAACTTTATCTGACCAATCGAAACTTTTAAAAATGGTTTTTAATTTAACTATATGTATCCCTGTGTGTCTCTGTGTAGCTTTGTACATATGAGTACGGTGCCCACAAAGGACAGAAGAGGGTGTCCGATGCCCCAGGAACTGGAGTTACAGAAGGATGTGAGCCACCCAAGGTAGGTGCTGGGAAACTTCCCTGTAAGAGCACGCCACACTCTTAACTACCGAGCGGCAAACCCTGTTTTTAGACATCCAGCTAGTGTGGGGATGCTGGGATATGTTAGAGGTTCTATATTGGATAAACTCACCCAACAGAGGTAAATATCAGGCCCAGCAACTTTGGTCAGTGTTGAGTCTACCTGAGGGCCAACAGGGAAGGAGTAAAACACTGCCTGATGCCATCAGGTAGAACCACGGACAACAATCAGCTGCTCTCACATTCCAGGAGCTTCATCCTGAACCCAGGCAGTGATGTCCCTCGTATCTCTACGCATTCTCCTTAAACTCCATCCAGAAACTGGCATTTATTTCCCTAAATACATTAACTTAAAATATTTGGCTTCAAAGAATCATCAGATCTAATATTTTCCCCTCCATGAGCAGACTGTCTATGTAGCTAAATGAGAGCAGCTTGACAGAGGCATGAATTTTCTCACAGGACCCCAATCTGTCATCCTTTGTCACCAAAGTGTGAAGTGAACTTTAAGATGAAAGTGTAGATTGATTCGCTCCTGTTCACATCCATCTTCATAGATTTCTTTGCCAAAAACAAAAAGCTACTTGAGAAGTCCCAGGCAACCCTTTATGTTTAAAAAAATATATCCCCCATTCTACACTTAGCATAAAATTTTGTTTTATTTATTTTTAAGCAATTTAACTTTTATGGTGCTGAAGGGAATCCATGGAGTGTGGGCTGGCCCAATACAGGCAGAATTTTAGAGTGATGGAACTTAAGTCAATAGCATTGTGTGATTTTTTTTTCTCTAAATATTGAGAGAAGTTTGTTGAAATGTACTTTTTTTCTAGGCAAGCAAATACTTTTGTTAATTCTGCCCAGTGACTCCTCTAAGGAGATGAGCCAAGAAGGAATAGGCCAAGGAAAAAATGAAAGACTGCCAAAGTATACAGAACATTTGACTCTGTGTGTATGTGTGTGTGTGTGTGTTATATGCAAGTGGGCATGTGTGTAATGGAGGCATGTGTGCTTGCACAGTGTGTATGAAGGACAGATGCCAAATCTGGATATGTCTCCTCATCACTTTGGATCTCACTTCAGTCTCTTACTGCATCTGAATCTTGTCATTTCAGGGAAGTTGGCTGGCGAAGCGAGGCTCTGAGAGCTTCTTGTCTCCTCACCCCTATGCGGGGGTCACAGCACACATCACCACGGTGGCTTTATTATATGGGTTTGGGCATCTGAACCCAGGTCCTTACACACACAATCTCAGACACTGTCCACATTTTTTTTTTTGAGACAGGCTCTCTCACTGGCCTGGAAGCAAGCACGTGTGCTGATTGGCCAATGAGCACTTGGGACCCTCCTGTCTCTACCTCCCCAGCACTGGCACTACTAACACATACCATCATGCCCAGGGTTTTTTATTTTATTTTATTAATTACACTTTATTCACTTTGTACCCCCCCATAAGCCCCTTCCTTCTCCCCTCCCGGTCCCACCCTCCCTTCCCCTTCTTCGCACATGCCCCTCCCCAAGTCCACTGATAGGAGAGGTCTTCCTCTCCTTCCTTCTGATCCTAGTCTATCAGGTCTCATCAGGAGTAGCTGCATTGTCATCTTCTGTGGCCTGGTAAGGATGCTCCCCCCTCAGGGGGAGGTGATCAAAGAGCAGGCCAATCAGTTCATGTCAGAGGCAGTCCCCCTTCCCATTACTATGGAACCCACTTGGACACTGAACTGCCATGGGCTACATCTGTGCTGGGGTTCTAGGTTATCTCCATGCCTGGTACTTGGTTGGAGTATGAGTCTCTGGGAAGACCCCTGTGTTCAAATCCTCTAGTTCTGTTGCTCTCCTTGTGGAGTTCCTATCCTCTCCAGATCTTACTATTTCCCACTTACATAAGATTCCATGCACTCTGCCCAACAGTTGGCCATAAGTCTCATCTGCTTTGATAGTCTGCAGGGCAGAGCCTTTCAGAGGCCCTCTGTGGCAGGTTTCTAGGTTGTTTTCTGTTTTCTTCTTCTTCTGATGTCCATCCTCTTTGCCTTTTGGGATGGAGATTTAGTCAAGGTCCTCTTTCTTGATTAGTTTCTTTAGATGTACAGATTTTAGTAGGTTTATCCTATGTTATATGCCTATATGAGTGAGTATATACCATGTGTGTCTTTCTGCTTCTGGGACAGCTCACTCAAGACCAGGATTTTTTTTTATATGGGTTTGGTGATCAAACTCACATCCTCATGCTTGCCTGGCAAACGCTACCCAGTGAGCTCACTCGCCAGGCCATCCCAGCAATTTGTTAAGCCAGTGGTGAAAACTGAAATCAGTGCTGTTAATGAGCAAGCTGATACCTGGTAACATTAATATTAAGGGGAAAAAAATGAAACGAAATACAAAGACCATATTCTGAAAAATAATTTAATTCTGAAAATCTTAACAGACTCCTTTCATCTATTTGGAGTTTGTGGGCTTTTGTAGAATGGGCAAATACGGTGGCTATGTGAAAAATCCAGACTCATTCCCACTTTATTTTAGTAAATGACTTTTGAAAGTTTTAAGAGGGAGCAGTCAACTGTGCTAGAACTAATGTGTGTTTGAAATGTTAAAGTCTTTAATATGCAGCCGACTTTTATTTTATAACATTTTCTGTGCATCATTTGCATAGACTCCTATCTTTGACAAAAAACCTTCTGTTCGGTGAGTGTAATTAATGTTCACTTTGGGTGCTCTGCCTCTTGTACACTCAGAACCTATGAATTCTGTCTTCCTTTTGCAGGTTTTTTTTTTCTATTTCTATTTCTTCTTAGTCACTGAAGGTTGGAGATCTGAAGCAATGCCAGATAGTGAGTGACAAAATCTGAAGTAACCGTCTCTTTGAGGAAGTCACACAGCCAAGCCACAAGAATGTTCATTCTCTAATTCGTTCTTCAGAGACTTGAAATTTTTTTCATACAAGTCATTGACTTCCTTGGTTAGGGTTACTCCAAGGTACCTTATGTCATTTGTGGCTATTGGGAAGGGTGTTGTTTCCCTAATTTCTTTCTCAGCCTTTTGTCTTTTGTATACAGGAGGGCTACTGATTTTTTTTGAGTTAATTTTGTATCCGGCCACTTTGCTGAAGGTGTTTATCAGCTGTAGGAGTTCCCTGGTGGAGTTTTTGGGGTCACTCACGTATACTATCATATCATCTGCAAATAGTGATAATTTGACTTCTTCTTTTCCAATCTGTATCCCCTTGATCTCTTTCAACTGTCTTATTGCTCTAGCAAGGACTTTCAGCACTATATTGAAGAGATATGGGGACAGTGGGCAGCCTTGCCTTGTCCCTGATTTTAGTGGGATTGCTTTAAGTTTCTCTCTGTTCAGTTTGATGTTGGCTATAGGCTTGCTGTATATTGCCTTTACTATGTTTAGATATGTGCCTTGTATCCCTGATCTCTCCAATACTTTAAACATGAATGGATGTTGGATTTTGTCAAATGCTTTTTCAGCATCTAGGGAGATTATCATGTGGTTTTTTTCTTTCAGTTTGTTAATATGGTCGATCACATTGATGGATTTCCGTATATTGAACCACCTCTGCATACCTGGGATGAAGCCTACTTGGTCATAATGGATAATATCTTTGATGTGTTCTTGGATTCGGTTTGCAAGCATTTTGTTAAGTATTTTTGCATCAATGTTCATAAGGGAGATTGGCCTGAAATTCTCTTTCTTTGTTGAGTCTTTGTGAGGTTTAGGTACCAAGGTGACTGTGGCTTCATAGAATGAGTTTGGTAATATATGAGAAGATGGAAAGATCTCCCATGCTCATGACTTGGCAGGATTAACATAGTAAAAATGGCCATTTTACCAAAAGCAATCTACAGATTCAATGCAATTCCCATCAAATTACCAACACAATTCTTTACAGACCTGGAAAGAAAAATCCTCAACTTCATATGGAATAACAAGAAACCCAGAATTGCTAAAACAATCCTCTACAATAAAAGATCTTCTGGAGGTATCTCTATCCCTGATCTTAAGTTGTACTATAGAGCAATGGTTTTAAAAACTGCATGGTACTGGCATAGAAACAGAATGGAGGATCAATGGAACCGAACAGAGGACCAGAAATAAACCCACACACTTATGGACACCTGATCTTTGACAAAGATGCCAAAACCATACAATGGAAAAAAGATAGCACCTTCAACAAATGGTGCTGGTCCAACTGGATGTCTACATGTAGAAAAATGAAAATAGATCCATACTTATCACCCTGCACAAAACTGAAGTCCAAGTGGATCAAAGACCTCAACATAAAACCAGACACATTAAATCGGCTAGAAAAAAAAAGTGGGGAATACCCTAGAACTCATTGGTACAGGAGACAACTTCCTGAACAGAACACCAACAGCACAGGCTCTAAGAGCAACAATCAATAAATGGGACCTCATGAAACTGAAAAGCTTCTGTAAAGCAAAGGACACCGTCATCAAAACAAAACAACTGCCTACAGATTGGGAAAGAATCTTCACCAATCCTTTATCTGACAGAGGACTCATATCCAGTATATATAAAGAACTAAAGAAGCTGAAAAGCAACAAACCAAGTAAGCCACTTAAAAAATGGGGAACAGAGTTAAACAGAGAATTTTCAACAGAGCAATATTGAATGGCAGAGAAGCACTTAAAGAAATGCTCAACGTCATTAGCCATTAGGGAAATGCAAATCAAAACAACCCTGAGATTTCACCTTATACCTATGAGAATGGCCAAGATCAAAAACTCAAGTGACAACACATGCTGGAGAGGTTGTGGAGAAAGGGGAACCCTTCTCCACTGCTGGTGGGAATGTAAACTTGTACAACCACTCTGGAAAGCAATCTGGCACTTTCTCAGACAACTAGGAATAGCACTTCCTCAAGATCCAGCCATACCACTCCTAGGCATATATCCAAAAGAGGCTCAAGTACACAAAAAGGACATTTGCTCAACCATGTTTGTAGCAGCTTTATTTGTAATAGCCAGAAGCTGGAAACAACCCAGATGCCCCTCAACTGAAGAATGGATGTAGAAATTGTGGTACATCTATACAATGGAATACTACTCAGCAATGAAAAACAAGGAAATCATGAAATTTGCAGGTAAATGGTGGGACCTGGAAAGGATCATCCTGAGTGAGTTGTCCCAGAAGCAAAAAGACACACATGGTATATACTCACTCATATAGACATACAACGTAGGACAAACCCACCAAAATCTATGCATCTAAAGAAACCAAGCAAGAGAGAGGACCCTAACTAAAACGGTCAATCCCCACCTGAAAGGCAAAGAGGATGGACATCAGAAGAAGAAGAAAATAGGAAACAACCTAGAAACCTGCTACAGAGGGCCTCTGAAAGCCAGAAGAAGAAAACAGGAAACAAACTAGGAACATACCACAGAGGGCCTCTGAAAGCCTCTTCCCTGCAGACTATCAAAGCAGATGCTGAGCCTGATGGCCAACTCTCGGGCATAGTGAATGGAATTTTATGTAAGAAGTGGAAAATAGTAAGAGCTGGAGAGGACAGGGTCTCCACAAGGAGAGCAACAGAACAAGAAAATTTGAACACAGGGAACTTCCCAGAGATTCATACTTCAACCAAGGACTATTCATGGAGATAATCTAGAACCCCTGCACAGATGTAGCCCATGGCAGGTCAGTGTCCAAGTGGGTTAGCTAGTAATGGGAAGAGGGACTGCCTCTGACATAATCTGATTGGCCTGCTCTTTGATTACCTCCCCCTGAGGGGGGAGCAGCCCTACCAGGCCACAGAAGAGGACAGTGCAGCCACTTTTGACGAGAACTGATAGACTAAGATCAGAAAGGAGAGGAGAACCTCCCCTATCAGTGGACTTGGGGAGGGGCATGCATGCAGAAACGGGAGGGAGGATGGGATCGGGAGGGGAGGAGGGAGAGGCTTATGGGGGGATACAAAATTAATAAAGTGTAATTAATAAAAAAAAATGTTCAGTCTCACTATGCTGTTTTGGATCAGAACACAAAAGCACCCCTGAAAGGTTCATGAGTTACAGTATTGTCACCCAGTGCAACAGTGTTCAAAAGCAGGGTATTGGGAGCCCTGATGACAGGGGCTATGAGTACATGGCTTAAGGGGCTCTTGAAAAGTCAAGGAGACTTAAGGATGAAGTCAACAGGCCACTGGGGGCGTGGGCTTATATTAAAAGGTATATTCTCCTCACCTGCTTTCTTCCCTCTCCTCCTCACCCCTCTCCTCTTTTCCTCTCCCCCCCCCCCCTCACCTTTTCTCTTTTCTCCTTTCCTCTCCTTCTCCACTTCCCAAATCCCAGCTCCCATGATGTGAACAGCTTTGGCCTACTACTTGCTCTCTGCCAGTTCTGCTTCACCAAAGGCCAGGAAGCAAGCCTGAGCTGTGATCTCATATAATAAGCTGGTAATCTAGGAACTGCAGAGTTTCTCCAAGTTCTGCGAGCTATTCTCGGAAATGATTCAGCGAGAGGCAAAGGCAGTGTGGTAGGAAACCCTGACATATTGCCTAGAAGAGGAGCCATCTAGACTTGTGATTGACACCTGAATAAGTGGGGGTTGGATGCTGCTCTAGTTGCCAGCTTAGGTCCAGGGAGCCATACAATAGGTTTCTGCCACCCATCCCCAACAGGCCAATTGAAGAGACAATTGAGAGAGAGAAAACGGAGAGTTCTTCAATATGGCCACCTTGGAAGGAGAACAAGAGGTTCACCTCTCCCCCAAGTCTATAATCAGGGTCCTGAGACGATGATTGGTTGTAAATGGATATATGCTTAGGTAAGCAATCCTGGATGTGTGTGGTTCGGTTTACCAGTCCCTAAGCCATCAAGGTTCCAGTCTCTCCTGCAATGTGGTCTGACAAGCTAGAAGAATTGTGTAAAACCTTTCCCAAGCAGAGTTCTTCCTTGGCCTGGCACCAGGCTCCAGCCATTTTCTTCTTCCAATGAGAGATCTCTGTAGAAATCTGTTGCTTAGGGATCATTGCTCTCAGTGGTCTGAGAGCCAAAGGGACCGATACAAGTGTCTCTTTCAAGTAGCTTCATTCCTGCCAAGATGGCTGCATGGGGAACTATCTCAGGACACTCAACTCTTAACTTCAGAAAGTAGGAGATCCTTTGTTTACCCCATCTCTGCCATGAATAAAAAAACAGAACATAAAATATTTGTCAGTACCATGTTTTTAATCCATCGGGTTTTTCTTCTTTAAAATTATTAAGGAATTTCAAAAAGGAAAATTTGCTTGAGAAGTTAAAGCCAGGGTTACAAATCTGTGTGGCAGCCAGCTCCCAAGCAGAGAGGCATTTCTGGTGAGCGTGCTTGCCTCACACATATGAACATTGTTTATGACCTTCCCCACAGAGCTAACACAACATTCTGAACTTCCACGGGGAAGCCCTGAGAGAGTCACACTTCCATGGTAGTGATAACGGGCTGCTTCTGACACAGCAGCATGATCTCGTCAGCACCTGTCTGGATCAACTTACCCCAGACAGCTAAGCCTGCCTTTCACACTGGCACCCTTGATTGCAGGGGGGACAAGGGCGCTTCCCCTGAAGTGAGTCCAATTGCTGCCAGCCAGAGCTGCTGAGTTCCCCTGGCACTCTTGGTTTCTCTTCCTCAATAAATTGTCTCTTTTTCTATCATTACCTGAAAGTTCCTGGATGCAAGAACCTGGACTACTCATGAGGTGCCCTCTGGAGGTCAAGTCACCCCTATAGCAGTTGCACATCACCCCAGGAAAGACAGTAGGGCACACTGAGACTGCTTGTGTTAGGCAAAGAATGGAGTCCACCACAGAGCTGCACGTAGCCGCAGCACATTGCCCACACAACACAAGACAATGAAACCGCATTGCTGCTATGGAAAGGGGTCTGAGTATACAGTGTAGTTACACAGACCCATGTGTGAGTATGTGCACATAGGTATGTACATGTGTTTGTGTGTATGTGTTTATATGTGTATGCTATGCGTGTGTATGTGTGGGTATATTTGTGTGTGCATAATCTACAGCTTCCCTGTTCCAGTCTTTGGCTCTATCTCCACCTCTTTTCTTTCTCTCTATGTAGGGCAATCCATCTATGTATTACAGATATTATATATGGTATATATTGCAGAGAAACAAGCTATTTTATATGTAAGGTCTAGCAAACTCTACTTAGTAAATCTCCAACTCTGGGTTATGAAGTAATATCATTGGTTGTTTAAGAACATTTCAATTCTTCTTATAATGGGGACAGATGATGAGAAGGGGAAAGAGGCAAAGGTTTGTCTCTAACAGCCTGAGCCATGCAAGAGGACAGGGACATTGGAAAGGAGGGCGAGTGCTGGATAGTCTTTTACAATTCACAAAGAACGAAGAGGGGAACAGGAAGGAAGAGAGAAGCAAAGGGTCCTGCTGGCATCAAGCCCTGGGACACAGAGCTGAAAGGAACCTTGAGGAAGAAGGCAGAGGCACGACTAATACACTGAGACCAAAGGCGTTGGAACAGAGAACAGGCAAGAGGCAGGGGTGCATGATGCATTTAGAGATGCGATTAGAAGTGATGGAAAGGCCAGGCAGCTACTAAGATCTGCTGCTTGCCAAGGATGGAGCTAATTAGCCTGAACAAGGCTTTGCTCCAGGCGATTGTCTTGCTGATGTGGGAGACCCCAGGAAGCAGCTGACAGAGCAAAGTAGGTTAGTGTGGTTGTATAACAAGAACCTCATATCCCAACTCTGTCCCTGAAGAACTACTCCACATGGGACCTCATCTTCTCATTTATGGTAATAGACAGACACTGGCACGTTATAACATGGATGTACATGTGGCGAACGACACACTCCTTATAAACCATTCATAGGGTGAGTCCTCATGGAAATTATTGAGACAATGAAGAAATATTTGGAGTCCCTGGTTCAGCGACCATTCATAGGGTGATGGCTCTTTTTGGCAACAGTTTATCTGAAATGATAACTATTTCTAAGGAAGAAGAAAAGGAGAAAGGGTCAAGGCAGAAAAGAGAAAATGCTGCATAATCAGTAGAGACATTAATATCTGCTGCCCCCATTACCACAGCAATCTCTCTAATGCAGATGTCTTTACGTAGGTGCTCTGCCGGGCAGGAGCTCCTGCTTAGCACACTCCTATGCAAAAGTGCCAAAATGCAGACCAGTGACTCAGCAGTACAGTGAGGTCAGGGGTGCTGAACCTGTTCACCACATCTGGATTTCCTGCAGAATCCTGTAATGACATGAGCGTGCACTTTCACCAAAATCATCATCATCATCATCATCATCATCATCATCATCATCATCATCATCACAGCTTTCAGCTGAGGCTTTGGAAACCGCTGCTGTGCAACAGACCCTTTCCCTGCATTCAGCTCCCTGCTCTCAGATCTCAGGTGCACTGCGGACTTGAAACAGAAGCTTAATGTGTAAGCAAGGAGGCTTTGCCTTGCTCTGCTCTCCACGGCTTTCTCTATCCCTGCCTAGGCCTGGCTTTTTCCCCAAATTCCTTTCTGAGCCTGATCGTGAGTAGGAGCCTGCATGAACAGCTCTGTTAACACTCCCCGGTGCCAGCAGCAGAGTGGCCAGTTTCCGTTGTCTCTGAAGGATGCTGTGATTTAGGGAAGGGTAATACCTCAAGGGAGGAAGTCCAAGGCTAGGGGACAGACAGCTTAAATGACTCCACCCTATTCACGGGAACATGTCATTTGGGGTAAACTAAACTAGTGTTTCCAGGGCATGGTTACTCATGTTTGGCTCCAAAATAAATTCTCTTATTCCCTTGGAGGTAAGAGCTGTTTTTGTTTGTTTGTTTGTTTGTTTGCATTAGTGTTTTACACATTATCTTAAAGTACAAGATCATTTAGCTCTGAACTGGTAACACTACAAATCTCCACAGTCACTGACATTTTTATCAGTCTGCTTTATAGACTATTTGATATGGGTGTGGTTTTCATGGGGGATACTTCTGTCCACAGCCAAGGGAACCACTTTGGCTAGACCCAAACATCTCTAAACCAGTAGTTCTCAACTTTCTTAATGCTGTGACCCTTTAAAACAGTTCCTAATGTTGTGGTGTCCCACTATGATAAAATTATTTTGTTTCAACTCTATAACTACAATTTTGTTATTGTTATGAATTGTAATGTGAACAACTGATATACAGGATATCCAATAATGGATCCCCAAAACAATCATGACTCACCAGTTAAAAACTGCTGGCCTAAACAGCCAGGGTCTTGTTTTGTTGTTCTGTTTTCCACACTAGTGCTCTCCCATTGTAATAAATGGCACAAGAAAAGGGAAAATGATCAAGGTCCACACACAGCTCTCACCTCAGAAGAAATAAAGAGTCTTGTTTAGGAACAAAAATAAAATTGCAGCCATAAATTGAAAATATAGACTCAGGTTGCTCTGAACACTGTGTTCTAATGTGATAGGACCATGAAGTCCTTATAGTGAGAGTAAATTAATTCATAAATTCATAAACTAATGGAGTTCTAAAAACACACTGTCTGAGGGCCTCTGATGCGGTCTGATCTTAGTCTTAGCTTTGGTTTGGTGGGAACAAGAGGTCTGTTTGGACAGTCCTAAGAAGATTTTACCAGGGAGACACGAGGATGTTAGGTCAAACAGAGGTGAGCAAAGAGTGACTGTTTGAGAAGGCAAAATAGAACAAGATAATTTGCCCCTAGATCTGTAAAGCTCTAGCTCCTTACAATTACTGGCTTTGATCCATTAGCTTTACGAATGTTTGATCCAGTCACAGCTTTTTTTTTTTTTTTTTTTTTTTTTTTTCTGGCAACTTTGTTTAACAGCTGAAATCTCCACTTCAGCTAGTGGTTATTGTGTGTCACTATGGAAACAACTTCTTCACCCCCAGAACACACCTGAGCTCCATGCCCATGGCCCTTAACATCGGTTGTCAACTTCTCAGGGTCTAGAACCACCTAGAACTCATATCTCTGGGCATGCCTGCTGGGGACATTCTAGAGTCCCTTAAAGAAGTTGGTAAGTCTCACCCAAAAGTGTGGGCCACACCATCCCATGGACTGATGTCCCAGCTTGAGAAAGAGGCTGAGGACCAGCACTTATCTCTTTCCGCTCCCTTGCTGCACAGGTTGACCAGCTGCCTCATCACTTCCAACTCTAATCCAGAAGAAATCCTCCCTCCTTTAAACTGCTTCTTGTCCAGCATTTTGTTACAGGGATGATAAAACTAATTAACATCCTCTCCTCACTGGGTTTTTTTTTTTTTTCTTTTTTTAATAGCTGGTACATGAGCAGACATCTTTATAACAAGTTTTATAATCTAGCTCTAAAGAGCAGATAGAATACATGTGTTCCATCCTGACAGGGACATTGCTCAGTTACATTTGGGCTCATCTACAGATCTGCAACAATACAAACATATCTATCTATCTATCTATCTATCTATCTATCTATCTATCTATCTATCTATCTATTTCTGAAACCAGATCTCACCATGCAAGGCAAACTGATCTTGAAACTCACAATTCTCCTGCCTCCATCTCTCAAGTGTTAGGAATGCAAGCGTGTGTCACCATATCTCACCTGGTTTTGGTTTGTATTTGACACTACAGGAGGAGGTGGAAGATGCTTTCTGTCTACAATCAACATAAACGACCTAGGAGACCAATTCTCCAGGATCCCTAGCTGTCAAAACATGAAACAAAATGCCTTACTGCACAGCACAAGCACCGGCTTCTGATGTGTGGAGCACTCGGGGATGTCAGCACTGATAACTCTTCTCAGAGTTCAGCCAAGTCAACAGGCTTCTACTCCCAGAATGTCTGAGCCCAAAGACGGAGCATCATATTAGAAGACAGAACCTCAGACACTTGTCTATGGCTACTCATTTCTAGCTGTAATGTAACTTCTCTGACAAACCAGGAAGGAGGCCAGTCAGCTTAAAGTGCACGCCCCTTAGCAAGGTGAATTTACAGGCATTGATAACAAGTTGTGAAAAACCAGGACACTGTCATTCCGCTCGCGTATTCAGCAGAGTAGACACTCCTTAATCTTTTAAAATGGTATTTCAACAATCTCCCCAGTCCCTGCTCACATTACAGACCATGTCATCTTATTTTGTTACTTTCCCTGAAGATATGTACTTATTGTTTTCTAGCCTTATCGTATATTGTGTCTCATGGGTACTTAGAGTGGCATGTGTGTGTCCCTGTGCATGCAGAGGCAGGAATGTGTGCAGCTGTGCAAGTGTGCAAGAGAGCACTGTAATTCCTCAGGACACCCTCTACTTTTTTTTTTTTTAATATGGCATTTCTCACTGATTCAGTTAGGTTGGTTTGACAGCAAGTCCTGGGGATCTGCATGCCTCCCTCTCCCCATCCTGTTGGGGTTACACGTTCACATCACACCCTCTGCTTTTATGTGGGTGCTAGGAATCAAACTCAGGTCCTCAATCTTACACAGCAAGAGCTTAACCAACTGAGCTGTCTCCTCAGCTCCTCATCTTTACTTTCTTAAATGTCACAAGGAAAGAGAATGATCTGTTTGCAACTACAGGGCATCACTATTCCTAATTCTTAGTTCAATATTCTATATTCTACAGAATATATATATATATGTGTGTGTGTGTGTGTGTGTGTGTGTGTGTGTGTGTGTAGACAGAGAGAGAGAGAGAGAGAAAGAAAGAATAGGGTCTAACTTTGTAGCCATGGTTGGCCTGTCCTAAAACTACATAGACTACACTGGCATTGAACTCATAGATAACCACCTTCCTCTGTCTCCCAGGTGCTAGACTTAAAGGTGTCTACTACCATGCCTGGCAGAAAATTACACTTTGCTCTAAGAGAAACACAAGACTGAACTATCACTCCTTGACTACCAGTGGCTAGGGTGCACAAACACTGAGTTAGTCAACTTTAAAATTGCCAGCAAATATTGTAAATAAATGTATTTACAAAACAGGCAACAAGACAGGAGCTTAAAACAGAGGGCTGTTGAAAAACTTTACCCAGCAAGGTATATAAGGAGATGCTGAGACTCATAATCAAACTTTGGGCAGAGTGCAAGGAATCTTATGAAAGAAGGGGGAGATAGAAAGACTTGGAGAGGACAGGAGCTTCACAAGGAGAGCAACAGATCAAAAAATTCTGGGCACAGGGGTCTTTTCTGAGACTGATGCTCCAGCCAAGTACCATGCATGGAGATAACCTAGAACCCCTGCACAGATGTAGCCCATGGCAGCTCAGTCTCCAACTGGGTTCCCTAGTAATGGGAACAGGAACTGTCTCTGACATGAACTCAGTGGGTGGCTCTTTAATCACCTCCCCCCTGATTAGGGAGCAACCTTACCAGGCCACAGAGGAAAACAATGCAGCCAGTCCTGATGAGACTTGATAAACTTGGATGAGAGGGAAGGGGAGGAGGACCTCCTCTATCAGTGGACATGGGGAGGGGCATGGGAGAAGATGAGACAGGAGGGTGGGATTGAGAAGGGATGAGGGAGGGTGATACAGCAGGGATACAAAGTGAATAAACTGTAATTTATAAAAATATAAATCCATCTTTTAAATAAGTGTATTTACAGATGTTTTGGGTTCTTTAACTTTACCATGTATTAAAAGTCTGGGGGTTGATAAAGAATTCACTAGGAATAGGAACCTTCCAATATCCTCAGAGTTGTCTGAGAATTTTGAAGGATTTGCTGAGATGCCCCCACTTACTGTGGTGTTTTTATAAGCTGCATTCCCATTTCCTAATATCCCCTGAACCACAGAGTGGACACTTGAGTGTCACTCAATGTCTCCAAGAAATCTTCACTCTAAAGCCTTGAGATTTCATGTCAAAGTGACTGAGATCTCAATGTTAGGCCTCTTCTCTACTGCCCATGGCTTCCGGGAAAGCATTAAGGTAATAAAACTCTATAAGATCTTTGAAATCTTGGTGCTTTACTAATGATGTTGTCTTCACCCCCCAGATCAAAAAAGAAAAAAAAAAAAAAAAAGGAAACATCCCACCATTGTCCATTGTCCCTGCAAGGTAGGCTTCACTCATAGGTGAATGGTGGTGACAATGAATGTCTTTCAGATGTGAAACTGCTCTCAGGATTACAGGACTTCTGAAAGTATTGATAAGGGATATACATGACTTTTTGTTTTAACGTAAGCCCACAGGGTTCTCATTCAAGAGCTTTGCTGAAATCACTGACACAATTAAACAAGGTTGTAAACTGTGCAGATCAGAATTGGACTCTTGGATATTAGAATACACTGTTCTGATTGGTCAATGTCTATCCAATATGTGAGCCATTAACTCCTGTGTTAACCTCTTTATGTTTCTTATAGCTTTTTGTCTCTACTCTATCCAAACCCGTTCCAACACACCAACACCAGGTAGGAGAGAGAAAGGGTTAATGGGAGAGGGGGCGCAGTTTTTTCTTAGCTGCTTCCTGCTGGTCAGGGTCCTCAGGTTCCTTGGAGCCCGTTCAATCCTCATTTCAGGAGCTCTTCAACTTCTCGTCTCACAACTGCAACTAGGAGCAGCCAGGGGGGAAGCAGGAACAGCCTTGTTCTCTCTCCGATCTCCACATTATCTGGGCTCTGGCATTTATTCTCTCTACATGTTCCTCAGATTTAAACTATTTGCAGCTAGCAAAGAGCTCCTCTCAGAGCTCACATGAGGCAAATGTGAGGCTGTGGACCATTTGAATCAGTTCCACATCCCTCACCTGGAACCAAAACAAAAACATGTTTATATCCACAAAAATTTCCTCCTTTATGTTAAAAAAGCACCTTTCTTTTTAATATATTTTTTTAATATAAATGAAACTTGTTGCTTTCTTAAAAGGAGATGATCAAGGAAACAAACCCTTTTGGATCAATAATTTCTTTTATAACCCAATGACTTTGAGCTTCTCTTGTCTGGACTGACTTATTTTTGCTATTGAGCCTTGAGATAGGTTCCTAATGGCCAGAAGTTACCCAGACATTCTTGCAGAGAACCCAGTGCTGCCAGAAATGGTTCATTAGCCATTTTAAGCTCTGAGGCAACATTGAGCATTTCTACTTTATTTTTATTTATTACAATTTATTCACTATGTATTCTAGCTGTATCCCCTCCCTCCCTAATCTATCCCTATACCCCTCCTCTAGTCCACTGATAAGGGAGGCCCTCCTCCCCTTCCTTCTGACCTAGCCTATCAGGTCTCATCAGGACTGGCTGCATTGTCTTCCTCTGTGGCCTGGTAAGGCTAAACCCCGAGAGGGAAGTGATCAGAGAACCTGCCACTGAGTTCATATCAGAGACAGTCCCTGTTTCCCTTACTAGGAAACCTACTTGGAGACTGAGAAGCCATGGGCTTCATCTGAGCAGGGTTCTAGGGTATTTCCATGCATGGACCTTGGTTGGAGTATCAGTCACTGCAAAGACCCCCTGGGCCCAGATTTTCTGGTCCTGTTGGTCTCCTTGTGGAGACAGCATTGAAATTTCAATATCTAAAACTTTTGGTGGCTACTGGGAAAGCTAATTGTGATACTCTTAACCTGAGGCTGCTCCTCTGGCAGCTCAGTTTGCTCAAAATGAACCTGTTTCCTCGAAACAGGCTTTTTGCCTTTAAGCCTTTCAGCCTGTACAGCCTTCTGCTCCTCCCTGCTCTAAAGTGCTAGGAGCAAGGCTGGGAGGCAACTGTGGAGTATTCTGGCTCTTAGTTACCAGGTAATCTCTCTTTACCAATGAGCTTTTGCTTTCCAAGCATTTCAACTTCTACCTGCTAATTTTCTAGTTGCATTATCAACTTTCCAATGAAAGAAAACCAGAGAATCTCCTCTGGGAGTAAAGTGGAATCAAACAAACGGTAGCAGCTGCAGTAAATTAAACAGTATGTTCCCATCCTGAAACAGTATATACTCTCTGTACCTTACTGTCTCCCATACAGCATTACTCATTATTTTAAGCCCCATGTTGGGAGCCATTTGTTGTAGCCATCTTTTATTTAATTTCTTATATCTTTTTGTCCCTACTCCACCCCAATCCCTTCCGACACTTAAACACCAGGTAGGAAAGAGAAAGTGTTAGTGTTAGTGGGAGAGGGAGCACAGCTCTTTCTTAGCTGCTTCCTGCTGGTCAGGGTCATTGGGTTCCTTGGAGCCAGTTCAATCCTCATTTCAGAAGATCTTCAACTTCTTGTCTCACAACAGCAACTAGGAGCAGCAAAGGGGAAGCAGGATCAGCCTTGTTCTTTCTCCTCCACTCTCTGGGCTCTGGCATTTATTCTCTCTCCAGAGTTCTCAGATTCAAACTATCTGCAGCTGGCAAAGAGCTCCTCTCAGAGCACACATGAGGCAAATAGTCTGCTGCTGTGGACCATCTGAATCAGTCCCACATCCCACACTTGGGACCAAAACAAAAACATGTTTGTATCCACAACACTCCTGGGCACTGGTTAATCAAGATTAAGCTGCACTAAAAGAATAAAATACCAAGTTATAGAGATGTAATACAAAACAAACAAACAAAAAAGACAAAGAGAAATTTTGACATTTTCTGAGTTAAATAAAATACATTAAGTTTACTTACAAATATTTTAACATTTTTTTTCTTTTTTCTTTTTGGAATGTGTCTTCTGGACATATTCATGATGGTTTCACATTTCACTGGAATTGTTTATTGTTGTGGATCCTAAACAACAAAGTTTGGAAGAACAATACTTTCAGCTCTGTCTATAGACTGTGCCTCATCTGCTGGACAGGAAAAAACCCTTAAAAATATCTTAGCAGAAAGGATAAATTGGATGTACCTAGCACACAAGATTCTAGAAAAGCAACATGATAGAAGAGTCTATCCAAAGCAAGGAAATATGAAAGAGCAAAATCAATTACATTTTTAAGTCCCCAAACATCCCACTAATTTAAACAAACCTAAAACAACTATATAAATTCTAGGGAGTAAGAAAAAGTATTCTAATTTGTAGCAGAAAATCCAATTTTTAAAAAGTAATGGATCACTCGACTACATTAAAATGCAGTAGATGGCTGTGGAGAGATGGCTCAAAGGTTAGAAGCACTTGCTGCCTTTGCAGAGGATCGGGTTCAACAGACATGATGACTCACAACCTTCTTTAACTCTAGTTCCAGAATACCCAGTGTCCTCAGGCTTCTGCAGGCATCAGACACACATGCAGTGTGCATACATACATGCAGATAAAACACTCATAAAATGAAATAAATAAGCTTTTAAAGAGTAAAACTGGGGATTGGAATGTTGCTCGATTTCCACGGGTTGGTTTTTCTTTTCAACTATACAAGTCCTTCAGGGTGTCCTTGCCACTAAAGATTGGTATGCAGGGACATCCTGAGATTACACTTCTGAGTACAGCTGTCTGGAAGAAAATGAAACAGTTGTTATAAAAGCCACCAACATTTGCTTCCAGGGATAAAAGGGTGAAAAATGGATTTTCCAGGGTTGCATGCAGACTGTGCTCTGGGATGGATCTCTCGGCAGATGGATCCTGGTCATTGGGAAGCAAGCCAATTGTCTAATCGCTGCCCATGGGGGAATCCTAAGCACTCATAACTCCATCAAAAGGCAAATGTGCCAACTTGAACACAAGTGTTCTGGCTAATGATGCAGAATTATGTAAATGATCCACGAGGGGCTTGGACATCTTGCTGGAGATAACTGTATTTGCATATATTCATCTGTTGCCTGTTACTATAACAAAATATCTGAAGCTGAGTAATTGCAAAGAAAAGTTTTATTTAGCTCACAGTTCTGGAGGCCCAACATCATACCTCTGTATTAGTTGTTTTCCTTGTTGCCTAGGAGTCTGTCTGTTTCTGCCTACCAAGTGATAGGATTCCCTTGCCTGCTATAGGATGGCTGCTGGACTGCAGGCATCACCCTTGTAATCCAAGTAATAAGAGACAGTATAAACAGCAAATAGGAAAACATATAGACAAAGCATTTTACTTTATATACATTTACTTACAAGTTTCTCCCAAATGCTCTAGCCTCCCATTGAGCACTTTTGGCCACAAAATGTGGGATGGAGAAGGTAAAAATGTGTGTGTGTGTGTGTGTGTGTGTGTTTTCTAGATATGTTGTTTATCTTTCTTCTGCCTAAAAAAAAGAGAAATGGGAGGTAGCTCACTGAGTATTCCCATTGCAAACTTGAGGCTCTGAGTTCAGATCCTAAGCATTCACCTACAAGCTTTCAAAATTCACCTGTGACTGCTGGGAGGTGGAGACAGGAGGGACCCAGACAGCTTTCAGGCCAGCTAGTCTAACTGAGTATTGAGCTCCTGGTACAGCAAGAGACCATGTCTCAGAAAGGAGGGCAGGGATTGTGGAGGTGGGTGAACTAATGCATACCTTCACCTCCAGCACTCACGACACAGGGGTAGGTGAGTCTAGGTGAGTCTGAGGCTAGCCAGGGCTACACAGTGTGGCTCTGTCTTAATAACAGTATTAATAATAATATAGACTAATAGAAAGTGCACACACAGGAATGCACACACATGCTTAAAACACCCACAAAGGGAGAAGGAATATTGGGGTAGGTAGCAGCTTCTGTCTAGGCTGTTGCCAATTTCTTCTGAAATGGATGTGTAAACACAGACACTACATGTCAGAGTTCATGGCGTGAAAAGCAGAGGTGATTCCCACCGCACTAACCAGCCTTCACATCTCTCTCTTTAGTCTCCTATTAAGATGAAATGACAAGGTAAGGATCCCTTTACTGCAGGCCAGGCCAATGTAAGGTTTGTTAGTGCTTCTGGAGGGAGGAAATACATGGTTTGAAGGCCCTGCCTGCTACACACTAACTCCCCCAGGTTCAAAGAAAGTGCCATAAGCGGCACGGCCTTAATTCTAGTCCTGAATTGTGCTTAATCCATAACTCATGAGAACCCACCCCCATACCCCCACCCCCACATTCCTCCAGTTCGCTGATACCATCTGGCCACATATCCAAGTGGTACAAGCTTTGATCCCAGCATTTGGGAGGCTAAGAGATCAGGATCCTGGGTCCTAGGCCAGCCTGGGATACATAATGAGATCCGGCCTCAAATACACAAAAGCCTTTTATTGTACATCCACTAAGATGTGCTTAATTATAATCAGTGCACATGTAACCTGTATTTCAAATGAACCTCTAAGATCTGATAGAGGTACACAAGCCTGTCATCATCATGCTAAGGGCTTGAATGAGGGTGATTACACTGTGCTTCTTATAGATGAGAGTAGAATGTGGGGCTCATTTCTAGGAGGACAGGGATGCTGTTACTGGTCCTAATGCTTATTGATCCCCAAGTCTTTATAAATATCTGCATCTAGGTGTTGACAACCTCCTGCATGAGAATCTTAAGATTTTGGACTGAGTTATTTTGTTTTTTTCTTCAGTTGAACAGTGTATATTGCATTACTTAAAGAGAAAGCTAATTCTGCCAGGTAGAGTGACGCACATCAGAGGGCTGGAGTGATGACTCAGTAGTTAGAGCACACATTGCTCTTGTGGAGGACCCAGGTTTGATTCCCAGCACACTGGGCACTTGTAACTCCAGCTCTATGAGATCTTATGCCCTCATTTTGCCTCTATGTGCCCTGCCTTCATGTGCACACATGTACACACAGAAACACAAATACACATAATGTAAAACAAAATACAATTTTTAAAGTGTGTAGTTGGTAGTTTAGTTACTGTGCTATTGCCCTGAAGAGAAACCATGACCAAGGCAACTCTTATATAAAAAAGCATTTGTTGTGGGCTTACTTGCAATTTTAGAGGGTGAGTCTGTGATCATCACGGTGGGAAGCAGACAAGCATGGAACTGGAATGGAACTTGAGAGCTTGACATCCTGCTCAGCAGGCATCAGGCAGAGACAGAGACAGAGACAGAGACAGAGAGAGAAAGAGTCTACAGTTGGCTTTTGAAACCTCAAAGCCCACCCCCAGTGACTTACCTCATCCAAAGGGACACAACCCCTAATCCTTCCCAAATAGTTCCACTCACCATGGACTAAGCATTCAAATATATGAGCCTATTAGTGTCATTTTAATTTAACCACCACAAATAGTAATGTACTCCAATTATCATGTTTTTCTACAGAAAATCATAGATATTTTTAAATGCATGAGGGGCTGGAGAAATGGCTCAGAGGTTAAGACCCCTGGCTGTTCTTCCAAGGGTCCTAAGTTCAATTCCCAACAACCACTCAGTGGCTCACAACCATCTATAATGATATCTGGTGCCCTCTTCTGCCCTACAGGCACACATGCAGGCAGAATAAATAATTAATAAATAATTATAAATAATTAATAAATCTTAAAAAGAAGAAGAAGAAGACTTAAAAATGCATGAGGCTGGTATTTACTGTAGTATCCTGCTGGTATTTGCTGGAGCCAGGCTGCCCTCTTATGACTCAGCTCTATCTCCTACAAGTTGCTTAACCTCTCTGGGTCTCAGTTTCCTCACCTACAAAAGAAGTGTTCAAACAGTATTAATCTCATAGTGCAATGGCGTCATCATTACATAAGAATACAAATCTGACATGTGGTAATTAATGTTTATTTACTTCTTTTCTATTTATAGCTAGTTTATATTGAAGTAACAAATAGTATTTATTGTCATTAATTTATTTTTATGTGTATGCCTGTGTGTAGGCATGTCTTTATAGGTGTATGTGCACAAAATGCAGCTGCCCAAAGGGGCCAGAAGATGGCATTAGATCCCCTGAAGCTTAAGGTGGCTGTGAGCCACCATATGTGAGTGCTGGGAATGGAACTTGGGCTCTCTGTAAAAACTGAACGTGTTCTTGACTGATGAACCAGCTCCCCAGCCACCCTCCTACACACTCTTTCTTTTAAATTTTCTACCATGGTTATACTAGGAAGTAGTTAGTTATGTGGGTGTTATGGTTGGGATGGGAAATTCGCATCCACAGGTTCAGGTGTTAAACAGTTCATCCCTTGAGAACTTGTGGAGCATTTGAATGGAGCCTGGCCGGCAGAAGTGAACCTCTGGGAAGCTGGCCTTAACGGACATGGCCACTGGTCACTTCCTGTTGTGAATCTACTTCCTGGTCTGAGGAGGCATGAAGAGATAGCCTCATCTTTCTACAGCACAGCCTGGAGCCATTCTTCTCACCGTGCTTTCCCTACCACGCTGGCCTAAAATCTCGAGCCAATCAAGTCCCTTCTTCCTTTAAAATGCTTTTTTTGTTAAGTACTCACAGAGACAAGAGCAGTAATTAATACAAAGGGTGTGTGTGTGTGTGTGTGTGTGTGTGTGTGTGTGTGTGTGTGTGTTGTGACCACTTTCAAATCTAAAGGGAAGACTTGCTAAAACACGTTAAAATAATTAGAGTTAGCGTGCACACATTCAAGGAAGTAAAAGTCTGACACCATTGTCAACCTGGGCTGGTTATTATCACACAAAACAGACACATCATTCAGAATAGAGCAGAGACCATGTCCTTACCTGTCCTGTTAGCTGTGTAGCTCATCTCTGCAACTCCACTGGTTTCTAGACACTTATTACTTCCCACAGGTGGTGCTGTTCCAACTGCACCCTTCCATTTCTGGTCTCACACTGAAAATATGAAAGGAAATCCATTTGTGTGTCTTATCAGATCCTATCTAATGTAGATTATTCTGCTGCTAATTTTTTTCACATCAAATATCTTTATACTTCATCTAGTATGCTTTCCTGGTCCATTGCTATTACAGACCACTTGAGCCTGAATGACTTAACAAAAAAAAATTTAATTTCTTCAATTGTTGGAAGTTCTTAAATCCAAGGCTGAGAAACTGCATCTGGTAAGGGCCTGTGTCAGGTGAGGGTACTCTGCAGAGAGCTGAGGCAGTAAGGGACAGGACAGAGTGAGCTTTCTAGACAGAGAGTTCCCCTTAATGACAAAGCCATTCCTGATCTGAACAGACTAGTCAATGACTGTGCTTGCAGAGGACCTAGGCATGGTCCACAGCATCCACACGGTGGCTCACAACTATCTGTAACTCCAGATCCAGGGGATCTGATGGCCTCATCTGATCTCTAGGGACAACTGTATGCATGTGGTGCCCATAGGCAGAAACGGGCAAACACATATACACATTAAATAAATAACCCTTTAAAAAGAAGCCATTCCTGCATTCCCTATGAATGCATTAATCCATCTGCCCGTGGACTAATGAATGGATGTTCATGCTTCAGAGATCTGAACTCTAAGATCACACTACTCAAGATCCATTAACATATGACACTGAAAATTGAGTTTCTGAAACATAAAATTTGAAGACACATTTAAACTGCAGCCTATGCTTACACCAAGACTGAACTAGTCCACAGACCATAAACAAAGGTGTGCTAGTCGTGTTATGAGGCAGATGGTATCAGGCCTGTGACACTTTTATAGAAGAGACATTCCAGACCCTGGGATGCCACTAAAAGCTACTCTTTATTTAGTCTAACTTGGGATTTTGTCTTTTGGGGATTTTTTAATAATTTTCTCACCTGTACCAATGAAATAAAACACTGGCTGAAAAGTCCCTAAGAATTAAGAATTGGCATCCAGGAAGACACGCCTAGCCTTGGGACAAAATACTAGAAAATGAGGCTCCTGGGTGTGACTTTCTGAAAAGGAAGGTGACAATGAATGTCTCCATTGTCATATTTCATTTCTCTAAGGATCTTAGGCTGTGCTCAGGCTCCATGTCTTCCCTTCAAAGGTATTTGTAACATACACTGAAGTGTCTTTTAACAGACAGAGAAGTGTCCTCAAAAAGTATTTTTTTTTTTCAAAAGGAAAGATGTCTTTTTGTCTGGGCTTCAAACCATTAGTTATCTTCCTTGTAAGATTGTTCACCTTAAAGTGACATGGGCCATGAAATACAGAGGTGCTGGCTGGCTTTTAGCTCTTCAAAGGCTGGTATATTTTCTGTATTCTAGGTTCATCAATGTTATACTTAACTGTATATTTAAATCTTAACCAAAGTAGGGGAAATGCTGATATTTTTAATAGGCCTTGTATGGTTTTTAAAAATGTTTGAAACCACATTTACTGTCCATTTGGAGACTTGATTGTGCAAAAAATCCAATTCTGACCTTCATCCTTGGAAACCAGAATGATAATCTCATCCATCAACTTGAATGGAACATGAGGGCATACATATACAATGCCAACTAGACCGTGGGAACTGTAGTGTACTCCGGAGTTACTGGTTGACTGATTCAAGATTAGCACATAGTACTGTGCAGGGAGAGGGCTTGTTGGAGGAGATAGGCTGTTGAGGGCATGCTAGTGAAAGGTTTCGTTTGGTTCTGGGCTCTTCTTTTTGCGCTCTACTTCCTGGCTGCAGTAGCTGAACAGACTTGCCGCAAACTGCTGCTGCAGTAAAATAAAATAAAATAAAATAAAATAAAATAAAATAAAATAAAATAAAATCAGATTTTTTTTTTTTAGTTTAGAAAAAGCATCTGTTTACACCACCATCCTGCCCTCCTTTTTCAAACTTTTCGGTGTGTGTGTGTGTGTGTGTGTCTGTGTGTAGGTAGTGTAGGCACCTGCTGAAGTCAGAAGAGGACATCAGATCATCTGGAGCTGGTGTTACAGAAAGTTGTGAATTACTCAGTGTAGGTTCTGGGAATGCAGCTCAGGTCCTCTGCAAGAACAGTAATCTGTCTTAGCCGCTGAGCCATTTCTCAGCCCTCATCCTGTCGCATCATCGCCTTGGAATTTACACTCCCTATATTTGGAAGCTACCAGTATGTTAATGAAACAGACACTGTTTCCCTTTGGGTTTTTAAAAGTGGGTGACAGGTACAATTCTACACTGGATCTGACAGCCTGCACGACTAAGTGAGGAGTCACATAGTCACAACAGGAAAAGGCATAGAGCAAAGGCATCAATGAGGGGATACATTACATCATCTTCATGCTTTGAAAAGTTGCTTCCACATTCCGAACTACTACACACAATCCAGGGAGGCTACTGCATGGGACAGAGCACAGAATAGACACAGCGGGTCAAAATAGAGGTGCTCATGGTGATGTTCACACCACCAAGCCAAAGCTGAGCTATCTGTGATGCTGGCAGCAGGAAAGAAAGGAAGAAAGAGAGGGAGAGAATGAGCAGCCAAGTCTCAATTGGGCAAGCTCTTGGGAACCATAAGGAAGTTTCTTTGTTTTAATGTTAGCAAAGAAAGTAACTGAGAGCAGCCACAGGCTTTTCATTTCCTGTGTCTGCTTTCCATAGCTCTTTCTGCCTATAAAACTAACCTCTACTTTCAGCTCATTACCACACTCATCCTACTTACAAATTGAGCAGCTTCCCAATTCTGGAACTACAATACAAGCCAATGGAGATCTTTCAACTAAGATTATTACAATGCCAATGTTTGGCAACACTCAGACACTCTGCACAGAAGCGGGAGGGTAACAGAGAAAATTAACTGTTCATTTCCTCTGCTTCTTAAAACACACATCACCATTTCTCGCTTGACTGGATTTAGTAGTCTTTCCTGTCAAGTCACTGTCTGGGCTGTCTTTTAGAAATTAAACTGAAGAAATTAGCATTTCACGGAGCTTTTAGTATAATGTATTTCACACCCAGTAACCTATGGGTTCAGCCTGCTGGGGTAAGCGCCCTGCCTGGCTTCCAGTGTTCAACAGAAAGACTTTCATAATTATTCTTGTGCCAGCACACTGAAAGCCATGTTGAATAAACTTGCTTCTGTTTCCCATAGAACTTAACAAGAAGAGAGTGGGATAACCTTGATGAAAATATTGTCCTGTTTTGCCATACCAGACCTTCAGACTCCGAGAAAACAGAATAATGTTCAAAATTTTGGAAATAATTATGGAGACTAAATACCTAGGGAGAAGGAGACAGAGAGGAATATTTTTTTCTATGATTGGTTTTCTGGCATGAGGTTTAACTCATTTTTCTTACAGCAGAATGTTGGCTCCGACTAAAGGAAGTGTTTACCCAAATACTGATTACCATTTGCGAATTCTGGCTTCTTCAGAGTTGCTTTTGTGATTTGCACAAAACAGGAAGATAAAGTGATTATGACTTCATATTTCAGCAAGCAGAGCTTGTGCAAACAAGAATGAATGATTTGCACGATTGTGCACAGCTATCCCCAGAAACACAGCATCTAAGAGGAAACACTCATGGAACGTATTTTTGATTAAAATTTCAGTTTCTATTTGCAATTAGAAAGACTTAGCTTTAGTGTGAGATATTCACAGAAGTACAGAATGTTGTGGTCAGAAGGCATCATCATTTACTGAGGAGGAAAGTGAGAGAGCTGAAGAGAGGAGCAAGGGAAGGTCACACTCAGCAAGAACCAGACAGAACTTCAGCCTGCCATGTGAGCTTAAACGCTTTGCTTGTGTGTTCATGTGCATGCATATGTATGTGTTCATGTACATGGTATGTGCATACATGTGGGCATATGTATATGTATGTATGTGTCTGTGTATAGTATCATTATCATGCATGTATGTATTGGATAAAGGTCATCTTTAAATGTCTTTCCTCAGGAGTCATCCATTATTTTTTTGAGGTAGGATTTCTCGCAGAGATTTGGAGCTATGTAGGATAGGCTGTTTTGCCCAGAAGTCCCGGGGATCCTCCTTTATCTGTCTCCCCAGTGTTGGGATTACAAATGCATACTGTACTATCTGGCTTTTGAGCTGAGTCCCGAAGCTTGGACTCAGGTCCTCAGACTTACATTGCAAGCACTTACTGACTGAGCAGCCTTTCTAGCCCCTGGATGAGACGTGCTATTCCTGTACTTCACCATTTTGATTCCTGGGTATTCATTGCTCTGCTGGAGTCCCAGTGTTCAGGTCAGGTGCAAGCTATACAAGCTTTTACAACCCATCAAAAGATGATTTTTAAAATCATCAAGCAGAGGTTCTAGATTATATCCACACATGGTCCTTGGTTGGAGAAACAGTCTCATAAAAGACCCCTGTGCCCAAATATATTTGGTCCTTGTGGAGATCCTGTTCTCTCCAGGTCATATTAATTCCCCCTTCTTGCATATGATTCCCTGCACTCTGCTGAAGGTTTGGTTATGAGTCTCAGTATCTACTATGATACACTGCTAGGTAGAGTCTTTCAGAAGCTCTCTGTGGTAGGCTCCTTTCCTGTTAGTTGTTTTCTCCTACTTTCAATGTCCATCCCATTTGTCTTTTTAAGTGAGGATTAATCATCTTAGCCCGTGTCCTCTTTCTTGTTTATCTTCTTTAGGTGTATAGATATCAGTATTTTTATCATATCTTATAGGTCTATGTAAGTGAGTATATAGCATGTCTCTAACCAAGGATCATGTCTGGATATAACCTAGAACCTCTGCCCGGAGGTAGCCCATGGTAGCTCAGTATCCAAGTGTGTTCTCTAGTAAGGGGAACAGGGACTATTTCTGACAGGAACTCAATGGCTGACTCTTTGACCTCCCCCCACCCCCAAGGGAGGAGCAGCCCTGCTAGGCCACAGAGGAGGACTTTGCAGCCAGTCCTGAAGATACCTGATAAGCTAGGGTCAGATGAAAGGGAGGAGGTCCTCCCTTATCAGTGGACTTGGAAAGGGACAGGGAGGAGATGAGGGAGGGAGGGTGGGATGGGGAGGGAATGAGGGAGCGGGATACAGCTGGGATACAGAGTTAATAAAATGTAACTAATATTAAAAATATAAAAAAGAATTTTAAAAAAATCAAGCAATCACTCATTGCAGTGTAAGATGGTGTGGGTGTGGTTTAAGGTGTGTCTTCCAAAGGCTTGCAAGCTGAATACTTGGTCTCCAATGTTGAGAGCTGAGTGATCTTTAAGAGGAGAGCACTGTGAGAATTAGTCAGGTTCTCATTACAAAGGGATCAATGCAGTAGTTACAGAACTCTAGTCAGCTCCCACTAGAGTGAATTGTTAGGAAAAGATGGAGTCAGGCTCCCAATCTCTCTGACTTCCAATCTCACCATGTGATGTGTGTACCCCAACCATCATGAATGTCATTCCCTGCTAAGGTCTGCCTTTAGAACTGTGAGATAAATGAGCCTCTCTTTTTTGCCAAGTACTCAGCCTCAGAGGCTTTGCTTCAGCTATAGAAAATGAAGATTTGTCACCAGGACCTCCATCTGGCTCCACTCAGGTCCCTGATCCTTGTGATCTCAATGGAAGAATAGAAGTAAGTTACACAGAAGACAGTACACAAGATAGGTAGTTTATTATAAAATGAAGGACAGCATTCGCTTTAATACCCTGCTGGGTAGAGTCTTTCAGAGGCCCTCTGTGGTAGGCGCCTGTCTTGTTTCTTGTTTTCACCTTCTTTCGATGTCTATCCCATTTGCCTTTCTGAATGAGGATTGATCATCTTACCCAGGGTCCTTCTTCTTGATTAGCTTCTTTAGGTATACAGACTTTAGTATGTTTATCCTATATTATACTTCTAATATCCACTTATAAGTGAGTATATACCACATGTGTCTCTCTGCTTCTGGGATACCTCACTTAGGGTGATCTTTTCTAGTTCCCATGATATGCCTGCAAATTTCATGATTTCCTTGTTTTTAATTGCTGAGTAGTATTCCATTGTGTAAATCTACCACAATTTCTATATCCATTCCTCAATTGAGGGACATCCAGGCTGTTTCCAGATTCTGGCTATTACGAATAAAGCTGCTATGAACATGGTTGAGCAAATGCAAGGAATCTTATGAAAGAAGAAAGAGATAGAAAGAACTGGAAAGGTCTGGAGCTCCACAAGGAGAAGAATAGCACCAAAAAATCTGGGCCCAGGGGTCTTTTCTGAGACTGATACTCCAACCAAGGACCTTTCATGGAGATAACCTAGAACCCCTGCACAGAGGTAGCCCATGGCAGTCAGTCTCCAAATGTGCTTCCTAGTAAGGGGAACAGAGGCTGTCTCTGAAATTAACTCAGTGTCTGGCTCTTTGATCATCTCTTCCTGATGGGGAAGCAGCCTTACCAGGCCACAGAGGAAAACAATGTAGCCAGTCCTGATGAGACCTGATAGGCTAGGGTCAGTTGGAAGGGGAAGAGGGTCTCCCCTATCAGTGGTCTGGGGAAGACATGGGAGGAGATGAGAAAGGGAGGGTGGGACTAAGAGGGGATTAGGGAGAGGGCTATAGCTTGGATACAAAGTGAATAAATTTTAATACATAAAAAATATATTAAAAAAGAAAACAATAACAACAAACAAATAATGAGCAAGAGTAAGTGTGGGCAATGGCCTTAGAGAACACCTGCATTTCAGGAAAGCTTTATACCTTCTTTTTATACTTTTTTTTCTTGGTAGTAGATCTCATTTATTCAGGCTTGGCCACAAGCTCACTATCTAGTCAAGGATAGCCTTGAACTTTTGATCTTTTTGCCCCTACCTCTCAAGTGCTGTGATTACAGACATAATCACCATGCTCTGTCTTGTGCTCCTGCTAGATCTGTTACCAGGCATGGCCAAGGATCAAATATATGAGCACAGAGTCATCTGCAGCTATATGATCAACCAGCTCTCATGATAGTCATAGACCAGAGGACTGACTACAGGTAACTGAATTCAAAACTGAGGCTTTCTTGACATTATGATGATGTTCCTCTGAATCTAGTCTTCTACACAGGAGAACATTGTGGACATTTAGAATTCTCATACTCTGATGTCTGCAGTCTGCTAAAATTGGTGGTTCTGCTGACATGTAAATCATATTTTTTATAAAGGCATGTAAGTACATATGGAACAACAAATTCAGTACTAAGGACCATGGCAATATTTCATGATGATCTAGAAAAACATACCTATTCTTGATAATTCTGACCTAAGAGAAGAGTAATTACTGATGGGGAAGAACTGGGGGAGTAGAGAGAAGGCAAAGTCTAATCAAAATATATTATATGAGAAAAAAAAACCTATTTCTAATGAAAGAAGTAATTGTTATTTGGGTTTTTTTTTAATTAGTCTGAGACAGGGTCTCACTTTGTAGCCCTTGCTGGCCTGGAACTCACTGTGTAGACCAGGCTGGCCTCAAACTCATAGAGATCTATATGCCTCTGCCTTTAGAGTGCTGGGATTGAGGGAATACGCCACCAAGGTTGGCAGGAATTGTTTTGCTAAGTGATTCATTTTCATAGAAAAAGTCCTCTCAGAGAAAAATGTAACATTTTTTGGTCCTTAGAATAGATAAATAAATCTCTCTTTGTACCCAGAATTAAGTCTAGGAGAAGCCACCATTTCCTAAAATAATTTCATTCATGCCAGGGAACCCTAATAAAAATATATAAAGTTATTAGATTTTCACAAAATTATGGGGGAAGGATTATCAACAATTGAATATTTTCCCTTATTCTTCATGATAAGAATAAAATGGTCATCGTGATTCCCATAACAATGATGTCTGCTTTCTGTGTATCCAACTCAGAAAGCAGTACAGATATAATCAATCTAGTTTCCGTACACTCTAATACCCTGCAGGATGATGGTGCAATTAAATCTACCTAAACTGCACGTTTATCATACATTCAACAAAGATATGGAGAGACTGTCATAGCAAACACTGTGTGCTAAAAGTCATTGGAGAAATGAAGGAAAGGGCACTGTCTGTTTACCCAGAATGCTTTCAATGTCATGAGAGAAATACGTTCGGTGGAAGAATCATCTTGATAACAAGAAAATAGAGGAGCATTATAAACCAACCTAGATGCAGATTATAGACAAGGTCCTTTCTCTCTAAATCAAACACATCCATAGCAAAGTCTGTGTCAATGCTGAAATCACTCAAACACATTAGGTGTCCATCTTAACTAATGGTAAATATCAATATGGAACATGAAGATTCTGAAGTCGTGGTTTATAGAAGGCTCATGAAGTTAACTGCAGAGGATACCGACACTGAACTAATAAGACAAGAGCAGAGAGGCGGTGCCTTTCTTGCTGACCAGTATGCAGTCAGGAAGCAGAGAGAGATGAATGTTGGTACTCAGTACACTCTGTCATTTCCCGCTATTATTCAGTCCAAGCCCCTAGCCTGTGGGATGCTGCCACCCTCTTTCAGGTTAGGTCTTTCCTCCTGTATTAGTTACTTCTCTGTTACTGGGATAAAACATTGTAACCAAAGGTGAATTATGAGCAAAGATTGTATTTGGATTTACAGTACCAGAGAGATAAGAGTCCTTGGTGGGGAAGCATGACAGGAGGTAGGTATGCTGACCAGAAAAAGAAACAAAGAACCCACATCTTCAAATGCAGCCAGAAGCAGAGAGAACTGACGACTGGAGGTGACGAAAACCTGTAAGCTCCCAGAGCCAGCCTCAGCCCTGCACTCCCTCCACAAGGCTCCGCTTCTTCAAGTTTCCACAACCTCCCCAAACAGTGCCCGTAACCATGGACCAAGTGTTCAAACACACCGCACGACTCTATGTTTACAGGAGACATTCTCATTCAGACCACCACAGTGAGATTTAGAGTTCAGATCCCCAGAATCTACAGGAAAGCCAGCCTCGGTGGTGGGCGTCTGTAAACCCATAGCTGGAAGGGGGGACATTAGAGGATCCAGCCTGTCTTACTAAGTCAGTGAGCTTGAGGATCAGTGACGGGCCTGTCTCAAGAAAAAGGTGGAGCATGACTGAGGAAGGTAATCAACACTGACCTCTGGTGCGCACCCACATAAACACATCCGTGAACATAGACAAGATGTACACCACACATATAAAAGAGCGGCCATATGGAAATATTTTTATTTCAACACTGGAGACCTTTGATGTACAGATTTAAACATTAGGGTCAATACAGAGTCCATTTTGCACATATATGCTATAAACCTAATGGATCACACATTCCATGACATGACATATACCCAAGAAAAATAAAGGCAGATGATCTGTAAAAAAGAATACACAAACATTCATCCCAGCATTGTCTACATTATCCTCCAGAGTTGAAAACTATCCAAATGTCTACCAAGCCTGGAATGGATAAACAAAGCATGGCATATCCATACCACAGTTTATTCATGAATAGTATAAACACCAGATTGATTCATGTTACAACAAAGATGAACCTTGAAAACATTATTTCAAACGCCAGAAGACAGTCACAAAATTTTGCATACCCTTTGTTCTATTTATTAGATGCTTCATATAGAAAGCAAATCTACACACATAGAAAATAGATTAGTGCTTGCTGGGCCCTGGGGACCAAGAGGAGGAACACTGACAGCTAACGACCCTGGCTAGTTTTTAGAACAATGTGAACGTTTTAACTTTTGCTTTGGGCCGTGATCCTGGAAGTGGCCTGGCAGAAATGAAGGTTTTTCTAAAGAGACACTTGCAGCCCTCCCTCCAACTTTCAGACTGTTTGAACAAAGAAACCCCCAAAACTAGAATTTCCCCAGGAATCTCATATTGGAAGAAGAGAAAGCCTAAAGCTTGAGCCAGCTTCTGGGGAGGAGGGACAGAATCAACATTTGTTAGACCATTTTACAGAAGAGACAGTGATAGGTCAGTTCTGGGCAAGATGACTCGTTGAGCAGGACTGCTGAGGATTGCATAACTGTGGCTTAGACTGAATCATTAAAGCTGCTTCAAGAAACCAAAAATGGACTGTGGGGGCTCCCTTGATTTCTTTGTCCCTCTTCCCACTGTAATCACATGGAATACATCTCCTTTTCTGTTTGTTTTTCACAATATTTTGATTAATTAGTTAATTTTAACCTTATGTGCATTGGTGTTTTGCCTGCACTTATGTCTTCATGAGAGTGTTGATCCTGGAGTTACAGACAGCTGTGGGCTGCCATGTGGGTGCTGGAAATTGGACCTGAGTCCTCAGGTAGAGTGGTTAGTGCTCTCAACTGCTGAGCCATCTTTCCAGCCTACTTTTTCACTATTATTGTGACTGACTGTTTTAATTTGCCAATTTAAAACATATGGCCAAAAATGGGCTTGCTGTTGCTATGGCATAGTCTGTGACTGTGATTGTGGTTAAGAAAAAAAAAAGGTACAAGTCTGTTGATATATTAGAAACCACTCAAGTATGTATTTTAAACAGACATATATGAGTCACATCACAATAAAGCGATGAAAATTAGTACAAAACATCTCACTCCATGATTCCATTCTCACTCTATTTGCTATCTGAGTCTAAAAACATTTTTTTTCTACCCCAGACATCACTCTTTCCTCTCTTGAAATATCTTCATCATATTACATGGAACGCAAGTCCAGCCACAAACAAATCTCTTCCTGAACCCTCTTTACCTTTCACAGTCTCTTCAAACTCCAGCCTTGGCTAAAAATCAAACTTTCTCTAAATCAGTTTCCCTTGAGAGTTTTCAAAGACTTGATTTTTTTTTAATTTTATATGTGTTTCATGCTTCAAGACCTGTGGTTTTCATGAATTATCAACTTTCTTAAGTACTTAACTAAATTTTTTAAGAGAACGTACATTATTAGAGTCCATTTTGATCTGTAGGTCTGTGACTAACACTACATGTCCTGGGAATGGCTGCCACCAGCACGGACATCCAAGTAGCCATGCTAGCAGGAATGAGCATCTTCTGAACAGACCCACGGGCTCCAAGAAATTGAAATTTCTCCAGGAATTCCAGGGCAGGCAAAGGAAATAGCCTGGGAGCCTTGAGTTAGCCTCAGGGAGAGTTTTCTCTGGGAAATAAATTTCACACAGTTCTAATAGTTTGTCAGACCACCTTGAAAGAGGCATTAAAGCTGGGACAGTGCAGGAACCACACCTTAACCAGGACTGCATACCTCTTACCCTCAATTTAAACTTAAACCTCAAATCAGGACTCTAGGACTGACTTATGTAGGTGCAGGATGGGATTGCTTGGCCCACTTTTTTCATTCTTCTTCCTAGTGTGGCCATTTTAAAGAAATCTCCCTTCTTTCTCTTTAGCTATCTTTTCTCTTTAATTGGCCTATGGAGGATCATGCTAAGCCTAGGCTAGTAAGGCTTCCAGGCTTTGATCCTATCCACTTCTATAATATCAGCTTAAAATCAGCTTCATCTTCATCCCAACCTAAGCCTCACCCCCAACAACAGAGACACCATCTGTACCTATAGGAATAGCCCAACACAGCAGAAGTTCTCAACAAAGCCCACTCCTTGACTCCCAAAGCCTTCCTGTGACTCTCCATAGGACATCACACAGCTTACATCTGAGACGGTAAAGTCAGCAAACAGGCTACACCCACCTTGGAAGCCGACACAGGATGATTTGGGCACAGAATTCCACAGCTCATATATCCACTGTGTAGTCTTCCCACTCCGCATGGCTTCCCCTCTTGGATCCATATAATCTTACTCAGAAGAGAGACCTGAGGCAAGAGACAGAGCTGCCCCGAGCCTCACAAAGCCTGAAATCCAGAATAGAAACTCATTCACCTGAGCCTGAAGATGCTACTGTCCTTATACTACACCACGGATAGACATATTTGAAAGTTTCGACAGGGAGACAAACATTCTTTTCTGTGAGCGAGATTTTAGAAGAGATATTAATGATATAGACAGACAGAGAGCAGCATGACTGGACTCCTTTCTTATAGGGTGGGGAGGAAGTGGGGTGAGGAGGAGATTGAGAATATCCTCCTTTTGGCCCTCAGTTGGCTGTTGCTGGGGTAGCCAGTTGAAAAATCATTTTTCAACTGATCAGTTGAAAAATGTCAGCTGACAGAAAAGCACCCTCTTTAGCTGGTCATTACTGGGGGTTTGTAGGGTGGAAGAGCAGCAGGGTTCTAGAGGAACACGTGACTTTGTTTCTAAAGTACCCCAGGCTTTTGGAATTTTCACAGTTTTACTAAAAAGAAGGACATTTACAAAAATGCACGGCCATTGCCAACAGTACTTCCTGACATGAAACCAGCTCATTGACTGGTTTTGAAAGTGAAATTCCTTTTATCTGGGAACTTGACAGTGGAAGAGAGGAAGCCACAGCAGATTCATCTGCAAACATCATCCTTAAGCATACTTTAATCTGCTCTCTCAGCTTGTCTCTGGTTTGGCAAATGCCTCCTGCTGTTATGAATCAGTAACAAAAGGTATAAAATTGGTCCTCTGATGTTGAAACACATGTCTAAAGTCACTCGTAATCAGAGAAGCATGCATTAGATCCACATTGAGATAGCATTTTTTTCTTACCAGATTTTTTGAAAAAGCATGATAGCACATTCCTTTGCAGGGCTGTGAGGGAGTACATGCTGCCTTTCAATCCAGCCGGTCAGGGTTCCTGGATCTGTCCCGATAACTGACCCATCACAAACTCTACGAAAACAAAAGTATGATGTGTTTTAGATGGAAAACATGGGAATGCTGTCTATCATTGCAAATACAATCTACATAGCTGCCATGGTTAATCTGCAACTTTCAACTGGACAGGTTTAGAATCCCTGTAGGAACACACTTCTGGGTGTGTCCATGAGGGCATCTCCAGATAGTTTTAACTGAAGAGGACAAAACTCTACGCTGAATGGGCACTACCCCTTGGGTTGGATCCCCTAAAATAAAATGGACAAAGTGAGCTAAGCGGCATTCATCTTTCTCCTCTTGACTGCAGATGCCTCTTGGCCAGCTGCCTCACTCCTGCTGCCCCAACCCTCCCCATGATGAACTGTACCCCAAATTAATTAATTAATTCTGCAAGCCAGAATTAATCTCTGCCTTCCTGAAGTTCCTTTTGCTGGATATTTTGTTGTAGCAATACAAAAAGTAATTAATACGATGACAAAGGCAACTAACACACTGCTCACACAAAGCAAATTCATTGAACAATTTAAGGTGAGTGTGCAAACTGCAGTTCATGTGTGTGGGGTGGTGGGTGTGGGTGTGTGTTTGAGTGAGAGGCCAGTAAGGTGGATCAGTAGAGAAAGGGATTGCTGTCAACCAGAGTTTGATGCTCAGGACCCACATGGTGGAAGGAGAAAAATGGGAAGAAATTCCCAAATTTTCCTCTGATCTCCAGACATATTTATAGCATGTGCATGGAGCACACACACACACACATACACACACACACACACACACACTACATAAACATAATAAAATAAATTTTAAAGAGATTGGGGAAGAGGCACACGAGCTGATGACCAGGTGTTTTCTATGACACACTGTGAGGCAAAGCTAAGCAGGGTACAAGTAATTTTTATAATTCTTTATGTAAAAAACAGAGGGGGGAGGTAAATTTTACCTGCATTTGTAAAGAAATACTGGAAGTATGTAGCAGAATCTAAGGAATCAGTTTACCTAAAGAGGATGTGCACTATAGCTGTGGGAGATGGAAGGAATGTGAATGAGTGCTGAGAAATCTTAGAATCTATCTTCTTTTGTAGGCTCCTAACCCTTCAAACCTTAATCAGATTCCACACACAAAATATAGAAATAGATGATGCAGAACCAGATGCCAGAGGCAACACTCAGACCAGGACATAAGCACACACTGAAAAGGTGAGGGAAAGGAAGACGTGACCCTGATCACTTCGGAAAACAACGTGTTGGTTAAATATCATGAAGCGAAGAGACTTCTATATGAAAATGTTACCTAGTGAGTAATGTTGCCTCTCACGAGGGAGTGGCTTAGAGACTCGGAATATGCTCTGTTCGCAGAAGGGCGGAGCTAAGAAAGGAACAAACAAAGAGGAGACAGCCAACTATACCTGTGCTGAGAAATCAAGGAGCATATTTCATACACATCACACAATGGAAGGCCAGAACGATGCCTGTGTGGGTTTGGAACGAGTGGGTAGAGGATAGGAGTGTATCTCTTTCACTGTATGTAAGTATAGTCTGCATGCTTAAGACGGAAAAAGAGAACATTTGCAACAAAGAAATTTTGCAACAAAGAAATTCAACAGGGGCTGGTGAAAAGACTCAGCAGTAAAGTGTGTTTGTTCTTCCAGAGGGCCTGATTCAGCACGTGGTGAGCTCATAACCATCTGTAACCCCCATTCCAAGGGATTTGTAGCCCTCTTCTGGCTTTTGTGGAAACTGCACATACAGGAGGCACAGACATTCATGTAGGCAAAATACCCATACACATAAAACAAAATAAATTTTAAAAACTTTTTTTTTTTCAGAAAGAAATTCAACAGGTACCACCTTATTCAAATGATCATGGGGACATCGCGTATTGTAAAATAGATTGGCAACAGTGTTCTAGGTATAATGCACGAAAATAATATAGCAGTTCTATGACATTTCTGAAAAACGACCAACCCTAATCTAAAAAATGAGAAAACTCCAGATGGTGAGTTTTAAGAACATCCTACAAAATAAGTGACTAGTACTTTCTGGAAGTGGTAAGAGCTGGTGAGAAATCTTGGTAGCTATAGTATTTGTGGTATGAGCTTAAAGACCTCAGCTGTATCCCAAGAACCAATGGAAATTAAAAAAAAAAAAAAAACAAAAAAAACAAAACAGCCAGGCATAATGTTGCATATGCGTAATTCCAGCACAGAGGGTGCAGAGGAAGGAGGATCCCTGGAGCTCATTGACTGGCCAGCCAGCCAAAGATAATAGATTCAGGACAATGAGAGAACATGCTTCACAAAACAAGGTGGACTATTTCAGAGGAATGATATCTAGACGCCTGAGATTGTCCTTTGCAACACACACACACACACACACACACACACACACACCAGAGTTACCAATGACTAGGAGAGGCTGAAACATTACAGTCATCTAAGGAGATGAAGAACAACTAACTAGCAAGGCAAGACTACACTGGCTCCAGGAACAAAAGGGAAAATTTAAATAAGGTCCATAATTACATATACAAAATAATATCAATGCCAGTTTTCTGGTTTTAATAATCATGCTGTAGTCACAGCCAGTTGCCACATTAGAAGTAGACTGAAGGATGTAAAAGAGCCTTCTGGAAATCAAAAGGTAGCTTCACCTAGGAAAGTGTCTTAGCTTCTTTCTATCTGTATCTGCGGGCTGGTGTGTGCGAGTTTTGAAGGGCCAGCTTCTCTTTTACACTCCGATGGCTATATGTGTTTAAGAATTTTAGACACTACGCTGGGACCTCTTGAGGTTTTCTAAAGTTCTGGACAGGGTAGGAGAAGGAAGAGGGGAGAGGAGAGGAAGCGTGTGTCCCAGCTAAAGAGAGCAGGAGCATCAGAATGGCCACCATGAACTGTCAGAAGCATTTGTAACATGGGGACAGTAAAATAATAATACCCTTTGTCAAAAGAAATTTACTATACTACCAAAACCGGAAAGTGCGCTAGCTGTCAGTGTCGTCGCTACAGAGCTTAGCAGGAGGTCTAGTTCTCTACTAAGATAACAGCCCTCGTCAGCAATGCTAACACAGTCAAATGCCTCTAGTCATATTGTTCAGTGTTGCTTAGCTGAGGAGTCTGAAGGGATGGAATCCAGGTGACAGCCATGCTTTAAGGATGAGAACACAGGGACTTCACTCAAATCTCAACTCACCTGGGTAGCGCCTGCTGACCCTATTTGGCTCAGGAGGCTTCTGGCCTTGCCCCTGGTCTTGGAATGTCACAGCACGGAGGGTACTGTAGCATACCAATCAGTTGTCTATCCACACCTACTCTGAATTCCAACAATTATCACAGCAGCAGCAAAGAAAATCACATCCCACTTTTTTGAGGTAGAGGGAAAATAAAACACTCTAGAGAGAGTCCAGTTAGAAAAGAACCCAAACTGGATGAGAATTCAATTTTATCTCAGCCAAGTGAGACACAGACACCTCAGCTGTGACATTTAGATTTAATTGTCAACTCAACCCAGTCTAGAATCACCAGGGAAATTGTCTAGATCAAGCTAGCCTGTAAGCCTGTTCATACTGGATTATCCTGATGGTGTTCACTGAGGTGTGATTACCTGCTCACCGTGGGTGATGCCAATCCCTAGGCAACCCTGAACTGGGTAAAAGTGGAGAGATTTAGCTGAGTGGAAGCAAGCGTGCATTCTCTCTCTCTCTCTCTCTCTCTCTCTCTCTCTCTCTCTCTCTCTCTCTCTCTCTTTCTCTCTCTCTCTTTTCTTTCTTGTAAATGTGACTGCTGCTTCAAGTTCCTGCTGCCTTTACTTCCCCAGTGATAGACGTGAACCTGGGGTTTTGAGCCAAATAAACCCTTCTTGCCTAAGTTGCTTTTATATGGGGGTTGTTTTTAATCACACCTACAGCGAGGAAGCTAAAAAGCAGCTCAAACTTGATACTTTTCTTTTATACAGCAGGGTAAGAGTGATGAGGGGCTGCAAGAGTTCAATTGTTAATATTCAAATTCTCATATTTAAGCCTATCTGGAAAAAAAATCCTCTCAAAATGTTAGCATAGACCTCCTCTCCAGTCCTCTTGATTGTCAGCCCCCTTCAATTCCCCACATCCTTTATCTTTCCACATAATTATTTTATCTATGAATATTTGATGACAGTTTGCAAGCAATCCACTTTCAAAAGCTCTTTTCAGAATGTGCCTCTGAGTTTAATAATCTTAATGGGCCAGCCTATTTTTATGCCAAAGAGCTCCAAGTCTTGTTATCTACTCAAGTGAGCTTGTTTGTTAGAATCACAGTCTCAGCAAGAAGAGTCACTTGAAGGACTCCCCCCACCTTTCTTTCTTCAGCTCTAGTAATTATGATAGTCATTGATGACAAACTTCAAAAGTAAAATCAACTTTTAAATAACTCTTAACTTTTTCACCGAGAGTAATTTTTAAATGCTGTAGCTTAAGAAACATACAAACCAACCAACCAACCACAAATGCTCTATCCTTATACAGATACTATAATTGTTAGATATGATATTGCCACTGTGCTTGAAAAAGGGGGGTTTTCTCTTCCATAAATTAAGATAGTTTGTAGAGGGTAATTTCTTCTTTTTAAAAGTATAACAATTTGGGCTGGTAAGATGGCTCAGCAGGCAAAAGCATTCACCACCAAGCTTGATGACCTGAGTTCCCAGGGTAGAAGGACAGACCTGACCTCTGCAAGTTGTCTTCTGATCTCCATACTCATGCCAGAGCACACATTCACCCGTATGATGTATCATACACACACATATTCCATACACACACAGTATCAATCACACACACATATAAATAAACAAATAATAACTTTTAAAAATACACAACACTTTGAGACTAGGGTTTAAGTTCCCTCATACAGTGCTGGTCTAGCATGTGTGAAGTTCCAGTTTTGATTCTCAGTACTGCCAAAAATAAATAAACAAGCAACAGCTTTAACATCTGGTTAGTAAAGCACACACACAGAGACACAAATTCGAATGAACTAAATACAGTGACTGTTTTATAACTTCTTTATGCAAGTCCTTGTAACAAATTCTGCGAGATGAATGGAGCTGTTGGGGGAGGGAGAGGTCTGGATGAAAGCATGAGTTATGGGAAGATATTGAGAGGCTGACTAGGACCAGAAACTAAATAGAACATATGAACAGGGTTTCAGAAAACTGAGACTCTCTCTCCATCTTCATATCTGTCATCATCATCCTATACTAGGTGCTGAGCTTCACATGTCATATGCTACCAAAGCCTTTGAAGAGTGTCGCAGGTTTTTCCCAAGACCCAGCCTAACACGGCTCCGTCTTTATACTTGTATCTTTTGCCAAGACTCAGAGAAGCCATGGTCTAACTTTTCTCTTGGAATTCCACATTTAGATGTCTGCTAGCTTCAAATGTGGTTCTTAAGAAGACTGTCCATTTAACAGTCCTTTGTCACCCCCCCCAACTCTTTGTCCTTTGCCATTGCCGAGCTTAGAACTTTACCACACATACAACACAACACCGCTGAAAAATAAAAGAAATTAAAAGAAGTGGCAAACAAGAGCATCATTAGAATTCATCTTGGAGAAGTAAAGAGAAACAGTTTAAAGGAAGAAGAGCACATGAGCACAGGAATGGATGTTCCCTGTGTACACAGAATCATATGGCTTTCTATTCAGAGATGATCTCATTACTCCTCTTATGCAATGGGTAATATTTAAGTCACCACAAGACTCTCAATGCTGCTTAGTTAGCGTGAATGTAAAATATTTTCATGTCCATCTATATGCAATACTTGAGACATTTAATTGAGGTTGTGTCCAACTATAACTATTTAGATTCCATGAATATAAAAATAGTGCCAGACCAATATATTTTTATTTCATTTTACATCTTTTTTGTAGCCTCATCCCCCATCACCTCCCAGTCCCACTCCCTTTCTCCCCCACCTCCTCACCCACCCCCCTGCGCCTCCGGGGTCCTCTTGGAAAAGGGGAGCTCCCTTTCCCATCCAGCCCAGCTCATTAAGTTGCATCAGAACTAGGCTTGTCCTCTTCACCTGTGGCCTAGAAAGGCAGTCCCACCGGTTGACGCTTCAGCCTCAGCAACCCCCTCTAGGCCTGCTTAGTTGGATCTGTTGGTCTTCTTGTGGAGTTCCTGTCACCTCCAGGTCCTTTTCTATTTCCTCCCACTCTTCCACAAGATGTCCTACACATAACTCAATGTTTTGCTGTGAGTCTCAGCACCTGTTTTGAGGCACTGCTGGTTACAGCCTCTCCGAGGACAACTCTGTCAGGCTCCTGTCTGCGAGTTTAGCAGAGTATAGTTCCTAGTGTCAGGGGTTGGCACTTTGATTGGGCCAAGCATTGGTTGGACATTCCTAAATCTTTGCTCTATCTGCACATCTCGTAGGGAGGGTAAATTTTAGGTTGAAGTTTTTCTGGTTGGGTTGGTGTTCCCTTCTCTCTGCTAGGAAACTACTCTAGTTACTAGGTGCCCTGTTCAGTCTCTATGGCCTCTGCTACCAGGAATCTCTGCTTGAGTCCCCCTCATTTCTTCCCAGGAGCCTACCCTGACTTAGGTCTCCAGCTTGTCACAGAAATACCCTCCTTCAGTTTCTCTTTTCTCTACAGTCCTCTGTCCTCTCACCCTTGCTCTACCCAGGTCTGATCTCCACCCTCTTAACTCTCTGTGCCTCCTCTCCTAGCTTGCTCCCTCTCTTCAGCCACTACCTCCATCTATTCTATTTCCCTTTCTGAGTGAGATTTATACCTCTTCCCTTGGTTCCTCTTTGATACTTATCGTCTTTGAGTCTGTGCCTTATAGTGCGCTTATCCTGTAAAATATGGCTAAAATCCACTTATAAATGAATACATACCATGTGTGTTTTTCTGAGCCTGGGTTACCTCATTCAGGATGATCTTTTCTAGCTCCATCCATTTGCCTGCAAATTTCATGATTTCTTTCTTTTTAAAAGCTGAGTAGTACTCCATTGTGTAAATGTGCCACCGCTTCTTTACCTATTCTTTGGTTAAGGAACATCTAGGTTGTTTCCAGATTCTGGCTATTGTGAATAAAGCAGCTATGAACATAGTTCAGCAAGTAACCTTGTTGTATGGGTAGTCATTTGGATACCAGGAATGGTATAGCTGGGTCTTGAGGTAAAGCTATTCCCAACTTTCCGAGAAAGCGCCAGACTGATTTCCAAAGTGTTAATACCACCCTAAGCTCCGCCAGCAATGGAGGAGTGTTACCCTTTCTCCACACTCTCACCAGCATGTTCTATCACTTGAGATTTTGATCTTAGCCATTCTGACCAGTGTAAAATGGAATCTCAGAGTCATTTTGATTTGCATTTCCCTGATGACTAAGAAAGTTGAACATTTCTTTAAGTGCTTATTGGCCATTTGAAATTCATCTGTTGAGAAATCTCTGTTTAGTTCTGTGCCCCATTTTTTAATTGGGTTATTTTGTTTATTGGTGTTTGATTTCTTGAGTTCATTATATATTTTGGATATTAGCCCTTTGTCGGATGTAGGATTGGTAAAGATCTTTTTCCAATCTGTAGACTATCGTTAAACTCTATTGGCAGTGTTTTTTTTGCCTTGTAGAAACTTTTCAGTTTCAAGAGGTCTCATTTATTAATTGTTGATCTTAGAGCTTGAGCCGTTAGTGTTTTCTGAAGGAAGTTGTACTTGCTGTTTCTATAAAGCTCTCCTTCTCCCTGTCATGTGACTAGCCTCTCTGCTGGATTGACTCAATGGGTATGGCATTTTAATTTTCCTGCTCTTCTCCATTCTCTGCCATTGGGCAGCTGCCAAAATTATAGCCTGCCTGCACTGAGCTTTTTCCCCTTTCAAACTTTAATAAAACTGTTCCCCATTTTTTGTTCATTAATGACACTAAGAACCCCAATTTCTTCAGTGTTGTCTGACAACCCTAAAGGGATTCACCAGAATTTCAAGTAACACTTTCTGGTGCTATTTTCTTGAAACTGCTTGGAGCAGGAGGCTGGGATGAGAATGAAATGTGGCTAGCTTTTCCTGTGTATCTTCTGTCTGCAAGTTCCTTAGCTCTGTCCTGCCCAGGCTGCTCTTCAGGGCCTGAGAAAAGTTGCTTCACACATGTTCATCTTGTAGAAATTCAGTATGAGAACAAGTAGTAAATAACTCTTCACCTCTTCATAATTTTCTTAAAAAAAAAAAAAAAGAAGCGATTGCCCCAATTTCTATATTTATTTGGGACTTATTATCATCCTTAATCACACAAAGCTTTCACAAGCCATCAGAGCTGAAAATGCACAGCAAAATACCTGTGCACAGATGGCCCTCCAGCATAGCATTTCAGGATTTGTTCCCACCCATCTCCACAGCTAAGTACATTATGCACCTCAGGTGGAGCCTGTGCATTTATAAAGTTCCTTCTTGTTCATCACAGTGGTTCTCAACCTTCTAATACTGTGACCCTTTAATACAATTCCCCATATAGTGGTGACCCCCAACCATAAAATTATTTTCGTTGCTACTTTATGGCCATAATTTTGCTACTGTTATGAAACATAATGTAAATATCTGATATGTGGGATATTTGATACACAAGGCCTCTAAAAGGGTCATACAATCCCCAAAGGGGTTGCAACCCACAGGTGGAGAAGCTATGGCTTAAAAGGAAGTATGTTATAAACACAATTGTGCATCGATCCATTTGTTTGAAGCAAGACTCTGGGCCTCATTCTTCCCCCTTCTGGGCTAGGTTGTTCTCAATATTATGGATATGCCATTTTGTATTCAACCAGTCTGCTTGTAATTGGCATCTCAATAATTTCCAGTTTTGTGCTATTATAAAGAATGCTGAGAACATCAGTCCTTGCCAGGGTGTCACTGAAAGATTCCAAATAGTAAGATTTTTGGGCCAAATGAAAGATTCTCTTTATTCAGTATCTGATTTCTCTACAATTTTTATATGTTATACAGTATATATACTTCAAATAAGAAGTGATTGGGACATACTGAGTCTGGAAGCCAACCCCTTCTGGCTATGTCCCTGGTGGAAGGACTGAGGAAAGCAAACCAGATAGAAAAAGCAACAGCCCTACCTGCATTCAGGTCAAGGCAAAACCACAACCTGATCAAGTCCCCAAAGCTATGTGATAGGAGCATAGGAGCTGAACTGAAACAACAAGATCAATCTATGAAAGATGGCAGTTTGTGGACAACGAATGAAATCCCCTCTGTACCTGGGCCTCATCTAATAAACAGAGGATGCAGGAGACAAGCCCAACCATGCACACAGCAGGAGTGGATGCTGCAAATGCCTTATAAAGTGATGTGTACATCATAGCTGGAAGACTGTCTAGCTTTCCCCTCCACTCTCTCATCTACGCCTATCCTCAGAGTGTTTGCCCTTTCTTAAGTAAACTGCCCCTGTATTGCTTGTGTCCTTACTGTAATCTTTTGCCCTGAGAAATAATCGTTTGGAATCCTATGACCTTGGAACTCAGATCTATTTCCACGGTAAGCATAACCTCTGTTTCCCAGTCACTTCTGCAACAACTACTAGCCAGGATCAGATTCTACTGGGTAAAAACCATTACATATAGGTCAAGAGTTCTGAACGGCTCTCTGTTCATATTGAACCGTGTCCTCCAAATGAACTCCTTTCTTTCCCTTCCTGCTATCCTCTAGTAAATTATTTTACCAACCTAGCACTCCAAACTACCAGAAAAATATACAATATTTGATGGCGTGTTGAAATGTTCCCTTCCATTGACATAGGAAACTTGGTGAACTATGCTGAAATTTGAAGACAACTGACCATCCCTCACTGGGACTGCTCCTTCTTCAGGCCTCAAAATCTCTGTTTTATTTATGAAAGCTTTAAAGCCCTGAGAGCAGTGGTTCCCAAACTTCCTATTGTTTCAAGCCTTCGAATTGTGGTGATACCAACAATAAAATTGTTTCACTTTTTATATTACTTCACAGCTTAAAACTTTATGCTCGTGGGTAAAGTTGCTTCTCACTGACATGGTGACCTGAGATCCATGGAAACCACATGATGGAAGCAGGGAACAGACTTCCATAAGTTATCCTCTGAACTCCACATGCTTTCACCAGTGTGTGTGTGTGTACACCTTCACATGCATACACACACACACACACATAAATACACATACAATTAATGATGATGATGATGATGATAATAAACAAACTTTTAAAAATATTTTATATAATGATCATAATTTTTGTCCCATCTAGTTTCTTCTAAATTGTCATTTTCTGAACTTTATCTTTACTTGTTGTATATTCCCCCAAGTCTCACAAAATACTTGGTAAACACAGACAAAATTAAAAAAAATAATAATTAATATTACTTTGGACCATAAAGTTAGCTAAGGGCCTTTTGTTGTATCAGGAAGGTTCTGACTTCTCATTTGCATCATTATTTTTAGTTATTATTATTATTATTATTATTATTATTACTTTTAAAATGTTGTATGGGTGTCTGTGCACGTGTCTACATGTGTGTGTAGAGGTCAGAGAACAACTCAACGTCGTTCTCTCCTTTCATCACATGGATTCTGGGACCTGAACTTTTGTCAGGCTTGGTGGCAGGTGCCTTTACCCACTAAGCCATTTTCATTGGCCCCTGACTTCTCATTTCTGATAAATGATCATTTATTTATTCTTTAATACCTTCGTCTCTAGTTGCAAATAATTTCCATCATTATGAATACACAGTGGCTAAACGTCTTTTATTTTCTATGAGAACATAATAACTTGGAAGCTTCAAGATCTATTTTCACATCTGAAGAACAAAATCTGTGGGGAAGGATTTTGTGCAGAAAGGTGTGTGTGGAAAAACGAACCAATGTTTGACTTTAGCAGGGACTGGCGAAGACCTGTACTATGCAAGAAGAAATGAGACAGTGTTGGGGTGTCTTTTCTGTTGCTGGGACAACATACCCAGACCAAAAACAAAAATAAAACAAACAACAACGGAACAACTTAATGAAGGAAGAGTTGATTTTGGCTCACAGCTCCAGGGCAGCAGGACTGTGAGGCAGCCAGGCACAGGGCATCAGAGGTTAGGAAGCAGAGGGTGGTGAATGCTGATGCTCAGTTCCCTTTCTCCTTCTATTCACCCAGGGACCCGGTCCATAGAACCGTGCTGACCACATTTAGGGTATATCTTCCCATCCTGATTAATCCAGTCAAGAAAAAAGCCTTACAAAGGCTCCTAGGTGATTATAGGTCCTATCAAGTTGACAAGGGATAGAAATCACCACATATAACAACATGAAGACACAGGGTGAGGAGAGAAAATGAGAGACGGTGATACGGGCACAGAATGATAGCATCAGTATATAAACAGTAAAAAATTCACTGGAAAATTTGATCAAAGCCCAGAACCTGAGATATAACCCTTAAGGAAACACACACACACACACACACACACACACACACACACAAGGAATTTGTCAAAAAAAATGGCAGTAATTTTAGGCTATGGGTCAATTAGCCACAATAGCTAGCAGCAATGTTTTCCTTTCTCCCTAGTCTCAAAGATACTGGCACGTACCCAGCACTTATGCACTTCAGATTATCCTTATCTGAAGCTCTCAGTTTATTCTAGGATCCTTGTTGCTACAGGGAGAGACAAAGCCTTGCCCTGTGCCTGTGTGTGAATCTATAATGCTCTAATACACACACACACACACATACACACACACATGCACACACACACCAGGTACTTGGGTCCCAAAATTTTCACTTCCTTGAAGAATGTTACAAACTTCAGTATCCCAAACTCTGGAACATTGGAGGGCTACTAGAACAATGGGGGCAAGTCAATTAAATATGCCTCTCCTCCATACTTCTATCACCACATTCTATAAGTCATGTATTAACAAAATGCCTTCTTTCCATACCTCCTTCCATTCCCAAAAAGCCTTAAGATTACCTTCTTCACTTTTGGGGAAGACCCAAATTCCTTTCTCTTTTGACCCGCTCCCTCCCATCCCACATTTTCTGGCATTAAATGAGTGATGTGATCTTGAGTGCTCTGAATTGAATTTAAGAACTTACAACTAGTAGACAAATACTGGCAATTAATTAACTGTGACTTACTTTTGTGAAACCTTGAATGATTCTCTTAAATAACATCAAAACAACTTAAACATGGGGAGAAAATCATCCCTGAGCCTATAGATTTTCTCACAAGGACATCACAGAAGATGAAGAGTTGATAATGTTATTGATTGAAATAATCCCTCCACAGAGCACAATACCAATAATAATCAAAAGAACAAGAAATCACAGAGACGCATATACAGATCAATGTAGCAGACTGTCAAATTTTGCATGTAAATTTTTGTACACAACATATTCTTTGAGAAAGATATGCATTCAGCCACTGGGAATGTGATCAATGGGAAAAATCACATGCGATGTGCACAAATAACACAAGGATACGTCAAGAGACAAAGCACAAGATGCCAAAGAAAACCAAGCCATCTCTTTACTAAGTTAGCGTATCTGAATAATTTAATAGGTTATGATCTATTAAAATCTTTGTGTGAAAAGCATCACCAAGGATGTGGGAACATTGAGTGACATGTGGTCAGTTGAATGATGGATTGTTAAATAGCAAGTTTATCTTGCTAGACTCTTCTAAACACATCCACATGCACACATAGAAATACCTTCTAAACATACTCACACATATGTTATGAAACTTGGGGGTCATATCCTGTTCCCCAAGCCAGGTTCTGCCAGGTTATCCTAGTAAGCCAATCAAAAGCACCAAGTTAAAAGGAAATCTATTCAATATGGCTGCATCGGGAAGAGAGACAAAAGAAAGCCAAAATGGTGGCTCAGTGGTTAAAAGCACTTTCTGCTCTTTACAGAGGACCTAGGTTTGATTCCCAGCACCAACATGGTGTTTCAATCTCCTGTAACCTTAGTTCCATAGAATCGGATACTTTCTTTTGACCTCCTCAGTCACCAAGCACACACATGGTACTCACATATATGTGTAGGAAAACACAAAAGATAAAATTAATAATTCTAATTTTGAAAAATAAACATATATCTATATTTTACAGGGATCCAATGAACCTCAGAAGTACATCTTCCCAGAGTTCTGAAGTGAGATTAAAGTTTCAACAGATGGACAAGAATATGCATATCTAAGCAGTCCTAGTAAAGGTGTGGTCCCAATCACCACTGACCCATCTTATCGAGTGAGCTGGTATCAGTACAAGAAATACACAACTCTCATTTGAAAGTGAATAAGAGATAGCTTATTCTGGAGCCATTTTTAGTGACCATGACATGGGAACACAGGATTAACTTGTTCCAAATTCTGTGTTCCAACATGGAGACATTTTCAAGAAGTTTTATAGTTTTACAGAAAAAAAGAAAGTCATAAACCAAGGCAAGTTTAAATCATAGTGCTAGATATATCAAAGATGTCGTTACAAGATAGGGAAAGCCTTTCTATGGTCCTAAGGTGCTTTACATGGTGACAACCTGAGGTCTGAGGTTGACAGAAGCTACCGGTTTACTAAGTTTAGAGATCCCGAATGCTTTTATCTATTAGTCACAGGATGTTAGTTCTGACACAGAGGTGGAAAGGAACGACTGTTCCTGGGGCTAAAACTAGCTCAAGATAAGGTAATTAGCATCTGGACCTGCAATGTTCCAGCCTCTTCATATCACTGCAGTTCTAACAAGTCTGTCAGTCTCTTCATACACAGTTTCTTACTGGGAAGCCCTTTTTACAGTGGTACCCCTGGCAAAGGCCCCTTTATTCTTTCAATATGAGAATATCAGGGAAATTTCCATGTCTCTGAAGCCTACTGTTTGAATAGTCTGATGAAATTTGGAATTTCTCCAAGAGGCTCATGAAGTAAAAAGGGAAAGTATGAGACTTTGTGCCAGCCAGAGAAAGAGCTTGTCTTCCAGCAAGAGGTTTCACAAAATTCTCACATCAGACCACCAGGTAGGAGAAACTGAGCTCCAGACAATGATGATGAGTAGGTTGACACCATGAGCAGAACTACTTAGTGATGTCTATCTAAACTTCTACTCAAAACTAAAATTTATGTCAAGAGCCTGAAGATAGACACATGGGGTATGAGGACACTGGACCTCTTTGTTCGTCTTCCCAATATGGTCCCATTGACTACATCTCCTTTTCCTGTTTTGTTTTGTTTTTCCTATCCCTTGTGTTGGGGACAAATTAAATCATGACGCTTAGGCACACAACAGATCTTATATGAAAGAGGTTTATTAGATGGAGATGTAGAGAGAGAAGGTAGAGCAGGACATGATGGGGAGAAAGAGAGAGGGGGCACCCTGAGAGAAAGGGGAGAGCAAGAGGGGGCAAGAGGCAAGAGAAGCAAGAGAGAAGAGGCCAGGAGCAAGAGAGAGAACACATGGCAGATTGTTCCCTTTTAAGGAGCAAGGAAACCACGCCTTCCGGGTGTAACCACCTGGCTGGCAACATGATGACATCATAAGTTGCTAGGCAACCCAGGAGCAGGTTTAGTTCCAAAATCCTAACACCTTGCCTATTTAATTGGCCTATCGAATACCCTGCCTTGCTTGTTAGGGCTTCCAGGGAGGGCCCTGTGTCTGACCCTAGTCATTAAGTGAAAGGGGACACTTCTAATCCCACGGCATTGAATACTAAATGGCATTATCATCAATGTAGAAAAAAAGCTCTGTCCTAAGCTCTAGCATACCAGGGAGCAATTACAAATGTTCTTTGAAATAAAGCAAGCCTTCAATCGTTCTAAGAGACAAAAGGAAGAGGACTTCTTCATAAGCTTTGCCCACACTAAATTTGTTTAGCTGCAAGATTTCTATGGCTGAGTAAGTGTAGTTCATCAGTCTAGTAAGCATATTGTATTGTAGCTTTACAATAAAGCTGTCAATATTAACAGAATTACATAAAGCAATTAGGAGCTAATCAGGGATACTGAAATTATCTTCTCTTCTATGGAATTCTTGAGTTTATTCTGCAACCATGGGGGTATCACAAATGCTGATGGGTAACTTCACAATGCCACATAAGCACAGCAAAATCCTAACATAGTATTTAGGCAAAAACCTACGCTTCTTCTTACTAATGTGAAAACAGCTTCAAATCACTGAAGGCTGAGTGACAGGACGAGATGCTGCATCTCACACCAACTATTGTATCCTGCTGATTCTCAAATTAAAGCCAAACAAAGGAATTTAACAAACTCACAAAGACCCACAATCAAAGGCACTCCTCTGTGGGTTGAAAAATAAACTGTAATTGCTGTTTGTTTTAAACTCCTATTGAAGAGTAGATGTGAAGTCTTTCCAGGAGAGAAAAATATATAACTTTTCTTCCTTGTGTCTTACTGCTGACTGCTACTGGGTGATATGAAAGAATTCATTATAAACTTTATGCATCATTTAATAATGTTTTGGTATTGAAATGTTGATTTTAACCCCCAACTGTTTTTATGAAAAGCTCTTAGGTCATGTAAATTTAAAATGCAGGTGAGAACATACCATGAGTAATTGTGTGTATGGGGGACATTTATCAAACTGGCCATACAAAAATCTACTTCCACCAGCTTATGTGCAGCAAATCAAAACAATTCTTTTTTACATATGCATACGCATACGTCTGTTGTTTGTGTGGGCACCAGTGCCCAGAAGAGGACATCTGATGAAATCCAGGTAGTTGTGAGTGGCCTGATGTGTGTGCTGGGAAACAAACTGGGGTCTTCTGCAAGAGCAGAAAGTGTTTTGACCACTGAGTCATCTCTCCATTCCCCACCTAAGTCTTTTCTTTTTAAATCCCAATATTTAGTTACTTAATTTTTGTGTTGAATATTAAATCTCAGACCTTGTGTAAATCAAATACTCTACCCCAAGCTACATTCCTGGGATTGTTTTAATGTTTTGTTTTCAAGACATGGTCTCACTAAATTGCCCAGACTGGCCTTCAGACTGGTATTCTATGACCTCTGCCTCCAGAATAGCTGAGAAGACAAGGCCTGTGCCATCAGGCCCAGCTAATTAGTTTATTTTAAATGCCCTCTTTGCTATGATGATTCTTCCCCTAGTAATGCTAAAATTGTACTGTTCAGATTGAAATCCTGGGTTGTTTTGTTTTGTTTCCCCCTACTTCACCATCATCCGATTCCATCCACACACACCCTGCTGTACACACACCCTGCTGTACACACACCCTGCTGTACACACACCCTGCTGTACACACACCCTGCTGTACACACACCCTGCTGTACACACACCCTGCTGTACACACACCCTGCTGTACACACAGGCATTTAGCGAGCATCCTACATTTTACATTCCCTACACCATTTATTCATTGCTGAGTTCCCTGAGAGTGGATACTGTTGTCTGTGGGTTTGCTTCCTTCCCTGCTGCTACCATGCTTTTCCGAGGACTCCTCTGTCATACGTCCGGGATGAACATGCCACAATCCCTTTACTCATGTACCCTCATGACTCTAAAGCCAGAACAACATGGGAGACACTGAAGAATTCCACTTTAGGGTGAGCCCTGGAATCCTTGAATCACAGAAATTCTCCATTGTTGTTGATTTTTAAGACGGAAAATCCCTTAGGTCTTTTGTTTTTATAAACTGGAAGCTTAGGTTGGTGGGGTCTTGGCCTAAGGGTACCCTTCCTTTTATTCCATTTTGGATCAGGCCTCTCTTTCAGGAAAAGCTTTGGATTCAACATTAAATTCCTTGGTGCCCTTTTTCTCTTTAATCTATGTACTTTTTATTCCAATTTGCCCCACTTGTTCCTTTTTTATTGGAGATAAACACCTCTATACAAGAGTGGTTACTAATAACCATGTGATAGAGTCAATATTAAACTGTCTTGAAATCTCCTCTGCCAAAAATATCAGTCCATTAACTTTCCATTTAATCTCAAGAAAATTTGTAGGACAAATGCAAAGATCAGCCACATTCCTTGCCAAAACATCACAAAAATACTTGCTAATACCATTCCCCTTTGAAGCCTTCTGAGCTGGGCCTCCACAATACACATCTCTCCTAACACTACTATTTTCAAGATCCTACTAGAATGGTCCATTAAGCTCTGTTTAAGTATTTAACTGCCTTTTTTAGCCCAAAGTTCCAAGTCCTCTATATGCATTCAAAAACAAACAAATAAACAAAACACATGGTTAGGACTGACACCTCAGTAGCTCACTCCTTAATGAGAACTTTTGTCTTTGTTACATTTTTATTGCTGTGATAAGCAATATATTGATATATATTGACCAAGGCAGCATATAAAAGAAAGAACTTAATTTGGGTTTATAGTTTCTGAGGGTTAGAGTCCATGAGGGTGGAGCAAAGAAACAGGTGAGAGCTTACATCTTAATCGACAACCAGAAGGCAAAAGAGACCACATTGGGGTTATATGAGTCTTTTGAAACTTCTAAGCCTGCTCCAGTGACACACCTCCTCCAACAAGGCCACACTTCCTCATTTCTCCCAAACAGTTCCACCAACTGGGGACCAAGTATTCAATGTGTTTCCAAGTGAGTATAAAACATATAACCTAAGGGAGCTGTTCTCACTTAAACCATCACATGGAAACAAATCTCTAAGTATACCTGTGAGATAGAAATTAAATCAAATGAGGAAGACCTTTGGGCAGCATTGCATGGGCTAGCGTCCTGGACCACATAGAAAGAAGAACCGGCATTTATCTCTGTATCTCTGTACGAATCCAGGGATGGATCTGACTAGGGTAGCAAGGGAATCAAGAAAAGACAAATACAAACAAACAGATGGACAGAAAGCTGGGATCTAGTGGCCTGGGTTCTCTGCTGGAAAAGCGTTGTTTATCGTATAGAGTTCAACATGGAGGCAAAGTTATTGCTTCTAGATGGACAAGAAGGCAGGTTATTGCAAACATAGCTAAGAAAGCAAGGTTTGTGGTATTTAGCTGAATAAGGAGGCAGGCTTATTCCTGTAAATTTGGTTAAACACATGACTGTCAGAGACAAAGAGAAGTAGAAAAAGATTGAAAATCAGTTCTGGAGGTGAAAACTTTTAAAACAAGAAACTTGAAGAAAAGAGAGACGAGGTCCAGGGGGCTGCAAAATTGTTCAGTGGACAACGTTGCCTGTTGCCGAGCCTGATGAGTTCAGTTCAAACCTTGAAACCAACAAGGTGGAGAGAAAGAACTGATTCTATAAGAAGTCCTCTTACCTCTGCATGAGTATAGCAATACTGGTGCACATGGAGACACACACACATACACACATACATGCATGCGTGCACACACACAAACATTCACATAGGCACACACATACTCAATGAACTTTGTAAAAGAGTAAAAGGGAATCATGACGTTTTCAAATAAGATTAAATGCGAGACCTTGCTACCTGAGACTCTAAGGCAGATATAAATCAATGAACTCTCAAAGGACGTGCATAAACACAATGATTGTAATTAGCACTCATCCAAGCCATTTAGGAAAGTATTTTGTAATTAATGCTTGGAGGAACAGGTGAGTCGATGCAAAAGAATTTCTGTGCGATATTTTGCTTCAAACAGAATCCTTCCTACTTGTTCTTGTGTTTCTTTCTAAATATTTTGTTTTGATTCTACTGTAAATGTTTAGTTTATTTTTTTATTCACTGAATATCCTGTTTGGGAAAATCTGAGCTTTATGTACCTGGATGTCCATTTGGCAAATTTTTCATTATTATTTTAAGGAAGTTTCTACTCCTTTCTTTATTCTCCTCCTGGAATTTCCACTGTGAGACATTGCTGCATTTAGTGACACCATCCCTGGCCCAGAATTCGCTCCATCTTTGCACACATGTCCGTCCTTTTGCCTGAACAATTTCAAATGGCCTGTGTTCAAGTTCATAGATACTTTCTTCTGTGTGAGTGAGTCTTCGCTAAATCTCCTAAACTTCTTATTTCATTCCTGTTTTCACTGGTTCTGGGGTATTTGTTTGTTTCTTTTAATTTTTCTTTTGCATTTCTAGCTCCACAGACTACAGTTTTCCTGGTAATGCTGAGTTTTCTATACGCATTATGCTGCAGCCCACTATGCTTCCTTAAAACACCTATTTATTTCTACTTGTGGATACATACAGATGGCCACTTCTTTTATTTATGTATTTAAAAAATTAATTTTATAAAAATTTTTATATATACATATATTATATTTTGGTTATTTTTAACCAGATCTATGACCTTGTCTTATTTCCTCAGTTCTCTCTGAACTTTCCCTTCCTGGTGTTCCTTTCATGCTTTCATTTTCATTAAACTTTTTTTATTTTTTAAATTTTATTTTATATGGGGCTCAGTGGGCAAATGTGCCTACCATCAAGCCTCATGACCCAAATTAAATCTTCAGGAATACATGGTGGGAGGAGAAGGCAGAATCCTCAAATTGTCATCTGATCCCCACTCATACTCTGTGACAGACATGTACACACACACACACACACACACACACACACAAAACACACTGACATGCAATCACGCACACACATGTGCATGCACCTGCACCCACACCTGCACACACACATACACATACATATAACACAATGAATAAGTATGTAACAAAAAAAAACCTGAATCATTTTGTAAATATTGAGTTAAAATTAAGGTATTTTTCCTGTGCTTATTCTGCCTACCTGGCATCACCCATGAAACTAAGTCTCTTTCCTAGCTGACTTAACAGCTTTAATGACAACCAGAGGACAAGGCAGGTTTATACCTAGCTCTTCTCTCCTGCTACTTTAATCTTTTTATAAATTTTTATGCAAATCCCAAAAGTTTCCCATTATAGCTCTAAAGCTAGAACACTTTAAAGATTTATTTTGCTCTTAATCATGTGTGTATGTGTGGGTTTGTGGATGTGAGTGAAGGTACCTGTGGAGACCATAAAGGTCATTGAATCCCCTGTACATAGAGTTACAAGTGATTGTGGACCACCTGACATGGGTTCTAGGACTGAACTCCTGTCCTCGTGGAAGGCAGAGAACACTCAACGGCAGAGCCATTTCTGCAGCCCCTCACCATTTTAATACCCCAACTTCTGTATCCCTTTTCAAGATCATCTGGCTCTTTAACTCCCATTTTTCCATACATTCTAGAACCACCTTGTGAATTTCCTAAGAGCTAAGCATTTGATTGAGATTGCACTAAGTCTGTTTTTTAACAATGTTTTGTCTTACTGCCTAAGAATATGATTCAACCCTCCCTTTATAAGGGCTGAATTATTCTCAGCAGTATTTTGCAGTATTTTGCTGTTAAAAAAATAATAATACATTGACTTAAATCATAGACGTTGAATTTTTAGTGCTTCTGAGAACTACATTTCATTTCTAAGTTATGCACTGGTGTGATTTGAAGCAGAATTGAGTTTTGTGGTTTTGGTCTTATACCCTAATGGTCTTGCCGAATGCTTCCTATGCTGAGTAGGGCCTTTTTCAGGCTCTGTAGTGGTCATGGCATGAGTAATGCTTTTAATGACACCAACTTTTAATTGTTGGAAGCTTCAGAAGTAATCTTATATGACAAAGGAAAATAAAACACTGTAGATGTGATTAAATTATATCATTAATTACTGCAATGATGTCTGCACACAGTTGCCTGTGTTCTTACAAAATGCAGGCTCAGGCCCAGAGAAGGCCTTATGAAGACAGAGAAGAGACAGGGTAGAGGAAACTGGCAATGAAGACTGGAGCAGTGAGGCTCTAAGCCAAACACTACTTAGGCCAACAGATCCTGGAAGCCAAGAAACAGATCCTCTCTAAGGCCTGTAGAGGGGACATAGTGCTAATGACATGGGAATTTGGACCCAGAGAAATACCAAAATAATTGTCATGTTTTCTACCTGTCTCAATGCTTCTGTGTCATGATGGACTTTTATTTCATCTGGAATTTTTAATTAATTAATTAATTAAATTTTTAATTCACTGTACATCCTAGTTGTAGCCCCATCCCTCCTTACTCATCACCTCTTAGTCCCATTCTCCCCTCTCTGCCCTCCACCCTCCCTTCTCTCCTCTCCTCCTCGCTCTATTCTGAGAAGAGTAGACTCCCCCTTCCCATCCACCCAGCTCATCAAGTCACATCAGGATTGAGTATGTCTTGATGAGGCAGTGCCACCCGGGGGAAGTGATCAAAAAGCTGACAAGAGAGTCCATCAAATGCAGGCCCTGCTTCCCTTACTCAAGGACCCACTTGCAGCTCCTGTCTACTCTGGGCCCTTTTATATTCCCCTTCTTAGTGTTTGATTCCTTGAGATCATTATATACTTTGGATATTAGCCCTTTGTAAGATGTAGGATTATTGAAGATCTTTTCCCAGTCTGTAGGCTGTCATTTCATTCTGTTAATAGTGTCCTTTGCCTTACAGAAGCTTTTTAGTTTCATGAGGTCCCATTTATTGATTGTTGATCTTAGAGCCTGAGCTGTTGGTGTTCTGTTCAGGAAGTTGTCTCCTGTGCCAGTACGTTCAAGGCTCTTTCACACTTTCTCTTCTAACAGGTTTAATGTAGTTTATTCTGCTGTTATACTGAGGTCTTTGATCCATCTGGACTTTAGTTTTGTGCAGGGAGATAAATATGGACCTATTTGCATTTTTCTACATGTAGACATCCAGTTAGAACAGCAGCCCATCTGTAATTTGTGTGTGTATGTGTGTGTGTGTCCTGCCCAGCCTTTGTCTACTTTTTTAATTTTTATATTAATTACAGCTTATTTATTTTGTATTCTATCTGCAGCACTGTCCCTCAATCCCTCCCAATCCCACTCTATCTCACTCAGCTCCTCCCATGCCCCTCTCCAAGTCCAAGGATAGGGGAGGTCCTCCTCCCTTTCCATCTGACCCTAGGTCTTATCAGGACTGGATGCATTGTCTTCCTCTGTGGCCTGGTAAGGCTGCTTTCCCATAAGGGGGAGGTGATCAAAGACCCAGCCACTGAGTTCATGTCAGAGACAGTCCCTGTTCCCATTACTAGGGAACCCACTTAAAGACTGAGCTGCCATGGGCTACATCTATTCAGGGGTTCTAGGTTGTCTTCATGCATGGTCCTTGGTTGGAGTATCAGTCTCAGAAAAGAGCCCTGGGACCAGAATTTTTGGTTCGGTTGCTCTCCCTGTGGAGCTCCTATCCCCTCCAGGTCTTTCTCTCTCCTCCTTCTTTCATAAGATTCCCTGCACTCTGCTCAAAGTTTGGCTGTGAGTCTCAGCATCTGCTTTGATATCCTGCTGGGTAGAGTCTTTCAGAGAACCTCTGTGGTTGGCTCCTGGCCTGTTCCCTGTTTTCTTCCTCTTCTAATGTCCATCTCGTTTGCCTTTCTGAGTGTGGATTGATTACCTTACCCAGGGTCATCCTTCTTGCTTAGCTTCTTTAGGTATACAGATTTTAGAATGTTTATCCCATATTATTTGTCTAATATCCACTTATAAGAAAGTATATACTATGTATGTCTTTCTGCTTCTGGGATACCTCACTCAGGATGATCTTTTCCAATTCCCACCATTTGCCTGCAAATTTCATGATTTCCTTGTTTTTAATTGCTGAGTAGTATTCCATTGTGTAAATGTACCATAATTTCTGTATCCATTCCCTAGCTGAGGGACATCTGGGTCATTTCCAGATTCTAGCTATTACTAATAAAGCTGCTAAGAACATGGTTGAGTGCATGTCCTTGTTGTGTACTTGAGTATATTTTGGATATATGCTTAGGAGTGGTATACCAGAAACTTGAGGAAGCACTATTCCTAATTATCTGAGATAGCTTCAGATAAGATTTCCAAAGTGGTTGTGTAAGTTTACATTCCCACCAGCAATGGAGGACAGTTCCCCTTTCTCCACATCCTCTCCAGCATGTGTTTCACTTGAGTTTTTTATGTTAGCCATTCTGATGTGTGTAAGGTAAAATCTCAGGGTCATTTTTATTTGCCCTGATGAGTAAGGACATGGATCATTTCTTTAAGTGTTTCTCTGCCATTGGTATTTCTCTACAGAGAATTCTCTGTTTAGCTCTGTACCCCATTTTTAATTGGATTATTAGATCTGTTGCTTTTTAACTTCTTGAGTTCTTTATATGTTCTGAATATCAGCCCTCTGTCAGATATAGGGTTTCCCAGTCTGTAGGCTTTTTTTTTCTTTCTTCTTTTTTTTTTTTTTCTGACGACAGTGTCCTTTGCTTTACAGAAGCTTTTCAGTTTCATGAGGTCCCATTGCTTGATTGTTGATCCCATCTGGAACTTTAAGCTTGGATAAATTCTTTCCTTCTAAATTGCTTTGCTCACAGTGCTTTATCACAGCAACTGTAAAGAAACCAATATATTAGTGTTATGTGTGTGTGTGTATGTATACGTGTGTGTGTATATACATATGTGTATGTTTGCATATATACATGTGTGTATGTATGGGGTGTGTGTGTGAGCTTGTGCATGTGAGTACGTGCATATGTGTGTATGCACATGTGTAGACACATACACGCTATTCTATTACATACATATACAGCATACAGTCTGCAAATATTAATAATGGTTTTATTTCTTACTCCTCAAATTCTATGCTGTTTCTTACCCAGGGTCTTGCAGTTCTCATGTAACGTTTAATAGAAGTGTGGAGGGCATGTGTCTTTTTCTTGTTCTTGATATTTGAAGGAAAGAGTTTCAATGATTACTTTTTCAGTTTGTTTATTTCTGTTGGACATTTTCTTGTTAATATTTCTTATTAATAAAAAAAGAAGAAGAAAATGAAAAAAAAGACAGACAAATCTGGTCTTGTGCAGTTTGATCTTGTTGATAAAATTTTCAAAAAACATTGAGTGTTCTTAAAAGCAATAGCCTTACCTCAATCACAAACATATATGTTAATCTTGGATGACAGCTAATATTATATCATAACTTCCTATGTATTATTGGTCTTTCTAGTGACTTCTTTTTTAATTAAATTTCTATTTTTTATGTTAAAAAAAGATTTGAGTAAATCATTTCAGTTTCAAGTTTGTTGGCAGGCTATCTTTAATTTTATATATTTTAATTAATATAAGATTACTTCACTCTTCTTTTCTTCCTTTTCTTTCCCCAACCCCTCTAGGCTATTTTTTTTTATTTCCCAAATGGAGGTAGTATTTGCAAACCACTTCCTCCTCATTATTATTATGCTTATTAAAGAAATAATCATATTATTTCTTTCTTTGCTATGTTCATCTGGTGACATGTACTGTCTGATTATTTTAATGTGAAAGTAACATTGATCTATGAAAACAAATTCTACTTGATCACCTATGCTGTAAGTTCTGTGTTCTACGTTTTAAGTCACCAACAGCTTATTAAGCATTTCTTCATGTCGGGCTGGAGAGATAGCTCAGCAGTTAAGAACCAGTACCGGTCCTGCAAAGAACTTGAGTGTGTTTCCCAGAGCCCACACTAGGCAGCTCAAAACCACTGTAACTCCAACTCTAGGGGCTCTGACGGCAACTTCTGGTCTCCTCAAGCATCTGCATTCAGTGTACATACTACAGACAGACATTTAAACATTACATAATTTGGAAGGCAGTTTTTCCTTCTCTACACTTGGAACAAACTTATGAACTATCGCTAATATTTATTCCAGAAAACTTATAGAATTAATTCATAAAGCCATCTGGACCTGAAGTTGGTGTTAGAAAAGTCTTTTTAAAGTAATATTTTATTAATTATTTTAGAACTTCATACAATATATTTTAATCATATTCCCCCCAGCTCTTCTCATACGCACCCTCACCTTTCTACCTTCTCAACTTTTGAGTTTTCTTTCTTTTCTTTTTTTAATTTTTCCACTCTGAATATAGTTTGTGCTGCCTAATATTCCTGGCCTGGAGGCCTGTCCTAGAGTGTGGGCCAACTACCAGGGGTAACATCATTAACACAAAAACCAAAACAAAACAAAAACTTATTGTCTTTTCTCAGCATCTATCAAATGCCAATAGAGTCTAAGCTAATGGAAGGATTTTTCTCCAGTTTTCCCCATTCCATGCTGGGATTTTGTCTGGCTTGTGCTTGCACAGTTTTTATGTGTGCTGTTACACCTACTGTGAGCTCAAATGTGCTACCATTCTGTTGTATTCCAGGAAACACTGCTTCCTTGAAGTTAGCCACAACTTTTGGCTCTTGGATTCTTTCTTCTCTGTCATCAGGAAAGCTCTCTGAGCCTCGGGGTTAGTGGGATAATATGAATGTCTGATTTAGGACTGAGCTCTCTGCAATCTCTGGTTCTCAGCATGATGACCAGTTGAGGATTTCTATGTTAACATCTGTGTTCACAGGTGACAATCTATGGAACCAGCTTTTCCTATGAGGTCTGAGATTATGCATTGATCTATGAATTAGCAATAAGTTATTATTTTGATACAATAATAGTATTAAGTTCTATAATTAATTTAGTCACAGGTTCTTGGCCCTGATAACAGGGGTAGGTATGAGTTCTATCTTGTGAAGTAGGCCTTAGGTCAAATTAGAAAGTGATTTGTTACTTCTATAACATTTGTGTCACTACTACACCACACCGCTGGGCGTATATTGCCAGGCCATTGGTTATTGTAGAGTTTATAGCTGTGTAAGGTTACACTTTCACTTAATACTTTTTAGTTTTTTCTCTGGTACTGTACATAAGTACCTTCTAGCACTGTGAACACTAGCCATTAGGGATGATGCTTGATTTCTCAATGTTCTGTGACTCAAGTGTGTGGTATACTCAGCAATATCTAATAGATACATAAGGCTTATTTGGAATCTCAACTCTTGTCTTCAGTTTTGAGTTGTATTCTTTTTATTTTAAACTTGGTTATATCTCATCTGCTAAATTTATCACATAATGCGGTTTGTGATATTTTCTTTATTATTACTTACAATTTATTTACTTTGTATCCCAGTTGTAGCCCCCTCCCTCATTTCCTCCCAGTTTCACCCTCCCTCCCCCTTCCTCCCTATCTCTCTTCCCTAGTCCACTGCTAGGTGAAGTCCTCCTTGCCTGCTGTCTGACTCTAGCTTATCAGGTCCCATCAGGACTGCCTGGATCCTCTTCCTCTGCGAGCTGGCTAGGTTGTTCCACCAGGGAGAAGCAATCAAGGAGCAGGCAACCAAGTTCATGTGACTGTCTCTTCTCACCTTACAAGCAAACCCACATGGAGCCTGAGCTGTCTATGGGCTACATCTGAGCAGGGGCTACATCTAGGTCCTCTCTATGTACGGTCTTGGGTTGATGCATCAGTCTCTGCATGGGCCCTGCTTATTTTTGGCTTTGTTGGTCTCCTTGTGTGGTTCCTGTCCCCTCCAGGTCCTTTTATATTCACCTTTTTTATCCATCAGACTCCCTGCATGCTGTCCAAAGTTTGGCTGTGTGTTTCTGCATATGCCTCGATCCCCTGCTGGGTGGAGTCTTTTAGAGGACATCTGTGGTTGGCTCCTGTCCTAACCCTCTCTTCTACCACTTCTGTTGTCTACCTTTTTTCCCTTCTGAAAGAGAATTAAGCATGTTCATGATATTCTAATTTCCCTTATCTAGTGAGATCCGCACAGTATTTCACTTCCCTTATCTAATGAAATTTGCATAGTATCTTTCCAAAGGTTTAGTTCCAGCTATCCTGATGCCTCAGAACTTGGAAAAATTCCTATATTCACTCCTTGATAGACAGTGGGGAATAGACAATTAATGAGCATACGCTCTGTGTCTTGGGATCCTGACAGCTCTAATTTATCTTATCAGCCCAAACATAGTCATCCAAGCTTGTTTGGAATCCCTCTGGCTTCCCCTCACTCTTATTTTTGTAAGAACCTTCCTATTTCCATTGCTCTGCAGGTATGAAATACATCTCTTAGCTCTAGAGAAATTTATCCCCAGTTATGTCTCATTAAAGTTTTTCTCAGACATGAGCTCTCTGGTGGGTTTTCTTTCTGCAATTACAGTTTTGCTGCAGGTAACTTATATGCCTGTCCTTCTTAGAGTAGAAGTAATTACACTCACTTGTCTAGACCCTCATCAGAGAAAGAAGTCACCCTAGTTAATTCGGATATAAGTTGTCTGTGACCAACACTTACAGATGCTCCCCCTGGGTGCTCCAAATCCAGGCATAAAGAATAGCTGGTCCCATCTAGGTGTATGTTAAGACTTAAATTTTTAAATTCTCAGCCCCCATGCATATTCAGGGAACTTGTCAGAGGGTGCTTCTTGCCTAGAACATTTTAACAAATGTATGCAGCACTTTAATTATAAAGTAAAATTAAATTTTAGGAAGTTTGTGCCTGGGACTTTAAATGCCAGACTTGAAAATAGCTCTCTCGCCATAAAAATGTTTATCACTCACTTTTCCTTTTTCTTTAGAATGACAGTCTAGAGTTAGACACCCTCAACTCACCTTGGTGGTAATAAAAACTTTCCATTTTATTCTATGCTGGAATGAACTTTATTCCAGATGGTAGGGCTTAAGCTAAGGAAACAGTACTTTTAATGAATTTTAAAATTAAACCAGAGAGATGTCTTTGACAGTTGGAATAGGAGTGTAGGATTCCAGATATGTACCTTTCCACTCAAAGTTTTTATTACTTATTTATAACTAGTATTTACCATGTGAAACTTCTAGTCTTCAAAGAGAAAGGTAACTTCTTTCCCTATCTTTGTGCATCTTTATTTGGAACTGTGAAGGCTAATGTGCTAATAACTTTTAAAGCACCCACATTTAATATTAGTCCTAGGGGTGGCATTCAAAGCACTGAACATGCTAGGCAAATGTCCCACCACTGAGCCTGGTCCCCAGCTTCCAGAGTACCTTTAATTAGCAATTGTCTTCACGCATCAAATTCACCACAGGTGACACTGGAGTCCATGACTGTAAATTCATGACTCCTGTCTTCTGTTTAAAACACAGGATTCATTTCCTCCCTCTGAGGCATGTCCTAAATTCTACACAGAATGACATGACTCAAGGTTAGGTCCCAGGAGGGTGGGGAAGATGTGATTGCTGATATCTAATTATAAAATCATATTTTATCTCTGGTTCTGTGTGTGTCTCTTTGTCTTTGTCTCCCTATCTCTCTCTCTCTCTGTCTCTCTCTCTGTGTCTCTCTTTCTCTTTCTCTATGTCTCTTGTTCTCATTCTCACCTCTCTTTTTCCCTTAAAAAAAATTCTTAAAAAAAAAAAAAACAGGTTTCAACTATGCAGCCGGGCTGTCTTAAATGGTGTTCCTCCTGCCTCAGTCTCCCGACTGTCAACATTACAGGCACAGGTGACCTCACCCAGTGTGGTATAGATTTTTTTTTTCAAAGCACTATCTGTATTGTTGCTAACTAATATTTAAACTAATTATTGCTAACTAATAATTAAACTAAAACTGAACTGGACTCCACAATGGTACATAAGGGGAAGGACTCACCCAAAATAGTCACTTTTGAACAACCCCTTTAGGGACCACCCTTGCCAGACTATGTTCAAAAGCTGGAAACACAGTCAAAACTCTGCTTTGTGATCCTGAAGGTCCAGGGACAGGGCACACACAGGAGTATCCATTTTCTGGTATGTTTTAGGATCTAATCTAAATAAGTCATGTATTTGTGCTACTCAGAGTAGCTGCTAGATGTTCCTGGGACTGCCTTTTCTTCTGCCTGGATGTAAGGAAAGAGAGCTGCATTTCAAAGGATGTCACAGGAAAAAGAGTCTCAGGAAGTGACCTTAGATCTCACACACTCTGAAGAATGTGTCAATCATTGACCAACCTCTCTCATTAGGTAGGGGGAAGTTTGGGGGAAGTACCTCAAGTTTTAGAACCAGCAAGACTTAGGCTGGAGCTTGAAGAGAAACAAAAGCCACCCAACATACAGGGGAACTTCCAGGAGAAAACCAAACACATGAGGAGGAAGCAAGGCACAAATCCCACTCTTATCCTCTTGAACAATCCTCTCATTAAATGATTTTTTTTTTTAATCTTAGCATTTTGGGAATCATTATCAAGGAAAGATGTCAGAACTATCATGAGTCCCAGAAAAGCTGAAAAGAAAGTTCCCATGCACATAAAAGCATCTCCCAACTCAACATCCAGGCTTGGATAGCAGTGGGACACACCTTCTTTGAATCACACCAGCTTAGACTCCATTGTTAAGAGTTATATTCCACAGAGAGGAAGCACAGAGCAGAAAGCTATGAAAGTGCATAGGTCATTACATTCATCTGGGGATTTATGGCAGAACACTCAGTCTGTCCATTCACACATGAGTCTATGCTTTAAAAACTGCATTGTGTAGACTTCTGAAACAGTATTGCCAACAGGACCAAGCTCTGAACAGAAGGCTGTCATTTTTTACACAAGAACACTCAAAGGCACACTGCATATTTCAGGCAAGTGAAAGTGTTCAACTACTGTGACAAGAATTGTACTCTCCCTTCATTTCTGTCCCTCCCATCCGTCCAACTTCCTTCCTCCATCTCACTTTTTTTGTCCACGTATAAAACAAAAGAAAAATACCACGTTTATTGTTGTTTTGAACATCTCAAGACTTATATCCATTATATTTAATAATAAAAATAATATAGACTAGCTTCTAGTGCTCCTTCTTCAATATCCCTCCAGTATTATTTATGCAAGATCTTCCAGATGAATTTTTGGTTGCTCTCTGTGTTTGACCATAGCTTCATTTCAAATAACAAAATTATAGGTGATGATATATATTGAAGAAGATGTATCAAGTCAACTTCAGTGTAAATGGCCCAGCAAATTAAAGTCTGAGCGGTACATATGAATTTGGTTCCAATAGCCACAGCTGTACCTTTGAATCCAGGCTCTGACTGTGTCACAGTAAAAACACGATCCATCCTTGCCCTGGCAAAACACTGAGCTTGCTTGTGACTCCCCAGGACAAGAGCTTCTGTCTCCTCCTCCATTCCCCTGAGAATCCTACAGCAAGTTTCTTGGGTACTTGATAACTTGGTTGTCATATGATCACAGAAGTAACGCCATAGTAGTAGGGAAGAGTGAGTGTTATCTTCCACTATGAACAAAAATGACTCCTGGGTGAGGATATAAAAAGGTGGACTTGTTTTTGTGACTGGTTTCTGGGGCAGAACAAAAGTGGTTGGTGTTGCTGCCATGTTTCCTAGAAGTAAAGGACACTGGAGGGGTTTTTCTTTTTATCTTTCCAACAAGGAAGTCCAAATCCTAACTTCATTTCTTCCTGTGTGGTGAAGCACCCTTAACAGTCATGGTGGATGTTCCTTCCCTTGACTTCATAATCTCTACATTTCTAATTGTCACTGGATGATTGATTATGGTTACCAACTTTTTCCTCTATCTTTGTATCTTACTCTCCACCTAAAACTTTCCCCGTATATGCTTGACTTTAAGCCCAGACTGAAAGCTTTCAAAAACAAAACAAACGTTTTACTACTTTCATGTTCCTTCATCCATTCCTTTTTCTCTTTCATCCCCCATGACCTTTCTGCTTCTCTGACTCTGTACTTTTTTTTTTTACTAATTACATTTTATTCACTTTGTATCCCAACTATAGCACCCTTCCTCGACCCCTCCTTTCCTCATCTTCTCCTAATTAAGACATGGAGCATTTCTTTAAGTGTTTCTCTGCCATTCTATATTCCTCTACAGAGAATTCTGTTTAGCTCTGTACCCCATTTTTAATTGGATTACTTGATTTGTTGCTGTTTAACTTCTTGAGTTCTTTTATATTCTGGATATTAGCCTTCTGTCAGATATAGGGTTGGTGAAGATCCTTTCCCAGTCTGTAGGGTCTAGTTTTAGGCTATGGTGGTCTGACAGATTACAAGGGATTATTCAATCTTCTCCTATCTGTTGAGGCTTGCTTTGTGCCTGACTGTATGGTCAATTTTTGAGATGGTTCCATGAGGTGCTAAAAAGAAGGTATAATCTTTTGAGTTTGGGTAAAAAGTTCTGTAGACATCTATTAGGTCCATTTGATTTAGGACCTCTGTAAGTGCCTTTATTTCCCTATTTAGCTTCTGTCTAGATGATTTGTCCCTTGGCAAGAGTGGAGTGTTGAAGTCTCCCACTATTAAGGTGTTGGGATCCATGTGTGATTTAAGCTTTCAGTCTCAGTCACCAAACATAGAGGCTCATGCTTGGGGCAAAGGGAAGTGCAGGGGCATTGAATATTCACCATTCTTAGTCCCCAGTGAGCCCAATAACTGTCCAGGTCACGGGTTATCCCCTCTTACCCAGGAAGCCTCAATGTTGATGTTCTGGCTTCAGCTGCCCCTCCACTCAACAATTTTGGAGTTTTGGATCCTGTACACCTCAGATACAGCATGTGCTGGTCACCGCCACCTTAGACTTCTCTTACTCTGCCTTTTAATGACTCCTTTTCTTATTCTCTCTCTCTCTCTCTCTCTCTCTCTCTCTCCTCTCCTCTCCTCTCCTCTCCCACTCTCACTCTGCCCTCACTCCTCCCTACTTTTCTTCTCTCCCCTCCTATGACCATTCTGTCTAGAAAGCTCCATCTGTTACATGGTGGATTGGAACTATCCATTGCTATTGGATGCTACTCTAACTCCACGGCTGTTTGGGGAGGTTGGCTTAGCACCAGACTCCATTCCTACAATTGACATAGTAATCCCAGTACAAACCCGCTGCTCCTCTGGCAGCAGATTCTCAATAAGCCAGACAAATGAGGGCTCCTCTGAGATGAGGGAGCCCAGCCAGATCTGATGATACAAACCTTCATTTACACACCATAGTCACTTTCTCAGGGCCCTCCATGTCAGCTATAGAACACCAAGAAAGACAAGAGTTAAGCACAACAGCCTAGGCCCATGACAAAACAAATAGTGCCAAATCACCCCTTCATCCTCTACCACAAATTTATGTTTTGTTCCAACGTCACCATTGACATTCCTCAATGAGCAACTTAGATGGGAGCAAAATCAACTCAATTCATAAGCTGCAATGTTGGACTTTAAATTAAGGCTATGTGAGACTATAATGAGTTTGTGACTTAACATGAGAACGTCCAGTGCTGTTATTTCTTAAGAAGAGAATTTAGAACACCAACAAATGTAGGAAGGAATGCAGAAAGACCTGTGGCTTTCCTCAATTCCTAGAGAATAGTTAAGGTAAATGATGTTCCCAAACCTTGGATAGTTTTCTAAAGAAAATGGAAACAGTTTTGCTTTATAAAACCTTGAACATGCTACCCCGAGAATCAGGCTTCCTTGCTGAATGCTAAACTTGTAACTCTGTTATCTAAGGAGCTATAACAATACCAACAAGCCTTGGGATGCATTTTGCACTTGTGGGCTGCATTGCCCCTGAGTCCCTGGGTTTCCTGGTTCCGTTCTTCAGGCATTAATCAGGAAAAGCTGTGAACCCAGCCTCTCACACCGCATTATGTTTAAGCTCAGTGTCCAGGCCCTCCATGCTTGGCAGGCTCTTCACTCTTACAGTCATTTCTGATACTTTGCTACCGTTTCCCTGCAAGTGGGAGGCTCTCCATTATCAATAGGAGTGAATAACAATAGATCGCCCTCCTTCAAAGCTGGTGGCCAGGCTCTGGATCAGTACCAACAACAGACAGTGACCAGAAGCAGCTCTGAAGAGCCATCTCCAAAGAAAAGATTTATACTCAAAGATGGCTCAGCAGTCATTTACTTGAAACTAAAATGGTCAGCACTCTTCAACTGGAGATAGTAATGAAAAGGGAGACAGAAAAGGTGGAAAGAAAGAAATATCAACTCAGATACATCAGTGTGAAGATGAGATTTTATTAAATCACTCACCTTGGGGATAGGGAAATGGCTCATCAGGTAAGGATCCTTGCAGCCAATCCTGAGGACTTAAATTTGATCATTTGATCCCTGGAATGTACCTCTGGTAGAAGGAAAAAAAAAAAGCAATAAAGGCAAGATGTCCTTTGACCTCTAAATACATATTTTGGCATATGTACACTAATGCACATAACCCCAATAAACCAACGATGTTTTTAATCACTTTTTAATAAACAAGTTTCTGTTTGTTTCTAATCATGACATACCAGACAATCCAGACAAACCAATTCTCCCATGAAGAAAATGGTCCAAACTTGCTCTGTCATTCCAGAACATCCCATCAGAGTCATTCCTACCTTGACATTCTAACTTACATTCTAACTTACTTTCCATTTCTGCCTTCCTTTTTTTCTGCTTGCCTGGTAGACACCACACAGGACTAAGCATATCTTTTGTGTTCTGCAGCCCCGCAGGCCAGGAGAAGGAGGAAGGGGTAAAAATTAAGCCACAGAAAGGAATAGACTGCATTCTAATGAGGCTGTGGGCCCTGAGGAATGGAGGAAGGGAAAGAACTACCTTCTTCCCTGGCAATAGTGTCCATTTTCCTGGGAGCATGTCATTTCCCTTTTCCTTAAGTAGAATTCTCTCCCCTGCTGCAGCAGGAATAGAAGGAGGGTTAGGATCAGACACAGCCCTACCAATTAACATTTATCTTCATACCCATGACCCAAGAGAGACCCAAGAGACCCTATTGCAGATGTTTCTGTAATAATTTTTTATTAATGACACTTTATTCACTCTGTATCTCCCCTGTAGCTCCCTCTCTCTTTTCCTCCAATCCCTCCCTCCCCCCTCTGCATGCATGCCCCTCCCCAAGTCAACTGATAGGGGAGGTCCTCCTCTCCTTCCTTCTGATCCTAGTCTATCAGATCTCATCAGGAGTGGCTGCATTGTCATCTTCTGTGGCCTGGTAAGGCTGTTCCCCCCTCAGGGGGAGGTGATCAAAGAGGAGACCAATCAGTTCATGTCAGAGGCAGTCCTTGTTCCCATTATGGAACCCACCTGGACACTGAACTGCCATGGGCTACATCTGTGCAGGTTCTAGGATATCTTCATGCATGGTACTTGTTTGGAGTATCAGTCTCAGAAAAGGCCCCTGTGCCCAGATTTTTTTTTTTTTTTTTTTTTGATCCTGTTGCTCTCCTTGTGGAGCTCCTGTCCTCTCCAGGTCTTATTATTTTTCATTACTCTGAAAATCTTGTGAGGAAATTTCACTCTCACGTTGCTCTAAACTGTTTCCCAGTAATTCTTAAGATGACAAAGAAAAACGAACCCAGGAGCCCAGCTGGTATCTCTTTAACCAGCCCCAGGTTACTAGCTAAACTCTCAGCACTAAATTAGAACACACAGGTAATAGAATGTCAGAGATGGAAAACAAAGATAGCACAGATGTTAAGCCCACATGCATGTACATTTTTGGACATATTCAATATAGCATAAAAGCCTACGGGTTTGTTCACCTTAGGGCAGCCTAAGGTCAAAGACATCATTCAAACGATGGTTGTTCACAAGCTTTGGAAACTTGGATGTGTCAAGACTGCACTGGGAAAGGCTTCTATTTTCAGAATCCATCACATGTCAGCTGCATGCATGGTTTATGTGAAGGTACACCTTTGACAGGCTGGCTTGGAATACTAAAGAGCAAAGCAAAGAAATGTCAAGAGTCTGACCGTGTATCTTTGTCTTCTTGCATAAGGTAAAAATCGGCCAGTGAACAGACCAACGGTAAGCGTTACACAGGTTGCAATTAGGAAATGTCAAGCAGAGACGAGGAATGAGGAAATACGGTAACTGGGAACAGACAAGCTCCATGTGTTGGAGCCACCCAGATTTCACATAGGAAGTTCAAGATGTGTTCACTTTGAAGTGCTGTGCACTTGCTGACACGCTGCTGGGGTTGGGAGAGGGGGCTACTCCTTCTCCTTCTTATCCAGCTCTGTAAGGATAAAACACAAAGCATGGCAGATCAGCGGCCATGACAGAGGAGGACTGGGCTCAGTCAGGGCACTAGGGTCACAACTGTGCTGTAATGTGAGTTCTTCAGTGGCATGTGGTCAAAGGTCAAGAAGTCAAAGAATCAGCATCTTTGTGCTTGAGAAAATGCTTGAACTGTGCAAAAGTGCCATGAGCTCATCATCTGCTCACATGTCCTTGAAACCCAGCCATTGCGGTCACTTTGCAAGTTTGACTATAATCTCCTTGATGCTTTATTTCCCAAGAAAGCCAGAGAGACTGGGGTGAGGGGGAGGAGAGAGATGGGGTATGGTAGCTTCTTTTATTTCATTGAATGAGTAAAGGCAAACAAACAACAAAGAACAACAAAGGTCAGAGGGCTGGGAACTACGACTCAGCGGTAAGAGCCAATGCTGCTCTTTCAGAGGACTTCAGTTCAGTTCCTAGTACCAGGTCAGGCATCTCACAGCCACTTGCAACTCCAGCACCAGAGGATCTAAGGACTCTTCTGGCCTCTAAGGGCTCTCCCCTCTCCCTTCTCCTCCCCTCTCCTTCCCTCTCTTACCTCCTCCTCCCCACCACCCACCCCCAATCTTTTATGTAGTTTTCCATTGTGTCTAATACACTCCCCTCTCTCTCTCCCTCTCTCTCCCTCCCTCCCTCCCTTCTTTCCTCCCTCTCCCCCTCTCTCTCTGACACAGACAAAGGCCAAAATAAACCAGATTAAAAGCAGACAAAGGCAGGTTTATTATGCATTGCTCCCTGAGCAGGTTTATCAGTCCCAAAGGGGCTAAGGAAGTCTGCTGCCCAGATTAGAGCAGGGAAGTTTTATAAACTGTAGCCAAACGGTGATGACATGTCAGCCATAAACTGGGTTTGTGCTCAAGTATGGTCAAGAACTGACCACTTAGGCCGCAATTTAGGTGTTGGAAGCATCAGGGAAAAAGCTTTCGGTAGATAACAAGAATGCAGAACTGGGGCTCTTGTGTCCTTCTGTTCTTAGGAGGTTTCTTAGTGGCAGGGTTTGGGGAAGGAGAGCAGGGGAGGTCTCCCAGCTTGTACAGGCCTGAGCAGGGGTTCCAGCCAAATACTCTCCTGAATGGGGGCTCATTAAGACACAGGAAGTAAATACATCCTCAAGTCACCCAAAGACCTCTCCCCAGGTTTTTGAAGCAGTAGAATTGCCAGTGAAAGGAGACTCTAGCATGCAAATTATGCAGGGAGCTCCAGGGATGCAGCTTTCCTGAACTGGCATCCATGCTGGCCTAGGATTTTCAGTGATACAGCTGCATTTGAGAATGAGCTTTTAAAGAGCTCCCCATAGCCCTGTGAGTAACCACCCCCCCCCCAAAAAAAAAAAACTCATTCATGAGTTCACTAGGTTCAGCTTTTATTGACCATAGCAACCCAGTTCAGGTGAATAGACATTTGTTCATGTCTCCCTAGGTAAATTGCATGGCAGATACCCATTTTTACTCTTCTCCCTTCTTGCCACCCACCCATCTCCACCCGATTTTGACTCTCCCACCTACTGACTGGCTACAGATTCAGGTCCACTTCTGGTCTTTTGATGATTCCATTGTTAAAGGCCTCACTCTTTCCAAATGATGTAGCAACCTCCTCCTAACTGGGCTGCCTGAACCTAATGTTTCTTTCTTCTAATCCAGTGGTTCTCAATCTGTAGGTTCTGACCCCCTTGGGGGTGGAAGGACCCTTTCACAGGGGTCCCCTAAAGAGCATGGAAAACATAGATGTTTATATTACGATTCATAACTGTAGCAAAATTACAATCATGAAGTAGCAACAGAAATAATTTTGTGGGTGGGGGATCACCGTGACAGGTGGGACTGTATTAAAGGGCCACACCATTGCGAAGGTTGAGAAGCATTGTTTTCATCCAGCTTCTGTCTACAGTACTGAATGCGTGATTCCTGCACTGAGCTGTGTCTGGAAACCAAACCCGGCTCCTCTGACACTGGCTGTCACCTTCATCTCCATCCTTCTGTGTCCTCCTCTCAGGTGCTCTTTTCTTCCACACAGTAACACTACTATTCTAGCCCCAAGGAAATCCCAATTCCTCTGTCACTAATGCTCCCTCTGCTTTGCTCTGAAATATATAGTTTGTTGGGGATTCAAAACCTTTCTTGCATCATCCTAAGTCTTTGAAAAGAGGTCTTTGGCTATTCTTCCATGATCATGAGACTTTTAAATCACTTTACATTATACTCGTCTATTTTCAAGCTTACCTTTTTCATAAGCCTGTGGTTCAACCACATGCCACTGAAATGGGATCATTACACAGTTTACTGTTCCTAAAAGGAAGCACTTAATATTGTCTAATTAGCTGAATATTACTATGGAGGGTAGAGAAAAAAATAGAACAATTGATTTAAAAAGCACAAACCTTGTTTTCATTAGTTTTCACTTACAACACATTTTTTGTTTTGTTTTGTTCTATTTTAGATACAGCCTTATGTACTAACAGCTGGCCTCAAATGCAATGCGTAGCTGAGGATAACTTTGAACTTTGGACCATCCTGTCTCCATGTCCTGAAGGCTCAGATGTGTGCTACCACACAAAGCTTTACGTGTTCCTTTAATATGCTTAGGGCTGGAGAGATGGCTCAGTAGTTAGGAGTACTTGCTGTTCTTGCAGAGAACCTGAGTTCAGTTCCTAATACGCACTAATAGGCCACTCACAAATGCCTGTAACTCCAACCACAGGGGGTACAATGTCCTCTCCTTGTCTCTGCAGGCACTCCATACACATAGCAAACACACAGACACATACATGCATACTCTCTCTCACACACACACTCACACATATGCACACCCAGTACACATGTAAAGAGATAAATGTAGAAGTATTTCTTTGTAAATTTCTGAACAGATGAAACTCACTTAGTGTACTAGTTGCATTTTTGTCAGCTTGACACAAGCTCCAGTCATCTGCGAAGAGGGAACCTTAGCTGAAAAAGTGGCTCCATTACACTAACATATAGGGAGGCATTTTCTTGATTAATAATTGATGTGCAAGGGCCCATCCCACCGTGTGTTGTACTACCAGTGGGCAGGTGGTCCTGACTATAGAAGAAAAGCAAGCTGAGCAAGTCATGATGAGCAAGCCAGTAAGCGTTGTTCCTCTAAGGCCTCTGCTTTGGTTCTTGCCTTGAGTTCTCGCCCCGACATCCCTTCATAATGAAATAATCCATTTCTGCCACAAGTTGCTTTTGGCCATGGTGTTTTTATCGCAGCAATAGGAAGCAAACTGGGGCATTTTTGTGAAATATTCTGCAGTAAGAATGAAAGCCGATTATACTCTGTGTTGTAAGAAGATAGATAATGATTCACAATTAAGTTTCAACATATGAAGAAAGCCATGTTCAAAGAAGAGAAAACGATTTATACAAGAAATAGATTTTTTTACTGGGAAAACTGTCTCTTGCCGTAAACAGCTCCCTGCTTTCCACTGAGTGGAATAAGAACACAAGGGACTTGTAATTTCTGCTCCTCAAACTAACACCCACCCCCCATTGGAGCATATTAAAGAAGATAGCATCCCTGTAGCCCATGCTGCCCCTCTCTTTGCAATGATATATTTTTTTAACCTTGTTATGTTATATGAGTACATTTTTTGTATTCCAAGGTATGGGATATGGAGCTGCTTCAGATTGTCCACAGCCACTAACTGTGATTCCTCTGGTGTTCTCGGGTGAGATGGCTTCTGCCAGCTGTAGATAGTTTCTGTTTGGAATCCTGAGGCTCTTGAGAGGGTATAAAATCAAGAGCCCTGAGAGGGCCTGTGGTGGCTGTTGTCCCCCGTGCTGCTGCTGGTCCCTGCTGCTGCTGGTCCCTGCTGCTGATGTTTGCTGGTTGCTCATTGGAGCTATCCTAAGGACAAAGATTGGGCTTGCCCCCAAGGAACTCAATGCCCTTAATGAGCAGAAAGTAGTCTAAAGAGATCTATGTACACTCCCTTTCCCCTGTAACCTTCTTTGTTACCTACTTAGTGTTGGGGTTGGAAAGGATTGGAGTGAAGGGTAGGAGATACAGGAACCCAGGAAAGTAGCCAAAAAGACCAGTTACACCTCCCAAAGCATACTCTTTCAACAAATATCAGTGGCCAGGATTCTGATCATACCACACTTCATATTTTATGGGATTTTTGTTGTTGTTGTTGTTCTATACATACATATAAAAGCAAAATTTCCCATAGGAACTAAGAAAGCTCTCATAAAACTTAGCTGTACCTCCTCACTTCTCCTTCAGAGGGTGACAAATTCCACCCTGAGTCCCTGAGCTATATTGTCTGTGAATAGTTTATGGCTTCTTCCAAAATAGAAATTTATCATCTTATTTCCCTTTTGTCACTGGAAACCATCGGCATTCTGTACGCTGAACTGAGAGTCACAAGTATTGGAAAAGTGGCCTCCGTTGAGCTCAGGTTATTTCACCCAGCAGAAATGGTACCATCAGCCAGAGCGAGATTTGGATTAATGATGGCTTTCCCATTACATCTGGATTTTATATTGAAAATTCTTTAAAGCAAATTATCAGAAAGTTTATTGATGACCAACAACATTTGTAAAATCATTTTTAAGCAGGGAAAACACTTTCTTCTTGACTTGTCATACCGTATAAGCCCCCTCCCAATTGCTGACAGAACTGCTTGACGTGAGATCTGTTTCACACTTTACCTCATCGCTCAAGATGTGAAATGTGATCTCCTTCCTAAAAACCAGTTGTTTCCTTTCTGACTCCTACACTCTAAAAATTTAAGGTACTGCATCCACAGAGAAGATAGTGTCATTGATTTTCACATTAAAAGAAAATAAGTCCTAGGAGGCAAGTAAGATGATAAAGTGGTGGATCAATAAGAATTTCAATGATGAGAGATTAAAATAAACAGGCAGCAGAGAGCTAAGAGTGAGGCTATGTATTTCTGAAAAGATAATTGTTTGTAACTTGAATCTAACTAATCATGAAAAAAAAAATGTCAGACCTATGGAGCCAGAGTGAAATTCTACAAAATATCTGACCAGTCCTTAGAATAGCCAAGGTCAGAAAAGACCAGGGGATGCCAAGAAATTGTCACAAACAGGGAAGATGCTGAGAAAACTTAGGTGATATGTGGTATCATGAACAGGCCCTGCCAGAGAAGGAAGACACCCATAGGGGAAAAACAAAACAAAACACCTAAATAAAATCTGTCATTAAATTGACAGTAATGCATCATTGGTGATTTTTTGTCAGGGTACATGTGATGCTGAACTGACGTTGGTAGATACTTGAGAACACATTGAACTACTTAATGTAATTAGGTCTTCTCAAAATCCAATACTATATCAAGATATAGGAGCCTACCACAGAGGGCTTCTGAAAGATTCTATCCAGCAGGGTATCAAAGTAGATGCTGAGACTCATAGCCAAACTTTGGGCAGAGTGCAGGAGATCTTATGAAAAAAGGAAGAAATAGAGAGACCTGGAGGGGACAGAAACTCCACAAGCAGAGCAACAGAACCAAAAAAAATCTGGTCACAGGGGTCTTTTCTGAGACTGATACTCCAAACAAGTACCATGCATGGAGATGACTTAGAACCCCTGCACAGAAGTAGCCCATGGCAGCTCAATGTCCAAGTGGGTCCTCGTAAGAGGAAACAGGGAGTGTCTCTGATGTGAACTCAGTGGCTGGCTCTTTGATCATCTTCCCCTGAGGGAGGAGCAGCCTTACCAGGCCACAGAGGAGGACAATGCAGCCAGTCCTGAAGAGACCTGATAGGCTTAGGGTCAGAGGGAAGGGGAGGAGGATTGCCCCTATCAGTGGCCTTGGGGAGGTGCAATTGGAGGAGATGAGGAAGGGAGGGTGGGACTGGGAGGGGACAAGGAAGGGGGCTACAGCTGGGATACAAAGTGAATAAATTGTAATTAATAAAAATAAATAAATTTTAAAAAGATACAACATTCAGGACTGGCTGTATGTCTGCTCCCAACCAGCGAAGTGACTTCAGGTACATTTTGTGCTTTTAATAGCTGTGTGGTTTGGGAACTTAAAACTGCCTTCTCTCTTTAGTCTGGCCAATCTACATTACTAGATTACTACAGTACATGCTTCAAAGACAAACATTTTTTCTACTTCCCTTGAAAGGAACACTTCCTTCTCAACTGTGTCTCTTAAAAATCACCATTAACCTCATAAGAATCATTTGGACTCAAAGCTAGACTTACAACATGTCGTCACAGCAGGAGGGACAGCAGTTGAATTACCTGATAGACAGCATCTCATTCTGTCACCTCCCTTTGGTATGCTGGCCTGGTCACCAGGAGAAAGCGCTGCCAAGATGGCCTCTTCCAGAGCTATCTGAACTCTGCTTCTTTTTCCTTCTAATACTCATCTGCATATATGGAATAAAGAACCTCTAGAGCAGTGGTTCTCAACCTTCCTAATGCTGAGACCCTTTAATACAGTTTTTCATGTTGTGGTGACCCTCAACCATAAAATTATTCCATGGCTACATAATAACTATAATTTTGCCACTGTTCTGAATCGTAATATAGATATCTGATGTGCAACCCCTGTGAAAGGGTCTGTCAACCTCCTAAATGGGTCACAACCCCACAGGCTGAAAACCACTTCCCTAGGGGACCAGGAGGCCTTGATTCTAGGATAGAGGAAACCAACCTAGGCCTGCATGAAGAACCTCCAGATTAAGTGTCATTCCCCAAAGTAACAGCAATACTAGGTCTGCCTGGCTGGTGCCTGCTGAAACTAGAAACTCCAGGGACATGAGAAGTATCCCAGTCAACGCTCAGGATGCGAGGCTAAGCACTGCACTCAGGGTCAGCCGCTTTAGACCCAGAGAAGAGCATGTCTGATTGCATGCGGGTTGATGTCCCAGGTCCCGCCTCTGAGAAAAAGGTACCAGACGGGTCTGATGCTCTTTGGGTGGATGAAACCTAAATGAACATCAGTACAAAGTCCCAATTTATTTCTAATATCAGAGATCAGACCTCTACTCTTGCCTGATGCGTCTAAAACAAAAAGGGGGAACTGTAGAGAGCTGCGGAATGCTATGCCTTAAAGATGGAGCTGGTTTCCGCCTTCCACCTTTCCGATGGTGAGTGCTCTCTGTCACAAACAACTTCATATTTGGCTAAGGCTGAGGATCTGGCTTGCTTCTATGTATGTGGACCTATCTGCATTGCCCACGAGGCACGCTGGGGTTGGCTACCCAGAGGCTATTTAAGCTGTGGGCTGGCTTTCCCCAGGGTCAGAAGATTGTTCAAGGTTCCTGAATAAACTGCATTGAGAAGAACAAAAAAAAAGATCAGAAAGAAGGATAGGAGGATCTCCCCTATCAGTGGACTTGGGGAGAGGTATGCATGCAGAAAGGGTGGGATGGGAGACCAGGAGGGGAGGAGGGAGGGGCTTATGGGGGGATACAAAAGGAATAAAGTGTAATTAATAAAAGTTAAATAAAAAATTTAAAAAAAGAAAAAGATTGCCAAGCCTGGTGGGACAGGCTTGCAATCCCAGCTACCCCTGAATCTGAGACAGGAGGATCACAGGCTGAGCTCCTGCACTGGCCACAGACTGAGCACCAACTCAGCCTGGACAACCTCTGTCTGAAAACAAAGAATTAAAAGAGGGCTGAGCCATAGCTCAGTGGTAGAGCTTTTACCCAGCAGGTATAAGGTCCTAACTTTATTCCCAAATAAATAAGAAAATGATGAAATAAACCCCCCTTGTGATCTCTGCCCCAAGCCTCACATCTCTAGCCTTACAATTAGTCACAAGAACCTCTTTCTTTTTTTTTTAATCAGTTACATTTTATTAACTGTATCCCAGCTGTGTCCCCATCCCTCATTCCCTCCCAGTCCCTCCCTCCTTCCCTCATCTCCACCGTGCCCCTTTCCAAGTCCACTGATGGGGGGACCTCCTCCCCATTCATCTGAACCTGTTTTATCAGGTATCTTCAGGACTGGCTGCAAAGCCCTCCTCTGTGGCCTAACAGGACTACTCCTCCCTTCGGGGGTGGGGAGACCAAAGAGCCAGTCCTTGAGTTCCTGTTAGAAATAGTCCTTGTTCCCCTCACTTTGGGAAACCAATTGGTTACTGAGCTACCACAGGCTACATCTGAGTGGAGATTCTAGGTTATATCCATACATGGTCCTTGGTTGAATGTCAGTCTCAGAAAAGACCCTGTGCCCAGATATATTTGGTCCTTGTGGAGCTCCTATCCTTTCCCCATCAGACTAACTCCCCTTCTTTCTTATGATTCCCTGTACTCTGCCAAAGGTTTGGTCATGAGTCTTTGCTTTGAAAACACTGCTAGTTAGAATCTTTCAGATGCGCTCAGGAGACTCCTGTCATACGTTCAATGCACATCCCATCTGTCTTTCTAAATGAGGATTGATCATCTTACCCCATGTCCGCTCAATTGATTATCTTTTTTAGGTGTATAGATTTCATTATGTTTATCATATCTTAGAGGTCTATATAAGTGAGTATATCCCATGTTTGTCTTTCTCCTTCTGGGATATTTCACTCAGAATGATCTTTTCTAGATCCCACCATTTGCCTGCAAATTTCATGATTTCCTCCTTTTTGATTGCTGAGTAGTATTCCATTGTGTAAAAATACCACAATTTCTGTACCCATTCCACCGTTGATGGACATCTGGGTTGTTTCCAGGTTCTGGCTATTACAAATAAAGCTGCTATAAACATGGTTGAGCAAGTATCCCTTTTGTGTACTTGAAGGAGCTTTGGGTATATACCAAGCAGTGGTATGGCTGGATCACGGGGAAGCACTATTCCTAGTTGTCTGAGAAGGTGCCAGATTGCTTTCCAGAGTGGTTGTACCAGGTTACACTCCCACCAGCAGTGGAGGAGGGTTCCCCTTTCTCCACAACCTCTCCAGCATGTGTTGTCGCTTGAGTTTTTCATCTTGGCCATTCTGATGGGTGTAAGGTGATATCTCAGGGTCGTTTTGATTTGCATTTCCCTGATGGCTAATGAGGATGAGCATTTCTTTAAGTGTTTTTCTGCCATTCGATATTCCTCTGTCGAGAATTCTCTGTTTAGCTCTGTTCCCCATTTTTTAATTGGATTACTTGGTTTGCTGCTTTTCAGCTTCTTTAGTTCTTTGTATATACTGGATATTAGTCCTCTGTCAGATAAAGGGTTAGTGAAGATTCTTTCCCAATCTGTAGGCAGTTCTTTTGTTTTGATGACGGTGTCCTTTGCTTTACAGAAACTTTTCAGTTTCATGAGGTCCCATTTATTGATTGTTGCTCTTAGAGCCTGTGCTGTTGGTGTTCTGTTCAGGAAGTTGTCTCCTATGCCAATGAGTTCTAGGCTGTTCCTCACGTTTTTTTCCAATTGATTTAGGGTATCTGGTTTTATGTTGAGGTCCTTGATCCACTTTGACTTTAGTTTTGTGCAGGGTGATAAATATGGATCTATTTTCATTTTTCTGCATGTAGACATCCAGTTGGTCCAGCACCATTTGTTGAAGATGCTGTCTTTTTTCCATTGAATGGATTTGGCTTCTTTGTCAAATATCGATTATTCATAGGTGTGTGGATTTATTTCTGGGTCTTCTATGCGGTTCCATTGATCCTCCTTTCTGTTTCTATGCCAATACCATGCAGTTTTTATTACTGTTGCCCTGTAGTACAGCTTGAGATCAGGGATGGAGATACCTCCAGATGATCTGTTGTTGTACAGGATCGTTTTGGAGATTCTGGGTTTTTTGTTTCTCCATATGAAGCTGAGAATCTTTTTTTCAAGGTCTGTAAAGAATTGAGTTGGTATTTTGATGGGAATTGCATTGAATCTGTAGATTGCTTTTGGAAGGATGGCCATTTTCACAATGTTAATCCTACCAATCCATGAGCATGGGAGATCTTTCCATCTTCTGATATCTTCTTTGATTTCTTTCTTCAGAGACTTGAAGTTTTTCTCAAACAGGTCTTTCCCTTGCTTGGTTAGAGTCACACCAAGGTACTTTATGTTATTAGTGGCTATTGTGAAGGGTGTTGTTTCCCTAATTTCTTTCTCAGCCTTTTTGTCTTTGGTATATAGGAGGGCTTCTGATTTTTTTGAGTTGATTTTGTATCCTGCCACTTTGCTGAAGGTGTTTATCAGCTGAAGGAGTTCTCTGGTTGAATTTTTGGGGTCGCTCATGTATACTATCATATCATCTGCAAATAGTGACACTTTGACCTCTTCCTTTCCGATTTGTATTCCCTTGATCTCCTTTAGTTGTCTTATTGCTCTGGCTAGGACTTCAAGTACTATGTTGAAGAGATATGGGGACAATGGGCAGCCTTGTCTTGTCCCTGATTTCAGTGGGATTGATTTAAGTTTCTCTCCATTGAGTTTGATGTTAGCTATAGGCTTGCTGTATATTGCCTTTACTATCTTTAGGTATGTGCCTTGTATCCCTGATCTCTCCAAGACTTTAAACATGAATGGGTGTTGGACTTTGCCAAATGCTTTTTTGGCATCTAAGGAGATGATCATGTGGTTTTTCTCCTTCAGTTTGTTTATGTAGTGGATTACATTGATGGATTTCCGTATATTGAACCACCCTAGCATGCCTGGGATGAAGCCTACTTGGTCATGGTGGATGATATCTTTGATATGACAAGAACCTCTTTCATTAAACTCTGGAAAGCAAGCGAGGAGACCAAAGAAGCATGAAGAATTTGAGAAGAACCACCAATCATTGCAGGAGAGGCCTCTGAGCCAATAAGGAGAAAACAAGAGTTGGCAGTCAGAATTAATTAATAGGAAAAAAAATCAATTTAATTTTCACCCTCACATCACTGACCTTCAAAATCTCAAAAGCAAGTATGCAAGGATAAGCCCCCTCTGTCCTTCCACTCCTCCTCTCCTCATGGGAGCGTTAGAATCACAGATCCCTATTTGTCATGTCAAGACTTTCGTGCATTGTGAGGACTGAACTCAGGTCCTCGCACTGCTGTGGCAGGTGCTTCAGCCACTGAGCCATCTGCCCAGCCCAAAAAGTTTCTTATAGCTCTAACAAAGATAGGCAAAATTGTTGAGAGACTGTCCAGCTAACAGTCTGGGGCTGGAGAAGTGATTTGGAGGTTAAAAGTACCTGCTGCTCTCGCAGAGGAACCCAATCTCAGTTCCCAGTATCCATGTCAGATGACTTATAGCAACCAGTAATTCCAGCTCCAGGGGTGTCCAGCATGCCCTTCTGGACTTGGATGGCACTGCACTCACATGAGGGCAACCCCTGGCCCACCCACCCACACAAATTAAAGCAATAAAAATAAATCTTTTTCTAAATGAGACTAATAGTCTGTTTTTTAAACTGCTTGTGTGTCAGGGTCCATGCAAGAAGAACAGCAAACGGCTTAAGAACTCATGGAATACAGCCCACCAGTGAGTAGCACAACCATGATGAGTATGACTCAGAGAGGCGAAGTTCCAGGACTACATGCCCTGAGAACCTCACGCTGTCATGGAGTTTTGCTCTGCTGTTGTCCTTGACGTCCTCACATCCCTCCTAATCTATGAGTTGTATGAAAACCCTAAGGGGGTTCTGAGTACCTCCCCGGGCAGTGTTTCTGGCACTTACGATATTAGTGATTGTTCTTTTCCAAGTATTGCTGCAGGAGCAGATTAATAATCATTCAACCGCCGCCCTTAGAAAGAATGTAGAGATGTAGAGTGCAGTGGCCATTCACAGGTGAGATCCCTACTACTGAGCAGCACTGGAGTTTTGACCTGCTCCATTTCCAACCTGTGCTAGTTCACCCCTCCTTAGGCAACGTGGTGGTCCCCTGATACTGGGAGGTCACTGTATGGATGCCGAGCTTAATGCAGGCAGCTTATCAGCAGAGTGCACTATAGCAGAGAACTCCTGAAGTCAAGTTAGCCTCCTGTCTCAGCCTCTTCAGTAACTGGGACTACCGGCACGCACCAGCCTGGGCAACAGAGTGAGATTATTCTTGTTTCAGGACCTCAAAAAAAAAATCCCTCATTCATTTATCAAGAATGTGCCCTTCTGAACTTCTAATCGTTCCCCAAGATTTTCTACATCAAAGCCGTTAACAAAAACATCTTAACCTAACTTTCCTGACAATCCACCTCAGCTGATCGCTGATTTTCTCACATGGCCCCCAACACTTGTGAAAGAAGACGTACACATGCCATAGTGCCATGTGTGGACCTCAGAACACAACCTTGGTTGTAGAACCGTGTCTCCTACCTTGTTTGAGACGGGATCTCTCATTGTTCGGTGTCGCACGTGATAAGCTAATTAGCCAAAGAGCTTGCAGGGAGTCCCCTGGCTCTACCTCTCAACTCATCATATGGGTGTTGGAATTACTGGTGGCCACTTATATCAAGCTTTGTATGCATTGTGGGCACTGAACTTAGGTCCTTACACTTGTGTGGCAAATGCTTTACTCACCAACCCATCTCCCCAGCTCAAAAAGTTTCTTATAGCTCTAACAACGACTGGCTAAGGAGTGACCAGACATCTTCTCGCTCTCATGTGCCTGAGACCCGATGGTCTTGTTCCCACGAATACACTCTTCAACACTATGAACAACAGGGATCTACTCTATCTACCTGATCTGTATTTTATTTGTGATTTAGAAAGCCACTGAAGGTAGTGTGGAGACAGTGATATAGGTTCTAAGAGTCCATGCTACCATGCTAGCAAAAAAAAAAAAAAAAAGGAAAAAAAGTCAAAAATTGAAAGTGCTTGCCATTTTTTAGGAGGAATTTGTTCATCCTTGACGTTATAAACAAAAATAACATCTAAAAGCCAAAAGTGAAGTGTAACTCAATAACAAACATTTCAAATCGCATGACTCCTCACTGACATAACACAATCAGTCAATTACAGTGTCTATGCCCACCTCTGTGTATTTACCAAATTAGTTTGAAACCATGTGTCATTTTTATGCTTTGACAGAAATATCTACTTACAATATATCTTTATTGTCCAGCGCCCAGAACAGTATTATAAATAAATTTCTGGCACCTCATTTGTCATAAAAACAAATAAATCTTTGTGGAACAAAACAAAGATGGAGAGATAGAAAAGACTTGAGAAAGGAGAGTGACAGGGCACAAATTCAAATGACATATGGCTTTCCCTCTGGCCCCATCACTCTGGGGCAGGTATGTATTTTCTCAGCTGGAAAGCCAAATCATAAGGGCAACTGTTATGCATTGCCACTGTCATGAAGATTTAAAAAATTATTATATTAGGTAGTCCAAAACCAAATGAGATGGCGTTATCTTAAGCCCAGTGTTGGGGCTGGACAGATGGTCTGGTGGGTCAGAGTGATGGCTGCTTCTGCAGACCAGAGTTAACTTCTTAGAACACACACTGGCTGACGCATAGGACATTGCAATATACTGAGTCTTCGCAACTCTAGGGGAGGCTGAGGACACGCCACAGTATGCACGCGGAGGTCAGAGAAGAGCTTAAGATGTAGCCCTCTGCCTGCCACCCTGTTTGATGTCATCTCTTGTTTGGCACTACAGCCCAGTTGTCTCATGAGCTTCCAGGGATTCTCCTGTCTCTGTTCCTTGTTGCAGAAGTGCTTAGATGACATTCATGCCACTGTGTCTGGCTTTCCATTTTCAGGGGATTCAAACTCAAGCCCTAGTGCCTGCCTGGCACGTGTTTTACCCACTGAGCCATCTCCCAAGCCCAGTCTTTTCTATTTAAGTTTCAGTATTATTTAGAACCAGGGAACTCATGGAAGTAAAAATACATGAATCCAAAAGCTTACGTAGAAAACACAATTTAAAAATGTATCATTATACATTATACAATGTATATCATTATACATTCACAAAGCTCCTGGTACACATACCTATTCAATGACCACCAGGTACTTTGATTAAATGTGATACAGTATCAAGGCAATCAGCAAAGTTTACAATTAGTATCTTTTGTTCTTTTATCAATGACACTAGGTAGAATCCAGAATTGGCCACAGCAGTTCAGGAGCCACCTTTAAGTTTTCATTTGACAAGTGATGGAATCTAACAGAAAAAGGAAGATCCAGTGGTGCAGGCAAGCTCATGTGAATAACACAGGGCCCCCCGAGCACTATTGTGCTCTCTATCACTCTCCCAGGATCCAAAGGCAAAACTAGGAAGAGCTGATTTTGAGCTCAGAGGAGCTCTTCCCACCACAATGGAATGGCAGTGTCGTGGCTCCTGAGAATAGTAAGAATAACAGTGCACCGGGCACAGTGGAGCATGCATTTAACCCCAGCACTCTGGGAGGCAGAGGCAGAGGCAGAGGCAGACGGATTGTTAGGAGTTCGAGGCCAGCCTGGTTTTACAAAGCCTATACAGAATCACCAAGGCTACACAGAGAAACCCTGTCTCAAAAGAGAGACAGAGAGAGAGAGAGAGAGAGAGAGAGAGAGAGAGAGAGAGAGAGTGAAATATTGTACATGATGCTGCAATTAAGCTTAAGTTTCGGTGTGCACATCTGGGAACTCAAGGGCAAATCTGCACCCATGTCCATGACGCTGCTATCCAGACAGTGGAAGCATCTGCCAGGGGCCTTCAGCAGATGAAAGGCACTTACTGCCAAGCCTGATGACCTGAACATGATTCCTAGTCCCACATGGAAGAAGAAGAGAACTGACCCTTGAACTACTGCAAGTTGCCCTCACAAGTCATCATAGACACATACACACACACACACACACACACGCACATGCACACATACACAAACACATACACATATACACACATGCATACACACACAGATAAGAAAGAATAAATAAATATATAAATAACCATTAAATGTAATAAGAATTATAAAGAATTGTTACAGAGGAGAATTTTATGTGCTGCAGAATTTTAACAAGAATCTCTTCCCTCTTCAGATCACATGATCTTCTACCTGTACCGACTAACCTTTTGCTGCAAGCTAAGGAGACAGTGATGGCCTGCTGAATGTAATGAACTCCTAAGAACTAAGCACAAGTGTTGGTTTCCTAACTATAGCTCAAATACAGGCCCTCTCCAGCAGTAACAGAAGTCGGTACTGGGTTGCTAAATGAATTTACTCCAGTAAACCAGATGCTCACTGACCTAAACTTACAAGCCAGGCTTCCTTACGGCAAACACATTCCCCTCAAGTGTCCATAGAATTATCAATAGAGGCTGCCCTGGCTGTCCTTTGCATAGCCACGCATCACTGCTGAATTCTAGAACTGAGTTTGTGATGTTTTAAAGAGAGAGAAATTGCCTTATGCAATATAAACACCCACAGGGCAACATCCTAGCCTAAGGGAAGGGAAGGAGAATATTTCTAACGTCTAAGTTCTCTTTCTAACGTCGATTTCAACTTTCGACTTTCACAAAAACTTGAGAATAAATGTAGAATTATGCAGATACACTTTGAACATCTCTGGCTGATATATCCCGTGGAGAAAAGAACTCTAGATTCCTGACTTCATTCCCTCAGAACACAAGTTTTGTGTTCACTGATGAATCAATCAAAGACCTCAGCTACTTATGGAGATTTTGTATACTGTGGGCATTGCTCTACAGGCTGGGGTCTCGAGTGGGAGCAAAACCAAGTTCTACTTGCCTGGAACTTGCATTTCAATATTGAACAAGACACACAAATAACCTGGGGAGATTTATAAAGAGGAGACACGCTGTGATGTTCTCCTCACATCTCGGCAGTCTAGGACTTTTTTAAAGTCCTAGAAAACACACCCAAACTGTAGAACATTCCCTCATCTACAATGAATTTCTGTTTCCATACTGAGAACTATCTTTCCTCACCCTGCAACAATTTTTTCTGATTTTTTTGTTGTTGTTGTTGTTCTTCTCAAAGCAGTTTATTCAGGAACCTTGAACAATCTTCTGACCCTGGGGAAAGCCAGCCTACAGCTTAAATAGCCCCTGGGTAGCCAACCCCAGTGTGCCACGTGGGCAATGCAGATAGGTCCACATACACGAAAACAAGCCAGATCCTCAGCCTTAGCCAAATATGGAGTTGTTTGTGACAGAGAGCACTCACCATCGGGAAGGTGGAAGGCGAAACCAGCTCCATCTTTAAGGCACGGCATTATGCAGCTCTCTACGGTTCCCCCTTTTTGTTTTAGACGCATCAGGCAAGAGTAGAGGTCTGATCTCTGATATTAGAAATAAATTGGGACTTTGTACTGATGTTCATTTAGGTGTCATCCACCCAAAGAGCATCAGACCCGTCCGATACCTTTTTCTCAGAGGCGGGACCTGGGCATCAACCGGCATGCAATCAGACATGCTCTTCTCTGGGTCGAAAGCAGCTGACCCTGAGTCACCCTGCAACTCTTTAGATCTGAGGTGACAAAAACAAGTGCAGTTCCCATGTTTCTGCACACTCCCCTTTGGACAGCATCTCCTCTTTGAAGAGAGCCACACAGACCCTCCTGATGCCCAGGGAGGAGTGGCACTCTTCACCCTGCTCTGAAGCAGGCTCTTGGCTGTGTGTGGACACAGTCATCTCCACCCTTCCTTTTGGTGCAGCTCTAGGATTTAGCTGTCTGTCTGCTGGGATTTCCTGGCCTGTAGGATCGTTGCTCAGTGACACATGATCAGTTCTTCCAGAAGTCTTACTTACATTGTATCATTTGTTCCTCTCCATGCTTTGCCTATGAAGGGACTTTTCTGGGAGGGATGGGGGAGACTATGCTTTTGCTCTGACACCATTATACTGGCAATTAAGTTTCAGTTTGAGTTTGGGGGGGTTGTAATTTATGTTTAAATATTCTTATTTATTATTTATTGCAGTTTATTCACTTTGTATCCTGGCTGTGGGCACCTGCCTCATCTCCTCCCAATCCCACCCTTCCTCCATCTTCTCCCCAATGTCCCTCCCCTAGTTCACTGATAAGGGTGGTCGTCCTCCACTTCTATCCAATCCTAGCCTATCAAGTGGTTATTAGCCATATAATATAGGATAAACATACTAAAATCTATACTAAAGAAGCTGAACAGGAAAGAGGGCCCTAAGGAAGATACTCAGGTCTAACGCAGAAAGCAAATGGGATAGACATCAGAAGAGGGAGAAAACAGGGAACAGGGCATGAGCCTACCACAGAGGACCTCTGAAAGACTCTACCCACCAACGTATCGAAGCAGAGGCTGAGACTCATAGACAAACTTTGGGCAGAGTACAGGGAATTTTATGGAAGAAGGGGGAGATCGAAAGACCTGGAGGGGACAGAAGCTCCAAAAGGAGAACAACAAAGCCCTCCTCCCTAAAAAAAACTGAGTCCTGGGGGCCTTGCAATACCCCAACCAAGGACCATGCATGAAGAGGACCTAAAACCCCTGCTCAGATGTAGCCCATAGACTCAGTCTCCAAGTGGGTACCCTAGTAAGGGGAGCAGGGGCTGTCTCTGGGATAAACTCAGTGGCAGACTCTTTGATCACCTCCCCCTCAGAGGTACAGCCTTGCCAGGCTACAGAGAAAGAAAATGCAGCCAGTCCTGATGAGAACTGATAGGCTATGTAGGGTTCTTATGAGGTAAAAAAAAAAAAAAAAAAAAAAAAAAAAAAGTACTAAAGAAAGTGTTCTCTATGATTTTGAATTCATAAAATGAAGACTAGGTTATTAATTGCCAAAGAGTTACTTCCAGTATTACAGTGTCTCACTTTACCAATAAAATTCATTCATATAGATCTGGAGAAATAGCTCAGTAGGTAGAATACTTGCCTAGAATGTAGAAGGCCCTAGGTTCTAATCCAGCACTTCATAAAACAGGGATGGAGGAGCATACCTGTAATTCCAGCACCCAGGAAGTGGGGATAGGGAGAGGGCAGGAGACTAAGCAGTGAGTTTGAAGGCAACCTGGGATGCAAATGACTGTCTTAAAAAAAAAAAAAAAAACAGAACCACATCAAAACAACACATATCCACACCCACTTGTGCCCATTTAAGAAACAAGGTAAAGTTATCCCTGTGTGACTGTGGTTTGTCCTTCAAAGGGTCATGAGTAAGAAAGTCTGCCCTGGAAGTGGTAGAGCTGAGGTGCAGGCCCTGAAAGAGGTGGAGCCTGCTGGCGGGTTAAGGCTGCTTGCTAGAAGTGTGTTTCTCCCAACAATTCCATCTGTTTTTCAAGGCACGGAATGATCTTTTCCTCCGGTAGACTGAAAAAAAAAAATCACTGTTTGGAGATTAAAGTTATGAAGAGATTTAGAGGGCTTGTGTGCTTTTCAGTTCCACAGAACATAATTCCTTCTAAGTGGGGCTTTAGTTTTGCACTTCTCTGCCTTCCCAATGTAAGGCTCCTGTTCCTTCAGACTACTGGAGTAAAATGAAGAGAATGAGAACACTGCTGACCTCCCAACTACTTTTTATTGGTTCTTTGTGAATTTCACATTATGCACCCCTATCCCACTCATCTCCCCCTCCCCTAATACCCACCATCCACCCTTGCAACCTCCTCGACAACAGAGAAAAAAAAATATCATTATAGAAGCTGTAGTATGTCACAGTGTGTCCCACAGCACACCCTTCTGTCTATATGTCTTTGCTTGCAAATGTTCATTGCAATGATACATTGGTCTGGTTCGAGGCTTCTGGCTTCTGCTACTCGATCAATACCGGAACCTCACTGGGATTCTTCCCAGATATCCCTTTGTTGCCCTGTGTCATGGGTGTCCTGTAGTTTTGGACCTGTAGGAATGGCCAGCTGTAGGGTTGATGTTGGCTGGGTCAATTCAAAGCCCCAGATCTGGGCCTGAGAGGTATCTGAACTGGTCAGGCCACCATCTCTCCCACTCACAAACCCTCGGGACTGGTTCCCCACAACCAGGGCCAGCTCTACCCTATAGGCTGGACAAGATGCAGGACCCGCTCTCCTGAGTGTTACAGCTGGTGAGAGACATGGAAATTCTGCCACTCTCATGACCCAGGGGATAGCTCTCCTACTTGCCGTTAAGTGTCGAAGGATGCGGAAGGGGAGGAGGGTATCTCCCTCTTCTCTGACCTATAGCATAGCAGACAGGAGGCAGGGCTGGCTCTCCTGTGCTCTGGCCCTTGTGGCAGGCTCACCCTCAACCCCCACTCTCCAGGGCCAGCTCTACTGTGCTGCCCAGGCAGGGTACAGGTCCTGTTCTCTCAGTGTTGCAGCTGGTGAGGGGCAGGGATGGCTCTCCTGCTCTCATGACCCCAGCAGGGAATGGGGAGGAGAGTATCTCTTCCTCATCCCCATCACTGCAGGGAAGACAGTGGGAGGGCTGTCTCTCCCATGCTCACATCCTCAGGGCGGCTCACCCCCAATGAGCAGGGCCTGCTCTCCCAAGTACCTCAGCTGGCTAGAGGCTGGACAGCTCTCCTGCTCTCAGATGTTGCCCCTGCTACCCACATCGGGCTGTTCCTCACTACCCCCAAGTCTCCAGTTCTGCTCTTCATTGCACCATATCCTTTTCTTTCTCTTTCTCTTCCATTTCTCCACCACTTATTTGCTTCCCTTAGTGGCACCCAGGATCTCTGAGTGTCTGTGGTAATCTCAGGAGGGACCTTAGAAGTGCTATGGCCTACTCATGCATTACGGTACTGGGCAGGGGTCATGTCAGGCATGGCCCCACCCTCCCAGATTGCAGGAAGATGGACTGGTTGTCATCTCAGGCTAGCTTCCTGTCAGGGCCCCATAGCTTTGGTCTGGTGGTTGTCTTGGGTTCTCTCCTCATCCAGCCTGCCCAAGTGGCTCCTTGCAAGGGCCATCAGTCTTGGGCTCATTCCCACTCTGGGCCCAGGCAGGACTTTCTATCCTGGGAGCCTGTCCAAGCCTTCTTGGTGCCAGACTTATGGTCATCTCAGGCTCACGTTTTTCAGGGAACGTTAGGCTACTAATCATTCAGGTGTTCGTAGGTCAGAACACTGAACATAGACATAGCCTCTCTCCTCTCTGCCACCTACTGACATGCATGTGACACAGCAGCCACACCTGCAAGGCCTCTAGGCCTCTAGGGGCCGATGCAACCACCTTTATGGCTAGCAGGAACCTCCCTTTATTGCAGCAGCCAACAATGGGTCTTAAAGCCCTTTTCTTATGAATCATTTGCCACAGATAAGAACAGTGCAGAACTACAAACTGAACTGGACAACACTGAAGGGCAGCTGCTACCGTTTGATTTAGTTTGTCCTTGTTCATGAGTTGAAAACTCATTCCCTAATGTGGTAATGGAGTCAAGGTGAAGTCCTTTTTAGAGTCAGGGCCTGCTGAAAGATAATTAGGTCATGGGGTTTGGACTTTGTGAACGTATTAAAAGGGTCCCAAGGGATAGTAGTAATAGAGTAGTTCTAAGAAAATGGGTTATTATAAAAAAAAGAATTGTTAAAGGGGGCCTGCTCCTCCGTGGTATCTTTCTTCCTTGTTCCTTCTACATGTGGCTTCTTTCTGGTCCCCTTTACCACTTCTCTGTCATGTTGAGACACATCCAACTGGCCTTTGACAGACACTGACAGCATACCACTAGAATCACGAGCCAAATGCATCTATCTTCTTTTCATTACCTGAGTAGAGTATTTTGTTATAGCAACCCAAAACAGACGAAGGCAGTGACATTTACATTAAAAATTCTGTTTTCTTTGAAATTTTAAGAATGAAATTTGGAGGATGACATGATAGAGCAAATGGTAAAGACACTTACTACCCAGCTTGATGACCCAAAGCCCACATGGTGACAGGGAAGAACTAACTCCTGCAGGAACATATACATGCACACAGACATACAAATATAAACAACTTTTTTTTAAAAAGTAAAACAATGAAATTTGGAATTTTCATAGCAAGGTCCAGCACACCCAGATGAATGGTCTGTTAGGTAGAAGCTGCTTAGATTCCTTCAGAGAGTTAAGAAATGGAGACCAGACCTTGTGGAGCATGCCTTTAATCCCAGTTACCCAGGAGGCTGTGGCAATAGGACCGCAAGTTCAAAGCCTGCCTACGTTACAGAGTAAATTCAATACCAACCTAGACAACTTAGTGAGACTCTATCTCTGGAGGGGACTGGAGGGCGATTCAAAGGTAGAGTATTGTCTAACCTGTACAAGGCCCTATGTTCATTCCCCATACTAAAAAATGAGTGAACAAATTAGTAAATGTTCATAGGAATAAATGAAATGGGTGCAATACTCTCTCAGAGGAAGGGCAGAGGATTAAGCATATCCAAACTTCCTGAGATAGCTTTTAAAACACTGGCCTCTGCAGAGCGTGTGTGAACACAGGACTACACACACAAAAACATGTGCATGAATGTATTCATCACACCACACATACATGTGCATGTGCCATAGTAACACAGATGTTACTATGCATGTATGATGTGTACATGCATGTATGTACCACATCACACACACATGTGCACATATAAATGCATGCATCACACCACACACACACACATATGTACACACAGAGGTAAGTAAGTTCTAGCTGAGGCAGAAAATATGAAAAGATTACAGGTTTCGATTAACAAGGTGACCTTTAAGCAGGATCTGAAATTTGACAGGATTTTCATTACAAGTGCCATATTCATAGGTGGAAAAGAGTAGCAGAGGCAATAGCTAGTGAGGTTGTTGGGGGCATAAATATTTTACAGTCTGCCTGTTGTTTACTGAAAGCAGTGTGCAAAGGTGTCCGCCTAGCTCAAAAGTGCAAATAGGCCAAGATTCTTATTTCACTCCAGATAACAAAGTTGAGAGTTTTCTTGTTGAGAGAAAAGAAAAAGAAAATCTATACATGTATTCCCTCTCTTTGTGTCTTCCTCTATCTTCTTCTCTCTCCTTCCCTTCCTTCTTTCTTCCTTCCCTCTCTCCCTCCCTCCTTCTCCTTCTCTTTTTTCTTCTGTTCTCCGCTACATAACTGAAAAGGAATTTTAAGATGAAAACATCTACAGAGTTTTTGCTGTGAGAGGCAGGCAAGAGCAACGAACCCCTGCCTAACACAGAATGCTGACTTGCAAGCAGATGCATTAATCATAGGACTTTGGCTTTGGCCAGATACAGAGACTCTCATCTTCAAGCCCAAAAGCACATTTCACATTCCTCCTTGAAGGCCAAGTTCAGACTTCACCAGTGTGCAGAAAACTTTGTTCCAGGTCAGAATCAGCAGCTTCACCTTTGTGCTTCCACAGTAAGCCCAGCCTCCGGCAACTCTCATACTGCACTGGGCTAAGTGCTATGCTCATTTTCTCATTGTTATAAGACCTTCTTTCCCAGGGAGACATAAACAATGCTTACCCCTTCCTCAGAAGTTCCCAGTGATGAACCAAAGAATGATTCCACTAACTGGTCCCTGAGGAGCCAGTGAATTTATCGGGCTTACTTATAGAGCATGAATGAGGGGTCCAGGTCAGAGCATTGAGGACCCTCAAGCAGCCAAACTGGAAAATCCTCACCCAGCATAGGTAATGACATCTCCATAGCTACACAGACAGAGCCTCATTAGGTTAACCTTCTCCAGCCTGTATAGTCTAGCATTGCTCAAGACCCCAAAGAGATGTGCAATTATGGCAGAATCACATACAAACATCTGGAAAGAATGGCTAAAATCCAAGGTTAAGGTCCAATGGGCCTTCCTCCTCCTTCCTTCCTTCCATGAGGGAACATCAACAAGTGTGGCAAGCAGGAACAGCTGATCTGTTAACAATGATGGGGACTGTTTTGCTTGGAGGACTGTGCTCTACAGCAATATCTAAACTATGAACTTCTATGGTGTCAGGGTCCATCCAAAACCTTTACATCAGACATACAACAAGCAGTTAATAAATGCTTGATGAATGAATGAATGAATGAATGAATGAATGAATGATTCTGGGAAGACTACACTAGACACATGTGCAGGGAAGGAAGGAGAATTCTTGACTCTAATGCCTATGGTCTCCAAACCTCTTTTCAATAATGTCTGTCTTGCTGTTTCCATCTCTAATTGCAGTCTGCGTTCTCTTTCATCTGCCTATAAGTAAGATGAAGCTTCTTCAAAGTGTAAAATTACGCTTTCTGATTGCAATTAGAAAACACACCCCACCACCACCCTGGCTGTATTTCCCATCCACCATATCTTAGATGGTGTTTTCTCGAAGAACTTACAATGAAAATTCATGTATAGGAGATTTAGAGATGTTCTGAAAAGAACCTAGAAAAGAGACAATAAGAAAAGCTGGGCTGGAGAAACACTGAGCCAATACATCTCATCATACGTCTAATCTCGGGGCTTGAGAGATGGCTCAGTGCTTAAAAAGCACTTGCTGCTCCTTTTGACGACCACACTGCCCTTATCTGGAAGCTCACACATGCCCATAAGTCCCAATCCAAGGGGTCTGGTGCCCTTATCCGACTTCTGAAGGCACACATGTGTACACACACACACACACACACACACAGAGAGAGAGAGAGAGAGAGAGAGAGAGAGAGAGAGAGAGAGAGAGAGAGAGACTGGCAAGTGTGGCAAGCAGGAACAGCTGATCTGTTAACAATGATGGGGACTGTTTTGCTTGGAGGACTGTGCTCTACAGCAATATCTAAACTATGAACTTCTATGGTGTCAAGGTCCATCCAAAACCTTTACATCAGACATACAACAAGCAGTTAATAAATGCTTGATGAATGAATGAATGAATGGATGGATGAACGAATGAATGAATGACTCTGGGGACTACACTGGACACATGTGCAGGGAAGGACAGAAAATTCTTGACTCTACTGTCTATGGTTTTTAGACACAAAGATAGAGAAACAATCAGACATGCATACATGTGTATATAAATAAAAATGAAACACAAAAAAGAAATATTAATTTCAGACACACAAGTCTTCACATGGAATTAGTTATTAGAGCACTTTAAAAATTAAATCTACCTGGCTTCAAGGAAGCTGAGCTTCTACATACCTGCCACTGGAGAAGCCTCGGAGGGAGAGGTATCTCTCAAGCATGAGCAGGAGGCTCCTTGTGTCGCAGACAGCAGCATCCACTTGTTTCCAGACTAGAATCCTTGAGGAGCTTCAGAAATATGTGGATGCCTAAATCCTGCCCAGACACTGCTTTCATGAAGGTGGGTTTTGTCACTGGGGTTTTTTAATTTTCCTCAGTTTTTCTAGTATGTCACTACTGCGCTCAGTTCAATCAAGAAGGCCTCATCAAGGTCTGTGTGTTCACCCTTTCCCCCAGAAGCAAGGAAAGGGGTTCCACTGTCTAGAGTGAGGCCCCATTAACATCTGCTGGAAGAAGGAGATCCCAAATCTACCTAATCCCTCAGAAGGGAACTCCCTATCTCCAAATGGCATCACAAACTCCCCATCAGATGTATTTTGTTCTGTTCCTGCCTCAGTCAAATGATTTAGTGTAACCTTTCCGGAGGAAAAAAAAGATACTCTAATCAAATACTTGTGCACTTTGGCCATTGAAACAATGGTCCCTAAGGAATTGAAATCCGCTGAGGAATCTCATGCTTTGCAAAGGAAAAGGCTGAAGCCTGATGTCAGCTGGAGTGGTGCTAGTCTCCCAGAAATAGATTTTACATACCTATGACAACCTGTCAGACCACTTTGCAGGAGGCAGAGGAGCTGAAACAATTATGAGACGATGATGGGCAGGAGTGCATACTGACCAAGATTGCTTAGCTATGTATGCGTCCTGCCTTCCATTTAAACCTAAACTTCATCCAGTGACCCCAAAGATGGCTTGTCAAGTCACTGGCCCTTGCTGCTTTCTTCCCAATGTGTCCATATTTAATGATGTCGCTCTTTGCTATCATTTGTCTATTTAATTGGCCTGTTTAGGACAGGTGACTGAGCCTAGCTTGTTAGGACTTCCAGGGCCCAGGCTCTGACCTTCACAGCTCCAGGAACATTAGCATTTTCCCAGTGTCACAAACCGCTGTCTCGAAATCCATCTGCAAGTACCACTTCCTGTATCCTCATCCAGTTAATCTCCAAACCATGTTCACAGTCTGCTTCTCAAATGTTTCAGAGACATCTCTGACCCCCATAATTATCTGTGGGTTTGTGCATGGGGAGTTCTCTTCGGTGAGGCTGTAGTAGATTCTGTGTGTCTGCTACAGTGGGCCCTTCCACTGACTGGGATGTCCTTGCCCATCACAGGGGTGTACGTATCAGGCATTACTGGTACCCACGTAAGGCCAGCCAGGAAGGATGAAGAGGTGATCCAAGCTGAGAGATTGTGAATGGGGAGTGGGGGTTCTCTCCTGCTGGTTGGAAACTTTCCGTGGTAGATTTGTGCACAATACATCCAAGGACACAGCTTTGTGTGCACACAGACGCGCAGTTCGCTGAATATGGAAGCTGGTCGACCTGCTGAGATCTGAGAGCAGGGCTGAGGCAGAGGAATCAGGATCCTGGAGATGCTGACCTTGACAAGTCCAGATTCTGTTGGAAGAATTCTGCTGTTTGAGGTTGCGGTCCTCCCAATCTGGGTAGCCATTCTGAGCTTGGTGTTAGGGTGCAGGACTCCCTCTCCCCAGCCTCCTACTCTCTGCCCGACCTCATATGGAGAGTGTGTAGACATAGATGCCCCTATCCATATTTGGTATTTGGTGTTTGACACAGCTCCCTGCTAGATCTCCCCTCCCTGCTCCTGTAAGATAACTAGGTACTGTGTTCCCATTCATATGACAGGATCATTCTATTTAATGAAAATCAAGCATCCTTGAAGTGCCTAGTTTTAACCAATTATGTACAACTATCCTCAGAGCCCCTCCCCCACTCCCCAAGGGGTATATAGTCTTTGTTCCCTGAGGTGGTTCCCAGAGTGTCTGATCTCCATCATGCTCACTGCCAGCCTTCTAAGCTCTGCACCTCATCTTCTGCCTCTCCTGCCTTCGTGGGCTGGTGGGAAACCGTCCCCCACGCAGGAAAAGAATCACAACATTCGCAGCATGATGCATGCTGCCCTGGCTGGACTCATATCTGCTTCCTCTACACTTACTGATTTCTCTTGTCTGCTCTCAAGGCTCCAGCACTCTTGGCCCACTGCCTTCCTCATGCACCATGCCTCCTCAGCTTTGTCTCTTATATCCTCTTCTCTTCCTCTTTCTGTGTTTGTTTGAACATAGCTGTCTTTGAAACAAAAACTTAGGTAGTCACTCTTCCAGCAGACATCCTGCCATGTCAAGTCAAGAGTAACTGCCTTCCAGGTCCAGACTCCCATCCCTCTCTCTCACCTCTGCTTTGGAATGGTCTGTTTATCTGAAAGGGAATAAATAAAAGAAGCAAAGTCCCAAGGCTTCTCTGTCCTCTGCAAAATACCACCTGCTGCCCTTCTTTCTTGTGCCCATGCCAAAGACAGCATGTTCTCCTCTGAGGCATGGTCTACACATCATTGTATCCACAGCAATGGCCTCCACAGCAATGGCCTCCACAGCCTTTAAACTGACCCGTAAGGACACTGAGCTGAAAAGTCACTGTTCATGTCTCCTTCTATTTCCCCTTCCTCTTTGCAGCATATGAAGTTCCACCACGAAACCAGGGAATTCCTCTCTGCCAAAGAAAATAGAAAGAGAAATCATTGTTTAACCACAACAAGACTCAACAGCAGGAGCGCCAAAAATATGTATTAATTCCAGATGCAAAATTAGGAACCATATCTTTCAATGGGTATGCCCAGATCTCACCTAGAAGGCACTACATAGAAGAAAAAGAACAGCTATATCAGGCCCAAACAATGGGAATAAAAGAATTGGAATGCAGGCAGCAGACCTTTATCATGGACTGGATGCTGAGAGAGGGCAAGGGAGGACAGGTGCTGGGCACTGTCGGCTAGAGAGACACCTTGCCACAGGCCAGCAGGTGTGGAAGCATGCAACTCTCTCTTGGAATGAGAAACAGCTCTGTGTCAAGGTAGCACAATTATCTCATTTCTTTGCATGTTGGTGACAGGATACAGACGCAGTTCCGGCCAGTATCTAATGGAACCCAGCTGTTCCTTGAAGTAGTGTGGAGCCTTTCCAGGTGTTTAGTAATCATGAGGACAGGTGGAGCAGATTCACACTGAAAAGCCACCTCATCAGACCAAGCCAGTGAGGGACTGGAATGCAAAGAGCTAAGTCCAGGAAGCCCATTCAAGGGATCAGTCTGATGTGGGGATGAAGGGTGACAAAAAAAGGATGACAGGGAAGAAAGCAGATTCCTGGGACAACACATCAGTATGATCATCAAGACATAAACTGAGGAACAGGTCTTAAAGGTCCCTGAATAGAGCCTCCTGTTACGGACTGCAAAGACCAGGGACAGGGGAGTTGTGGGTTCCAACAGAGACTTGAAGGTTTTTGTGTTCTGGGTCTGAAGCACTTGCACAACTGACTCAGTTAAGAAACAGCAGTGCAGCCTCCAGTGTTCTTGTTACAGATACAAAATGGCCAGTGCAAGAGATGTATTTTTAAGAGCCTGTGCTCTTCCGTGGGGGGAGAGGGGAGAGGGAAGAAATGTTTTGCTGCACCGCCAGGGCATTCACAGCTTCAGGGTATCCAGCGCCCTCTTCTGACCGCTGCTGGTAGTGCACTCACATGCGCATGATAGAGACATACACATAATTAAAAATAAATAAATGTTACTTAGCTCAAGGGAGGGTGCTGGAATGTCACTCAGAATGCAAAACAGAATAGAGGGCAGAAGTGAGTGAAGAGAGGGAACTTGGCCAGAGATGGAATGGGGAGGAAAATGAGGGTGGGGATCAGATGTGGGAAGAACTGGGGAGAGAGGTGAGAGGGCTGGGAACAAGAAGGGAAACTGAGGGAGGCATCTCTTTGTCAAGCTGAAGGCCTGTGACAGGTTAGGCTCCTGGGAGGATATGGCTGTGACTCAAGCTGAGACTCCTAATGGGGGAGAAGGGGACATGAAGACTGAAGTAAGCACCTCCTAGCCAGGCAGGACTAGTGGAGGAGGGGAACAACACCCCACAAACAAAACCTTTGATCCAAAAATTACCCTGCCAAACAGAAGTTCAGGGATAAAGACTGAAGGAAAGTCTAACCAATAACTGGCCCAACCTGAGACCCACCCCACAGTAGAGAGCCAGCCCCTCTCCCTGACACTGTTACTGATGTTCTGCTGTCCTTGCAGACAGTAGCCTAACTTGACTGTCATCTGGGAGACTCCAGCCAGCAGCAGATAAAGACAGATGCTGAGACTTGCAGCCAAGCATGGGGCAGAGCTCCAGAGGTCCTTTGTTGGAGGAAAGATGGAAGGACCTGGAAGGGACAGGAACCTCACAAAAAGACCAATAGAGACAACTAATGCAGTCTCATGGGGACTTACAGAGACTAAGACATCAACTAAAGAGCATGCGTGGTCTGGACCTCGGCCCCTGCACATGTGTGGCCGATGGGCGACCTGGTCGTCGTATGGGGCTCCTGTCGAGTGGAAGGGAGAGCTGTTTCTAACGTGGACCCTGTTGCCTGCTTTTGGATCACTTCACCTGGCAGCACTGCCTTGCCTGGCCTCAGAAGATGAAGATATGCTCAATCCTGATGTGACTTGATGTGCTGGGGAGGGTTGATACGGGAGAGTTCCCCTTTCTGGGGGAAAAGAAAGAGAGGAAGGGGAAATAAGGAAAAGGAGGAAGGGGGCAGGGGAAAGGGGGTACTCTTGGGATGTAAAGTAAATACACTGAAATAAGAAAGAAAGTTTTATATTTTGCGGGGGAGTTTTTTTTTTTTTTTCATCATCTCTTGTTTGTATTTTTGCTCTTGAGACAGGGTCTTATGCAGCCTAAATTATCCCTAAATTTACTATGGAGACCCATTAGTGACCTTGACTTTCAGAGCCTTCTACCTTCTCAGCCTGAGTGCTGGGATTGCAGGCATGCATCAGTATGCCTGGTTGATGCCATGCTAGAGGTCAAAGCCTAAAGCTTTCTGTATGCTAGGTAAGCACTGTACCAAATGAGAAGCATCACCAGCTCAACGTCAACTCTTTTTTTTCAGTAAGAAACTGAACTGATACAAAAAAAAACAAATGTCTTTCATAATCCTTGGTAGTGATGTGGGTATTATTGTTGTTATTATTGTTGTTGTTGCTGTTACCTAATAATTTCTACACGTTCCTTTACTCCTGGTGCACTTTCCTTAATGTATCAGACCAAGTATTCATGCTTTCAAGGGAAGATGAAAAACAGACAGGGAAGTCACTCGATCCACATAGACCAAAACCCTAATGGTGCTCAGAACATACAGTGTAGACCCATGAGAGTACCTGATGAGTCAGGGCAACAATTCTGTACCTTGAGATGAGAGAGAATTTCACAAGTTGGAGAAGAGTCAGGAAGAAGATAACAAAAGAGAGAGAGAGAGCTTAGATTCAATCATGATCTAAAAGGGACTGCATGTCTATTCTCAGAGAACAAGGGGGTATTCCAAAATTTTAGGGGATGTAGGGGCTTAGTTCCAAGCAAAGAGTTCTAAAGCAGGAACCATGATGTCAAATCTACAGGAATGAGGCACAGGCTCTGACCTTCAAGCCCTGTACAAGAAGATATGTATGTATATAGAAGGCCTTGATGTCACACAAAAGTGGAAAATTCCTGGGGACAGAGCTGGGACCAGGGAGCACAGGAGGTTTCTCAGAGGACATCTAACAGATAAGGATAGAGACTCCAGTAATTCCATGATTAGTAGCCCTACAATCAACTCCCCTGGATGGGTAGGATCTATACTCCAGCAGCTGATACCGTGGGAAGCCACAATAAAATTAAATGATTGAAAACAACGTTCTATTTCTTATGCAAATGAGGTTGTAGACTAACAAGAAACAGCTACGATTTATCTTACTTGGGCATAGAGCTTGAGCTGGAAGGAGCTTCCTATCAAAGAAGGATGGGAGTCCAGGGGCTTGGGCCAACATTCAAGCCAACCATGTGCTTGGATGTAAGCTTGAAGATGGGCATGCTGACTGTGTTCTGCATTTGTGTGTACTGGAGGTGGCAGGTGCCAGGTTAATGGGGACTCGGTCTTATGCCTTGGGGACAGCCTGTAAGACAGGAAGGTGTTCAGACTAACTGAAATCAGAACATTTTGCAAGTCTCTTTGGTTCTTCGGATATGACTGGGCTATTCAACACTTAAATGTAAAACTCCCTCCTCACCTCACAGTTACATGTAAATTCATCACTTTAACCATAAACTAAATAGTGTTAGAAATGCGAGCAGATGAGAAGCATTTGGTAGTGTGATTACAGGAAATTCACTGATTCATTTTCTCAGAGATAGCATGTTCAAAAAGGTTCAAGACAGGTCTTTAAGGACTGCATTACTATAACCAGTCACCATCGCTTCAAAGGCAGATATTAGTGTAACTGTCTATGTCTTCAAGGGAACAGAAAGGCCTGATATCATTCAGAAAAGTCATTTTCAATTCTGGAGTGAGCCTCCCTGGGGTTCTGGCAACTGAAATGTTCCCCTTGCTATTAATTGGTTGCCCTCTGTTTGTTGTTGTTGTTTTCCTCACAGATATTCACAACATCATGGGCAGTGATATTATAGAAAATTTGAGTTTAGTTCATCACTTCTGAGTGCACTTTCTATGTAAAGATCCAATAGAAGGGGAAACAATGCCTAGAAACAAAATTAAGAAAGTTAGATTTAATCCAGCTCACATATTCCATGCTTTGGAAATGGATATTGCTGTCCTAGTCAATGCTGTAAAGAGACACCATGACCATGGCAACTCTTAAAAAGAAAGAAGGAAAGAAAGAAAGAAACAAAGAAAGAAGGAAGGAAGGAAGGAAGGAAGGAAGGAAGGAAGGAAGAAAAGAAAAGAAAAGAAAAGAAAAGAAAAGAAAAGAAAAGAAAAGAAAAGAAAAGAAAAGAAAAGAAAAGAAAAGAAAAGAAAAGAAAAGAAAAGAAACGATTTAATAGATGGCTTGCTTACAAGTTTCAGAGGTTTAATCCATTATCATCATGCCATAAAACATGGTGGCACACAGGCAGAAATGATGCTGAAGAAGTAGCTGAGAGCTACATCCTTATCTACTGACAGAGGGGGGGGGATGAGGCATGGGTTTGGCATGGGCTTTTGAAGTCTCAAAGCTCACCCCCAGTAATATACTTCCTCCAACAAGGTCATACCTCCTAATCAAGTATTGCCACTCTCAGACGACCAAGTGTCCAAATCTCTGAGCCTTTGGAGGACCACTTTCATGCAAACCACTACAATTGTCAAGTTCTCACATCTGGAAAAGGAAGAATTGAAATGAGATGACACCTTATGTCCCCTCAAATCCACATATCTTAAGCTTGAGCTTACATAGGCCCTCCTGTTCTGCAACCAGGTGTGAGGGAGTGTAGTATGAGATGGATCTCTGTTTCTTCACAGGCAGGCTGATTGCCTACAGCATGCCTCAGATTTCCTCAAGTCTGAGCTACAGGATGGGGAAATCACCTCCCCAAGCATCAGAAAATTAGTCCTAAGACAACATTCTCCGGTTTAAAAAAAAATTCAAACTATCTTAATATCTACTTGAGTGTTAAATTCCAACCCCACACATCTCAAACACACTGGAATCCAGGTTACCCAGATGACTCAGGATCCAACAAGTGGGAAGGCAGAGAAGGGAGAATCAGAATCTTCCTGCAGCATATCCTGGAGGTCTGAACAGAAGGTGGTCTTTCCTCCAAGAAGAGTCTCTAGAGGAAACTGCATAGCAACTGTTCCTAACAGGCAGCCAGCACCGGGCTATTTTTATTTAGAAAATAGTGTGGAAGAATATAAACAAATGGAGTGTTCTCCTGGGAGGCATTGCTAATGTCCTTCCTGCTTTCTATTACTATGATAAAGATCATGACTAAAAGTGGCTTGAGGAGCAAAGGGTCGTTTTCATCTTACACTTACAGTCTTAAATGAAGGGAAGTCCGGGGAACAAGTTAGGAACTTGGAGACAGTAGCTGGAGCAGAAGCTATGGAGGAACATTACTTAGTGGCTTTGTTCCTCAGGGCTTGCTCAGCCTGCCCTCTTTTACCATCCAGGACTACCTCCACAGGAGTGGCACTACCCTCAGGGAGCTAGGCTCCCACGTGAGTCATTAATTAAAAAAAAAAAAAATGCACCACAGGCTTGCCCGTAGGCAGTGTGATGGAGGCCCTGTCTCAGTTGAGATTCCTCTCCCAAATAACTCTAGCTTATGTCGAGTTAACAACAACAACAAAAACAACAGGAAGGATACTGAATTCAGCTCTGTGTATAATCTCCACCTTGGACTTGCACTCTGCAAAATGGGGCTATTGGAACATAGTAAAGAATATTTTGAAAGAATTTTTTGGCACACCTTGTAGATATGTAGTTCTAAGATGTATATGGATAGATACAAATATATATTATGCATAATATATTATGCATCATTTGTATATAAATAACATGCATATTATCATATCTAACATATAGGTTATATATGTATTATTCATATATAAATTGGATTTATATATGTCATAAGTTGTCGTGTAGGTCTATAGTATACCTACCCATATATTTATTCTTGGATAAAAATTTTTTTATAATACATACATATTTTGCGGGCTGTTCTCTAGGGTTGAAAAGAAACACAGAGAAGTTTCCATTTTTTACTAACAGTTCTAGAGATGTAAACACTGATAAAACAAGCTTTTTTTAGTTCAGGTGCAAACATAATTGTAAAATCAAAGTAGTTGGATAGAAACTATGTGATACTAAAATGAAATTGCAAAGTGTCAGTGTGAGCTCTTGAAGTTCAGAAGTGTCATCTTCCTGGTTCTACTCCAAGGAAAGGTATCACAGTGTCACCAGTATCAGTGACCACCCTTTCCACCAGATGTGGTGCCTAGTGCATTCATCCTTAGTGGGCTGAATCTTTTTGGATGAGTGACTAATGTCTCACCTAAGGCAGAGAAGGCAAAAGCAAGCAGGTGCAGGATGTATTTAGCATTCTGGTATCCCACGTGGCTTGGCCTACATAGCTCCCTCTTCTGCTGATACTATAGTAGGGAGCTTCGATATCTTCTCTGCCCATACTGTACCCACACATCTCTCTCCAAACAATGTGTCTAGCAATCTGTTACCCGTGCAAGACACCCACCTTCATCAAACTGCGTGCACACCCCTTTCTGGACGATAGAATAGGTTTCTCCTCCCCTACCTGCAATCAAGCATACAGTTTCTCCCTAGATTCACTCCACTGTGCCTGCGTATGAGGGATAGATATGTTCATGGAGCCCAGAATAGGTTTGACATACATGCACAATGAGGTAAAATCCTATCCCCAAGTGGACTCATAAGGAGAATTTCATATTTACTACATTATACATATGCATAAGAGGGGGGGTGTGCATGACTAAAATCATGAGCAGTAAACAAGGGCTTCAGTGCTCACATGTATCAATTAAAACAATCACCCAGGTATACCCCTAGCAACCAAAGTCCTCCTCTTGAACGTCAGAAAAGGCACCTCCCGTTCATCATGGTCTTGATCACTTTCTCACTGTTATGACCCACTGCTCTCTAGCAGTGTCTCTTTTTAATCCGCACTGTTGCTTTGCTCCTCAATTAATTTTTCTCTCCTTTGCAATGTGTGTGAGTCTTTATTTCAGTTCTTTGGATAGGAAGCCAAGAACCTGGAACTGCCTGGCCCAGTCTCTGATTATAGATTACAGCTTCAGAAGCCAAGGTGATTTCCATACTATGTCAGTCCCTCTGCAAGGCTCTTGCTTGATAAAGTAACAATTCAAAGGTGAGAAAGAGTAACGGGAGAACAACCCACTGAGTTTGAAAAATTGATAGATCAATAATGACTTTCATAGGAGTTGGGGTGGTCCTATTTGTTTCACCATCTAAGAGGCCATTCATTAAACACGGTCTTCAATCTGAATGCAGGTACTTAAGGCAAAGAAGAAAACAGGTATCCAGTAAGCATTTTAATGCAGGAGAGCCATATACTTCTACTGACAGGAACCTGTCAATAAGCATATGAAAAGTGGTGCCATTTCTTGAACTTCTCATGGAATTATTGGTGAAGGCAAGAGTCATGATGATAGCATCTGCTGACTATGTGATGGGGAACAAGAACAAACTGGATTCTGAGAGGAGGGGAAGAAGAAAAAATTGGACAGAGGACTTGAATGAAGTCAGTAGTGACTTGTACCGTGAACTTTAATGATAATCCAGTAAAGACAAGTCTATTAATATAGACTTAAGTGAGAAACTGCAACTTTCTAATGGGTGCTTAGACCTTAATAATTAGTTTAGAATCTCTACAAACAAATTAATACAAAATTCTCATCAGTGATTAGAATCCAAAGAAAACTATCTCTACACAGACTTTTTTTTTTTTTTGGAGACATGATTCATGCTTTTCCCAATGGAACTCTGAAAGTATAACTTTGTCTTTAATCTGCTTTTCTTTGATAATTGGTAGAAACTCAGTTCAGAGAAATGTTATAAAAGACCTAAAACTTTTTTAATACAACAGGAGCTGATGTTTACAGCTGCTCATTTGTAATAAACCCTACAAGGAATTGGCAGCAGCTACATTGAACTGCGGCTGCACTCTAAGGACTTATCCAGAAAAAAAATTACATCCATTTTTTTTAAAGAAAGATTTTACTTTTAATTCTTTTCATTCTCTCTCTCTCTCTCTTTCTCTCTCTTTCTGGTGTGTGTGTGTGCATCACTGTGTGCATGTGTGTGTGTGTCCACAGAGTCCTTTAGAGGGTTTGAGTTTTTCAGAGCTGGAGTTACAGACGGTTGTGAGCCGTCTAATGTAGATTCTAGGAACCGAACTCTGGACCTATGCAAGAGCAGAACATGCATGTTCTCAATTGCTGAGCCACCTCTCCAGGGCCAATTATGTCTATTTTTGTGTTATAGAGCACACTAAGATTTTTCATTTGACTTTGCACGTAATACTTGGAGTAAAAGACCCAAGTACAGTCTCTTCTTGGTGAGGGCAACTACTTGCTAATGTAGCAGGAAACATCATTCATTCATTTATTTTATTTTTTTTAGACAGGGTCTCACAATGTAACCCTGGATGGCCTTAAATTCACTATGTAGACCAGGTTGGCCTTAAACTCACAGAGATCTGCTTGCTTCTGCCTTCACCTGTGCCTCAGGAGTGCTGGAATTAAGAGCACGCACCTCCACATTGGGAGATTTTTTTTTCAACCTGTCTTCCTTTCCAGAATGTTTCTCTTATCTTCCCTTCTTCTTACAAATGCTAATCTATAATACCAGGCATGGACATTTTTGTAATGGCCCACCCAACAACCTCTCCCACCATGTGGATCAATGTCTGAACATTGGACAAGGGTCCAATGCAAACAAGATAGAAAAGGAAAAAAATAAGAAAGGAAGCTTTTCAAAATATTAATGCAGACCATGGGAAGAGGAACTACGTGCCTGTTACAACCCTTGGGAGGTAGAGGCAGAAGGGTCAGCAATTCAAGGCCAGCTTTGGCTACATAGTGAATTTGAGGCCAGTGTGAGCTGAGATCCTGTCTCAACAACTTAAAACAAACAACAAACAAACAAAAAAAAAATCAACCCAATGATAAGCTTTCCAGTAATTGAATCTCAGAGCATTATAACCACTTAATGTCAAGATGTGATTTAAAATAACCATAAAACCACAATGTATGGAATGGTGTATGGATGTCATAATGAATATGTTTTCAATTTAGCATTTACATTTCACTTCCTGTTGCCTAACATTTAATTCCATGATGCCAAAATAGTGGCATTATGTCAACCAGTCAGAGTTTTCAGAAATATTTCCTCAGTGGTAAAATCAGTGAATAGCATTAATGTCTTCTCAACATTATTCTAATTACGTACCTTGATCCTCAGGATAACAGCAGAGTCAACTTCATGCCAGGATGCTTCTGTGGATGGTCTGTTTCTCACAAATGCTGATCAGCAACAATATTGATGAGAAAAATTGTCTGGAGTTCTGGCAGACGACAATTTCTCATGGATTCATTGTGTAGCCTCAGGATCTTTGGGTTTGGGGGAGTATCTCCTGTGTTGATCTCATTCTGGTCTCTCCTTGGCTCAAGGATCATATAATCCCCACCAAAATAGTTCTGATGAGATACAGAGAGAAGAGTGCAGAAGAGAGATGGAGTTTATTGAGACTAACATTAACACTCCAAAGGGGTGAGAGTAGACGCTGTGTTGATTCACAGTTTACTCAAGTGTTACGCTGTTGCTAAGGTTTCTATAACAGACTGCTTTTCCCAGGTCTGTTTCCTGCCCATGTGATGACTGGCCAATATGGTCTAATTTTAATTTTGTTACAACTATTTCTTTGTTTATTTATTAAGTTGTGTGTATGGCGACAGGGGGCACAGGCATAGCGTGGTTCATGTATGGATGTCAGAGAAAAACCCATGAAAGTCTCCTTCCAGCATGTGGGTCCCCGGGATTCAACACAGTTTGTCTGGCTTGGCAGCACTTGCCTTTATCAGGCTGAGCCATATCACCAGTGGCCTAGTTAATGCTTACAGGATGAGATAGCCATCTGGTATGCCTTGGGTTTTTTATCTGAAAGTCTCTGGTTGGCTATAATCTTGGTGTCATATCCCAGCCAGAGCTAACGGTATAACACACACCCCATTCATGTTAACACACAGAGTCCTGCAGTCTCAGCCCCTGGTTAATGAGCTTCTGGTACTGAGGGGAAGATGCGCCTCAGCGCCCTTCAAATTTGCTGGTATGTGACTAGCTTTTTCTGTTCATCCACTGTGGCCTATGGGTCAGCCAGTAACATACAGTTCTGGAAACACTTGTGTCTCTCTGACACCAGACACGCTTCAGCATTCCTACAAGCCAGGTTAAAGCGTAAATAATAGGCCACGGGCGTGCAGAAGGTCTGCCTCCCAGGGGCAGAGAGAGGGACACCCTGGAGCAAAGTCATCCGTGTCCAAAATGAAACCTAAAGAAGATCCCCTTATTTGCTGACATTTTTCTCTTCTGTTTCCCCATTTAACTCTCATAAGTATTGTTATGGTGAAAAATACCACTCCTTCACCCTACTCAGGGTCTTATTTCATTTATTTTCATCAAAGACACATAATTACTTAGTGTAAGAAAGAGTGGAGCAGACAAACTTATCATATAAAATGATGTTCCCCACTTCCCCTCACTCAAGGTTATAGAACTCAACGCTCCTGTTGATTACCTGCAGGGATAGTAAGCACTTCCTCCCTCTAAGTCAGAATTACAAGCACAAATGCCCCAAGAACCCAGGCAGGGGATATAAACTTCAGAACGGGATACGCACAAGCCAGACCTTTTAAAGACAATAAAGTCCAGCAAACTGAGAGCCTGTCTTGTCTCTGCGGATTTAAAGTTAGTTGGTACACCAGCAGTCCCAGTGGACCAAGGAACCTAGCCCTAGCTAAGCTATAGCTACTAGCTCTCCACTTTGGAAACAATTCACATTTTTTTTTTTTAACACAAGCATCCTCTTCTGCTATCCCTCTTCCCAGATTCAGACAATTATGTTGTTTCTCTGTATTAAGACTCTAGTTTACGGTCCATCAACTGCTGTTACTTTTCTTTCTTTTGTTTTCTTGGAGGGTGGGTGGGTTTGAAACAGAGTGTTACTGTATAGCCAAAGTTGTCCAGGAGCTCAATGCTTGCCCTGAGCTTCTCCATGATTATTCTCCTACCTCCACCCTAAGGCCGGGATTAAAGGTGTGAGCCGCACCCACTTGCTACTCTTTATAATAGATATTATTTGTCTTAGTTAAACTTACTATTGCTATGATGAAACACCATGACCAAATTCAAGATGGGAGGAAAGGTTTTATTTAACTTACAATTGCACATCATAGACCATCACCAAAGGAACTTGGAACAGGATCTCAAACAGGGCAGAAACCTGGAGGTAGGAGCTGATGCAGAGGCCATGGAGGAGTGCTGCTCATGGCTTGCTCAGCCCTGCTTTCTTACAGAACCAAGGACCACCAGCTCAGGGATGGCCCCACCCACAATGTACTGCACTCTCCTACATTAGTTACCAATTACGAAAACGCTCTGCAGGCCTGCCCACAGCCCAATCTTCTGGAGGCAATTTTTTTCAAACAAGGAGGCTCCCTCATCTCAGACAACTATAACTTTTGTCAAGTTGACCTAAAACTCGCCAGCACACCATTCCCACCTCCTCTACACCATCCTGCCATTTTTTTCTTCTGTCACTGTGTTTGCAATTTTTATGTTGTGGACATTCACACTGACTTGATTTTTGATCATATCTAGATTTGTCATGTTTGTGTGATAGGCTTGTGGTTATTTACATGCCAGTTTGGCTGAGGCACAGGATACAAATAAATTGGGCAAACCCCAGGCAAATAAAAGTATTTTTAGATGACATTAACATCTAAACATGGAAGCTTTGAATAAGGCAAGAATGTGCTACAAGAATGTGGATGGGCTTCATCCCATCTTTGAAGATTTTGGGCAAAAGACTGAGGTGCCAAGGGAAAAAAATCTCTGCTTCCAGGTATCTTCAGGATCTTTCTATTCTCCTCACCTAGCTGAAGATTACCCACTTCCTCAGTCTTCACAATCATGTAAGCCAGTTCCTTAAAATAAATCCCCATCTTCATTTCTTCATCTATACACACAAATGCACACACACACACATACCACATAAATTATTAACTATGTATATTCCCCCTTGGAGAATCTGACTAATACAAACTTGTGTGCATCTAAAATAATAATAATTTTTTAAAAAACATTCTAAATTGATGATTCCTATTGCATTTCCAAATATTCATGTAATTTCCAGAGTAAGGACTGAAAATAGCATTTGCCGTTAAACCAAATTATACACAGAGACCACAATCCTTTCACACAGATCAATGCACATTGCTCCTGTGTTGTTTGAAAGAAAGCATGCTTGCAGCCCCAGAATGTAGAGATTATATTTTATAATTGCCTATCCATGACTTAATACCTCATTTTAATATGATTAACCAAAGTACATATGCTTTCTTGAAGCTTACGACATTGCCTTTCTTTTTAGTAACTGAAGACACGTCTGTTTCTTCTCCTCCCCAGGGATGTCCTTGGTGAGAAAAGCCTTGGTCACTCCTTGTTTATAGTGACTCTTTTTCTTACATATGCACTTTGTAGCCAAATGTTGTCCTCTTAGCATTTATACCCCTTATTTCCATCCCTAAAATTATGGTTTTCTTTGAAATCACTCCTGGATTCCATCAAGTGTTAGAATTATTTTTAGTTTTTCAGCCCTTCTTTCTTGCTCACTCCCCTAGCTTTGTCTTTTCAGAGAACAAGCATAGATGAAGGCCTTAAAAGTGAGATATTTATATATTTCTTGTTCTTATTGTGTGATTCTATTTTTAACATTTGCTTTGCATCGAGTATTTCCAAGGAATTCTGATGCCATCTTGAATGTTTGTGTGAATGTCTATAAGAAACCATTGTTTTTGTTTGTCTGCTCTTTTCTTGTCTCCAGATAAGGTTTCATCACGTATCCCCTGCTGATCTCCAACTTGGGATCATTCTGCCTCAGCCTCCCCAATGCTGGCATTACAGGCATATGCTATCATGCCCTGCTGAAACCTCTGCTTCTCACTGGATTCCTACACTAAGCCCAACAGTCCAGGCCAAAGAAAAGTTGAGTCACTTTACAGAATAACTCCTTACTAAACTGCACTTTGTAAGAAACCAGTTTAAAGCAAAGAGATGAGGTTCTAGCCAACCTGTGTCAAAATAACCAAGAAGGTCTCAGGAATCTATGAAACGGGCACTACATTTTTAGCTGCTGCTTCCGCTTTCCTCAGCCTTGTCTGTACTGCTCTTCAAGGGGAAAAAAATGATCAAATTGAGGTGTGGGCCTGGGAGTACAGATTGGGAAATGTCCCCTCTTTTGTTCCCAGCAATGCATTTGCATTTACCCGAAAAGTATGCCATTTCCCTTCATCTGCAGTGAGTTTCTTTTCCACTATTATACCGCATAGAAAAGACAGGGTTGGGATTCATTCTGTCCAGAGACAAACCACAAATGTCTCTGCACTTGTGCACCAAGGCAAGGGCCCCCTGTTACAGTTTATTCTGAGATCATACACCCAGATAGAGGTCTTATGGCAATTATGTTCACGCTCATGGACAGAAAAAGAGCCTCAGTCTTCACATGAAAAAAAAAATCTAAAAACACTGTACAACCAACCAACCAACCAACCAACTAGCCAAACAAACAAAAAGACAACTAACCAAACAAACGAAAAGGAGAATAGAAATTTCCATGGAGGGAGATAGAAATCTGAAAAAAATCCAGGTCCACCTAGAATCAATGCCACCCAACTCTAGTACCCACTTCTTTGCCCAGGAAGTCTAAATTTACTTTCACTTTGCTCTGACCTATTTTCTGTCTTTCAATTCATTAAACCACAGGCACAAAAGACCCACAAAGCTTGCTAGGATTAGTTATTTGTTTGTTTGTTTGTTTGCTTATTTATTAGGATGCAGTAGGCTGTTTTTAACCAAATCTCAAACATTCAATTTTGCCAAAAGGACTCAGGAGCCAAGCTCTGGGATGAAATCTTGCTAGCTCAGAGCAGCAGAAAAACTACCTAGCTGACCTTCCTATTTAGCCAATGTCCCCAGGAAATTCTCCTTCCCATGCCATCTCAAAAACCTCTCAAACTCACTGCCCCTCTTTTCTGCGTCCTACGCACCTTTCTGCCTTCCTGACTTCCTCTTATTCTCTATGGAGTTGTTCTATGTTCACTTCCTGTCAACTGGTTGTTTGCTCCGCCTCTTGACCTAGGGCTGACTTCATTTAACCCTGTTTACAATCAGCAGAAAACTCTTAAATTAAAGATACATGCTCTGGTTGAGCAACATCACGACTGGAAACAGGTTTTTCCAGTATAAAACACAATCTCCGGGTTCACAGTGTGATCAAATATCCTGCAAGAGTGGTGTTGCCTGAAAACTAACCTGGTTACAATTTTGTCTCTAGACATCCTCAAAGAGCCATTTCTGAAAAAGATAAATCTAACACAACCCAAATTCTCCTTCTTTTGTGGGTTACTATCTTGTCCAAGCTAAAACTTAAATAACCTATGTATTTGGTGTTCTACAAGTTTTTCAGTTTTTTAATATGGAAACTCTTCTCTCAACTCAGGAAAAAATCTATTCTTTCTATGATTGTTTCCTTATTTTCTAGAATTGTTACTCTTGTGTTTGGTCTGTAAACCATACCCTTAATCTTTATTTTTCCCAAATGTTCTTCAGATTCATGTTTTTGTTTTGTTTTGTTTTTTTACCCCAATCTTTGCATGCTCTATGTCTGAAAATCTCTTCCTATTCTCTCATGTTTTTATGGATTTCAGGGCTTCTTGTGGTTTTTCTAAAGATGGGTGATGAGAATTGTTTATTTTGTGGCTTTTAAGACAAGGTATGACTATATAACGCATCTGAGCTTCAAACATGTAATCCTCCTGCCTCAGCTTCCTGATTGCTGACTTCGAGTCTGTGTACCAAAGGTCAACCAGTTGTATGTTCCTTAGATTTGATTTCTTCCTGAATCAATCCTATCTTAATTTTCTCTTTGATGGAGGCATTTTTCTTTATGTGTCTGTTAAGTCTTGATTCTAAGACTTAAGAGTCAGGAGGGAGATGTAGTTTTCTAAGGATCTGTACTGTTTTCCTCTATGAACAATGCAGGTCTGTCTTCCCTTTAAGATCTCTGTCTAATTGGGACATTGACACTAACTGCCTTCAAACAGAGGGCAGACAGTCCTCCCATTTCTCACACCACCCTCTGCTACCCCCGCGAGTCTGCAAATTCCACTTTCCACTAAACAGTGCTCATCTCCTACACTTCACTTGATGACTATTCTTGGGTGCCCTTTTGTTTTTAGGTTTTGTTTTGTTTAATCTAACAACAAACTTCCATTACCGTCACTTTCTAGAAATTTCTCATCTACCATTCATTCTCTTCACTCCATGGCTTATTCCTGAAGATAATAATGATAATAATTATTAATATTATAATAAATAATAATATCATCACCTGGATAATGAGGAGCAGGTATCATAGCTGCTCATATTTTGAGGGCACAGTCCATCACTGTAGGGAAGGCATGGTAGCAGCAAGTGAGAGGCTGGTCCACCTTCCATTCACAGTCCAAAATCAGAAGGAAATGCAGTCCAATGTTCTGCTCTCTTAGGCTTTTTTTATTCATTGCAGGACTGTTATCTATGGGATGGTGCCGCCTACATTTTTTTAAATCATTTTTATTTTTTTACATTAATTACAGTGTATTCACTTTGTATCCCAGCTGTAGCTCATTCCCTCCCAATCCCACCCTCCTTCCCTCTTCTCCTCCCATGCCCCTCTCCAAGTCCACTGAGAGGAGAGGGCCTCCTCCCCTTCATCTGACCCTAGCCTATCAGGTCTCATCAGGACTGTCTGCATTGTCTTTCTCTGTGGCCTGGTAGAGCTGTTCCCCCCTCAAGGGCAGGTGATCAAAGAGCTAGCCACTGAGTTCATGTCAGAGATAGTCCCTGTTCCCCTTACTAGGGAACCTGCTTGGACACTGAGCTGCCATGGGCTACATCTGTGCAGGGGTTCTAGGTCATCTCCATGTAGAGTTGGAGTATTAGTCTCAGAAAACACCCCTGGGCCCAGATTTTTTGGCTCTGCTACTCTTCTTGTGGAGTGCCTGTCCCCTCCAGGTCTACATTTACAGTAGGCCATTTCACCTCATTCAACCTAATCTACAAAACCACTCGCTGACATGCCCAGAGACTTGACTCCCAGGTACTCTCAGATTCTCTCAAGCTGACAGTTTATAATGACCCATCACATATTTTTAGTTTTTCTTCTGTTCTTGCCTGTGGTGTATACTTCAATTATTACAGAAATAAAATGGAAAAGCCAAGCAATTAGCTCTCAATTTCTCCCAGCCTTTTTGTCTCTCTCCCCTCCTCTCTGATATTTTAATTTATTATAGCTGTTTGGTGGACACAGAAGACCTTTTGATATATATTTTAGAAGGGAAATCCATGAATCACGAGGACAGTTTTTATGGCCAACATCAAGTTCATTTAAGTCATAATTTCTGGTAAAATATAACTAGAAGTAGCTATAAATACAAAGGTTCCAAGAAATTGTTAGTAATAAATAAAACAAATTTCTACAGTTCAAGTAAAGTGTAGTTAACACGCTTTATCTGGCATCGAGGCTTCTCTATCACACTCAGTATTCCACCCACCCAACCGTATTAGTACGTAAAAAAACCTTATTTGATTATCATTCCATAGATACCATTTTCCGTGCCTCATAAAACCAGAACATGTACCTTTTGGTTTTTCATTTTGGGGATAAAGTTTCACTATTTTGCTCAGGCTGGCCTTGGACCTGGAATCTTTTGCCTCAGTCTCTACTGATCTGGAATTACAGGTGGGCCACCATGCCTGGCTCAATTTTGAAGTCTTTTAAACTCATTCTCTTCCGCTGTTTCTGTTTACTATCATTAAAATGCTATTGAAAGTAAGCCATCTTTTACATCTCTTTTTGGTATAGTGAAACACAATTAATAAACTTCATTAACACTTTGACATGGTTCCTTCAAGGTTATTTATTTTGTTACTTGTATACTAAAAGAATTTTAAAGAAATACATTCTAATGTTAATACAAAAAAGAATGTTAAAAGACATAAATTGTGGGCACGTAGCAGAAGCTAGCCAGGCCACCCTTCCACCACTACAATGAACAAATATGCGATGGAGAGATTGGAAGGGTGGAAAAATGAAGTGGTATGTGTGCTGTGGAGAAAGGCACAACTGGTGGTGAGACCCAGGCTGATGTGAGTGGCCTATGCTACCGCCTGAGGCGCTGGCGATATCTGGGCCCATGCTGCCATGGAGGGCCATGTCTGGGCCCATGGTCCTACCACAACCAGGGTCTGTGTTGATGTCTGTCGCCTGTGCTGCCACTGGGACCATATCGGTGTGAGTGGCCTGCGCTGCCACCTGAGGTCATTGAGATGTCTGGACCCATGCTGCCCCCAGGGGCCATGTCTGAGTCCAAGACCCCATTTTTCTGGAGGCTCAGTCTGTTGTCTGTGCTGTTGCCAGAAACTATGTGGAAGCCCGTTATCCTAGCTCCCAATGACTGTAAAGAGCAAAGAAACTACGTTTGCAGTGATAGAGATGATTGCAGAGCCATAGTTGAGAAAGAGGGACATGAAAGGATTCTGTGACAACCTCTACCCTCATCCCAAGCCCCAGCGCACCCCCAAATGTAGCAGCCTAAACAGGAAGCCATCAAAGAGAACTGATAAGAATGCTGAAGTGTAGCTCTCCACAACTGATGGCCTCTGTTGGGGGTGTCAGAGAGGAAGGAATCAGTTCTGTTTAAGGAGCAGACCACTGAGAGTTTGGTCATGTGAGTACACAAATAACACAGATATATAGATATACAAATATAGGTAAGGCAGTGAGTATATAATAATACAAATCGGACTTTAATTTTTTAATTTGCATTTTTAATTTCTTATTTTGGGAAGATCGTGAGGGTGGGGGTGGAAATGGGAGGAATGGGAAATGAGTGTGATTGGAGTGCATGATGTGAAGTTCCCAAAGAATCAATAAAAATATTATGTTGGTTAAAAAAAAAGAGAAAAATAAATAAATTGTGCTGCAGAGCAAGGCTGCAGATTGTAACAGCCCATGTCCTGTTAGAGTAGCCCAATACCACAGACTGGGTGAATTATAAACAAAAAGGGTTTATTTTGGCTGAGGTTTGGAAGAACTTATCAGGCCGTAGACTTGTTGGTAGTACAGGCCAGAGGAATTCCAAGACATGGGGAGAATTCAGTCATGGGTGCCACTCATCAGTTCCTCAATGTCTACCTCTAAACACTTTTGCAAATTAAGTTTTATTCTCTTAAAGCATCAGTTTGGAGATTCATTCTTCAGCCCATGAAGTCCTAGGGACACACTCAAAACATATATGAACCATAGAATGGATTTAAGAAACACCACCATGTTACTCGTTCTGAGAAATGTAAAGAAATGTTTAATTACACAGACGGAGATGACACTGAAAGACAAAAGGAAGGATTCCATCCAAGGCCAGTGGGTTCACTACGGTAACATATACGAGCACGGATGACAACACCAGGAATCCCCACACACAGCATATCTAATATACTACCAGTCACATCACTGGAGAGTCATCCATCCCCAGTCAACCTTCTACCTTCTGTACAGTCAAGAATGTATGAAGGCTACAGGCAGAAAGGGCAGGAAGCACTCGCTGGTCACAGGAATCTCAGCTGGGAAAATCAAAACCATACCTTCCGCCTTGTAGGAGAGAATGTTAGACTCGCTCCCACCATTCCAGCCATCACTGTGTTGTTCCACCCATTCTCTTGCCTTGGGTGTGGACTTTTCTATAGGTCAGCTAGGTAACACCTCTGCATAATAGTGGTGACTATGTCTCTCTTAAAGAAAAACTCTTCGATACAACTGGACCCTACATAAGACGTGTGTGTGCGTGTGTGTGTGTGTGTGTGTGTACATATACATGTGTTATATGTGTGTGTGCATATACAAACTAAATAACCCAATTAAAGAATGGGATATAGAGATAAACAAAGGATTCTCAACAGAGGAATCTCTAATGGCAGAGAAGCACTTAAGAAATGTTCAGCATCCTTAGTCATCAGGGAAAGGCAAATCAGAAGGACTCAGAGATTTCATCTTGCACAGGTCAGAATGGCTATGATCAAAAACTCAAGCAACAACACATGTATGTTGGTGAGGTTGTGAAGAAAAGAGAACATTCCTCCATTGCTGGTGGGAGTGAAAATTTGTACAACCACTTTGGAAATCAATCTGGTGATTTCTCAGAAAATTTGGAATAATTCTACGTCAAGACACAGCTATACCACTCCTGAGCATATACCCAAAAGATGTTCTACCATACCACAAGGACACGTGCTCAATTATGTTCATAGCAGTTTTATGCATAATGTCAGAAACTGGGAACAACCTAGATGTTCCTCAACTGAAGAATGGATAAAGAAACTGTAGTACATTTACACAATGGAATACTACACAGCTATTAAAAAAAAAAGACATCATGCAGTTTGCAGGCAAATGGATGGAACTAGAAAATATCATCCTAAAAATGAGGTAACCCAAACCCAGAAAGACACGCATGGTATGTACTCACTTATATGTGGATATTATCCATAAAGTACAAGATATAACCATCCTACAATCCACAGACCCAAAGAAGCCAAGGAGGGCCAAACGGGGGATGATTGAATCTCATTCAGAAGGGAAAATAAAATAGACATCTGAAGTAGATGGATGAAGGGACCTGGGTAGGAAAGGAGGTAGGAGCAATGGGGGTGGGAATCACATGTGGAGCCAGTGAGGGTGGGGGGACAACTGGGAGAGAGAATGAAAATTGGTGGTGGGTGATCTCTGGGACAGGGGATGAGCCAGGAGTCTATGGGGTGACTCTAACTTAGACTCCTAGCAATGGGGGTTAAAGACCTTGAATTCACCACTTGAAACCTATCCCATGGGAGAGAGCCAAGCTCCCTCACTATTAATGATACTCTGCTATGCTTGCAGACAGGAGCCTGGCATAGCTGTCTTCTGAGAGGCTTCATCCAACAGCTGATGGAAACAGATGCAGTGACTCAAAGCCAAAACAATAGGCCGAGTTTCATGGAAGAGAGGGAAGAAGGATAGAGGGAGGCAGAGGAGTCGAGAACACCACAGGAAGACCTACAGAGTCAACTCACTGGGCCCACGGAGGCTCACGGAGACTGAAACACCAACCAAAGAGCATGCATGGGCTGGACCTAGGCCTCCTACATATGTGTAACAGATGTGCTGCTTGTTTCTTCATGTGGGTCTGCTAGTGATGGGAATATGACTGCCTCTGACTTTTATGCCTGCCTCTGGATCCCTTGTGCCTAGCTGGGCTGCCTTGAAAGGCCTCAGTGGGAGAGGAAACACTTAGTCCTACTGTGACTTGAGGTGCCAGAATGAATTGGTACCCCTGGGGGCCTCGCCTTCTATGAGAAGAAGAAGAGAGAAGGGTGGAGAAAGGGACACATGAGGGTGGGACTGGGAGGAGAAGAGGGAGGAGGCTGGGATCAGACTGTAAAGTGATTCAATTGAATTCTAGGATCTTCATATTAATATATATTTTCATTTATGCATACCATGTATCTGTAAGAGGAAGAAAAGACAGAGACATAAGAAAACAGAAACACAAAGAAAACTGTACAAGAATATGGGAAAGATTGAAAATGGATTTCAAAGATTCCATTATTCGGGTTAGAACAATCCTGTGGACAGACTGAAAGTTTAAAATATTTTCTCCATAAATTGCGTATGCTGCCTATAGAAACCAAAGGCTGGATATAAAAAACAAAACCACAGATTTTAACACTCCATGATTATTGGAGGCCTGACAGCTCAAGTTATGTGATTTGCTGACACCCGGAGCCCTGCCTCTAACAACCATGGAGCCTTATCCAAATCCAGTCTCAAGGCAAACGACTAATATTAAAAAAGAATTACTTAACAAGCAAATGAGAGAGTCGCTTGTTCCCCCAAGTACAGGCTTACTCAGTTCCACAATGGCAAGAGCAAGTCAATTCCCCATTTAGCTGCTACACAGGAACCGCCATCTCTTCTCTGAGAACTGACTCATTGCTCCGCTGCATGGTGTTTCAATACACTCTCTTTTGTTTTTATGTGTCTTTGGAGAATTCTTTCTACCACTTTTATCACCAGCTTTCCATATGCCATTTTGTATGGGAAGACTTCCTAGGCAATGGGAGTGCTTTTTAGAAGGAGCCCTGCAAAGTATCTGTACTCTTAAAAAAAAAAAAAAATAATAAGCACGGAATCAAAACTATTCATTCTCTCCTGAGAGAGAACAGATCAGCCGTGACTCCCTTCTCCCGAAAGTAAGCGAAAAAGCCAAGACTTCAAACAGAGCTTTAAAAAGTACAGGAGGGTGGAGAGCTGGATTCTTGGGGAAAGTGCTTACAGGGCAAGCGTGAAGACCCGAGTTTGGGTCCCTGTAACGCACATGAAGCCAGGCACTGTAGCGTGCAAATCTGTAATCCTAGCACTCCTTGCCTCAAGATGGGATGAGGATATAGGAGGATCCCTATGGAAGGTGAGAACACACACACACACACACACACACCCCATGATGTCGTGCCTGTACCCCTCACCTGCATACAGAGAGTGATTTAAAATGAAACGCTAAGTTGATATGTTGTGAGGAAAGAGGAAGCTGCTGTCAGATGAACGAGAACTAGAAAGAGTTAATAGAGACACTGACTCCGGGAGGAGCTGGCCACAGCTGCTTCTGCCACACAGCAATTGCTAAATCTGGGCATAGACAGGTGATGATAATAGGGGCTTTGATTTTCACAGGACTGCTGCCCGGGAACTCACAGCCAACAACAGTACCTCTGGCAGAGGCAGCCTCAGTCAGCCTTTTTTTTTACCCCTAGGTCCTTGGGCAAATACGTGGCAGTCCTTGGCAAAACTCTCTGCAAACCAGAGCGAAGTTTTGAGTGATTTTCTGAGACGCAGACTTGATTTTTTTTTTTTTTTTTTTTTTTGGCCTGTAGAGAATGGATGGAGGGGATGTTTCAGAAAACTCTCCAGACTCACAGATGGAAAACCTGGAGGGCCAGGGCAAGTCACCTCATGCACAGAGACTTAGCATGAGCCCGCTCTTAGGGACACACAGTAGCAGCCTGTTTCCCCACGCGATCTTTATTGTGCACGTGACAACCCGGAATTCCAAGTCAGGCTGCACCAGGCTACTTTGAAGTTCAGCTGAACGCGACTGCAGCACAGTAATGTTCTCTGGCCTTGTTAGGTACTGTCAACACAGAAAACGCAACTGCCACCTCTTACCCCCCGAAAGGGATAAGAAATAACTTACTTTGGAGCCAAATATGAGTGACCATGGCTGGGAACATAGTGACAAGTTACTCCAAATGCCAAGTTTTAATGTGGAAGCAGTTTCGGTGGGTTCTTAAAGTGACAGAACAAATACATTGGTAGAAACATGGAGTAGGAAGTCCTATCAAAGCTTGAGAAGGCTCGGCTATTGGCCTCAGATACTATTTGACCCCACTCTTCCCCTGTTAGGTTGGTGGACGCTTGTTAGGTTAATACATTGGTTTACAGAGGTTTTCATCTGTTAGTCACAGGATGTCAAGGCTAAAGATAGCTCAATGTAAACTCCAATTCTGCTCTGTACCAGCAATATTCCACCCTCTCCTCAATCGCTGGTGTTCTGTTCAGTCCATCAGCCTTGCAGAATGTGGCAGCTTGAAGGTGCTTTCATTCATAGAGCTCACTGGAAGGAAGGGCTGGCCATTCTCCCACATCCTAGAAGCAAACATAACAGAGCTCTTTCTTTTCTGAGTAGGTCAGTCATTTCACAACACTGACCTTGTATCCAACATTCTGGGACCATAGCTTTCCCATAGCGTGCTGGAAAAAATGAGATTTTAGGACAAAACCTAATGAAGCTCTGTGAAGTGTACTGTCTGAGATTCACAGCTACTTATACCAACAGTCATCACATTTAATTCAGTGGGGTACTCCAGGTCACAGTGAGAATGGAGGATGCTGTGCTTTGTAAAATGGAGCTAGCTTCCAGCTCTTGAAGGCATACGAAGCCTTAGCTTTCTTTCCTTCAGAGGTCTATTTTTAAATACATCATATGCAATATATATGTGCAAAAAATGTTGATTGTCTTCCTAATTTCTTTTTTTTTTTGGTTTTGGGTAGTGGGTATGTACACATATATATATATATATATATATATATATATATATATATATGTGAATGACAATGAAATACATTTGACAATGAAAGAATAAAATCCAACGTGAAATTCTAGCTTCAGAATAGAGAATCTCACTGTGCAGGGGTCAATGTGACACCTGGACTTTGGTCTGCTTAATCGTGGTGTGTGTGTGTGTGTGTGTGTGTGTGTGTGTGTGTGTGTAATCTCTAAGCTCCTTACAATAAAGTTTTAATTAAAAACTTTGTAATTAACTCCCTACGTACACCAAGCTCACCTCAGCTAACAGAGAGCTGCCTGCATCCCTACACTGAGATTTAAACGTGTGTGCCATTAAACCTGGCAGTGTTCAGGCTTCAATTTCCATTTTACATTTGCTTCTTCGTTTGTGTGTGTGTGTGTGTGTATGTGCTGTACATCTATTCCCCAAGGTCCTGGTGTGTCACTCGAGGACAACTTGCAGGAATCAGTTCTACCCTTTCACGCTGCAGGTCCTGGGAATTGAACTCAGTGGCCAGACTTGGCTAAAGCACCTTTACCCACTGCGCCAACTCACTGGACACAAGTTCTTACTTTTAGATCACACTGCACTGTCACTTCAGCAGACTGATTTGGGAACCATTTCTCTACTACACAGGCCAGCCTTCCCTGTAACCTTGACCCTCCTCACTCTCTGAACAATCAGAGTAAGAGCATGAAGCCCTGGGGAAAGATAATTGCCTGTGTCCAGCAGAGTGAAATTGTCTGCTTTGGGGGATTTAACCTATGAACAGTGGCCAGGCCTCTGAATGCTTTCATCCCCACAAACCCGAAAAATACTGCCTGACACGCGACTGAGCAGGCAGCGCCAGCTTGGATCCTGAGTGCTAAGACCTTGCCAGCAATTTATTTCTGCGGTGAGTTTAAACAACGGGACTCCTCATGCATGATGTATGTCCCGGATAAATAATGTAATCAGGTGATGTGCTTGGGTTCCGAGGAGTAGCTCAAATCAGCGATAAGGCAATTGACGTAGGAATTGTTTTGTAGGCCTGAAGTGAAGTCTTTCGTTCCCTCCATGGACACCTGCTGAATCTAAATAAAATCTCATTGTCAGAGCCAAAGACACCACCGTTACCAGACAGTAGCCGTGCCCTGCAGGACCTTGGTTATTTCCTCTATGTCTGTGCTATAAAGGAGGAAGACAGGAAATGGAAGGCTTGCAGTCCCGTATCATTCAGTCCCCTCCCCCTTCAACTGCTGATCATCTGCTTTTTACTCTTGAAGACTCTTATTTGGGGCTGGAATCGCTTGGAAGTAGAAGCTCTCAGTACTGACAGCCTATGTCTCTCATAATCATTTCCTGGCATTTTCCTCTGGATTTCTTCATTCTCTCAGCCAAATGTTTAGTATACTGTTTAGCCTCTTCACTGATTTCCACAGTGTCCACACTAATTTACATTCCTATCATCAGTGAAGAAGGGTTCCTCTTTTTCTGTATTCTCTATGGAATTTGTTATTTGTTCTTTTCAAGGCGGCCATTTTTGTCTAGGATAAAGTTCATAATGATGTTTTAACAGAGTCCAGCATTTTAGTTTCACAGGGTTCCACAAGTTGCGTGGTTGATTCTGAGCTATGGCTGATGTTTATGAATGGAGTCAAGGCTCCAGGACAGGGTAGAAATGGTAAACAGTAGGGATGAAAACATTAAAGAAAATGAGAAAGAGAGAGGACTCCAGGATGGTCAAGTCCAGGTAAATCTGTCTGGACTAAAGAACCTTTCCCTCCCTCTCTCCCTTTAACTCTCCCTCTCCCCTACCCCTTTCCTTTTACCCTTCTTCTTCCTCCTCCCCTCTCCCCCTCCTCCCCTCTCTCTAACCCTTTTTTATTATTTATTTCTACTCTCAAACAGGAATGTCTCAAAATTACTACACAGCCAAGAATAACCTTGACCTTGTATTCCTCCCTAATGTGGGGACTGCAGACATGTGCTACCATGACCAGTTTATGAGGAACTAGGAATTCCAACCTCTTGTTCTGTGAATATTGTACAGGTAGGCCGTCAAGTAAGCATGGTTTTATTTAGCTCATATTAACTGTTGAGCCAATTCTCTTTCACTCTAGGCTAATTTATATGACTTTATGATTTCTATACTGTTTTAAAATATTTACCTTTTAATTAATTTATTTTGTATGTGTGTATGCATATATGTGTGTGAGTGTATTTGGGCATACCCATGCCACAGTGCACATAGGAAGATCACAGAACATCTCTCATGGGTTGTTCCTTTCAACTGAATTCAGGCCATAAGGCCTCTACACAACCGCTTTTATTTTTTGCTTTGAATTTAATTATTTTCTTATAAGACATTATTTGTCAATAAGTCATTTAACATTTTTTCCAGAAAGTTATTTGACATTACTGAAACAGTAATCCACAGAAAACTTAGAATTTATCTATTTTTTTTATCTTATCAATGATTAGTTTCAGAATAACTTAACATAAGAATAAGAATAACCTCTCATTATCTGAAAATGAACTTTTTCCATTAAGAAATACTGTTTTCCCGGGAGGCCGCAATATGTCACACCTTCATTCATTTCCTCATACATCTAATAAAATGAGATTTCAAATTGTATTCATGCTTTCTCCCGGTGCTTTTCATTCCTAACCATAGAAGAGATGATGATACTGGGATGTTTACACTCCTCCAGACCCCTCTCTTGATTCCAACTAATAGATGTTAAATTAAGATTTCTCTTGCAGTATGCCTCTTTCCTTTTTATCCAAAACTTTTGTTTTCTTTTTTAAAGCTGTCAAGCCCACAAGAGGGATTGAAGCCTTGCATAATGAGCTTCCACTCTACTGCTTTCATCTAGGTCATGGATCACTCAGTGAGCTGCTATCATATGGGTGTTACTGCCCTTCAGTGGTCCTTGTCAGGCTTGACTTGAAAGCAAGAGGACCTCAGTTCAATTCCCAGAACCACTGTTAGAAGAGTTGAGTTTCATGGCACATGAAACTCAGGTCAGTGAGAAACCCTATCTCAAGAGAGAGCGAGAGAGAGAGAGAGACAGAGAAAGAGAGAGAGAGAGAGAGAGAGAGAGAGAGAGAGAGAGAGAGAGAGACAAAGACAGAGAGAGAGAGAGAGGCAGAGACAGAGAGAGAATGGTATCCGAGAATAACAACACACTTGTCCTCGGAGTCATCTTGCATTAGCACACATATGCATCTGCATACACAAGTGCAGTTGAAGACAAATGAGCATGTACCCCAAGTGAACACTCACACACACACACCACACACACACACAGACACACAGACACACAGACACACACACACACACACACACACACACACACCCTACTAAAGCTTGTTTCTCTAGATGTTGCTATTGACAGGTGCTGAGACCCTAAGAGATGAAACATCACAGGGGAGGCTCCAGGTCATTGAAGCCGTGTCCTTAGTGGGAGAGTTAAACTATTGGCTTCCACTTCCTTTCCCTCAAATTTTCTAACCATGACAGAGCGGTTTCCCGCTGGGAAACACTCTTGCTATGATACGTTAATTCACTACAAATGTAAAAATACTTGGTTCAATCAATAGCTAAAACTTCCATTACTTTGACTCAAAGTAAAACTTCCCTTTATAACTTGTCTCTGTTGTCTTTTACAGTAATGGAGAGCTAACTGATATGTATGCTTTCTCTTTTTTGTTTTTCACTTTTCTTTCTCTATATGTAAGATGCATGCATCCCATACATTAGTCTCTGTCAAATTACTTTCAAATCAGCTCTACATCTAAATCCCTGAACATTTATTCCTTAAATATATTCTTTTACATACCAAAAACATCAACATCATTCTCCAGAAATCCAAAATTTTACTAAACAGTAATATCAAATACACAGTCTTTATAATAAGTCCCTAACTGGCCCTCAAATGGTCTTACACCTGAGAGACTATAAGGCTAGAACAAATGATGGCCACTGTGGTTGTTTGAATGATACATGTGTCAAATAATCTCTGAATTTTAAATATTTGGTCCCCTAGTTAGTTATGCTACTGGGGAGGCTTGAAAGGCCTGGCCTTGATGAAGGAGGTACATCACTGGGGGTGCGTTCTGGAGTTTAAAAACCCACACCATTCTCAGTTTGCTCTGTGTTTCCGGTTGCAGTTTGAAGATGTGAGCTCTCAGACTGTTGCTCAGGCCACCATGCTTGCCTGCTTCCATGCTCTCCCACCACAATGGTGATAGACTCTAACCCTCTGGAACTATAAGCCCAAATAAACTCTTTTTTTCTACAAGTTAGCTAAGTCAAGGTGTTTGATCAAAACAATAGAAAAGTAACTTAGACAACCCATCCTGTAGTTTGTCACTTCGTCTCCTTAAGACAGTCCATTTGCCTTCTTAGTTTTTGGGTTTTTGTTTTGTTTTGTTTTGTTTTGTTTTGTTTTTTGCCCCAGGAGCAGACATTTTATTAATAGAAACTATCCTACAACGAAGGCCTGTATCTTATACTCATGAATAAAGCCAAGTTGAACATTTTAACAAGGACTTGCACAGGTGACACTGTGTTTCTCTGCATTTAACATTGTGAAGCCCATGGGCAAAACTGAGCCAGCAGTTAACTGATATCTCAGCTCTTCAATGTTTACATATGGCTGTGTGCAAAGGCGTGTCCATGGGCTGCACACATCACAAGACAGCTATGAATATGGTATAAACTCAGTTATGTTATATAAATATGTTTTTGTTTTAGTCCGAAGTGTGGGATTTCAGTTGGGCTATAGTTTGTCCACAGCTGATAATTGTCTCGTATGGGGCGTGACCTTTGACGGATGATAAAGGTCTGCTACCTGTGGCACAAAGAGGGGTGTGAACTAAGCTCTGAGAATATAAGTATGAGAGAAAGAGAGGGTGTGGAGTGCAGTGTTGGCATGTGGCGTGTGGCAGTTTGGAGGGACCCAAGAGATGAGACGACATGGCAGTTTGGAGCAGACAGAGGGAGAGAAATGCTTCCCTCCAGGCACAGCAGCTTGATGGACGCAGTGGCTCTGTTTGCTGTTGATGGAGATTGGTATAGCTCTAACAGAACCCACTGACACTAAACAGCTGAAAGAAGCAAAGGGGTCTGGCCTCCCTCTCCCCACTCACCTTCTCTCTCTCTATCTCCTACTTAAGGTTGAGGGGTTGATGGAAGGGACATAGAGGCCTAAACACCCCAAATAAAGTAGAGTTTTAAAAAGGAGCGCTACAACACGGTCCAACATATTTGTAGGCCACAAGGACATGTTACGTCACAGAAAGGCTGGGCAGACTTGTACTTGAAGTTTCAGTTTCCCTTCCCAGTTCCTTCGCCTGAGCATCCACCACAGCTTGCTCTTTCATCTTCAGAGGCATCAACCTCTTGCTCCTGCTGGGATGAGGATCCCAAACACAACTGTGTCTTGACATCTCAGTGAACCGCCCTTTACTATTTTCCCCTCCCGGTGTGACCTGAGTATCTCAGATCTGTCTCTAGAGTCACATTTTGTCCCTGCTATGAGATGATCACAGACATCTGCTCTCGTTTCCAAATGTCTGCCTGGGAACATGATTGCCTGCTCTACGGATGCCTCTAGTTCTGTCCTAATGCAAAAGTCTAACTCCAGATACCTGTGCCCTCTGTCTTCAGATGTGTGGATACAGCTTTGGCATTTCCATCTCCCTCCTCCTCAGCTCTCCTCTAAACATGTTACCCTGCATGTATTCCATCGTATTTCCTCTTCACACCTCGGTCTGCCTCTTCACAATTTAGCTTTCTGAATAACAAGAATATGGGCTAGGATCATGAAGACCTCAAAAGCATACCCCTTAGAGGGATTTGAAAGAACAGCTGGTGTTCAGGGAAGATGGGTTGGGTTCAATATTCTAGGCACCTAGATGAAAGTCCGTGATAAAACTTCAGAGCAGACAGTTAATTCATGGCATCAGAGACCCATCTCCAACCCCCTCTCTGCTCTGTAACCTGATGAAAGCAGAGGCAATAAACAAAGCTTTGAAGACAAGAAAAACACCTGCTGTCAGAGAGAGCAGAACAGCAGCCACAAGACATGCCAAAGGGTAGGAGCCAGGTCCCTGTTTAGTCTGCAAACAACCTTGAGGGGACATTGAACTCCTGTGCAGAACTCAGATTATTCAGCTGGGGATCCCTGTGCCCTGGAAACTCCGCCATCATCAATCACCCTTAACCTGCACAGCTCATTTTTCTCACAGCAGCAAGTGTAAATAAAAAATAAATCTTCCCCGAAGGCAAAGCTAATGGCCGACCATTAAAATGAGCCTGCTTGGCCTAAATATACAGTGAGGGGGATGTATATAATTCTGCACGAAATGAAAACAGTGTTTCTGAAACAGCCAGGGTGCTAGCAGGATCGTTATTGGGCTGTATTTAATAATGGTAAATATAGCTTCAGATTCCGAGAAGCCAATTTAAATTGGTAAGAAAAAAAAATAAGTCAGGGTTAGAGATGACTGATTTGTACATTTGACACAAAACTTCTGTTAGTTGAACTGGCAAACATGAATCAAGAAGGGATGCGGCATTGTAGCTGTAATGTCAGATTGCAGGGGCTGGTATAGGTGGCAAGATAGCCATTTGAGTTTTGTGCCCAAGCTGATGTGAGCTGCCTCATTGCCTGTGTCTATGAGTCCTAGTGTCCCGCCGTTCCAGTGCCACACATATTTGGTGGAGATGATCAAATTCAGTTCCACCTAAAAATTTGTATGAAATGAGTATGCCGAGACCCCAGGAAGTGAGGACACCAGCCCAGCCTCCTGTCATCCTTTCCAGTTGCATGCTTACAAGTTTTCTCTTTCTCTGTAATCAACTGTGTTTTCTACCTGAGCCTCCAGAGAGCTGCCACCTACGCCCATGTTGTGATCTTAGCCTCAATTGTCCCCTTACTGTGATTCAGAATTAAAACACATTTTTTCCTTGACCCTGAGATAGTGTGGTCAGAAGACCTTGGAGGATCTCTTTTAGAGTAAAGGTGCCAGAAGGTCCCAGAGCCAGAGATCACTGGGTTCTCATTCCATGAGTTCAGCAGACTAAACCCACCACCGACAAGAGATGACTACAAAGGAGAAAAGTTTGGTAAGCATCAGGGCTACCAGGGACAGGACAGAGTGATGTTACAATTGGTACAAAGGCCTGATGCTTACCAGAGCTCCGGCTCAGCAGAGCAGGTCCCAAAAGTGGGTTGCTGTTGCCTGGCTTAGTGGCGTGTTGAAAGAGGAACTTTGAAAATGGGGAGGGGGGGCTATAAGGAGAGTGACTGTGAGCTGCCAATCAGAACACTGTCAGTACCGCTGCAGTTTTTAAGGAACCAGGATGTCTTTAGCCTCAGTCAGCGAATGGAAACCTTTGGGTCAGAACCACTTCCTGACTGCCTGGAAGGGTTGAACTCCTAACCTCAAAATCAGTATGAAAGTAAACTTCTGGATATGTAAGGAAGGTTCTGGGCTGGGTTAACTGAGGTGCAAAAACCCACCCAAAATGTGGATGACCCCACACTATGGGCTAGAATGTGGGACTGAGTAAGAGGAGAGCTGAGCACCAACATTGATCTTCCTACTTCCTGACTACAGATGTAACGTGGGCAGCTGCCTACATGCCTGCCACCATGCATTCCCCGCCATGATGGGTTGTGTGTTCAACCTGTAGTCCAAAATAAGTCCTTCCTTCCTTTAGTGGCTTTTGTCAGGTGTTTTGCCAGAGTCATAAAAAAAGTAATTAGTTCACATACATGTCAATGACCACCATGCACATAAGCCCTACGACTTTCTGCTTTAATCCAATGACTCATTATCATCTACAAACAGCCATTGTTCTTTCCATAACATATTTTTCTTTACCACACTCCTCTGTGTGTGTATGCATATTTTGGGAGTGATTTAAATTTTCATCTACATTCTAAAATTTTTTCCCTTCATTATTGTTGTTAGCTATAGCATGATTGTTTTATTATTGAACTAAAACTATTGTTTTACAGAATTGAACTAACCCTTTTTCTTGACAAAACCTTTATAGGGTTTAAAAACACTTTCCATAAAACATTTTATTTCTTTCTCACAAGGGACAGCATCTCCATATTCTACAGAAGGACTGAGTCTTTCTCAGACTGTGAGACACAGCAGAGGGCACAGCACAGTTCATGTTGACCCAGGAGTGAAGGAAGGCAGGGAATTTGAACTCTTTCCTCTGGTCTTATCCTTGGTCACTGTGGCCCCTCTGCAAAGGCTTTATGTGTTTACTAACAGAAGTCACTTGCCATGTCTAAGAGAGGTGTTGGAGACAGGAACAATAGGCTCTAGAAGAACAATGAAGTGATATGAGAACAGTAGGTGCAAAGAAGAAAGGAAAGGATCGACGGTGATGGAGAAGTGGCAGGTTATAACCCCTTCGGTGAACAAGAGCATCAAGGAAATAACAAGTGAGGCGTTTCTCAGTAGCTTCCAATAACATTCAGTGGAGATGACACACAGCAATTCATTGATCCAGTTACTACACTCAGTGTAAAATATATGTGTATGTGAGAGAGACAACACCAGTATATCCAAGTCAGAGAAGAGACAGAGATGGTGAAACAGTATATGTTCACAAGCTGCCTCACACCCCATGATTATGATGCCTCTTATTTATTGGCACTGAGGGCATATGGAGTGATCAAACCTAATCACCTGTGTCTGCATAGATACACTTTGTGATGGTGCCACAATGCTCAAACCACCTAATGGTACTTTTTAGACTGTATCATCATCAGTAAGTGATGCACAAATGTACTTACATTCGCCAGAACATTCTGGACACTATTGAGGTCTGTGGGATTCTAAAAACATATTCTGCTGTGTAAGCTAACAGTGTTACAGCATAAGAAATTTTGAAATAACCATCTTGTTGGGAAAGTATGTGCGATAAAAGCATGAAGACCTGAGTTTGATCCCCATCTTCATGTAACAAGCCAGGCAAGCCTGGTGTGGTGGTATGAGTCTGTAATCCTAGCAAAGGCTGGGGGTACAGGAGGACCCCCAAGGCTCTCTGGTCAACTGCTCTGATGAGCAGTGCCAGATCCTGTCACAAAATGAAATGGGGGGGTGCTTCAGAGATGCCTCAGTGGTGGTTAAAAGCTCATATTACTCTTCCAGAGGACTCACGTTCAGTTTCCAGTACCTAGATGTTGGGGCTCACAGTCATTTGAAGGGGTCTAATAACCTCTTTTGATCTCTGAACACACCAGCACATACTCATACACAGACACAAACATACATGTAAGGAAACTAATAAAAATAAATTATAAGAACTTCAGAAAGTGGAGGATGATGCAGAAAGACATTTAACATTGGCACTTGGTCTCCACTTGAGTGTTCACTCACCCCTGTATACCCACCTTCACTCACACACATGAACTTGCACATACTCATACATAATATACACACAGAATCTTATTTGCATATATATTTGCCTTTTTACATCAACAGTTTTAGTCTTGTGGGGTGCATCTCTCCTGGACCCCTTTTAATACTGAAATATTTTAATTACAAAATGTCCCCATAGGCTCATCTGCTTGAACACTTTTTCCCAGTTGGTGGGATAGTTCTGGCAGGCTGTAAAACCTTAAGAACCTTCAGGCCTACCCAGTAAATATGGGCCAGGAAAGTGAGGCCTCAGAGAATTCCTGATGACCTTGATTCAAGAAAGCTACACTATAATGCCAACTATTGGCCCTGCCCCTAGTCTGACCTGGGGTGGCTGAGAAAAGAAGAGATGGCCTCCCCCATCTGTCTCTCTCTGCTGTGACAGGCAGGAGAGTGGATCTGCTGCAGCACCAAGAAGAATGGCCCCTGCATCTCACCTGAGCAGGAAACGCATGGGTGAGCTGGTTCCAAAGGCGTGAGAGCAGAAGAGCTGACCCTGCCCCTTACCAGCTATCACATTGGTGAGCTAGCCAGGGCAGTGCTGGAGAGTTCGCCCTAATGGTATGGGAACAGCATCCTCTCAGGCCCAGATCTAGGGCTTTGAGTTGGCCCACCACAACATGTACCCCATCTGTGATCTGCCGGAGTATGTCAAAGGACTGGTCCTGCAAATCAAAAGCTGAAGGGTCTCCATGACTCAGGGCAGCAACAGCATATCCAAGAGGAGTCCCCTTGAGGATCGGGTGTTAATAGTGTAGCAGAAGCCAGAGTCTTCTAAGCAGACCAGTGTGCAATGATCACTTGCAAATAAACATGTATGGACAAAAAGTAGACTGTGTGACACACTGTGACACACTACAGTTTCCACAACAAAATGTTTCTTTGTTGTTGTTGTTGCTGTTACAATTATCTATTTGTTTGTTTCCTTGTCTTATTATATCTTATTTTGTATTCTTTTTGGGAGAAGATTGCAAGGATGAAGGACAGATACGAAGGGACAGGGAGATGAGTTGATTGGGGTGCATAGTATGAAATTCACAAAGAATCAATCTAAAGGTTTTTAAAATTTTTATTTACTTCATTGTATTTTTTTACCATTTTCTAGCTTGAAAATATACACTCAGGAAAAAATGTGTGGACTATATACGTAATAACTAGAAAAGAGAATCCAACATTCATACTCAAGTGGAAATACTTGCAATATCAGAAACTCCCTTGAGACTCACTTAAGCTTCTCCTTCCCAGAATCCCATCATCCTGAATTATCACTTTATTGCTAGTGTTACTACTCATATATATATATATATGTTAGCTTTATGAAAGTATTGAAATCTGTGTCCTTGTGTTTAAAATCTCAAAGCTACAGAAAAGTAGCCAAGCAGTACAATGAACTTTTCCACACTCTCTAGCTTGATTCCCAATTTTAGTGTTTTACTATGGTTTGTATGTCTGTCTCTCTCTGTGTGTATATTAATCTCCATGTACGTAAATATGACATGTATGTACATGCACATACATGTGTATATTTATTTGCTGAACTATTGAAATTAATGTGAAACCCTTGTTTTGGAAAAAAATGTCATCTGTTAGCAACTCTGTCATACTTCCCTACATTAAAAAACTGAAACTATGGCCCAAATAAATCCCTCCTTCCTTAAACTGCTTCTATCAATGTTTTGTCACAATGAAGAAGAAAGTCATTTATACACTTTTCCAAAAGTGTTAAACTAGGGTCAAAGTTCTACACCTAGTTCAAAGAATACACCATTAAAGGCAGTGTTTTGAGTAGATGTCCTCATGTCATTGAGATCTAATATACAAAACTACAAATAGTGAGCAAAACACCATCCCTGCCTACAGAACACTCAGTCATGAGGGACAATAAGAAGCTTTCAAATGACAGTGGAGCAGAGAGATGATCTCACAAGCAAGAGTCCACCCTGAAGGTCCCATTACGCTACCAGAATGTTCAAATCCTAATGAAAATCATCCCCTGGCCCCACTTGGAGGCCATCCTTGTTGTATATCACTCAGCCTCCAGCCACACAGAAGCATCTCCATTTTTCTTAGACAACCAATGACATCTCTCTCCCTGGAAAGAGTGATAGTATAAAATCATATCCATCCAACTGCTCTATCGTAGAGGATCACGTGAGTTACAGTCCAAGCAGCTACACATTCGGGGGCATAAGAGTGAGAAGATTAAAAAAAAAAGAGTGAGAAGATATGAGAGTCACAAAACCAGACAATCTTAAAAAAATAAAATAAATAAATAAGTACAATAGAGAAAAACACATTTCCATACTTAGAACAGTAGCAGTGATCACACTGTAAAATGTCGACCAATGCTCATTGAACAGTAAGTGGTGTAAGACAAGATCATGATCACTTCTGTAGACATTATACAGGAGAACACATGTGTCTACTGATGATATCATAGCTGAGGCCCTGGCATGTCCATATGGGATGGAAAGCTAACCGTTAGCCTTTTCAGGATGGTGTTTATTCATAAACCATAGCCGTAATAATTCTAAAAACAATGACAGTCAGACTGTTAAGGGTTCTCGGGTAAGAAACTGAAGACAATTTTTTCTTTTTTATTTTTTATTTTAATGTTTATTAATTACACTTTATTCACTTTGTAGCCCCCCTGTTCCCATTACTATGGAACCCTCTTGGACACTGAACTGTCATAGGCTAAGTCTGTACAGGGGTTTTAGGTTATCTCCATCAATGGTCCTTGGTTGGACTATCAGTCTCAGAAAAGACCCCTGTGTCCAGATTTTTGGTTCTGTTGCTCTCCTTGTGGAGCTCCTGTCCTCTCCAGGACTTACTGTTTCCCACTTCTTTCATGAGATTCCCTGCACTCTGCCCAGAAGTTGGCCTAAGTCTCAGCATCTCCTTTGATACCCTACGAGGTAGAGCCTTTCAGAGGCCCTCTGTGGCAGGCTCTTCTGAGCACAATTTTAAATCATCTGGCAAACAGGAACTTTACAGTGTCAGGTATTTCTATTTGAACAGTATATGCATTCATAAAAATCTTTCAGATCCATTTGAGTTAACTAACCCAATGTTACTAGGAATCAGCCATCTTCCTATGGAGGCAAAAATCATGTTCCCTAGCTCAGCACTTCAAATCTTTCTTTCTACATAGGTGTGAGAGTATTTTTTTTTTGTAAATAGGGGAGAGGGACTGTGAACACAATAACTTTCATCTAAGTAGCATCAGCAGTGTTGACAGCAGATCTGTTATGCTTAGTGGCACTGTGGTTTGTCTGCACATAGCTTGAACATCTTCCCTTCAAAATTTGCCTCATCAGGAAAAAAAAATCCTGTTTTAGAATTTTAAATTGCTTTCTCTTGCCAAGTATAGAAGTTCTGTCTTCTCAACAACAACAGTCTAAGACAGGTACAATCTACAAATCACTCTGTTATCTGACTGGGAAATTTTCTAGGAAAACTTTAACAGGAACTCCACCAAGCATTAGTGAGAAAAGAATCCAGAGACAGTGAACTTCACAGGCTTCATCCTAAAGGACAGCCAATAAAGGAAGAGAAACAGGAGCCCAGTAGTTCCTGTCTCTGATGCCACTACTCATGAGGCTGAGACAGGGAAAAAAAATCTGAGTTTGTGGCCAGGCTGGGTTACAAGGTGAGTTCCAAGTCATCCAAGGCTTCAGTGTGAGATACTATCTCCTAATAATGAGGGGGAGGGATGGATGGATGGGGGGAAGAGGGTCAGAGGAAGGGAAGGGGGTTAGGGAAAAACAGAAGTAGCACACATTAGATCACCAAAGTGCCTGAATCATGAAGAGGTGAACATTTTTCCAGACCTCAAGAATGATCACAGATCACATGTCTTGTTTTCTCCCTTAATCCCGCTTTATTACATGTGACAATAAGAAAATGATGGTCTGTTCCAGGCAGATTAGGCTCCTTGCGGATAGATGCCTCTTTCAGGACAGGTATTTCAGAAAGACAGTATTGATTCTTAAAGTCTGTTTAAGAGTCCCATAAGGCTCTTGTCCACACACAATCTCAAAAGTCTCTGAGTCTGAATCCAGGGGCGTCTCTTCTCATCCCAGTTTTTCTCTCCCTTTCTCTGCTGATAACAGATGTTTCCACATCGTCAGAATTGAAACTCCTACCATCTCAATTAATTTCCAGTGAAATTTGGAACCTCACATTCTCTGGAGTGAGTCTCAAACATCTAGGTAATGTTGCTAATTTCGAATGCAGGCAATATTGACTCAGTATGTTAACATTTGAGAAAAGTTACTTGTAGGCCTTTTTTTTCTTCTTTTTTTTAATATATATATATAATGGCACCAAAAGTCTTTTGAAAATAATATACTCTTCCCTCTCTGCAACATGTGTAATTTCTAAGAATTTAGATGCCTAAGGACATACAGGGAGGCTAAAGGGAACCCCTGAAGTTTAAATTAATGTTCTTCCACTTGTAGCTAACTGTCTACCAGGAACCAATTGAGCAAAAAATAATTTATTTTAAACCCAAGTATTTTTTTAACAGGAGTCATAAATAATGTTTTCATTGAGGACTTGCCATAGGTTTGTATTTTTAAGATGATAAGTAGTCTTATAGAATAATTTACACAAACTCAACTGAACCATTTATTTATACCTACTTAGTATAAGGCTAACCAATGATTTGACTTTCTTCTTCACTGGCTGTTAGGTTTAATTGCATGGATCTGACTGTATAATGTTATAGTTTTCTTTCAGTTGCTGTGATAAAATATTCTAATTATAAGCAGTTTGGGTGAGGGAATCTTTGTTTAGCTTACACTTCCAGGTCATAGTTTACCACTGAAAGAAGTGAGGGCAGGAACTCAAGCAGGAAGCTGAAGATGAAACGATGAGGAATGCTACTTACTGGCTGTCTCATAGACTCATGCTCAGCTAGGCTGGTTATACAGCCCTCCTGCTTAGGGAATGATGCTGCCCAGAGTGGGATTGGTCCTGCTATCTCAATTAACAATCAAGGCAACCCATCCACAGACATTCCCAGAGGCCAAACTGATGTAAGAACTCATCATTTCTTTTCAGATGACTCTAAGCTGTGGGAAGTTAACAATTAAGGCAGACCAGCACATATGGCATTGCATCTGCTATCATCATACCTGGAGCTTTCCACCCTGAGTAACATGAATTCCTAAGTGCCTTCTCCCCTCTCTGAGAGCAATGAGTGGTAATGTGAAAGTTTTCTTTTTTTTTTTCTTTCCTTTACTTGACCTTATCTAAAATGTAGGAAAGACCTTTCAAATGGAAAAAAAAAAAAGGAGGAAGAGGAGAAGCCAAATTCTATGCGCTTGAAAGACCGAATGTTGACTAGCAGCTGTTATAAAGCATGCTTCCTTCCAAGCAGAGACAATTTCTAGCTCATATCTGCTCAGCACCTAATATAATGTAGTTATTCAAGGTGTGCTTATAGAACGGACAGAGAAAACAAATGAATGAGAGAACAATAAACAATAAACTAATTAACTAGTCCCTTTCTTTTGGCACTTCTAAAGCTGCTGCAAACCTTCAAAGAGAAAGTAGAAAAAAATGTGCAGCTCTAACACAGTGAGTAACAATTAGACGCTTATTCTTTTATATTATTTAATAATTTGCCAAGTACCAAAGAAGTAGTCGGGACTCAGAATATTCTATGATGGGACTGGAGAGATAGCTGGGCAGCTAAGAGCACTTAGTGTTCTGGCAGAGTACCTGGGTACAGTTTGCAGCATCCATGTGGTGGCTAACGTTATCCATAGCTCGAGTTCCAGGGGATTCAATGCTCTCCTCTGGCTTCCATGGGCACTAGGCAAACATATGATCTATATGCATACATGCAGGCAAAGCAGCCACACATGCAAGATAAGATAAATCTAAAACTCCAAGAGTATTCTGTGGCTTTGAACAAGACACATAGTGACTACACAACAGAATCAGACTTGAAAACACATGATGTCTGGCTTCTATCAAGCCTCTAATCACTTTACACAATCATCTTGCACTCTATGTCATCACATAGAGTAAAATGCTACATTTTAAAAGATGGAATCCATCCTTAAAAGCTGTGTGGTGACACACGAAGCCTGGTAACTCCAGTGTTGATGGGGCATGGGGAGGAGGATCACTCGGTCATCTACTGGCACATGCTTGGACCTCACAGAGTCTAAGATGTCCCTAAGATTGTAGACAACAATTGCTTTGTACTTTTAAGGATGGTATCCATCCTTTACAATGTACCGTTACTCTGTGAGTGAGGACATAGAATGGGAAGAAGTACCTCAGTTGGTAAGATCAGTTATGTGCAAGCATGAGGACCTAAGTTGGTATGTCCAGACCCCACGGGAAAGACTGTATGTGACACATGGAGTATGCGTCTGTAACTCCAGTGTTGGAACAGAAAGAGGAGGATCACTGGGGCTTTCTGGCTGCCATAGCTTCATGTTCAGTAAATAGACATGATCTCAAGTAACTAAGATGGAGAGCAATAAGACATGGCATCTGATATCCTCCTCTGGCCTTCATGTATGCCCACATACAGGTGTCCCAGCACACACGTGTGCCTATACATTATACAAACACACACACACACACATTTATACCCAAAATATTATTTAAGAAAGAAATTTGTATATTTTTAAATATTCTTGGGGACATTAGTAATCACAGAAGAGGAAAAGATGGGACAGGAGGAAGAAAGACTGCAACATTTCGTACCTACTGAATTTTTTACAGACAGCAATCCCACACAGACTGTGGTTCAAAGTGAAGCCCCATTGCCACGATTCTGCAAAAGAGTCATCAAGACCAACAGTCGTGTTAAATCATTTGTCCCAACTTTGGGGAAGGAACTGTGTTTGCACTGTGACTGGCCTCAGTTTCGTTCACCACACAAGTTCCTAAATTCAAAAGCTGGATTTCCTTTAAGAGTCTTTATACCGAAGAGGAGGGACATCAACCCTGTATGACAAGTCTTCTTAGTTATTATTCTGTAAATGATTATATATCTTAAACGATGATCTTGGTAGGGCCCCAAGGGCATCCACTGGCACATGCTTGAAACTTAACAAAGTCCAAGATGTTCCTAAGATTGTAGACAACAATTCCTGTGTGCTTGTATTTAAACATTTGTTGAACAGTCACTGCTCTACCTATTAATTATTTGATTCTAAGGTGGTTCAAGAAGACTAGAAATTCTTGCATGAGAAAAAAAAGCCATGGCTGCTTTAGTCTTCCACTATAACTTATATTTGTGTTTGCATTGCTGTCCATGCTTTGTGACTGCTCTTAGCAAATTTTTGCAGAAAGACTCAGAAGCATGAAGGAATGCATTGAACAGAAGCAGAGATGGGAAAACGTGGTGGGGGGGTGAAAACCTTGAGTGGACACAGTTCATTGTTCAGACTTCCTCTCTGGGGAAGGACCTCACTCAGAGAAATACAATGGGGCCTTAAAAGATGCTCAAGTTCATGCAAGGCACACTCCCAAGCACTGCCATACACAGAGCAAAAGCACCGTTAAAAAAGACGTTCAGCACTGATAGAAAAGCGACCACTTTGGGATAACATACAAGGATTTTCCTACCTCACACGCACAAGGTTGAGAGTTTCAGACACGAGCAAGGCCCCAGTCGTCATTAGTACCTGCTGTCGCTCTGCTTATATGCCTCTGTATAACATGTAGTTCTCCTACGCAGCCTCTGTTAGGAACTCAGCAGCCAGGCAAGCAAACAATATGGGATGCCCCATCAACACTGCAGCTTGCAGATTTCCCTGGATTCACAGTTTAAAGACTTTAATAGAATGTTGGTGCTTTGTCAAACATCTATGTTAAGCATCCTTAAACAGACACATAAAAAGAACACATTAGAGGCCTTTAGAGGCCACTAGAGGCCATTTTTCAGGCTAGTCATCTAAAGCTCATGTTATAAGATGTTGCTGGGGGGAGAGAAACTGGAAGGGAAGGATACTGACTTTTGTAAGATTCAACAGAGTCTGGTTTGTTATTATAAATTGTCAAGACCCTCAGTGTTCTGAAACGACTGGCCCCGTTTTAGCACCTTCCCAGATTGTAACACTAAAGTAAACAACACAGAGCTGGTTGGTAGTGGTGCATGCCTTTAATCCCAGTGCTTGGGAGGCAGAAGCAGGCAGACTTCTGGGTTCAAGGTCAGCCTGGTCTACTGAGTGAAGGCTACACAGAGATATCCGATCTCAAGAAAAAAATAAAATAAAGACAAGCCAGTCATCTTCAAAAGTTTGTATACTGACTTGATGCTCCCAACTCACCGTGAGCCACTAAAATCCATTGGTGGCATAAGAGGTTAGTAAGGAAAGGGCTGAGGTTTGAGTATTTGCTCACTTAGCTTTGTAAAAGGCTCCACTAAAGGGAACACGCTCAACACTAAGAAAGGCTTAACAGCTCAACCCTGACCCCACTTGTGGCCGGTTTCCACCAGGTAATGGGTAGAAAATAGCCTTCCTTCACTACCAATAAGAAAGGTCAAGGATTACATGGCCCTGTATTTTAATACTATTCACCACTGATTAGATCGAGAATGAGACTCCAAACTGAGTCCCAACCTCTGTGTCTTGTGCATAGCTGGTGAAGCAGCTGCGATTGGACTGTATGCTCCCGTGCTATGTCACTGGACACTGGACACTGGTCTACTGATATTGGAGGATAGTTAGATATCTAAAGCTGCAATAACTGTGCTCATAAACATGGGAGAAATCAAAGCTGTATCCCACAAACCTTATCTCTGCATCATCTGTGTATGAGCGCATGTATTTTCCAGAGTGATGAAAATTTCTGTGTGCATATGTGTATAAATATATATAAATATATGGGCATAGAGAGAAAAGCTGTCCCATCATACACATTTCTCTTGCCTTATGCCACACACGCCAGATGATTTAATAATTATAATTCTAGCCACCAATATTATTGAGATTTCGTGGGTGAAGCTTACTAAGGGGAATTGGGGTAGAAGACATATAAGCAAAAATAACTAAGGAAGAGGTCATGAATCTGGGAGGAGTGAATAGGTCCGTAGGAAGAGCTGGACAGAGGCTAGGAGAGTACTGCCAGATAATTGAGCACAGAACAAGCAGTATTCCTGTCCTGGACCTGCCTTTCTACTCAATTTCAACTTCTTCTGTACTGGGAAGCGCAAGTACAAAGTCAATAATATGCCTTCACTGCCAACTAGTGGTGATGTCCAGACTCCGAAACACTGCTCCTCTCTCACAATGTAGCAGCCCTTTCCCAACGCCACTGTGACCAGAAAGGACCTCTCAGGTTTCTCTAGAATACTACTTTAAGATTTTAAGCCTTGGCCTGGCATTATCCTTGTGAAATCATTCATTCATTCTTCATTCATTCATCCATTGGAACTCAGACCCAACAATTCAAACATGTCAGGCAAATGCTCTACCCCTGAGCCTTCAATTTTATTTTAGAAGTGCAAGAAACAGAAAGACAAATATCAAGTACATCCCACGAAGGAAACGCAGGATTGAATAATGAACACATACTGTGAATCAGGTGCACATGTTTTCTCGTGTCACAAGATAAAATAAACACTTTTTAATTAAACACAATTCATCTAGAGCAGGAATCCATTAGAACATCAGGGTTTTCAGCTTCCCCTATAATTCCTCTGTGCATAGAAAAAAAAATTGATGGATTAAACTCATCATGCCAAGAAATCTTCCTGAGCCTCGGTGCTTGCAGTGGCTGGCTGCCACATCTGTTGGAGGGACAGCCTTAGACAGATTCCTAGCTGCCGGCTGCCGACTTCTCGCAGGTACAGATGAACAGTGGGCAGCCTGACCTATTTTAATCATAAACCTGGGCATGTTTCGGGAATAATGAACCCTCAGATTAGAGGCTGCAAAGTTCAAAGACTCATTTTGGCTGCGGGAAATAAAAAGATTTGAAATTATAGGTGAAGGAACGGAAGCGGGTGAGATGTGGGGCAGCTGAAAGGGCCGCTGAAAGACAGCTTGTGCCTTCTAAGAAAGCTCCAAGAAAGAGATCATCAGAAGAAGGGACGTGCCCTGGACGCATTCCTCAGCCTTTGGGGAGCGTCCATCAACTTCAGGGCATGAAGGAAAATTTCTCCTTTGACTTCAGAAAGGTGACAACTTCAATAAAGCGGACTTAATGGAATCCAAAGTGGACTGTAAGATGGGATATTCAATCATTAATATAAAGCACAGTTCAGAACTGCACTCCTCTACACGGAGAGTTTGAGCTGATAGGCCAAAAACTTTACTTGGAGAAAAAAATTGAGAATTCTCAGCCAATATCCTTTAAGGTGTTCTGTTTCTTGTGAAGATCATGATTAAGGTTTATCTATATAAGCCAAGAGTTGCATCTTCAATAAAGCCTTCTAGAGCATTCTATGTTTTTCTTTTTAGTGCTTATATCCATACTTCAATACCACTTGAATACTTTAACACTGATTATTATTTATTGGGTGGAATTTTAAAAAAGAATACTGGTTTTTCTATGGAGAGTAGAACCTTTCCTGTGACTTATTCCCCAGACTACAATATTGACTGTAGCCAAGTACCTCAACAAAGATTGCTCAAGAGCCAGAAAGGAAATAAAAGCGCATCGGCATTTACAGGATAGAAAGTAAGTGCAGGGCCCTTACACACACGGCCACTTCATACCCACAGTCACGCCGAAAAGAAGAAGAAATGTGTACTCTAAAACAAAGAAGTCCGGCCAGCGGGGTGGCTCAGGCAGTAAGAGCACCTTCCACCAAGTCACATGGCCTGCATCCCATTTCTGGAACTCACAGAGTAGAGAGTGAGAACCAACTTTTTGTAAGTTGTCTCCTGACCTCCACCCATATGTCCCCAACACAAATAAGTATTAGATGTAAAAACATTAAACGTGAAGAAGCTGAGGTCATTAAGGCCCAGCTACGCACACAGGGTGGAACCTACCAACCTAAAGATGCGGTCTCGGCATCTTACTCAACATAGTATCTTGGCTTCATCCAGCTGATCACCACCTGCTCAAAGGAAGAGAACAAATTGTAGTTGCCAAATTTCAGTCTAGGGCCTCCAGGGACCCTCCTGGACTGGATTTTCTAAACATCCCACCCATACTGTTTTAACGAAGAGTTCTGCCATAATCTATTCAAGAAGGCCAAGTCCTGCCTTCTGAAAGCTAAGCCCCAAGTTCTTATTTGTTAGAAGGATTGAACTGCTGGTGAGAGCTGTGAAGAATGTCCTCATGCCACCTGAAGGGAAATGAGCAGAACTGGGATTTATTGTGTTAGTAAAATGTGCAGACTCAGAAAAGTGAACACTTTGTGGTTCTCTCGTGAGTGGAGTCAAAACTAACTATCTAAAAAGACCCAAGGGATGGAAAGATGGCAAGGCAGTTAAGAGCACCGGCTGCTCTTTCAGAGAACCTGGGCTCAAGTCCCATAACCTTTCTGGGTTCGTGTCTTTCCTTATTATATAATACCCCCAGTGCTGCCACAAGTCTGCAAACAAGAGCTGTAAATAATAGTGGGAATTACACCCAAAGGTTAGCATGCATACTCCTAGCACAGCAGCAGCTCTTACTCCTCAGGGTCAACAGTTAGCAAAATTAAGTTGCCATAGGAAATGTGACTCCAACTGCCAAAGCAGAGGAAGTGCCGGCAAGATGGCTCACTGGGTAAAGGCTCTTTCTGTTAAGTCCCCAGAACTCACATAGTGGAAAGAGACACTAAAGATTTTTGCAGTTTGTCCTCAGTCTTCCACATGCATGCATGCATACTTACACACACATACACACATAGTACCACCACTGCAACAACAATAACACACCCACACAATTAAAAACTGTGTAAGCACAAGAAAACTGCTCTGTGCAGTAAGCCAAAAACTGCATGTCAACTTTTACAATAGAACATAAAAGTAAAACTTTTTCAGCATAAACCCGTATATTATGAAAGGAGAGGGGGAAAAAATCGGTTTGTAGTAGCACACTGAGACCTCTCACTTCAGAAGACTCCCCTAGTAGCAGTAGGCACACCTACTCTCTAAAAGCGTAGTCTCCCCAGTGAATCCCAGGAGGTTTTCTTGAAGCATGTAAAATTGTGACGGTTTCTAGGCCCAACTTGTTCTTCTTCCCCAGCTACCTCCTTCCTTTCTCTACTGCTCACCACACTCCTCCCCTGCTATGACCACCAGGAGGCCTTCTTAGGCTACACTTCCTCCATTCAGTCTGTAAATAATCACAGGTCCTGTTCTGCAAAGTAAGAAAGTTCACTCAGACCTATGATTCTCAGCCATTCTTCCTCAGCTACAGAGGCCCCTACATCAACTCACAGACTATGGCAAAAAAGCAGGACAATAGAGATCCACATGAGGCAGAAGGACACCCAGAAAACTAAGACGTGATCTATAAAGTAAAACCCAAAAAGAGAAGGAGGGAGGGATAGAAGGAAGGAGGGGAAAAGGAGGAAAAGAAAAGAAGGAAGGAAGGAAGGAAGGAAGGAAGGAAGGAAGGAAGGAAGGAAGGAAGGAAGGAAGGGAGAAAGAGAGGGAGGGAGGGAGGGAGGGAGGGAGGGAGGAAGGAAGGAGGGAAAGAAGGAAGGAAAGAAGGAAGGAAGGAAGGAAGGAAGGAAGGAAGGAAGGAAGGAAGGAAGGAAGGGGCAGGAGAGAAAGAGAGAGAAGAGGGAAGGGAAGGGGAAGAAGGGGATATAGAGGGAAGAGAACACCTCTAGAACAACATGGAGACTGCCAGACTTTTGATCCTCAGCCATTCTTTCTCAGCTACAGAGGCTTGTACACAAATTCACAGGCTATAGCATGTATCAGGAAAAGAGGAGAACCACACAAGGCTGTCAAAGCTGCCTTGGTCTACAGGAGCCATCAACTCTTGCGATAAACCCATCCATAAACACATTTTTTCCATCACAACCAACGTGCCTTTCTAAGGCTCATAAGCTGCTCGAAGGCCAAAGCATGTAGGCTCCACCAGAAACTTAAGCTGCAGAATTGAATTTAAAAAAATTCAAAAGTAGACAGTGAGCTGACCACCAATCTCAATAGATAGATAGATAGATAGATAGATAGATAGATAGATAGATAGATGATAGATAGATGATAGATAGATAGTAAATATAAATTGATAGAGATAGAGAGAGAATAAGAGAGAGTTAAAGATAGAGATAAAAGAGATAGAGATAAATATATATCCTGGCTGCAATTGTGAGGAGGTGTCTCCTGATCTTGCTGCTCAGCAAGATTGCCCTTTAAGATTGCCCTTAAGGTATATTGACACAGCAAAGATCAAAGTACACAATACAATGATCTAGTATAAAATCAAATATTATACCAGCTATGACCATCTTTTTAAATGAGTGATAAAGAGCCAAAAGCAAAGTGTACATAATCAAAGTGATTTTGAGTACATAATTTAGCTATAAATAATCATTGAGTGACCTTAATCTAAAAGTCCTAAATATTCTAAGCTCTCAAACTTTCCAGAGAATCAAAATGACAATCCATGTGGAAAAATTACAGGGCTAACTTCATGTGACAGGTCACAGCCAAAAAAAAAAGTGTCTTTAAAATACTGAATGAAGTTGCTTTTCAGACTTTAAGTAATACAAACAGATAAACAAACTTGGGTTTTGGACTTCAGTTTTGTCTCCAAGATAGGTGCATCACAATTGTAGTGATTTGTATAAGATGTCCTCTATAGTCTGGGGCATTTCAATACTTGGTCCCTGGTCAATGGCTCTGTTTGGGTGTGTTTCAGAGGTGCAGCCTTGCTGGAGAAAGTATGTCACTGGCGGTTAGGTTTTGACTTGTACCATTTCTGGTTCATTCTCTGCTTCCTGCTTGCTGTTGAAGACATGAGCCTTCAGGTCTGCTTCAGTCACCATGTCTCCCACTTGCTGCCATGATTTCTTGCCTTGATGGAGTCTAGTACTGTAAGCCAAATAAGCCATTTTTCTATACCTGGATCATGGTATTTTATCACAGCAATACAAAAGTAACAGATATGAAAGTACTGCAAAGTAGTAAAGAATTTAGACTTAAAACCACTCTGATCCCAGGCTTAGGAAGAGGAAAATAAAAACTTGGACTTGATAACCCAATGTCTCTTGCAACTTTCAGCATCCCATTTCATTTAAAGTATAACATGAATCATAAATTTGGGATGAGAGTTTAACATTTCTAACTTAAATGTGACTTTATTCTTATACATACAGCAATCAATTTGAAGATGTGTCCTTGAAAGACAGACTAGTCCCTTTACCATGGCTCTCTTCCAGTCTCCACAGAAATTAGCCCTTTGTGCATTCTAATAAGAACATTCACAAAACTATAGCACTTATACAACTTGAATAATGTCAAGCAATTAACAGTTAACTTAATACCTACCGTTGATAATAGGCAATCTAAGAAAACAGGGATTTTATGTTTAATCAGGGACTCAATAAAATATCCTTTGCCTCAAATGAACCAGAAGTAAAAGAAGAGAGAAAATTTAAAAATGAATCTACAACCTTACCTCATGCCTTAGACTTTCACCAGCTACTCAAAGTCCATATTTTGATACCCAAGGATCACTCTCTCCTGTTGGTTCATGGTCTGTAAGATGCCCCTCACCTGTTTGCTCTTGCCCCCAACCCAAGATTATTTGGAGGAAAAGCCAGTATTTGTTTGCACTTTTTCTGACATATAGATTTTTTTTTATTTCTTTCTAAAGTTGAATATGCTACCATGGAGAAAAGAAACACAACATGAATTCTACACTAACAATAACACTGATCACAATGGCCCTTGGGGATCTCCATCCATGACCTAAACCACTACTTCTTTTGATGAAAAGAAATAACCACTAACCAGTTTTTACATGAATTCAGCCAACTCAAAATACCAAGTCAAAAAGTTACACCTCATGGCTGAGCATGTGTGGTGCTGGTATTTCATTTACCAATTCATGGTAGATGAAATAATTTTAAATGTGTGTTTCTGGCAGGAAAATCATCAATTTTTAAAAAATAATGATCAAGGTACTGTTTTAGTTTCGGTTTTCATCTCAAAATATTTTACTTCCTAACTTCTGGCTAGATATTCATACACCCAACTTTCTCATCAGCCTCCAGGACTCATGAGTAAGGACAAGCAGAAGAACGAATGAAAAGGCTGGAATAAGAGGAGACAGAGGATGAAGAACAAAAGACATGGGAGGAAGTCAGCAATGACTCCTGAGACCATAGGACTGCCAGCAAAACAGCTACCTTCCCCTGCCAAGACTCTAGCTTTCCAGAACAGCCTTCAGCCAGTGCAGACACATGGCCCAAAAGGCCTCAGGACCAGGAAATACCACCCACATCTGGTCCTAAAAAGAAGGCCTTGGACCTAAGTCTGCTTTCCCAGGAAAGTGAGACAGCCATACTGACATGGCTGACAAGATACCAAGGTGCTTGTGTGCCCCTACTGGGGAGCAAGATGTTCTATCACCCCCTTATCTGTGCAACTTGAGAGCATTGTCCAGCCTCCTCTTCCATAAAAAGGACTTGGAACAGAATTCTTCCTCTCTGGTGGCCAGCCAGACAGCCAGGGCCCAACCAGAGCCCGAGGCTGGAGCCTTACAAGTTTCCCTGGGGCTGGTACAGAGGCAATTCCAGGACAACCCAGCCTACCTCCTGATAAAGACATGTTTCCTGGTGATCTTCTCCTTTCCTGCACTTCTGGCTACTCTGCCCCCCAATGGTGTCCCCACTACCCTGTCACCAGCCATGGTGCTGGGTTCTGAGAACGACAGAGAAGGCCTTGGTGACCCAGAGCTCAAAGAATGGGCCAGGCAGCTGGACTGCATGGCCTGCGGAATGCAAGCAAGCCCAGCAGCCACAGACACTGTACCTAGAGCTCCAGTTCCTGGTGAGGATTCTGCCCCATCCCACCTGGATGCTTCTAATGACCTTGACATGCTCAGGACTCGACATGTTCCTGGAAACAGAGGTTGCTGTGAGCAGCAAAGGACAAGGACTGAAGGGGTCCAGAAAGCCACTTATACCAGGCCTGACCAGAAGGCCACAACCCTCTGCAGGAGGAAGCTGTAGACCTGCAGACTAACCTGTCTGCAGCAAGCAACAGGGGCTCTGATAGCAGCGGCTGTGTTACCAAATGCAAAGCCACATTTTTGAAGGACTAAAGTAAATGCCTATTTTTTACGTGAAGAGCAAAAAGAGAGAAGGGTGCGGAGAGAGAAAGATGGGAGGAGGCAAAAGATGAAAAGGAAGATTTAAACTTGAAGGATCAATGTGTCCTGTAGCTTTCAGCAACCCATTTCATTTTAAGTATGACATGAACCATAAAACACTTCAAGTGTTACCCATCTCAATGTTTTAAATTTTTTTCCATTAATTTATTCACAGAAACCAGAAAAACAAAGAAAAGGTCATCCTTAAAAGGCACCGTCTTAAATCTCATCTCAAAGTTTTATTATTTTTCTTAGCGGGAAACAGACCAGAAATAAAGTCGTTCTGGAAGGAGAAACATTTTGCCTTCTTGGTCATTGGCTGTAATTTCATGGCAGGACTTGCACAAGCAGAATATTCTTTGTCCGTCTTCCTGGCTAGGGAGATTAGTACGCTACACATATGGTCACCCAGAGGAACACCATTAGCAGCCGGGATATATTTCTTGTTGAGTCACGCAGTAGTGTAGCATTCCCCTTGGGGAATCTTCCACCTTCTAGTGGTTGTCTGATTACCCTGAGCTAAGTGTGGGCTCACCTTCTTGTGGGTCAGGAAATCCGTTGCAATAACAATATCTGACCATTGTCCACCAAAACAGAGCCATATTTAGTATTCAATAAGGTCACAGTAAATGTGAGGTGGTGGATAGTAGGTATGAGAAACCTTCCCAAAGCTCCATCAGGGAAAGAGAGAAAGTGAGTCCTGATCACAGGAAAGGCCTTCTAACCTGAGAGAAATCCACCACCACCCCCCTTCACGTATTGTGGTGCAGCAGGCAGGTCCTGACAGGGGCTGAGCGTTGGTAAAAACCATTCGCAGGCAAACTAGGCGAAACCAATTTCAGCTGGCTGAAGCTATGAAGACTTCATTATGAGAAAAGATGTCAGCACGAGGAGGGCAGGGGAGGCCACTCGGTCCTGGGGAACCATAGGGGCCCTAAACAGCAAAGCTCTGAACTTCACACCCACATCACTGTGTCTATTCCCTCTGCCGAGAGTCTCCTTTCTTGCTTCTCTTTTGGTAGCTTCGATGTCTTCTGCTTTATCCTAGCTTTCAATGGATCACCTCGTATCTATGAAAACTGACTTAGTCCCTGGACCAAGTATTTTTTTTTCTTTTGGTTGTTTTTCACTTTAAAAAATTCATACACATATATACTGACTTTGGCTATTTTTATAAACACACACACATGCTCCCCTCTCAATCACAAATTCTTGAGAAAAAATCTAAAAGGACATTCTCATTCAAGAGTTCCTCTGGGCCCGTTAGGGGTATGCACTGAAGTCGGACTGGAAAGAAGCATAAGATAGCCATTAGAAGAACCTGGTTTGGTTTAGGCAGGAGGTATTCAGTACCCACCTCAAATGTGTTCCGTGAGTCACCAACAAGACAACCCCCCCAAATTTATACCCTCTGAAGTGCAGTCATGAAACGCAGGAGGCAACTTGGTTCTTTGCAGATATGAACATTTATTAAGTCAAGGAACATTGCATTACCTTGATGAATGTCTATTATAAACTAACATCATTTAATATTCACTGACTACATTAGGTAAAAGTAATACAATATCATTTATTATCCATAATGCTTTTTAAAAGGGAAAATTCATGGCAGAAGGCCAGTGTGAAGAGCTGGCTTTGTCTTATAAGGCATCTCACACACACTGAACCATGTTCCCCTCCTAATTTTTTAAAAATGTGAGCATATGTGTGTACCTATATGTGGAAGTCAGAGGAAAACTTGTGGGAGTTCTATCTTTCTCTTGTATGCAGCCCAGGAATTAACTCTGGACATGTAGCTTGGGGACAAGCATATTTACCAACGGAGCTATTTGCTATACCCTTTCCACACCACATTCTTTAAATCATCTTCTATGATGAGGAGCCAAAGTCTGTGAATTCTTGTGTGTCCTGATGTGGATCCTTCTGTTGTCAGTATTAATAGTGTCATTGCTGTGCTTTGGTGGGCATTAAGCAGAGATTAAAATACGTAAAAACATATTGACATCTCTGAATTTTACAGAATTCAATCTAAGGACTGTCTTTAAAACTTCCAGCATTCCAAGCCATCCACATAAAGGATGGGCTGCCTCACAGAGTCAAGTACTGAGCAGGTAGTCACTGGTGACTTTGGTCTCTTTGACTGATATTATTTATGCTACATCTTTCAATGTATCTACAGGCCCAATATCTGAAATCCAACATGTCTAAAGCCAGCAGGATCTCTTTAAAATCTGCCTCTTACTGTTAACACCTGAGTCACTTTTCAGACTCCTCTTAGGTCTTTGGTTCAATGGTTCAAATCCATCATGCTTTCTAGACCTGGTGGTATAAGTTTAGCTACTTTGGATTGCTGAGGTAGGAGGATCACAAGTTAAAGGCTATCTTGGGCTATAATGGGAGTTCAAAGCAACTTAGTAAGATCATGTACCCCCCCCAAAAAAAAGAAAGTGAAAGCAGAGCTGGAGATGTAGCTCATGGGTGAAATGCAAACTCAGCTGTGAAAGGCCCTTGGTTGAATCCTCTGTATCACACTCCCATTAAGAGTGTAAACTAGTATAGGTACAATGGAAACAGGACAGAGTTTTCTCAGAGAACTAAACTAGACCAAGCTATATGATCTGGTTATGCCTGCTGGCTTTCTCCCCAAAGACTCCAAGTCAATTTGTCTCAAAGATACTTCCTTGCATGTCAGCATTTTCTGCAGCACTATTTCCAACAAACATTGTTCACTAACACACGTAAGTATGGAAGTAAACTAGGTGTTCACTAATGAAGAATTGGATAGGGAAAATATAATGAATATAAAAAGTGGACTTTTCTTTTTTTAACATTTATTTATTTTATGTATGAGTTCTGTATATGTATGTACACCTGCACACCAGAAAAGGACATCAGATCACATTATAGATGGTTGTGAGTCACCCTGTGGTTGCTGGGAATTGAACTCAGGACCGCTGGAAGAGCAGACAGCAGACACTGAGCCATCTCTCCAGCCCCTAAAATGGACTTTTCAAAGAGCAAAGTTATGCTGTTTTCAAGTATGTGGATATAACTTCTGTGGTACCCATCTAATTAAGTCAGTCTTAGAAAAACAAATGCTGCATGGCTACTAGACTTTATGGTTGCATAAAACTGAGTGGACAGACGAAGTGAATGAGGAAGAGAAACTACATAGGGAAATACAAGGGGCTAATAGTGGGGGCTAATAGTGGGGGCCAGGGAGAAAGGAGAGAGCACCAAGGCATGATGGGAACACAGAAGACATGGGAAAGGAAGGAGAGAAAGGTGAGAACCCTAAGGCATGGTGGGATATGCTCAAAATACATTATTATCTACTTGCATGAAAATGACCTTATATCAGCCTGTGTTGGAAAAAAAAATGTTTCAAAGATGGAAGAAATAAAGGCAACAATGTTAAAAATCGGGCAATTCAGATAAATGTATCTAAATCTACTAAATTCACCTTACCTGGCTTCTGAGAAGCAACAGCCCAAAGGGATTTGCTAGCATTGTTTGTGAGCACCCGTTATCTGCTCTGATCACAATCGCTTTTTAAAAAAGCACATTCTCTTAGCTTAAGCTATTCACTTAAAAAAAAAAAAAAACAGTTGAGCTTGCTGTGACCTCCTGAACACAGGCAGACAAGTTTTTTAGGTGTTCAAGAAAACATGGTTTAATGTGCAAATGTCATATCAGTGTTGTACTTTTTCTCTGTTTGCATTTTGCATTGTAATGCTCTGAAAATACTTTATTTTCTGGAATTAAGTATGATGTGGCTACAGATCTACAGGTCCTTTGTGGTGAGGTAAACACATGCTGAAACCTTTCAGCGAACTAGCTTAGAAACACAAACAGCAGATCCCAACCTACCCTATGAGTCTGGAGCAGTGGTTTTCCACCTTCTTAGGGCTGCCACCCTCTAGCAGAATTCCTCAGGTATGGCGATCCACAACGATAAAATTATTTTCACTGTGACTTTGTAGCTGTAACTTTGCTACTGTTACGTACTGTAATGTAAGTATCTGATATGCAGGATATCTGATGTGCATGATATGACCCCTTGCAAGGGTGGTTTGACCCCTCCCACAAGCTTGAGCATCAGTGAGCATGATATTCCTGCTGTGTTAGGAATTAAAACTGGAAGCATTATTCATCTTCAGTGTTAGGGAACCCGGCAAGATAGATCATTGGGAAAAGGTGCTTGCCAGAACTGAGTTTGTTCCCCAGGACCCAGATGGTGGAAGGAGAGTACTGAATCCTGCAAGTTGTCTTCTGACCACCCTGACACACGTGCACCTATGCCTACACACTAAATGCATCAGTTAAACTTTATAATCTTTATATTTAAAAACCAGCAATTCTTGAGTACTTCACAGAGTCGGATGTGAGTGATGCGATCATCCCCACTTACTGATGATGAAAGCTACACTCAGAAAGGTTAAAGTGCTTGCCTGAAACTTTGTGACTTGTAGGTATCTCCACTGTGGTTGTGCCTGGCCACCTGGCTTCCTGTTCTGACCAACTCTGATGCTCTGTGACAAAGCAAAGAGTGATTCCCCAGAAGTCCACAGAGACACCATCTGTCATCAGGTATCACCTGCCCCTTAAGTTCAGGGCAGATCCCAGAAGCACACTTGGCCTGGTATCTGGCTTTTAAGACAATGAGATCTGGGATGCAAAACCACAGGGAAAGTGTAGTAGGGACTGGGAAAATGGAATTCCAGCTATGTTAGAAATGAATATTGACATCAGCATTAAACTCTAGCATTTGGAAGGCAGTCAAGATGGCTCAGCCTGTAAAGGTACTTGTTGCCAAGCTTGACAGCTAGAGTTCAAAACCCTATTGTCCACATAGTGGAGGAAATTGCTTTCTTGGATCTTGCAACAAGCATGTTACACACAGTCTATAAACTGAGGATGTTTAGAAGCCAATACTCCGGTTCCTCAAGTAGATTATCAATCCTGGGATATGCTCAGCACACATCCCATTTATTGGGCTGTGGTCTTCTTCCTGGGGTAAGTAGATTCCAGCTCTTCAACAATACAGATGTTTTCCTATTCATTTCCTGTAAGAAAACCATACATGGCAAAACTAAGTAGTCATCTGAGGTAGTGTTAATCATTCCTTTGCAAACTTAAAGAGAAGAAATTTAATTTTAAAATCATGGCTAGGAGTGAAGTTCATACTACCTACCCAGTATTCACAAGGCCCTGGATTAAAATCTAGCCCTGGAAATTGTTATATTTTCTCTTTTATCTTGTTTTTAATTGTCAATTTTAATCCTTTTTTTGCAACATATTTTAATTATGTTATCCCTTTTCCCGGAGTCTTTCCAAATCCCCCCCACCATTCTACTCACCCAATTTTATGTTGTTCTTTCCCTTTCTCAAAAAAAACCCAATAGACAAAAGAAGCAAGAAACAACAACAACAACAAAAAACACTCAATAACACAAAATTGAAAATTCAAAACTAACAGGCAAGCAAGCAGCAAAACAAACAAAAATGCCCAAACAAAGAAAAATGAAACAAAAAGCTCACAAAAATATCATTGAGGTCATTTTCTCTTGGCCAATTACTCCTGGGCATAGAGCCTGCACTGGTATATGGTAATATATTCTAAAGTTATGTCTCTATTAGTTGTTTGTGAGGATAACTCACTATGAGATCATATAAAATTTTAAATATATAATAAAAGAGTACAAACTTGAAGACTGGAAATTAATAATAAACTTCAAAGTCAGATTATGGCTGAATTGATACATTTGAAGTCTATACTTTAGTAAAGCTCTGAGCACAGTTACTTTATTTCTCCTTGTCCAGATGAAGAATAAATGTAAGAGGCTGGATAGATAGCCCAGCAGTTAAAAACACCTACTGCTCTGGGAGAGGGCTGGAGTTTTGATTCCCAACATCTGCATTATCATCTTACAACCACCTGTAACTCCAGCTCCAGGGTTAATGATGCCCTCTTCTGCAGTCTAAAGCCACCTGCAGTCACCTATGCACACACAAAGACATACATACACATAAGCAATATATTTTTTAAATCTTTAAAAAGGTTAAACCTCAGCTAGCTGTTTTTATCGATGTTAAAAATCACTTAGCAAGTGTTGATTCTAACCAGAAGAACGAAATCAGTGATCTCATCTCCTAAAGGGTCTGTCTGTGGTGAGTGTCACATGGATTAAAATAAAAATTACATGATCTCAGCTTGATATGCCTCTGGAGACAGCTGATAAAAGGAGCCACTCTAACGGTCTGAATTCTCAGGATGGTTTGGAAACGTCACAGCAAATAATGGGCAGCTTTGGAGGGATGGAACAAATTGATGAACCCTGTCAGAGTTGAGTTGTGTTTTTTTATCAGTTTCAAAGGATTTGCTGAGGGTATTCCCATGGCTCTAATCATTCTAAATAATAGGTCTGGCCATTTTCTCTCTCATTAAATGAAATTAAAGCTCCCTGAAATTTTCAAAGCATGTTGTGCTTGAGAAAGCTGATTTTAAAATCTCCAGTTTTTAAGGAGGTCTCTAAGAGAGTTGATGCTCTCTAGAATATCCGATGCTAACATATGAATAACTTTTGAAAACATTGGACTGCTCAGGAAAAAATGCTGGGATGTCAGGCTTTGTTAAGATGTTGGGTTTTCTCATTAGCACTTGTGAGAGTTTGGGCTTGACTCATTTCCTCTGAGTTTAATTTTATCTACTCAGTGGGTGATAGGCTGCACAAGGGTGTCCTAAACTTGAAGCACCACGTTTGAAGAAGGTTCAGCATCATTGGTGATGCTTGGGGGTGATCTCAGTTTTGCTGGCGGCTACTTATGCAGCATGTAAGGTTTCTATACTACTGTGACCCCAGAAGAATTAAAGTCGGGACACCGTAGGGCTTTGGTGACTGCTATGCCTCAAACAGGGGCCGGGATTTGTAAATTCATAAGTATCTGTCAGTTAAAAGATTGGCACTTCATTACTGCTCACAGCGTAAGGGCCTCTTATTCTGCAATCTAAGCTTTTATATACTGGCAGATCTGCTCGCATTACATATTAGAACAAAAACTATAAACCTGTGGGCATTCAATGGGTAATATGGAAATATTAAGCATGACTCTGCACCTACTCATTTCGTAGGTGAAATTAATACATTCTGAGAAACATAGAGCCTACCAAAATCCATGCAAAGAGAAACAGCTAATGCAAATCAGAATCACACTATGGCTTTTGAAGATGGTGAATGGATAGCTAACAACTCCCCAACAGAAAGCGACAAACATAGATGGCCTTCCTTTAGGAAGAAATGGTACAAACTGTCTGCATTTTAATATCCTCCAGAAAATGAAAGCAGAAGGAATATGTCCTAACACATTCTATGAGATTAGTATTTCCCCAATGCAAAACCCAAATACATTCCAGAAAGGAAAACTGAAGCCTAAATCTCTCTTAAACATAAAAGCGAAGATCAACAAAATATGTGCAAATAATACAGCAATATATTAAAATAATTATGCAACATGACCAAGTGGTAATTATTCTAGGTATCTGATGCTTGTTTGAAGCTCAAAATCAATTACTGTACTGTATCTACAAGGCTAAGAAGTTATTGTATCAACAGATACATTAAAATATAAAAAAAATCGAGTGTTGATTTGTGATTTTTAAATAACTAATAAAAAGTGCAATAGAGGACAATTCCATTTTAATTTAGGACATTAAAAATAAAACTTGAGCAAACATCATACTTCATGAAAAGAACTGACAATCCTTCCTTTCATCCTGACAACATGGCATCACGTGTCCTCTCACAACTCCTATTCAACAGAGCTCTGAAGGTGCAGCCAACGAACAGGACAAGAAAAGGATAAAGTTGCCTCTGTTTCTAGATGTAAAAGAACCCCAAACTCAGTAACAAGGAGGCTAGAAAAGTCAACTGATTTTTTTTTAATAAGTCAACAGTGACTGGATTTTGAAATCAGAAGCACAAAGGGCAGGATTGTTATCTTGTTCTTTATGGCTAATATCCACTTAGAAGTGAGTACATATCATACATGTCTTTTGGGGGTTAGGGTACCTTACTCAGGAGGATATTTCCTAGTTCCATCCATTTTCCTGCAAGTTTCATGAAGTCCTGGTTTCTAACAGTAGCTTGATCTTCATGTGGGTCCCCCAACAACTGGAGCATAGAAGGGGCCGGGGGAAGGGTGTCTCTCTGATTCTGATGCTTGCCTCAGTGGGAGAGGATGTGCCTAGTCCTTCAGCACCTCAGTGTGCCCAGGACAGGTTGGTACCCAGGGAGGATCTCCTCCTTCTCTGAAGAGAAAGACAGGTAGAATGAGAAAAGAAGTATATGAGGGGAGACTGAGAGGAGAGAAGTCGCTGTCATCGGGATGTAAAGTGAATAAATAAATAAATAAATAATGGAAAAAATAGTTATACATGTATCAAAATATTTGTAAGATATATAGGAAGAAAACTTTAAGAACTCCATTGAGTCTAACATTTGTTTAATTTTCTTATACCCCATTTGCAGAGGTCCATTCATATTGCTTACATTAGTAATATGCAAAATAATCTTGGTCCAGGGCGATGGCTTAGTGGTTCAGAGTACTTGCTGCTACTTTGGAGATGACCCAAGTTCCACTCTCAGCACCCACATGTTGGCTTATAATTATCTGTAACTCCAGTTCTGGGAGATCCGATGCCCTCTTCTGGCTTCCGTGGCACCAGACATACCCATACGCGCAGTCAAATATTAATTCACATAAAATTAAAATAAATATTTTAAATGTCTATTCCCTGATGATATTATAAAAGTATACTTGCAGATAACTTGGGCATTCCCAGCAAAGGGCCATTTAGGGCTCAAGGCCTGGGGCAGCCTTCGCTAACATGACTACAGAAGTAGCGGGGCAGAGAGTGTGTGACCTGACCTTAGAGAGTCTGCCCTGAGACGAACAACCAATGGCAGGCTCGGAGATGGTGTGGAGGAACGTGATTGGTCGCCCACAGCTACATAATTTGCTCTCTCTTCTGGAATAAATGAGGCTGCAGTCGCTCCTCTTTGGTTTGCATTCACTCTACTCCTGATGTATGAAAGATCTTTTAGGTAGTATTATATCTTCTGAGAAACACCCTCAACCATCCATGTGTTCATTTCTGGGGCCACAGCTCTAAACCATATGACCCCGGAAAAGTTTGTCAAGCTCTCTGAAAACGTTTCTGTTAAATGGCGTGTTAATCCTGTCTCCTTCAGTGGTTGATAATGAACAATAGCTAATATAGCACTTCCCCTTTAGTACCTTGTATATGCTGAATACTTAGTAGCCACTAACTGTTCTTTGTTTTTCTACTCAATCTAATATGTCCCACGAGGGCAAAATTGTCGCGCCATTTCTACAAATAACATATTACACAGGATGCTCTGGCAGAGCTATCTTTGTACAGTTTCATTAATAGGTATTGGTGACACCCCAGGTCAAAGAAGATTATAGCAGAGCAAGTTTTTGAACTTTGAAAGTAGACATTTATCATTGACAAAATCCTTGCACCCTGCCAAAATTATATAAACTGTTTCTTGGCATTGTAATTGGAGAAAAAGAAAATGGAACTGAGAAAATATTCAAAACTGCATCTAGTGGCAAGAGCGATGGCTCAGCGTTTGAGAGAGCTTGCTGCTCTCACTGAGGACTGGACTTTGGTTCTCAGGACCCACCTCAGACAGCTCACAGCTACCCATAGGTCCAGCTCCAGGGGGATTCAATGGCCTATTCTGGTCTCTGTGGGCACACAAACACAACAGTTAAAATTTAATGAAGTATTTTATAATAATAGCCCATATTCACATATTAAAAAACAGTACTGTTAAGGTGGCCATAATCTATAAATAGAGCCATAGAACCAATGCAGTCCCTCTTCTTAGAAGTTCAGCTCACTACTTTGCATCAGTTTAAACCTCGCCCAAAAATAAAAATGTAAAGACTTATGAAAAGGTAAAGAAGCATAATAAAAAAAGAAACAACCAAAAAAAAAAGGTCTTAAGTAAAAACCAAGCACAATTTAATTTGATTCACAGCAATGAAGATCTTGCTCTGCTGACACAGTACAGGCAGACAGATTCATAGACAAAAAGGAGCATGCCAGAAATAACCCTCACATACATGGCCAATTTATTTTAGACAAGTATATGCAATTAACAGTTCAATGGTGTGGTAGAGAAGAAAAGTCTTAAGGTCTGGTTTATCAAATGGAACTGCAATGTCCATGAGACACTGAATAAGTAAATAACTGGTATGGAATTCCCACACTCTACAGGTAAAAAAAAAAAATCAAAGACTCAGAAATGAGCCCAGATACCCATGAACACTTTATTTTTGACAAAGAAGTCAACACCATACAATGGAAAAAGAAAGCATTTTCCACAAAGGGTACTCATATAACTGGATGTCTGCATGTAGAAGAATGCAAATAGATTCATATTTATCACCCTGCACAAAGTTCAGGTCTAAGTGGATCAAAGACCTCAACATAAAACCAGATACACTAATTCTGTTAGAAGAAAAAGTGAGGAAGAGCCTTGAACTCATTGGCATAGGAGACAATTTCTTGAACAGAACACCAAGAGCAGTCTCTAAGACCAACAATTAATAAATAGGAACTAATCAAAATAAAAAGCTTCTGTAAAGCAAAGGACACTGTCAAGAGAACAAAATGACAGCCTATAGGCTGGGAAAAGATCTTTACCAACCCTATATTCTATAGAGGACTAATATCCAAAATATGTAAAGAACTCAAGAAACTAGATACCAAAAAGCCAAATAATCTAATTTTTAAAGTGGGGTAGAGAGCTAAACAGAGAATTCACAACAGAAGAATCTCTAATGGCCTGAAACACTTAAAGAAAAGTTCAACGTCCTTAGTCAGGGAAATGCAAATCAAAACAACTCTGAGGTTCTATCTTACATCCCTCAAAATGGCTCTGATCAACACATGCTGGTGAGGTTGTAGAAAAAGGGGAGCCCTCCTCCCTTGATGGTGGGAGTGCAAATTTGTATAACTGCTTTCTAAATCTGGTGCTTTCTCAGAAAACTGAAGTAATTTTACCTCAAGACCCAGCTATACCACTGCTTGGCATATACCCAAAAGATGCTCCACCATACAACAAGGACATTGCTCAACTATGTTCATAGCAGCTTTATTAGTAATAGCGAGAAACTAAAAACAACCTAGATGTCCTTCAACCAAAGAACGGACAAAGAAACTGTAGCACATTTATACAATGGAATACTATTCAGCTGTTAAAAACAAAGACCAGGGTCAGATGAAAGGGGAGGAGGTCCTCCCCTATCAATGGACTTGGAAAGTGGTAGGAAGGAGATGAGGGAGGGTAGAATTGGGAGGGAATGAGGGAGCGGGATACAGCAGGGATACAAAGTTAACAAACTGTAACTAATATTAAAATAATAATAATAAAAACAAAGACACTGTGCAATTTGCAGGCAAATGGAGGAAAGAAGAAAAAGTCATCCTGACTAAGATAACCCAGACCCAGAAAGACACACATGGCATGTTCTCATTTATAAGTGAATATTGGTCATAAAGTACAGGATAACCATGCTACAATGTGCAGATCCAAAAAAGCCAATGAGGGCCCAAGGGAAGATGCTGAATCTCACTCATAATAGGAAATAAAATAGACAGCTGAAGTAGATGGAGAGCAGGAACTGAGTGGAAAAGAGGGTGGAAGGTAGCAAGGAAGAGATCAGGTGTGTGGTGAGCAGGGGACGTGGGTTAAGAAAGGACCAGAAATTGATGGGGGAAATCTATGGGACAGGGGGGCTCCTGGGAGTCTATGAGGGTGACCCTATCTAGCAGTGGGAGATAAAGAGCCTGAAGTTGTCACCTCCTGTAACCAGGTGGGACTCCCAGTGGAGAGAAGGGCATACCAACCCTCCCATAAAACCTTCTATCCAAATTTTTTCTTGACTACAAGAAGTGTAGGGGTAAAGATGGAGCAGAGATTGAGAGAATGACAAACCAAGGACTGGCCCAGCTTGAAACCCATCCCATGGGAGTGAGCCAAACCCCATCACTGTTAATGACACTCTGCTATGCCTGCAGACAGGAGCCTAGCATAACTGTCTTCTGAGAGGCTTCATCCTGAAGCTGATGTAAAAAGGTGCAGAGACTCGCTGTCAAAGAATAGATGGAGCTTGGGGATTTCTGTGGAAGAGAGGGAGGAAGGATAGAGGGAGCCAGAGGGGTCAAGGACACCACAAGAAGACCTACAGAGTCAACTAACCTGAGCCCCGCGGCACTCACAGAGACTGAACCACCAACCAAAGAGCGTACATGGACTGAGCCTAGGCCTCTTGTACGTATGTAGCAGATGCATAGCTTGGTCTTTACGTGGGTCTCCCAGCAACTGGAGCGGGGGCTGTCTCTGACTCTGAAGCCTGCCTTTAGATCCAGTTCCCCTAACTGGGCTCCCTTGTGTGACCTCAGTGGAAGAAGATGTGCCTAGTCCTGATGTAACTTAATGTGCCAGGCTGAGTTGGTGCCCATGGGGGACCCCCCCTTCTCTGAGGAGAAGGAGAGGGAAGAATGGGGGGAGAGGTGTGTTGGGGGGGAACTGGAAGGAAAGGGGGAGCTGAGGTCAGGATGTAAAGCAAATGAATGAATGGATAAATAAATAAATAAATATATATATATATAGATGGAGGGAAAGTCCATTGAAGCTATAACCTACACTACACGTAAAAATTAACTCAAATATACAGGCCTAGATGTAAGAGGTAAACCTACTAAAGAAGAAAACAGAATAAAATGTTCATGATTATCGACCAGGCAATAGTGTCTTAGATATGACACACACACACACACACAAAAAAAAAAAAAACACAACTGTTGTACAACAAAAATTGCATCAAAAGACATGAAATTTTTCCACCTGGTATGACACTACAAAGAAAGCAGAACAATACTGGAGAAAACACTTGCAAGTCACATATAACAAAAGGCAATCATATCTGCCATGTAAGAAAAACATACATGTGTGTGCACCACAAACATGCAATTGAATCATAAAGAGACAAGCAGAAGTTGTAACATGGACAAATGATATGAGCATACACTGTTCCGTTGCTTAAATATGGGTGACCAATCACACATGAGAAGATATTCAGTGTCATTGACTAGTATGCAAATCAAAATCACAAGAGACCACTTCATGCATGGGAGGATTACTATAGACAGGCAGACAGACAGACAGACAAGAACCAATTCTGGTGAGAATGTAGAATGATGAGAGCATTCTGTGCTGATTCTGCAGTCAAGTAGTTGAACTTTCATAGAGGTGAGCGCTTACTCAGACATTGGCAGAGGTTGGCCTTTGCCCTCTGTGGCAGGTACTTTTTTTTCAGTTTATTTATTTTACAGCCCCTCCCTCTTTTCTTCCCGGTCTCCCCCTTTTCCTTCTTACCCTTTTCCCTTTCCTTTTCCTTCTCCTTTTCTCCCCAGGAAAGGGGAGTCCCCTCCCCCCTCCCCTGTATCAACCTTCCCCAGCACATCAAGTCACATTAAGACTGAGCATATCCCCGTCCCCTGAGGCCAGGTAAGGCAGCCCTGCCAGGGGAAAGTGATCCAAAAGCAGGCAATAGAGTCCATGTTAGAAACAGCTCCCCCCCCTCCACTCGGCAGGCACCCCAAATCTTCATTGGTCACACGTGCAGGGGGCCTAGGTCCAACCACGCATGCTCTTTAGGTGATATCTCAGTCTCTGAAGGCCCCCATGGGATTGCATCAGTTACCTCTGCTGGTCTTCTTGTGAGGTTCCTGTCCTCTCCAGGTCCTTCCATCTTTCTCCCAACACTTCCACGGGACCTCTGGAACTCCACTTCATGCTTGGATGCAAGTCCCAGCATCTGTCTCTATCACCTGCTGGCCGGAGCCTCCCAGACCACAGTCAAGCTAGGCTCCTGTCTGAAAACACAGCAGAGCATCGTTAATAGCGTCAGGGCCTGGCTCTCTACTTTGGGGTGGGTCTCAGGTTGGGCCAGTTATTGATAGGGCATTCCCTCAATCTCTGGTATCTTTTTTTTTTAATTATAAAGATAAAGAGTCCAAAAAGGACACTTCTGACTTTTATTTATAATTTTTTTTAATTTTTATTTTGTTCTTCACATTTTATTCATTATATATTCTGATTAAAGTCCCTTCCCTCACCTCCTCCAGGTCCTCCCTCCCTCCCTCCCTTCCTCCCTTTTCCCCTCATCTCCTTCCTCTAGTGCACTGAAAGGGGGAGCTCTCCACTATTGCCATCTACCCATAGCTTGTTAAGTCTCTTCAGGACTGCTTGGAGCCTCTTCCTCCGTGGCCTGGCAAGGCTGCATCATCCCTGCACTTCTTTTAGCCAGGGTAATTTTTGGATCAGAGGTCTTGTTAGTGGGTTGTAGTTCCCTTCCTTCCCCTAGTCCTGCCTGGCTAGGTGGTGGTCACGTTAGTCTTCATATCTGTCCTCCTCCCCCCTGTTAGGAGTCTCAGCTAGAGTCACACCCCTATGCTCCCAGGAGCCTACCCTGTTTCAGGCCTTCAGCTTGACAAAGAGATGCCCCCCCTCAGTTTCCCTTCTTGCTCCCAACCTTGTCACCTCCCATCCCCATTCTCCCCACAATTGTTTCCCTCCCCATTCCATCTCCTGTCCAGCTCCCTCTCTTCATCCACTCGTAATAGCCAGAAATTGGAAACAACCTAGATGTCCCTCAACCGAAGAATGGATACAGAAATTGTAGTACATTTACACAATGGAATCTACTCAGCTATAAAAAAAAAATCATGAAATTTGCAGGAAAATAGATGGAACTAGAAAAGATCATCCTTAGTGTAGTAATCCAGACTCAGAAAGACACACATGGTATGTACTCACTAATAAGCAGATATTAGACCTATAGTATAGGATAACCATACTATAATCCACAGACTCAAAGAAACTGAGTAACAAGGAGGGCTTAAGGAAGGGTACCAGAATGTCACTCAGAAGAGAAAAATAGAATACAGAGCAGAAGTGGCAGGTACTTTTGAAGCAAGAAGTCCAATACTCCATCTTTCTAAATTCAAAATAATAATGAATTCAGGCATTAAAATGTTACAGGCTACTTTTATGCCTATGCAAACCATCAGTTCGATGAGGCCACATGCTCATTGCATCTTGACTAACGTCAACACTGGCCCGGTTCACTTTGTCATTGTTATTTTCCCTGCTCAGAAGATTGTCAACATAGACTTGCACATTGGTATTTGACACTATATCTTACCATTTTGATAAACGTGGGGCAGTGGTTGAATTTACTTTCCTGGGAGAGTATAGAGGTTTCCTTAGGCAGTTAGATTTGGGGGTAGATAAAACCTGTATACTTCACAGGTCTCTCTGTACTCTGACCCAAATGCCTGATGCTTACACTTCTTGTTTTAGATGGAGAGATGTACTTTGATTCCAACATACTTGCTATGCCCTCAAGGAAATTTGCCCACCACTCTGTGTAGTTCATACTGTTTATGAAAAGCTCTCAGTCTACCTTTACCATCTCTGTTATCTATCTCTTCATCATCTCCATCTCTGCCATCTCCATCTGTAATGATTTCTCTGTTCTATATCATTTCTATATCTGGTATTGTTCATCTTTTGTCATTGCTCTGGCATCTTCATCTTTCCATATCACCTTTAGCTCTGCCCATTATCTCTGTTCATTTCTTCTCTACATGAAGTTATTTGCTTCTCTGCTATTATCTCTACATGAAGTTATCTCCATCTCTGCTATCATCTCCATCTCTGCCATCATCTCCATCTCTACTATCATCTCCATCTCTGCCACCATCTCTCATTATATCTGTCTGCCTGATCTCTTGTTATTTCTCTGTCATCTTTTTTCCATCATATATATTTCATTTCCTTTTTAGTATATCTTCTCTTTTCCTACTCATCAAAATCCATTACCACACTTTAACAAAAACAACACAAAATTCATATTTCATTACATATATATATATAATATGTTATATATATATATTTGAAATTCCCAATTAAAAAAAAATAAGCTTTAAAATGGAAGCTAAGGTACATAGTACTTGATTCATGTCTGTGTAATTAGGTCACAATGGTGTTACTATGGGAAACTACAGCCAACTTTATTTGTCCAGGACGGCGTCATAATAGACAGATGAGGTGGTAGCTTCCCTGAATTCCCTTTTCAAATGTTGTGGTATTTGCTCTGTTCTACAGTGGGAAGAGAAATGGTTAAAACAGAACTCTGAAGGTCTGCTGCATGTCAAGCCAGCTGCTGGACACCAGAGATCACCCTATTCAATGTCCCTGATTGTCCACACAATGATGTTTAAAATGACCCAGATGTATACAGGAAGTGCTAGGAAGGCACACGTTGTCATCTGTAGAGCTGGAATCCACACGCTGCCTCAGTGAGCCGCAGGCCTGCCCTAAACTCATCCCTACCTAGAGTTATATTGAGGCCACAGCTTCTCTGTCTAATCTGCTCATGAATCCTTGTGTTTATTTTGGAAATGATGTATGGTGGTGATCAAATTGTTCTATTCTTCCTTGTATCTTTTCAGTCTCTGTCAGGGTGGCTAGGGCACATGGTGGTTGGTTTGATGTTGTGGCATTATGTTATTGCATTGTGCCTATGGAAAGCTACAAACAGCTTAAGGATAAAATTTCAAATTTGTCCAGACATGTCTTATAGTAGAAAGATTAAACATGGCCGAATATACTGTTTGTTTACTCAGTATCTGGAATGTTCTTCTGCATTATCATTCTATTCCCCAGCATCCATGGATAGAGTAGAATGTCAGAGCACTGGATAAAACCACCACTTGATCAGTGCAGCAACTGGAATCATGAAAATGATAAGTGTGTATTCACCTATTGCTCCATAGGCAAATCAAGATTGTGAAAACAAATCAACACCCAGAAAAGCTGAGCCATCTTCCAAAAACTCAAAAGCAATAACAAGACTGAACCTCAGCTCTCTGACCACAGAACTCAGGCACAGGAAAACTCCCAGTCTGTTTGCTGTGGCCTGGAAGCCAGCATCAGATCAGAGGCGAGCAGCTCCAGGTAAACCTCTCTGTTAGTGGAATGTCTTCAAGGACCTGGGAAAGTCCGAGAGCACCCACCCCACAGACTCATCCAGGGTACTCCACAGACTGATCCATCTGCTCTTAAACGTAGGAATTTAGGGGAGGGTTGTTTGCCTCCAGGACCAAATCACAGCAGTATGGCACAGCAAGTGACTGGGCTAGCTCTACTGAAGTCCATGGTGTGGAGTACAAAGTCCAAGGCTCCCAAGCCTTACGGTTTCAGACTACTCCCCCTGTCTACACCTTCTTCCACTGGCAGTTACTTGGCCTCACTTTTGATTGTATGTGGCTTCTTCTGGCAAATGAGTAGCTTCTGTCTGTTCCCTCTTCCACTTTGATGTCCCTCTGCAACATGTCTACATTGAGATTTCCGCATTGAGGAAACATGATGGATGGTCATCAGACACAAGGACAGCTCTGCAGGGATAAATCCCCACAAAACTGCTTATAGGCTGCTGGTATCTGAGAACTCGGTGAAGACTCTTCACGGTCTTCCTCAAGTTCAACCCGTAAAATACCAATGCTGGCTCCAGAACTGATGCCCCTTCCAGTCAGTTACTGCAATCACTGGGCTGCATGCAGGATCCCAGGGTATACCAGGGAGCATTTTTTGGGCTTTATGCACTGAACTGTGCTATATTATGTTTGTTTGTTTATTTGTTTAGTGTGTGTATGTGTGTGTGTGTGTGTTGCCATGATGCACATGTGGAGATCAGGGAACAATCTTTGGGAGTCTCCAGGATCTAACTCAGGTTTGTCAGGCTCAGAAGCAAACTTGCTGAGCCACCTCATCAGCCCAGGGCTGAGCTATGGATGGATAAATAGCTCAAGCATTTCAGATTCTTCTCTCTGAATTATGCACATAGTACTTGGAGTGTTCTGCATCTGTCCTTCCTTCCCTCCTATGCCCCTCCCTTACCTTCTCTTCACTTCTCCCCCACCCCTCCCTTCCTTCCTCCTTTATCCTCTCTGTATCTTCCTCCCATCTTTTCTCCCATTTTTTTCTTCTATCCCCTTCCTCCTCCCTCTTCTATTTTCATCCTTTATCCTTTTATCCCACAATGTAAAATATGTTTGCTGCTATTTTCACTCACAGGGACCTAGCTCTCTCACTTTACTTAATTTTCAGATTCCTTTGACACTTTCATCAAATATTAATAAACTACTATTCCCTCAGCTATTTTATAAGCCCTGTGATTTCAGACCAGGATGGTTAAAATACCACCTGCTCTTTTCTCCTGCTTCCATTCTCCTGGTATCATAAAAGCTAAATAACAGTGACAGTGTGCACTTTACATGTATAAATCCACTTAATCCTTACTAGAGCTCCTGTGAGCTCCAGTACCGTTCCTACCCCCCTTTTGCAGATGAAGAAAGCGAGTGATTGTCAATCACTCAGTGACGGTACTAATAAAATTAGGCTCCCGATAACCTGAGTCCAGTCTCCAGAAACTAGGTGGTAGAAGAAGAAATGAAGCCTTCCAGGCCTTCGTATGTGTGTTGTGTTGTGCACACTTGCACACCAATAAATAAATGTAATAAAAGTTTTAATGAAAACCTAAAAGAGAATATGCATAAAAGTGCTTAATACAGTGTCTGAAAAGTAAGTGGCCACAATTAGCAGTCCGTTGTTACTGTCCGAGCTCTATTCAAAATGCGAGTACCATGTCAGCCTTCAATATTAAATAAATAACCACTACTTAATAACACTTAAATAACAGCACACTGAACACTAGCCCACACAACATGGAGGCAGATGAAGCCTAAAACCACCCTGCCATCTTGGAGTCTCCCGGTGATCTAGGTTTCGAAATAAGAGCGCTACAAAACAAGCAGTGATGTCAGCCCTGAGTTTAGGAGGCACTGGGCAAGTCAGTCACTCTGAAGAAGCAACATGGGGATGAAAGAGGCACAATGCGGGCCTTGTCTGGGGTTTGTGGAGGCTGAATATGGGGAGCTGCCACCTCACCCATTTAGAAGTAACTTCCATGAAGAAGAAAGGCGGATCTGACAATGGGGAAAACCATGCAAATTTGACAGGAAAAAATAAAAAAGAGGCAGCATCTACATGCTTTGGTGAACAGCAAAAGCTGTGGGTTTTCCGAGCTTTGCTTACTAGATGCTTGGTTTCAACCTCTGCTGAAGTCACATAGTTTCTACTGTGTGCCTTTTTAAGTTCCCAGGACTTGATGAGCTCTCTGTCCGCTTTTACAGGTTACCTATTTCCATCCTACTTTCCCAGACCCACAGAAGCCAGAATGAGGTGAATATTCAATAAATACTTGATATATTTTAGTGACCAAAAACAGATGGGTGCCTACATTCTCAACAAGTCCACACGCCTAAGAAAACACGACCAGTCATGAGCTGTGGAGATTGCTCAGTGAGTGAAGCACTTGTAAAGAGGGTAAAGAAGGTGAGGACCTAAATCCCAACCTCTGGAACCTATGTAAAAGGTTGGGCATGGTGACACACACTAAGGATCTCAGCAATGGGTAGATGGGAGATGGAAGCTAGTGAGACCCAGGGGATGGCAAGCCAGCTAGCCTGGGCTACCTAAGGCCATCGTCCAATTTCATGTGGTCCAGACTATAAAGATACTGACTTTTGTTCCTGCCCCTGAACAAAAGCAAGCTTCTTCTAGTAATGTGATTGACGAGAATGCACACACACATGGATGGAAGCCCCTGGTAGAAAAAAAGAGGGCTATCAGAACGGCAAGAAAAGACTTGCCCTCAGGTTTCAGCAAACCAACTAAAAATCCATTACATAATTGTTTTATTGGCCAAGAAAAGTAATTCTGTACTGGTATGAGTTTAGACATGATTAACAATAGATTCCTCAGCCTCCAATTTAACTTCAGGACATTTGCATTAAGACAAATGGGCAATGGATGATTTGAAGTTTAAAATACAGATCTATTCTGCACGAATGGAAAATTGTTAAATGAGAGGGAAAGAAAACATTTGGATGCAACTCTTGTTCCAGTTAATTCAGGTCCAAGAAAAACTCATTTCTGAGTTACTTCATCTTTATTCAATGAATATCTAAATTTTAGTTGTTTTGGAGGAAAAGTCAGCGATCCTGGCTGGCCTTGAACTTGATATGCAGCCATGATAGACCTTGAACTTTTAATCCTCCTTCCTCTACTCCTGGAGGCAGCTGGGGTTACAAGCACCTGTTTTCCTGAGGCACTGGGCACTGATCTCAGGTCTTCATACATGCCAGACAAGCACTCTGTCAAACGAGATCCAGCTCCTCCCTAACTTTTACTTTTCTAATGAAAACTGCTATTTTCCTTATAGTTTTATAAAGAAGACATTTTTAAGAAAATACTCCAAATAAATTATATTTTGTTCTTTAACTGTGATTGCCCATGTTCTTAACTTTGCATATGCTACTGAAAAATTCATTCTACTTCATTGGATTCGAAGAATAATTTCTGTGGCTGACAATAGCTGCCCATCATTCTGAAGCATGAAGGGTTATGGGAAGACACTCTGGAGGCTACCATAACATCCTGAAAAGAAAATCCCTTTTCCAGTATACTTTTTTAGCTGTATGATCATAATATTGATTATACTTGAGGACATATTCAATATCTTTTATTAGATGGATGCATTGCTTGCAGAAATATCATAAGATAAGAAGTTTTGAAAAGAGCCAAATGCAAACAGTGTTCATATCAGAAAGATTTTCAAAGTGGAGTCCCCATGGGGTATTCTGACCATCCATTGATACATCAACACACCTGGTTCAGGGTGACCCCTCTTCCTGGCCAGGAGTATTAAACAGCAAAATTCACCAAGTCTGCACTCTCAGAAGATGAAGAACCTCAGCCCCCTTGTCTTGGGAACAGCAGCGCTGTCAGATCTGGACTTATTCATGCCAAATGTACATGCTGGTGGGAACCACAGTGCTTCCTGTGTTTGGGTGGAGGCATCATCTTTTTGAAACTTTTGTTGAAACTTTTGTGAAGCCTCTATTTGGATGGACATCTTCCTGCTAACTCAATTACTGCAGATGTTGGTATCCCTACCCCTGCCTACACTTTCTTCACGCATGGTATGACACTGCAGATGCCATATACCCAGTCAAACCTTAGATACACAGTGTGACACTAGGAACTATAGGTCCACTTAGTTCCCATGACTCTCCATTCTCTGTGGTTGAAACTTTGTAATCCCTGACCAACATCAAGCCATTGCCCTCCCCACCCCTGAGAGCTGTTACTCCATTCCCCCTTACCCAGGGCTTTGCTCTCAGCTTCCTTTATCTGCTGGCACTTTGACAACACTCCCTTTCCTTGGCTAATCTACCTAGCATGGTAAAGGTGACTCTTTAGGAATTAAACACACGCTCCAGCCATTTCCACCCCATCCTCTTTGTCTTAGGCAAGCTCACAAATCTGAACCCAACCAAGTCTGCAGGTTTGAATTTAAGGGTCTTTTTGATACCTCCACCCCCACACAGAAAGCTCTGAGGCCACACTAAATTTGAAAGGTCACAAATTAAAATGAGGCTAATCTTCCCTGAACCAGACCTTCCTCAACCCCCGAACCCCATAGCTCAGAGATTGGCACCACTGCCAGCATGTTACGCAAAATTCAGATCCCCGTTCCTCTTTACTAGTCCATGAAACACCAAGTCTGACCATTCACTTCAGACCTAATTCCGTGTTATTCTTGTCTTTTTGGCTCTTGTACCATCACACTTGACCAAACTAGAATACTGTCCGAACTTTCTAATTGATTCTTTCTCTGATACGGATCCATCCTTTACAGTAAACTTTTAAACCTGTAAATCTGCTTCTTTCACTCTCTAGCTTAAAAGTCCTGTAATAGACACAGGGTGGTGGTGGTAGTACATGCCTTTGATGCCAGCACTCTGGATCATGATGAAGAGCAAAGCACTCCAAGAAACCTGTAATTTTCCTGTGATCTGGCCTAGGCCTGCTGTCATCTAGACAGGATAAAGAATTCTCTAGGAAACAAACCTGTAGGCATATCTATGTAGGAGTTTCTATGTTGGATTAACTGAGGTCAAAAGATTTACCCTAAATATATACAGCCCTGTTCCACGGGCTGGAGTTCTTGGAATGAAAGAGTAAGTTAAGTACCAGCATCTGTCACTACTGGCTTCCCGCCTGCATTGTCCATGTTATCTGAATAAGTATTCCCTGTGAAGGCAGGATGTCCTATTGACTCAAAGTTGCCCAGAGAATCACTTATTTTTCCATTAATGGTTTCAGCCCTGATCTGCATCAGGGGAGGAGTCTCATTATTACCATCCTGACAAGCATAAAGATATCCCGAAGAAACACTTGTATTTATCTCTTCTGCTGTTACACATTTAAACAATGAAATTGGAATTTTTCTCAGGCATCTCATGCTGGAAGAAAGAAAAGGCTGAAAATCCGGAACCAGTCAGCGTGTGCTCTTGTGTCCTGGAAAGAGATTTTACACTCTGACAAGGGAAACTTCAGCAGAGATGATGCTGGGTCAGCGATGTATGGACCACACCTTGACCAGGACTGCTTTCCAAAGTGTGCCTCTTGCCTGCTATTTAAACCCAAACCTCATCTCAGAACTATTAACATGGATTTGGGAGGATGGCTTTATCTCTTTGGTCCTCTTCCCAACAGAGCCACATTGAAAAAATCTCCTCTTTCTGTTTTTCACTATTATTGTTTAACTGGTTTGGTCTATTGGGAATGCGTAGCTGGGCCTAGTTTGTTCAGGCTCTGGTCTTAACATCTCTAGTAACACTATCTGTACCCTTTGACCCCTGAATTGTCCAGGTACTTTGGTAGTCTAGGAAAAGGGGAAGGTAAGGAGGCCAGAGGGAACTATACCTAGACAGGGACAGAGCAGATGTCTCCTCACAGCCTTCTGTAGGCTCTGGCCCCATGAATGGAATGTGGGTACCTTTCACCGTGAGGAGTACACATGATAATTTGAGCCACATGAATAGATGTCTACCTGTGCTTGTGTAGTACTCTAAAACAGCAGCCACATGCACCATTAGTGCTAAAATAACCCAATGTTTCCCCAAATGTATATAATTTAGTATTAAATCCTTAGTATTAAATCGTCGTCTTAGACTAGTAATAAGCACACATGAGAAGAGGCTTGTGGGGGGGGGGGGGAAATCATGTCAAGAAAAGAGAATATCTTGCCTGGGCAGAGACAAGAGATTGTAGTGGGACTATAAATCATCTAGCCAACAGACTAACCCTGAAAACATAAATTCATTTTAAGCCATGCTAGAGATAGGTAAATCATTTTTCCTTTCATGAGACACTGTATTTGTCATTCCCAGAGTCCTGCTCCTAACACAATAGCCCTTGCCAGGTAGCTTGGAAGTCTGCCCACTTTTCTAAATTATTCAGAGAAAGTGAAATTTCTTCTTTTCTTCCTTCTTTTTTTTTCTAACTATGCTTTCTTTAGCCCTGTGCTCTTCCCAAACATTTTGAACTTAATTACTTTCTGTCTCTAAAGCTCCCTTCCCTGTTATGTGGCTGTTCATACACCCTGGGTCTGACCTCCATGCTAGCATACATGCCAGGGAATTTTTCCTTCTGTCCTCCATTCTCTGTCTGAGGGAAGCTGCTGAGATTTATAGCTTGCCTGCCCTGGGAGTTTTTCTTTTAAATTCTAATGAAATTGTCTTCAAACTTTCACTTGAGTTCATTCTTAAATTATGCTACTAATGAGACTAAGAACCACAAGAGGGACACTCATTTTTACTTGTATTAACTGACAACCACAAAGGAACTTTCCAAAAATCTAGTAACTATGTTCTCTCTCTCTCTCTCTCTCTCTCTCTCTCTCTCTCTCTCTCTCTCTCTCTCTCCTCTCCTCTCCCCTACCCCCCATGTATGCCTGTATGTGCAGGCCAGATGACAACTTCTGATGTCATTATTTAGGCAACACTCACCTTTTCTCTGAGACAGAATCATTCATTGGCCTGAACTTTGATTAGGTTAAGCTGGTTGGCCAGTAATCCCAAAAGATCCTCCTATCTCCACCTTCATATGTTTGACTACTTGGTCCCCAGTTGGTGGAAATCTTTGGGAAGGGTTAGAAGGCCTTTTGGAGGAAGTATGTCTGTGGGAATGAGCTTTGAGGTTCCAAAAGACTCATATCATTTCCTAGTGTCTCTTTCTGCTTTGTGCATCAAGATGTGAGCTATTCTTTCACTCCATGATCATTGACTCTAAACCTTCTTAAACCATAAGCCAAATCAAATAAGGAGGACATGTGTTTACAAGTAAATGCCACCATGCCCCACTGTTTGTACGTGTTCTCGGCATTGAAGTAAGGTGCTTGTGCTTGCATTACAAAGACTTTACTGAGTTGTCACACCAGCCTCTGGACATTCTCTTCAAATACACATATTATATAAGGATCTGAGTATACAGTGGCCTATGACAGGTTCATCCCTATGAAGGGTTCCATGTAACAAAGGGTATGGGAACATAGCCATCCCTCTTTATCAGAGTTTCCAAGTGTCCAAGTACACACTGGCCCTCTTTTTTATGGGTTTCATGTACCCAGTTCTACTTTATGTGCCAAAACCATTTTAGTAACAATTTGTACATGTTAAATACATACAGGTATTTTTTGTCACTGTTTCCCAAAGATGCATAACAATTACTTTCATTGCACTATATTTATAGGTAATCTAGAAATGACTTAATCTTAGAGGGCATGTGTAGATTCTATACAAAGACTGCTTATGCCATTTTATAAGAGCCCCTGGTAGTTCCTCATGGATACCAAGGACAGTTACTCTGGCTTTACCTTTATCAGCAAAGCTACTCTTCAACCCAACTCTTCTAAAGGCTCCTATTCTTCAGGGACTTCAGCTTTTCCCAGAACACCAATATTTATCCTTGAGGACTGCTACCTACCCCCTTGGGAAGTGCCAAGGCACTCACCTGGATCTTCTTGTGAAAACAATACAAATAATGTAATTTCTAGAAAAATATCCCAGGACACATTAATAAGGTAAAAACTCATCCCAAGCATGCATCTCACCATGTACTAGATACCTGCTCTAAATTTCTTAAGCCTCATGTGAGCAAAGTCTGTATATCATTCCCTCATCTTATCTTAGTAACACCTAGGAGGGCTGAGTTTTGGTTTTGTTTGTTTGTTTGTTTTTGTTTTTGTTTTACTTAATTGAAAATAAAACCAAAGAGACCAAGATCATGAGTCATGTCTTAAACATTCATCCAAAACAACTTATTTTTAAGGAAATAGTATTTTATTTTTGGACCATTGGAATGGCTCAGTGCAGATAGGCTCTTATCACCAAGCCTGATTTTGCTCCCTGGTTGGAAGGAGATAATAGACTCATACAAATTGTCCTCATACGTTGACATGTATACCATGTCGTACACATGCCTTTACACATGCACAAACACACAAAATAAATACATTAAAAAATGGGATAAAAATTAAAAATATTTATTGGTACTGATATTATCTCTTCTATACAAACACTTCATTCATATTTCCAGGTGATTTTTATTTTTATTTTTTAGTTGAGGTTGTCTTAGATTTTTCATCATGGACAGAAGTCAGTGGAAAGATTTTCCAATGTGTATCAGTCCACAGATAGTATTTTTATCAGAATGAGGCAAATGATAATTAAAGGAGATGAACTCCCCCAAGGCTTGTGTTACAGACTTTAGTGCAGTTTAGGGACATACGTGGTGCTCCATAAACTTGTTCTTATTTCACAGCTGAGAAAACTGAGACCCACGTAGGCAAACATGCAAAGTCACACAACTAGCACATCACCTAATTAACACCACATTAGTCAAGGCTATGCTTTCAGTGTGATTGAGGCTTGGTCTCCAAATAACAGTACTGAAAAGTGGCGTGGCCTGGAAGAAAGCCCTGGGGTAGCGAGGGACTCACCAACATGCATTTGTCTTAAGGTACCAGATTATTTATGTTAGTCTCAAGGGACTAGATTGTATTTCTAGTGGACTCCAACAGTTGTATCTTGAGTGTGGATTGTTTTGGAATTCAGCTTTCTAGGCTTATTGTCTTTCTTCTCTTCTCATCATGTTAAAAAACTGCTTAAACCTACAGGAATGTTGTCAGAAACCAACGATAGTATAACTACATCAGTCCCCCAGAACTGTGAACTAAATAAACCCCTTTTCTTTATGCATTACCCATCCTTAGGAGTTTTATTATAGTAATTCAAAATGGACTAGGTCGGTTGACAACTTTTATATGCCAACCGTGATAACATTAGGGAGACCATGCATGAATACTTTTGTATACTTATGACTGCACAAGATTTGTTGACGTGTGCCCCCAGGCTTTCTCAATCTTGAGAAAAAGCTGTTTTTCTTCTGAAGCAGGTGACCTTTTGGAATGACCTCTGCTCTCTTTGGGAATGGAAGAGGAATGATATTTAGTGCTTGGTGACATAAGCAAGTACCCATCAACTCTACACCCTACGAGTCACTTACACAAGAGTATATGAACAACCTTTTCTGGAAATAATGAAAGTTTGGTAAATCAATCATTGCCAAAATCATACAAATAACATTCGACCCAACCATATTACCCAATCCCCACATGACTTCAAATGCTTTCTCCTTCACTTCCAGCCAGTGCTGAATTATCTATGCCTGAGAGCATGAAAATTCAGTGCATAAATCAAAAACAAGTTAGGCTTTTTTTTTTTCCTTCATGCTGTTGCAGAAATATCAATTTGCCACATCATTTAGCAGCAAAGGAGAAAGCTCCAGATGGATCAGAGAAGTGTGAGCAATGAGCCTGATGGCTTGGGAATAATGCTTGGAATTTCTGACCAAACTGAATTTTTCACAGCTTCAATAAAAGATATTAATATGTACAAAAAGTTCATGGTAAGAGCACACTCGAACACACAGACAAACATACACAGATACAGAGAGAGAGAATTTAGGACAAATCCAGTTTTGTATCTGTCTTCCTGCCCTGGCTTTTTTTTCTTAATTGACAGCTTACCAGCTTAAAGGGGAACTTCGTTTGAAGAATTGCTTCCATCAGATTGGCCTATGGTTGTGTCTACAAGACATTTTCTTGACTGCTGATTGATAGAGCCCAATGTGGATGGTGCTATGCCTCAGAGAGTGGTCCTGGCTCATGTAATAAAGGCACCTGAGAAAGTCAGAGAGGGAGCCTGCAACACCCCTTCATGCTTAATACTTCCAGGTTCCTGTCCTGACTTCCCTCAGTGATGGACCTTGACCTGGAAGGAAAGCCAAGAAAACACTTTTCCTCAAGTCAATTTTGGTCAAAACTGTTTTATTACAGCAAGAGAAAGAAATCAAGACATTTGCAAGCATGAACCTGAGGCTCTTAACCACACAGAAGAAAATTCCTGCGCACATATCATAGAAGACGCAGCTTCCAGAGACTCTCTGCTCCATAGAAAGCCTTTGGCTACAGGAGATGGCTCAGCATAGGGGACTCAAGGCCCTCTTCTGACCTCTACAGGCAACTGTGCTCAAGTACCCAAGAACCATCCTATACACACACACACACACACACACACACACACACACACACACAAAATTAAAAAATAAACTTAGATCTTTAAAAATGAGAAAGGCTTAGGACTTAGGAGAGTTGCATTCTGGGTCTGAGTCTGATGTGTGACCACAGTGTTCATTCCTGTGGCCCCATACCCAGGGCCTGTACATATGGTATCTTACGTGCCTTATCCAGGAAATACATCTCCACAGTGAGCTGATATGTCCTGGCATGGACTTGCCACCTCCTGTCTACATCCTGCCTATTCCATGCTCTGAGTGCTTGCTGGTTGCCTTTCATTTAGTTGTCATTGGTCATTCATTCATCAGTTCCAATCTCCCTGATGGTAGACCATCAACTCAGCTCCAGCTTCGCCTCTGGATAGCTTACATTCCACTCTCACTGTCTCCTTCCACTCTAGCTCCTGCTCCTGTGCTCTGGTTATATAGAACATCCCAGTGATATCTATAGTTTTCTTGCATTTTATTTTAATTTATTTTTATTTTTTTCTTTTTTATTTTATTAATTACACTTTATTCATTTTGTATCCCCCATAAGCCCCTCCCTCCTCCCCTCCTGATCCCACCTTCCCTCCCCTTTCTGCATGCATGCCAATCCCCAAGTCCACTGATAGGGGAGGTTCTCCTCTCCTTTCTGATCTTAGTCTATCAGTTCACATCAAAAGTGGCTGCATTGTCCTCTACTGTGGCCTGGTAAGGCTGCTCCCCCCTCAGGGGGAGGTGATCAAAGAGCAGGCCAATCAGATTATGTCAGAGGCAGCCCCTCTTCACATTACTATGTAACCCACTTGGACACTGAACTGCCATGGGCTACATCTGTGCAGGAGTTCTAGGTTATCTCCATGAATAGTCCTTGGTTGGAGTATGAGTCTCTGGGAAGTTCCCTGTGCTCAAATTTTCTTGTTCTGTTGCTCTCCTTGTGGAGTTCCTGTCCTCTCCAGCTCTTACTATTTCCCACTTCTTACATAAAATTCCATTCACTCTGCCCAACAGTTGCCCATCAGGCTCAGCATCTGCTTTGATAGTGTGTAGGGCAGAGGCTTTCAGAGGCCCTCTGTGGTAGGTTCCTAGTTTGTTTCCTGTTTTCTTCTTCTGGCTTTCAGAAGCCCTCTGTAGAAGGTTCCTAGGTTGTTTCCTGTTTTCTTCTTCTTCTGATGTCCATCCTCTTTGCCTTTCAGGATGGGGATTGACCGTTTTAGTTAGGGTCCTCTCTCTTGCTTTGTTTCTTTAGATGCACAGATTTTAGTGGTTTTGTCCTATGTTGTAAGTCTATATGAGTGAGTATATACCGTGTGTGTCTTTTTGCTTCTGGGACAACTCACTCAGGATGATCCTTTCCAGGTCCCACCATTTACCTGCAAATTTCATGATTTCCTTATTTTTAATTGCTGAGTAATACTTCATTGTATAGATGTACCACAGTTTTTGCATCCATTCTTCAGTTGAGGGGCATCTGGGCTGTTTCCAGCTTCTGGCTATTACAAATAAAGCTGCTACAAACATGGTTGAACAAATGTCCTTTTTGTGTACTTGAGCCTCTTTTGGATATATGCCCAGGAGTGGTATGGCTGGATCTTGGGGAAGCACTATTCCTAGTTGTCTGAGAAAGCGCCAGACTGATTTCCAGAGTGGTTGTACAAGTTTACATTTTATTAATGGTTGCTAGGTGGCATATTACATATGTCTTTCCAGAATCTTCTTCAAAATTATACAAACTTAATTATTATAAGACATAGAGACATTGCTTTTATATACTATACTTAGATACATGGCACCTAGATATGTTACTGATACAATTATATGCCACTGTAACTATTATATTTCAGTTTTAAGGCTACCAAGCAGAATTAGAAGGAAAAAAATTATACATTTGCAGTTTCTTATGTTAACCTTATTTTGGGAACTGTACGCATGTGGTATGGAATTAAGTCAGCATCTGTAACATTTCCTAAGCTCAGGATGTCCTTACTCCCGTCTTCCTTCTTTACATTAAGTTGATTAGTACCTCACATTATTTTTTAAGTATTATTATTATTATTATTAATTACAATTTATTCACTTTGTATCCCAGGTATAGGCCCCTTCTTCATCTCCTCCAGGTCCCATTCTCCCTCTCTTTTAACCTCCTATATCCCCCTGGTGAGGTGGCCTTAGTAGGAAAGAGGATCCAGACAGTCCTGATGAGATCTGATAGGCTAGAGTCAGATAGTAGCTAGCGGAGGAGGACCACCCCTATCAGTTACTGTATTTTATTTACAGAATCTCACTGTGTAGCCCTGGCTGGAACTCAGGATTAAAAGCGAAGCCATTAGGCACAGCTTTGCCACTGTTTCTTAACAGATTCAGTGTTTGCCTCAACCTATCTAAGCTTCTCTAAATGGTCAGAACTACTTTCTGGCTCATTTCTCAATCAGGTGCTTCCAGCCAGTCTAAACAAAGCCAGTGGTCCTCCATTTTCTAACTATGAAAACTTGAGAAATGAGGAAGACATCACACTGCTCAGTTACAACTAGTCTGTGGGCCTTACTGCTTTTATTTAAAGTGCAAATATATATATATATATATATATATATATATATATATATATATATATATATATTTGTCCTTTGGGTTTTATCATGATTCTTTACAAGTGCTAGAAATCTGTACGTCATAAAAGGGGCCGACCACAACAGGAAATTGCAAGCAACACTAGTGAGATGACTTTTCTGTAAGTGCCCAGGATTTCAAGGCAAATAACAGAGGGAAAAAAAATCAAGTGTCTTTAAAACAATATCAGGGTGATGACTCAGCTGTCTCAAACACAAGCATGAAAACGGAAGGTTTAATCCCCAGAGAGCCACATAAATGCCTAATGGGCTTGGTAACCCACCTGTAATTCCAGCTAAGAAGGGACAAAGGCGTTCCAGAGCTTGCATGCCTGAGAATAGTAATCTCTGGGTTTGATTGAAACACACACACACACACACAGAGAGAGAGAGAGAGAGAGAGAGAGAGAGGAACAGGAACAGGAAAAACATCTCTCAGTGACTGAGATATTTGTTAGTAAACTAAAGGAATTATAAGTCTAATCACCAAAAAATCAAAAATGCAACCATTATCTATTAAAGGCAAATCTTATTTATAAAAGAGACCATCCTCAAAGCTTACAATTCTCAACCAAGACGCAACCATTCGTGAAGTCGGCATGATAGCTGAGTTGGTGTATTGCTTGTCTTGAAGGCATAAGGCCCTGAGTTTGAGCCTAGAACACATAAACATGCTGGGTATGGTGGCTCATGGTTATAACCCCAAACTAGACAGCTAGACACAACAGAACTCAGGGGCTCCCTGGACAGCCAGCATAGCTTAGTCAGCAAGGTCCTGGCCAGTGAGAAATTCTTTCAATAAAAACAAGGTAAACAGTGCCTGAGGGACTACAGCTATGGTTGACCTCCACTTACATGAAAATACATGTTGTGCAGAAGAAAGCATGCACACACACACTTTTTTTTTTTTAAATCTTCAATGAACAGGAGTCTTTTGGGCTGTAGAGAAATACAAGGCACGTCACAGGACAGTCCAACCCAATTTGAGATGAAATGACCCTCAGTGTCAGGTTGCAATTGGAAAAACAAGGGAGAGGTCTGATCACCCTGGCCAGTTCCTCATTTCTGCTTGAGGATAGGGAAAACAAAGGACACTTTTGAGAACTGTCCTTTGCTATTAAAAGTGAGGCGATTGCTTCAGCCCTCCCAAAACTGTTTTGTATTATTAATTTTTCACTAATGACATTTTGAAAATGCTATGTTAAATCCCGGCCAGAGCCTTGCTCTCAGCAGTGGCCTTGTGGGGGACTCTAACAAGCATGACCCCAGCCTCTTACACAGATTGGACTCATTCATTACTCGGTGCTGTGCCCAATTCCCATCTCAAATTCACAAGAGATGTTTCTGCAGCTGTTAGCTCAATTTGCCCTTGTGATGATTTCCATCATTTCTGGAGGTCTGCCTGCAATGGTTTAAGTATTCGCAGAAAGCAAGAAGCAGGTGTGGGTTGCCACTCAGAGAAGGAGCCCAGAAGAGGCCCCAAAACAGCTCCAAGAAAACACTCTCCTGGAAAAGCTCTGCAAGGCTACTTGAACTGGAATTCCTCCAGCCACAGATGCTATTCTAAAAGCTAACTGCAGGCAGGCTTCTTTAGAATTTGTAGGCACTCTACATTTTGTCAACATTGGGTCATTTTGGTGGCCCTGTAAAACTAGTGCTTCTAAAAAGTTTGGGGCCCAAAGCTCCTACTGAAATATTGTTCCAGGGCATATTATGTTAAGAAGTTAAAAAAAAAAAAAAGAACCAAAACAAAGTGAAAGACTGGGAGATAGGTCATTACAGAGAGCACGGAAAATGCAAGAATAAGTCAACTCCTGATATAAACAGTAATGATAAACATTTCTGTGTTTATAAAGGCTTAATCAAATATTAGTTGATAACATGATGAATGAAGAAATTCAGAAAAAAATTAAAATGTGGTTAAGGTTGTTTGTTTTGTTTTGTTTTTTACTTATTCTCATTTCTATAAGAAATGTCTATATAGTTTAAAAGGAAAAAAAAGATAAGAGTATGTGGAGCTCAGATAGCCAGAGTGGACTAGCAATGGCAAACTGGCCTAGGCTTTTGGTGCATCCATGGTGTAATACACAAAATAAGGATGCTAGGCTGCCGTGGACTCAGGTCATAGAATGGTTTGTGTTAGGATAGCAGCAGAATCCAGACTCCACAGGCCATGTGCCCTGAGCCAGCTTTATTAGGCTCCTGCAGAGAGACCAAAAGCTCTGAAGAGATAGTCTCAAATAGGAAGTGACATGATCAAGACCTAGTGCAGATTCGCATGTGCTCAAGGTGTTCATGCCAGGATGGAACAGGTTGTCCTTGTTGAGTGTGAAGATCACAAACACACGGTCAAGGTGATTTTGTTTGTGTGTTCTGTAGGTTTTGATTTTGATCTCCTATAGCCTAGCCAGACCTCGAACTCTCTATGTAGCCTGAGGTGAACTGTAACTTCTGGTCCTTCTGCCTCCCGGTATGGAAGAAGGACAAGTATGTACCCCCAGACCCAGTATATACAGTACTGGAGATTGAACAAGGGGCCTCACACATGGAAGGTGAGCCACCTATCAACTGAGCTACATTCCCAGCCCCAGGATGCTGTTTCATTGTTGTGTTGTTTTGTTTATGAAATCTTCTAAGTGATTAAAAGTCAAAAATTGGGGAAGGGGAAGTAGTTTACTTATTTAATCAACACTGTCTTAGTACCTGAGGTTAGTGAAGAGCAAATCAAAGGGGAATTAGATCCACCTTCAAACACAGTCTCAAAGCTGACCCCAGCAGGAGCCACCTCCTGGGTATGTGGTGGAGGATGGGGACGGGTCATCCAAGGTGAGTTCTACAGAGAGGCTTCCACCCACCCTGGTCATTGGCAGCATTTCCTCCAGGTAGAGTGGGATCCAGATCACCTGGAAGCCCCAACCCCATCCCAGCTTCTTTTTGAGTCACTGACACAGGGCCAGACTTTGCATTTCTAACAAGCCCCCAGGTGGCCCTGGCTGCTTTGATCTCAGGGATGGGCCCTTTTGAACCTGTGTCTCAAGGGAAGGAGAAAAACTGGCCAAATGAAGATTGCCAGCAAGCATGTGCCCACACTAGCAAGACCACAGCATGGTTAAAACAGGCACATCTTGAGAACAACATGGATCAGTATGAGACATATGGCATGTCAGAGGCCCTGAGACAGCTAGTTAACTCTAGCTAGGTCAGAGCAGCTGTGAAAGAATAATGGTGTAAGCACAGGCAATGGCCACCTTTTCCCCCCAAGTCCCCTATCTTTGAACTGTCCTAAATCACTAACCACTAGCAGCCATTGGATGCAAAACTGATCCTCTCCCTCAAGAAACAAAGAAATTATAATCCCTTCAGTGCAGTCAAGGCAAGGATGGGAATTTTAACAAAGAAAATGGCACTTTCTTTTTTTCTATCTAACATCTAGTCTAAAAGATTAGCTTGACTGGCATGTGTTTATAAGTCCTCAAGATGTTGTAGTCTGTACCATAGCTCCACCTTCCGTGAAAACAGGTTGAATCCTAGAGCCCAGTGCCTCAGAACATGGCCTTCTTTATTTGGAAATAGGGTCTTTATACATAGTCAAACAGTATGACCAATGTCTACATTTTTAAAAGGCCATATAGACCTAGAGACAGACACAGAAATAAGCCAGTATGAAGACAAGCAGGGAACATGGCTTGTGAAACGAGATGAGATGAGAACACCATGTCTACAAGGACAGCCAAAGGTTGCTGGTAGCCAGTAGAAACTGGAAGAGACAGAAGCAACCTCTCCTGGGTGTTTCTCTGTAACCCTGTAGACACCTTGAGCCCATGCTCCTTCCTAGTGTCCTCTTTTTCATGCCAATAAACTATTCTGAATCCCTAAGGAGAGGCACTTATTAGTCCAGCCTTAAAAGCTACTACGGGGGGGAAGGGACTGTCTCCTCTAAAACATACACACGTGTGCGCACACACACCCACCCCTACCTTGACATCTGACATTAAATATCATGTCTTTATATTGTCCTCCAACATTAAATAGCCTGTGTACTCAGTGAGATGGACTGTCATTTTCAAACCACAACAGCACGGATAAAGAAAGATCTGTTTGATTTTGAGGGAAAAAAAAATGGTAACGAATACAAAGAGAGTCCCTGACTCTTTGGGAATATGTATAAAATCACCCACAGCCACATGAATAGCTTAGCTTTGTTGGAGTCACACCTGAAAATCAAAGGTCTACCCAGCTGCCAATCATCTGGCCATTAACCTTATCACTTCCATTCTCTTGGTCTTGCACAGAAGCTTGGAGGAGGAATTCACCACAGGCTTTCAAAAATAATAGTAGCTAGGAAATGCCCACCATGTCTGCAGAGGGCATAATGTAAATCACTTGAACTCTCTAGAGTTAAGGGTCTTTCACTTCCTGTTAGTGTTTCAAATGTCACATTTAGAAGCCGTGATAATTGCCTACTTTTATGACAATAGAAGAGATGCTGGGAGACAGTCCACTGGTTGATAATGCTCACACTTACTGTGTTACATGCAAACTCAGCATATCCACCCATTTGGGTAGATAAGCACAAAGCACAGGAGAAGGAAGGTTCAAAATACCCTACATTAAATGCTCGCCACAAAGTTTGAGTTTAAGCTCCCACTTTCTTTATTAACTTAATTTACTCTTCTCTTTCTTACTCTCTTTTTCTATAGAGAGACAGAGATTGAGATTAATATACACAAATATTCCTCTAAAAGTCAGGCTACCTAGCTGGCCTCCTGGCCCTAAGACAGAGAAGGGTGGACTTGCACCCCTGGAGGCCATCACAGAGAGAATGAGGGCAAACAGATTACCAGAGACAAAGCCAGAGGGGCAAAAGGGCTGCCCCTAACAGCTCCTAACAAGCACATCCTGGGAACCTGTTCAGAGAGAGGGGAATGAAAGAGGAGCCTGCTGATTGGAGTCATCACCTCCAGGTGCCTCTGGGTGGCCCTTCATTCTGGCTTGTTGAAAAGAGTTGCTTCCCTCTTCCCTCAGAAAAGTCCTCACTCTCACACTAGGAAAGCAGATGGATTCTTGTTCATATTCCCTAGTTACTAACTGGCTCACATAATCCTCTAATTTTTCCTCCATAGTTTGAGGGTATTTTTTTTTAGATGGGGTATAATATAGACCAAATAAGACTCCAATTTGATATGTAGCCAAATATGACCTCAAATATGACTTCAAATTTGTTCCCCTTCTTCCATGTCCAGAGTGCTGGGATTGAAGATTATAGACCCCTGGTGGGATTCTCTCTGAATAGCAGGGCAAAATTCTAAACCAACTTGACTCAGGAATCAGGTTTAAGTGATTTTGAGATTTGGAGCCAAGAGTAAAGTGACTTCCCATGAAAGCTTAGAACCAGAGGAGAAAGGAAGAAAGGTTCTTAATGAAGCTAATCTCAACCCAAGGATATTACCTACGCTCTTCCTCCTTGGCCAAGCATGGTGCTGCGTGTTTAACTGAAACCTCTCATGGCATCCTTAAGAACAGTACTGCCAGGACTCTCATTCTCATTTTTTTTCCAGATAGAAAACCCAAAATTAGGAGAGGTAGTAACCTACCCTGGCCCCGGTTCCTGTCACTCATCCTTCACCATTCATTGAGCCATTGCAGCTAGTATCCTTTCTTGAATATGCAAAACTCTAGAAGGCAGACACTCTCTTTGTTCTAAAGACAAGCTGGTAGAACTTGTGTTACAAGTAGCTAACCTATGAAGCCTGCTTTTGGCCAAAAGGAACATGTCAACCCAGCTCTGGAGACCAAGGGATTAATACATGCAATGGACACATCAATAGACTGTGCCCACAGAAGGAAGAAATCACCCTTTGCAAAATCCTTCCACCTGCAGGCTGTAAAACTATTTGCCCCAAACCAAGCCTTCCTCATACATATACAAAGAGCTCTCTTTCTCAGTGGATGTGGGCCAGTGAAGGAGAAAGGATGGCGAGGCAGTCTCTGAAGAGCACTCTGGGGCTCCTGCCAGGCATCTTACTGTGTTTCCCATTCTGTCCTCCTTTGAGTGGCCAGCATGTGGCAGAGATGCCTGGTGTGTTGCACTGTGGGCTACAGGGCTTCCAGTTCACTGTGAACCTCAGCCTGGAGGCCAAGAGTCTTATGCTAACAGCTTGGGGTAAGGCAGACTCAACCAGGAACCTACCCTTAAGCTTCCTGCCTTGACACTTTCCTCCTTCTAAAAACTCCTCGGCACCTGTCTACAGAACGAACGGTCAAAACTGTGCCACTTCCAAACCTGCGTTGCCTTGTATTTTTCTGAATGATGGAAGATCCTTGGGGGGGGGGGGTCAGGCGGTGGGGCTAGATGTCCACTGATGGGTGATTAACCACTGGGTTGCTCACGTTCCACCATCCCTAGATAGCCAAGGGCTGCCGCACAGGCTGAAGAATGATTCCGACTGTGGTACGTGGGTGATGGACAGTCCTGGTGGCTTTCTGGCATTGGAAGTGAACTATAGTAGCTGCTATGTCACTCTGGAGGTGAGCAGACCCCAGCTGTAGGTACAGTAAGAATCCCTCCTACCATAGCCAGGCTGATTGCTGTTGCTTGGCTCTTCAGGGCTCCTACTACGTTATGACGGTTGGACTTCAAGAGGCAAATGTAGCTGAAGATATGGCAGGAACAAGAAAGAGACTGCTTAAGTGCCCTTTGGATCTTCGAGGTAAGCATAGAAAGCATTCAGGCTGGGGGAAGGTCTCTCCTAGAAGGTGCTTTTGGTCCGCTGCTGCCTACACTGGTAGTAGCAACAACTTCTCCCTAAGAAGGACTTTTTCCAGCTCTTCCTTCCATGTCAGCCCTTAGGAAAATTAGTCGTAGGGGAGACTCGAGCTGTTGGCAGGGCATGCCTCAAGCTTGGCACCTTACTTCCCTGACCCTGATCTCACCATGAAGCTTCACCTGTTAGTTACCAAGTTGGAATTCAACTGAGAATTAACTCGGCTAGAACCAGGAGACCCCTCACCCTTTGAAAGAGGCAGAGAACTCAAGCTAGCATTGGGAAGTAGCCGAAGGAGCCATCTCAGCCTGCAGACTCCCACCTCCATCTGCGATCAGTTAATCACTTAACTAGGAACCTTCCCTGGTGGTCTGCGAACCTATTACCATGATTAGAACAGATTCAAACTCAAAATCTCTCTTTCCACTATCTGGTTACCCAAAACAACAGACCAAATGAGTCACAGGCTATACTCAAAACTACCTGTGATTCGAAAAGCTCCCGTGGTATCTCACACCTGTGGCAAAGCTTGATCAGTCTAAAGAGCCAGAAAGATGGTCATTGGGAGGCATGTGTAGAGTCTCGCTGCTCCTACACGTGCTGGAAGAATTCAAAGGAGATCCATTTTGGGGAGACTCTGGCAAGCTGATTTAACATTGATCTTCCTTTGGGATTTAAACTATAGTGAGCAGAGTCAACTATAGTGAGGCTCTCTGGGTGTTCTGAAGTTCAAAGCCCAGGCTTTGCATCACTGATGGTTCATTGAAGGACCATCCTGCTGCCTAGCTTGAGCTCCTCTTCCCTTCTTAATATCCAGCCTCAGATGTTCCAAGTACTGAAGTGTGCAGTGCTGTGCCAGTAAAGGAAAGACTGTCCTGTGCTCCCTCGCCAACATCTCCACAAGACTGTGAAGAGCTGGGCTGCTGCTACAGCTCTGAAGAGGAAGAGGCAGGCTCGTGTTACTATGGAAACACAGGTGCATGCTTTCATGTCTGAAATCAGTTGAGAAAAGGGGCTGAGTGGCTTCTGATAACAGGGAAAGAGAGCAGGGAAAGCTTTATTCAGATAGCAAATACAAAGCAACCGGTTGCTCATGGATGGGCAATGCTGCTTAGAACTAGAACTTTCTATAGTTTTTCATCATCTAATCTAGAAGCCAAACATCAAGTAAACCTGAAGGGACATTAGGAAATTAAGCCTTATACGGCAGGTATTACTAACTGATGAACTTGTTTTCCCAAGGGAGAGCCACTTGGGTAACTGATAGGCTGAGTGTTTTGGGAGAATCGTCCCCAAATGGTTGCTTTTCACAGGCCTCATATCATGCTCAAAAGTTTCCTAGCACACTGAACACTGAGAGCCTAGTTCTAAGCAGTTACACAACGGAGGTGCTTCCACACCTGCCCTATAAAGCAGCTGTGGCCAAGGTACAGCCTTGCCTCTGTGAGGGTGGCAAGACTGAAGCAGGTGGTCGGACCTGGCTTGCTTCCAGGTCATCACTGGGAATTCCAACCTCGCTGTGTGGACATCTGAAGCAGCTGAGTCATTAAAGTCCAACTGTCACCCATCTCTGGTATCCTAGTGACCTTCCATTGCACCAGAGAGGGCCGCTTCTCCATTGCTGTGTCCAGGAATGTGACCTCGCCGCCCCTGCACTTGGGTTCACTACACTTGGTCTTCAGGAATGACAGTGAGTGTGACCCTGTGATGACAACACCCACCTTTGTCCTGTTCCAATTTCCAGTTACTTCCTGCGGGACCAGACGTCAGGTGAGAAGAGCACCTTGGGGTACTGGGGTGGAAACAGTGCCTTGCTGATTGGGAGAGGAGAAGTGGAGATATAACAGTCATGAAGAACAGTCCTCACCACTGGCTGGTTCCTGGACCAGTCTATGGCAAAAGGCACTTAGACTTTGGATGCTTCTGTGAGCATTCAGCAAATGACTCTGCTGTGATCCAGCTTTCCATTTACCGTTCTGTAGAGAGAAAATATAAGGAGCAGGTTCCTCATGCTTCCGGGATCTTGGGTAATCATGGGGAGGATGCTGACTTGGATTGGGGTGGTCCATTTGCCTGATCTCGGTACTTGAATCATCTCATTATCCCTTGGTTCTGCATCAAACATAAGCCGAACTTACCCCAAGTTATTCACAGCCAGAACCTCCTGCCTCTCTGTGGTGATCAAAAACTAGAATACAGAAGAGGATAAGACTAAGTACTTGGTCTGGGAAACATGAATGCAGTATTCAGCCAAAAGACTGAAGTAAACTGTCATCTTTTCACCCACTGTACAGATCACTGGAGACCAGGCTGTATATGAAAATGAGCTAGTGGCCATTCGGGATGTGAGAGCTTGGGGAAGAGGTTCTATTACCCGAGACAGCATCTTCAGGTAGAGTCAATTTTGGCCTGAGAGGCCAAAAGGTCTTTTCCTCATAAGGCAAAAATCCTGGTGTAAACTGAGCTCACAGGAGAACACTTCTCAACAGCTGGTGAACTTACCTGCTCCCTTGGTTGCCACTGCATGTACACCAACTACTGCTTACGTTTACCTAGGCCACTACTCCCAGCCACACAGTCACGTGAGACTTCCTCCACTTGGCAGAGATTTGTTTCTCCTCTGTGGCCGCCTTGTACTTCGTCTAGGCTGTGGCCAAAGGAATTCCCTCCAGTCCTGGTTTTGCCAGGTCTCACTCCTGAGCTTCACTTGTTAAAGCAAAAAAGTACTGTCGTTACCTGAAATGTTACCTTCCCCTCTCAAGGCGTGATGCTCTCGATCCCTCCAATCCTAGGCTCTTCCTCACACGGAGCCTCTCACCTGGGCTTCTTGGCAGCTATTTTCATTCTTCATGGCCCCTCACCTGTAAGAGGTTCACTTCTTTTGCACTAGTCTGCCATTTCATCCAACACACTTGTTTCTTAGTTTTTCTCACCAACTCATACTGGACCTATTTGCATGGTGACAACAGAAAATAACTAACTCTACGGGCAGAAATCACCTCTGTTTTATTTATGAACTTGAAAAAAAAATCACCTGTGACTTGATCCTAAGAAGTTAAAATTGGCAGGTGTGGCCAGCATGCACAGGCTACTAAAACCTTGTTTTCCTGCAGGCTCCGAGTCAGCTGCACTTACTCCGTTCTCAGCAACACATCCCCAATTAACTTGCAAGTGCTGACTCTGCCACCACCCCTTCCTAAGCCCCAGCCTGGATCTCTCTCTCTGGAACTTCAGATTGCCAAGGGTAAGCTTTTCTTAGTTGGCGAATCCTGCCTTAAGTCTAAATCTGTCAGTACCCTAACTCGGTAACATGTCACTCTTATAGGCATTTAGGAGATGAGGTACACTAGGACCATTCAGCTTCCTATTTCTGTTTATACTGGTTTATCACTGTGTGTGTGTAGAGGTTAGAGATCAACCTCAGAACAGCTCCTTGTGTGCCGTCAACCTTGTTTTCTGAGGCAGAATCTCTCATGGGTCTGGAGTTTGTCTCTGCTTTACCAGCTCTAGAATTATAAGCACAGAGCATCAAACCTGGTCTTTTTACATAAAGTTCTGGAGGCTAATTTCAGGTCTTCATGTTCATACAAACAGGAACTTCACCTACTAAGTTATTTCCTAGCCTTACTTCAAGTCTTGTTTTCTTTGTGCAGATAGAAACTATAGCTCCTACTATGGTGCAGATGACTACCCACTGGTGAAATTACTCCAGGATCCTATTTATGTGGAGGTCTCCATCCTTCACAGAACAGATCCCTCCTTGGGGCTGCTGCTAGATCAATGTTGGGCCACACCTAGCCCTAACCCTTTTCATCAACTGCAGTGGCCAATCCTGGTGAAGGGGTAAGTGGATCCACCATGTACCTGTATGAGTGGGTCCCCCCAAGAAGTCCATCCCAACAACTGTGTGTCTTGGCTTAGATGCCCATATGCTGGAGACAACTATCAGACGAAAAGGATCCCTGTCCAGAAAGCACCAGATCCCTTTCCTTCTCATCATCAACGCTTCAGCATCTCCACCTTCAGCTTCACCAATGCTGGAAGGGAGGGGCAGGATTTTGGTGGACAGGTATGGTATCTCCTTCTGTGCCCTTGAAAAGTTTTTAAACCCCCCAGAGCACAGGACTGTTTAACCCTCTGCCACCTCTCTAAGCTGGCTCTTTGACCTTTGACACTGGCTCCTGGTGTTGAAGGCAGCTTCAAGCTCCAAGAACGTAAGTGGCGTCTATCACTTAGACTCTGGCTCTTCTGGGCCATGGTGACATTAACTTAGCCCCATCAAGATGGCTTTAGCACTTTCTCAACTTGGAGAGATGAGGCATGAGGTTGGAAGGTTTCTGCTATGAAAGAGGTTTACAACAGGACATGTACTTGTGAACCTCCAGGTCTATCTGCACTGCAGTGCATGGGTCTGCCAGCCTGCTGGGACACCTTCCTGTACGGTCATATGCCCTGCTTCCAGAAGTGAGTACCGAAGCTGTCTGCATCATAGACTGATGTGAATCCTCATGTCCTGCCCTATCAGCCTTGGCCAGTAAACTTAAGCTGTTCATCTTATCAGTAAAGCTTCCAGGGCTGACTACATTGCCAGGATCTCAGATTTTCAAAAATATAAACTATAATTCAAGTTACGCAAAATTTGATTTTTCAGCCAGAAGCCAACCATGGCCCAACATCTGGCTCAGTTTATACAAGCATACAGCATCAGATCCAGACTTAAACCACGTGCTCTGGGGTCAGACTCAGGTCTACATGCTTGCACAGCAAGCACTTTCCCGACTGACTTAGTTCTTCAGCCAGCCACATGTCAGCTTTTCCCCTTTACATTTGGTCTGTTATCAAAAGCAGATGTCTGGACCTACCTTGGAGGCAGATATTCCATGTGCCCTGAAGGCACACAGGTGAAAGAACCATAGATACACAGTATGAGCTGAAGTTAGCCAGACCCAGACCTCCGTATATGTAGATACTTCTACCTGATCCACTCCCACTTGACTGGTCTCTGGACCATGATTCATGATTCTCGAATCCTTCAAGTTTTATATAAGACAGAAATCAACTTCTTAATAGTTCAGTGACGACATGGTGTAAGAAGCAAAGACAAAACTATTCTGCTTATGCCCATTATTCCCACTTGTAATGACAACAGATTATGAATTTTTCCAGCTCATTTGACTGAAACATAGATGTAGGATTACAACAGCTGTGTCTGCTCTTCCTGTTTGAACAAATAATCTTGGGAATATAAAAGTAACCAAACACTGTCATGGGTGTTCTCTTTGCTAGGAGATGATAGTAGTTGTTGGGGAAAAGGCGGTTATTGAATGTGTTTATCTATGTCCAAATCTTGATGAAATAACACTACTGTAGGATTTAACAAAAAATCTTAGACTTGTTTGGGTTTGTATTAACACACAAGCAGGTTTTTACAAGGTATGGAATGGCGACATGTGCATCAAGGCACTTGGCCTTCTACCTTACCACCTTCACCCTTGGCTTGTATGTACAATGGAAAATTTTTAAGATATTACAAGCTCTCATCTCTCCACCAGGAAAGAGAAAATCTGAGCTTTATTTTGAGAACAGCACTGCCAGCATATCTAGCAAGGGCCCCCTGATCCTTCTCCACACCACTGAGGATCCTGCAGACCTGCTTCACAGATACCCAGGTGAGTGGAAGGGCATCAAATTGCTATCTACTTCTTAGAAAGCCACAGTCTTGCATGCTTGTAATCTCAGCACTTGAAATGCTAAGGCAGGAGAATTATTGCTAGATCAAGGACAGCTGTGCTCCATAGCAAGACACTACTCTTCCTCCTCTTCTGAAATGTTGTTTTTTTGCCCTGTTCCATACTGTTCAATGTAAGTTTTCTCCCCAAAAGAAATCCCCATTTCTGAAGAAGATTACCTCTGTCAAAATCAAGAATTGTTTGTCTCTCTCAGTATACACTAACCTACCTTTCCACTCCACAGGCACCTCCGTGGATTCTCCTGCTCTGTGGGTGGTAGTACTTTCTGCAACCATGATCATCGTTGGAGTCTTGTTCATATCCTACTCGGCCCTCAGAAAACGGAGATAAACTGCCCAGGCCAAATGTCTCAATAAAACAAACTACATTGCTGGCATAGGCTGAGTTAGTCATTTGAAAGATAGTCAAAGACTTCATTTAGAATCACTGTCTGAGCATCACTTTGCTTACTTAGGGAAGAGCATCTCACCTCACTGAGCAAAGAGTAACATGTTGACCTCTTATTTTAGCTCTCTTAGCTGATCAAAACAATGTTTTAGCAGAATACAATTCAAGGGCATTACGTGTACATACCTAACTACGTGTCTTGATTAACTAGGTTTTATAAGCTCAGGATATAGAACAAGGATCTGGGAAAGAAAAAAGTCAGAACTAATCTTCAGGTAGCCACAACACTCTGGGACCACTTTTTTTTTTTTTTTAAAGGGGCCAGCCAGCCAGCCAGTCACTATATATAGCTGCAATCACAGCACATGGGATTCCCAAGATGAATGACAAAGGCCAGTCTAGACTATACAAGAGACCCTGTCATTAAACACAGAAAAGAAAAATGTCAGAAAGTAGCTCTGTATTGGAGCACCTGCCTGGCCTACACAAGGCTATGGGCTCAAATCCTAACACTACCCTAAAGTTACCATCCTCGGTTCTAGAAAATGATTTTAAGAGAGCTGAGCCAAGGCTTATAATTGCATTTCTAACTAGTACAGCCTCTAATCCTAGGGGAGAGCCTGGGTATTCGTGGTGATAATAGAGGTCAATTTGTCTATGATGGAACTAACTCACCTTGGCTATCACAAATAGAACAAAGGTGAAAATGTATCCATTTCAAGAATACTCATAGCTGAAACTCTCACATTTGCTTCTGAAGATGAGCATATTTTATAGCCAGTCTTGTGAACACTAGTGGAGAGTACTGTGGACTGCCAGATGTTAGGCTTGAGCTGTTCACCAACTGCTTTTCATTATTGTCGTTCAGGCTGGCTTCACCATAAATTTTAAACTTCCTGCCTCCTAGTCCAAAACTCTGGGATTACAAGCAAGTGCCACCATTCTATTTTGGCCTTGCTGGGGATTGAACTCATAAATTTGTAAATGCCGGGCAAGCACCCTACCATCTGACTATTAGCCCCTGACTATTCCTTTCCAACACACATACCTAGATAGAGGTATACCTAAATAGCAGAATTATCACTAAGAATATTAACAGGAGGCTGTAGATAAACATAGCAAACATTTACCTCAGGATAAGATCAATGAAGATAATAGGTGAGATTTAAGTTAAAATATTTTATACCCTAAATTTGTTGACTACAATGCCCAAAACTCCAGAGAAATGCTACCTTAAACTAAATTGAGTATTCACTTTTCCTGTACCACCCAAAGTTCAAATGCTCAATTACCTCTGACTCAGAGCTGACAGCATGGTTCTGCAGTATGTTAACTCGGCCATGCTGTCTATGGTATGTGACAGGCACTGTGCAATACACAGGAATAAGAAAGCAGAAAGCTGCCCAGAAACAGCAGTAGAAACATGGAAGGAGATATGCAGAATAAAACCGAGGAAAGGGAGATTGAGATCTCAAAGGGCAATCGAGTCACTGGCTCTTTAAGAGAAACAGGTAGCCATGGCCAGGCATCCTCAGTTTACCAACTAAGCCACACAACTTTGTATAGGGTGCTCTAAATAGAATTTTCCAAGCAAGAAACCTGGGCTTCGGCAGGAAGGCTGGCCCAGTTCAGCCCTCATATGGAGTCATTTAAAGCTTGCCCCTTTTCAGCTTACAACTTATTTCATCTTGCAACTCTGAGGTCACACTCCATCACAGAAGAAAGTCGAGGCAGATAGATACTCAAGACAGAAACCTTAGAGGCAGGAGCTGATGCAGAGGCCATGGAGGAACACTGCTTAATACCCTAATTCTCATGACTTGCTCAGCCTACTTACACAACCCAGGACCGTCTTATTTCCCTTCCAAGGGAAGTAAGGCAACTTGTACTTAATATGAGATGTATATCCAAAGAGAACAATCCTGATAGATAAGGACCCCCATATGAAACCTTCCAAGTTTTTCCTAGAAGGCTTTTAATGTCCTATGGGCCACTGAAGAGGGAACAATTCATATGTTATATGTTGTGCCAGGAATCTCCCTTTCCATGGTGTTTCAGAAATAACATCTTGTAAAACATATTTCTGAAGATATGTTTTTGCTGATGTCCTAACCATGAAATCCTTAATGTTGATCAGATAAAAGGGGATGCTTCTAAAGGGAAGTGTGTTCACGATCTACCACTGAGATGAACAGTTCCTTGCCAGAATTTGTAAGAAGCCGAATGACTGAAACATCAGCTGGGACCCTGTTATAGTTCGTTGTTGCTAATTTGATACAAACTTGGGCCATCTTGGAAGAGGAATTCTCAATTGAGAAAATGTCTCTATCAGACTGGCCCATAGGAAAAGTGTGTAGGCATTTTCTTATTCATGGTGTAGGGATCCAGCCCACTGTAGGTGGTTCCACCCTGGGCAGATGGCCCTGGGTTGTATAAGAAGGCTGAGCAAGCCACGAGAAAGAGGCTAGTAAGCAGCATTCCTCCATGGCCTCTGCATTGTCTCCTGCCTCCAAGGTTTCTGTCTTGACTTCTTTCAGTGATGGAGGGTGTTGTGAGATGAAATGAACCCTTTCTTCTCTCAAGATGCTTCAGGTAATGGTGTTCATCACAGCTACAGAAACCAAACTAGGACAGACCCACAAGCTGATAAACTCTTCAATAATCCAATGATGGAGGGAAAGCCTTTATTTCTATATTTAAATTAAAGGGCAAAGGCAAAACTCTAAGTGTGTAACCCATTTGATTCAGTATCACCAGAGTCTATTCTTTATTTTACTTCTATATATCTGCCTTACAGGCATCTCTATGATCCCTTCCTCTACAAACCATATTGCTTGAAACCAGAAACTTTCTACCAGGACCTCTTCTTGTCACCTGATTGGGTGTTCTGGGTGTGGCAGAAGATGAATTTGTTTATGTCAATGTCTACAGCCCCTGTCAGATCATCAAAGGCAGGAGAAGAGGCATAGAAGACAGTAGTCTAAGCTTGATGTCGAGTTCTTTATTTTCTTTCTATATTTCTTTATATTATCCAGGTGTGTCCATTCACACCTTTCATTACAGTACTTAGGAAGCTGAGGCAGTAGTGTCGTCATGAGTTTGAGGGCCATTTTGGACTACATAGTACTAGGCCAGCCAGCACTACAAAGTGAGATGTGGACAGACAGGCTTAATAAGAACGGTTTAAAGAAATTTTCTCTCATGCTACAGTGTCCTTTGCTTTAAAGAAGCTTTTCGGTTTCATGAGGTCCCATTTATTGATTGCTGATCTTAGAGTCTGTGCTGTTGGTATTCTGTTCAGGAAGTTGTCTCCTGTGCCAATGAGTTCAAGGCTCTTCCCCACTTTTTATTCTAACAGTTTTAGTGTATTTGGTTTTATGTTGAGATCTTTGATCCACTTGGACTTCAGTTTTGTTCAGGGTGATAAATATGGATCTATTTACATTTTTCTGCATGTAGACATCCAGATAGGCCAGCACCATTTGTTGAAGGTGCTGTCTTTTTCATTGTATGGTTTTGGCTTCTTTGTCAAAACTCAAGAATCTGTAGATGTGTGGGTTTATTTCTGGATCTTCTATTCTATTTCATTATCCACCATTTTGTTTCTACGCCCATACCATGTAGCTTTTATTACTTTTTCTCTGTCAATCCTACTGAAATCAGGGACAAGGCAAGGCTGCCCACTCTCTCTCTATCTCTTCAACATAATACTTGAAGTCCTGTTAGAACAATAAGACAACTAAAGGAGATCAAGGGGATACAAATTGGAAAAGAAGAAGTCAAAATCTCACTATTTACAGACAATATGATAGTATACATGAGTGACCCCAATAATTCAACCAGAGAGCTCCTTAAGCTGATAAACACCTTAGGCAAAGTGGCTGGATACAAACTTAACTCAAAAAAATCAGAAGCCCTTCTGTATACAAAAGACAAAAGGTGTGAGGAACAAATTAGGGAAACTACACCCTTCACAATAGCCACTAATTAACGTAAAGTACTTTGGTGTGACTCTAACCAAGCAAGTGAAAGACCTGTTTGAAAAAAAAAGTTTAAGTCTCTGAAGAAAGAAATTGAAGATATTAGAAGATGGAAAGATCTCCCATGCTCATGGAGCAGTAGGACTAACATAGTGAAAATGGCCATCCTACCAAAAACAATCTACAGATTCAATGCAATTCACATCAAAATACCAACAGAATTCTTTACAGAACTTGAAAGAATAATTCTCAACTTCATATGAAAAAAAAAAACAGAATTGTTAAAACAATCCTGTACAACAACAGATCATCTGGATGTATCTCCATCCCTGATCTCAAGGATGTTTTGTTTTTTTTAATTCCATTCATCTGCCAGCAAATTTCATGATATTATTTTTTAACAGCTGATTAAAACTTCATTGTGGAAGTGTACCACATATTTTAAATTCCATTCTTCAGTTAAGGGACATTTGGGTTGTTTCCAGTTTCTTGCTATTATGAGTAAAGCTGCTGTGAACATAGCTGAGCAAGTGTCCTTACGGTGTGATGGAGAATCCTTTGGGTATATGCCCAGGAGTGGTTTGGTGGGGTCTTGAGGCATTTCATTTCCCAATTTTCTAAGAAACTGCCATATTTATTTCCAAAGTGGCTGTACTTTGCACTTTCACCAGCAATGAATGACTAGCATGAGGTGTCACTTGTGTTTTTGCTCTTAGCCATTCTGACAGGTATAAGATGGAAGCTGTTTTGATTTGCATTTCCCTGATGACTACAAATGAACATTGCATTAAGTGTTTCTAGTTTCTTGTCCTTTAGAGATTCCTCTGTTGAGAATTCTGTTTAGATCTGTACCCCCATTTTTATTTGTACTATTTAGTTTGTTGATGTCTAGTTTCTTGAGTTCTTTATATAGTTCAGATATTATCCCTCTGTCAGCTGTGAAGTTAGTGAAATCTTTTCCCATTCTGTAGGCTGCTGTTTTGTCCTATTGACAGTATCCTTTGTTTTATAGAAGCTCTTCAGTTTCTTGAGATCCAATTTATTAATTGTTGATATTAGTACCTACACTATTGGTATTCTGTTCAGAAAGTTGTCTCCTGTGCCAATATCTTCAAGGCTATCCCTCAGTTTCTCTTCTGATAGATTCAGTGTTTCTCATTTTATGTTGTGTTATTTGACCTACTCGAACTTGAGTTTTGTGCAGCATGATAAAAATAGTAAATCTATTTACATTCTTCTACATGTAAACATCTAGTTAGACCACCACCATTTATTGAAGTTGATTTCTTCTTTTAATGGTATTTTTCTGGCTTCTTTATCAAAAATCAGGTGTCCATAGGTATGTGAATTTAAGTCTGGGTCTTTAATTCTATTCCATTGATTAACCTGTCTTTTTTATGCCAATATAATTTTTTAATTACTATGGCCCTGTAGTACAGCTTGAAATCAAGGATGGTAATACCTCTGGATGCTCATTTATTGTATAGGATTGTTTTAGCTATCCTGGGCCTTTGTTTTTCCATATAAAGTTGAGTATTGTTCTAAGTATTGTTGAAATTTTGCTATGGATTGCCCTCAATTTCTTCTGCTTGAGAGACTTTTAATGACTACTTCTATTTCCTTGGTGGTTACAGGTCTAGTTAAGTTGTCTATCTGATATTGATTTAACTTTGGTTAGTGTTATTTATTGAGAAATTTGTCCATTTATTTTAGGTTTTGCAATTTTTGTGGAGTACAGGTTTTTGAAGTATAGTTTTTTTTTTATTTCCTCAGTGTCTGTTGTTATGCCCCCCTTTCTGTTTCTGATTTTGTTAATTTGGATATTTTCTTTCTGTCTTTTAGTTCATTTTGATAAGGTTTTGTCTATCTTGTTAATTTTCTCAAAGAACCAACTCTGTCTCATTGATTCTTTGTATGGTTTTCTTTTTTTCTATTTTATGGATTTTAGCCCTGAATTTGATTGTCTTTTGTTGTTGACCACTCTTAGGTAAGTTTGCTTCTTTTTGTTCTAGAGCTTTCATGTGTGCTGTTAAGTTTCTAGTGTGAGATCTCACTAACTTCTTTATGAAGGCAATTAGTGCTATGAACTTTCCCTGTAGCACAAATTTCATTGTGTTCCATAGGTTTGGGTATGTTGTGTGATCATTTTCATTGAATTACAGGAAGTCTTTAATTTCCTTCTTTATGTCTGTCCTGAGTCAGTAGTCATTCAATATGGAATTGTTCAGTGCTCATCCGTTTGTAGGCTTTCTTTTGTTTATGTCATTGTCGAAATCCGGCTTAAATCTGTGGTAGTCTGATAGGATACAGATGGTTTTTTGGGGTTTTTTGTTTATTTGTTTTTTAATTTTCTTTATCTGTTGAGATTTGCTTTGGGGACCAAGTATGTGGTCAGTTTTGGAGAATGTTCTGTGAGGTGCTGATAAGAAGTTATATTCTTTTGTGGCTGGGTGAAATGTTCTGTAGATATCTATAAGATCTATTTGGTTGATAACATCTGTAAGTGACATTATTTCTGTTTAGTTTATGTCTGTTTTATTTCTGTTTAGTTTATGTCTGGGTAACCTGTTGGTGAGAGTTCAGTGCTGAGGTCTCCCACTATCGATATATGAGGATCAGTGTGCGATTTTAGCCTTAGTAATGTTTCTGTTACAAATGAGGATACCCTTACATTTGGGGCATAGATGCTGAGAATTGAAACATCATCTTGGTGGATGATGTTTTTCTTTGATGAGTATGAAGAGTCCTTCCCCATCTCTTTTGATTAATGTTGGTTTGAAGTAGATTTTTAATAGATTTTAGAACAGCTATACCAACTTGTTTCTCGGAACCGTTTGCTTGAAAACCTTTTCCAACCTTTTCCATTGAGGTAATATCTATCTTTTTTGATGTTGAGGTATGTTTCTTGTAAGCAGCAGAAGGAAGAATTTTGTTTCTGCATCCATTCTGTTAATCTGTGTCTTTTTGTTGGGGAAGTAAGGCCACTGATACCCTATGACCAATGATTGTTAACTCCTGTTATTTTATTGTAGTTGGTGGTGGTAGAATGTGTGTGTGTGTGTGTGTGTGTGTGTGTGTGTGTGTGTGTTTTCCTTGTGTTTTTCTTCTTTGGGTTATGCTCATGTAAGATTATGTATTGCTTGTAGTTTGTGGGTGTGGTTAACCTCTTTGGGTTGAAGTTTTCCTTCTAGTACTTTCTGTAGGGAAGGATTTGTAGATAGGCATTGTTTAAATTTGGCTTCATTATGGAATATCTTATTTTCTCTATTTATGATGATTGAAATCTTTTTCTGGGTACAGTAGTCTGTAATGGCATCTGTGGTCTCTTAGCACATCTGTTCAGACCCTTCTGGCTTTTAGAGTCTCCATTGAGAATTCAGGTATACTTTTCCTAGGTCTGCCTTTATTACCTGGTCTTTTTCTTTTGCAGTTTTTAATATTTTGTTGTTGTTGTTGTTGTTCTATATGTTTAATATTTTGTTTATTATGCAATGATGAGACATTCTATTTTGGTCCATCTATTTGGTGCTCCACACGCATCTTGTACCATTATAGGAATGCCTTGTTTAGATTAGAATAATTTTATTTATGATTTTGTTGAAAATATTTTTAGGATCTTTGAACTGGGAATTTCTTCTTCTATCCCTACTATTCTTAGGTTTGGTCTTTTTATAGATGCAGGTTTTCTGGATATCTTGTGTCAGGAATATTTTAGAGTTAACGTTTTCTTTGACTGACATATTACTTTCTTCTATTGTGTTTTCAGTCTCTGAGATTTTCTCTTCCATTGCTGGTATTCTGTTGGTGATGCTTACATTTATAGTTCCTGATCACTTACCTAGATTTTTCCATTCCCAGATTTCCTCATTTAGTGGGGATTTTGTTATTGTTTCTATTTCCATTTTCAGATCTTACACAATTTTACTCATTTTCTTTAACTGTTTTTTTTTTTCTTGGCTTTCTTTTTTTCCGTATATATTTTATTTATTTATTTTTAATTCTTTATTAATTACACTTTATTCACTTTGTATCCCCTCTATAGTTCCCTCCCTCCTCCCGTCCCAATCCCTCCCTTCTTCCATCCTCTGCATGCATGTCCCTCCCCAAGTCCACTGATAGGGGAGGTCTTCTTTTCCTTCCTTCTGATCCTAGTCAATTAGGTTTCATCAGGAGTGGATGCATGCAGGGAATCTTAGAAAAGAAGTGGGAAACAGTAAGATCTGGAGAGGACAGGAACTCCACAGGAGAGCAACAGAACCAAAAATTCTGAGCACAGGGGTCTTTTCTGATACTGATACTCCAACCAAGGACTATGCATGGAGATAACCTAAGACCCCTGCACAGATGTAGCTCATGGCAGTTCAGTATCCAAGTGGGTTCCATTGTAATAGGAACAGGGACTGCCTCTGACATGAACTGATTGGCCTGCTGTTTAATTACCTCCCCCTGAGGGGGAAGCAGCATTACCCGGCCACAGAAGAAGACAATGCAGCCACTCTTGATATTCTTTAAGGTATTTATTGATTTCCTCCTAAATCAGCCCCACCAGGTGGGACCAAGTGTCTAAACACATACACATATGAGGGGGGAGTTTATAACCAAACCATAAGAAATATCAAGTTGCATGAGCAAATTAGAAAAAAAAAAAAAAAAAGACAAGCATGAAAGCGCATGTGAGTAAGAACTCTCCCTCCCTATTCCCAGTCCCTCCCCAAACAGTGAGTGGTAGCGCTTTGTGTATCTTCTACTCAGAAACAAGCCTCATGTGTGTAGGCTTCTTAGTTTATATGAAAGAAACAATTCTGCCCACCTTTCCTGTACTCAGCTATTTTGGTTGTCTTCTTCTACAGGCACAGAATTCCTGTGTCCCAACAGAGCAATGTCACATTGACTGAAGATACTACAAAAAGACTTTCAGAGCCCTGAACTCTTTCTCCCTTTGTGTCTTCTTACAGGACCAAGGAAAGTGCTCTTGATATCAAAAGAGCTACTTCTGCAAGAAGACTTTGACTTGATTATCATGAGATGGAGTAGCATATGGTTGGGTTGCTTTTATTCAGTTCTCTCAAGTATACACAGGGATGAGCAGAAGGCTGAGCCCTAGAACAAGAACCTTCTGTGTACCTACTTCAAGCTCTGCCTGTGGCTCCAGGCTTTGGTAACACTGCATGCCCTCTCCTTCAGTTTAGGCCTACAGGCATGGTGAGTCTGGCACTTGCTGTTACTCAGAATGCTTCAAAGAGATCATGGGAAGGTTTCTATAAACAAGGCCTTTTGAAATAAAAACCAAGGAGGCAGCTCTCTGTCAAGGTCATATTTGAATTCCACAAGGCAACTGCTTTGGCAATTACCATGCAGAAGCTGTTTTTAAGCAATCTACTGGAGTCATTTGTGTGAGATGACACTGAAGCCCTGAGTCACCTCTGGAATGACTCAGTGCCCCTGCTTTGGGGTCAATCAGATTGAGGCTCTGTATTGTCTGTGAAAAAGTCCTTCAGTTATTTCCTCTAATAGCCTTTACCTCATGACTTTGATTAGCATTCTAGCCTTTAAAGAGTATTCTCTGAAATTGTACATTATAAATTAATAATCATAAGATACACATACAGAGGAGAGACAGAGACAGAGACAAACAGAGAGGAACAAAGAAGGAATAAAGGGGCCACAATCTTGCCTATTAAAAAAAAAAAAAAAAAAAAAAAAAAAAACCTAAACATCACTTTGAGGCCATAAAAATTTAAACACATTAGAAAATGTATTATGTAAAGTGCAGGAGAACACAGAAGGAACTTTCAAAGATCAGGTCAGATGGAAAAATATGCCAGAATATACTCCTGAAAATGTAGAGCACAAAAGCAGAATGATTTCAGTTATACTTATGACCAATCCTTATGTCATGTTGTCAATGAACCGGATCTGCCAACTTTCTTTGTCTTCTTCCCACCTCCGGTGTGGTTCCGACCTTTGCTTGGTGATGAGTGGATGCCTGGAGGAGTATGTTCCTTATAGTGGTCTAGTTTCTAGTAGAAAGCCCGCCAGCAAACTTGCGCTCAGCTCAGCCAAGGATAAAACAGCCCTGCTTCAAGTTATGCATGGAAGGAATAGATTATGCTCTTCAGTGACCAGTTAAATCTGCTTTCCATGAGAAAGTCCTATTTACATAAACCTCCTCACTCTCTAAAACATAGGAGCAATAAACTAAGCTACTGAAGAACACACAGGATTTTGAAAAGCAAACTGTCTTCAGTTTACCTAAGGTGGGGTCTGTCACACTGATAAGCGCCAAATCCTTCACCCTGACAGAGTTCCCAGGAGACAAATGAATGTTTTACTCACTGTCCCATTTTAAATAACTAGGCAGTGACTCCATGAGTTGAATCCGGTTGCACCAGGATAAGGGACTAGAGAAAGAAAGAGAGTACTGTAGTGTCACAGGACTCCTGGACAAGACGAACCCTTCCCATGAGGGGGTGAAGACGACTGTGTTCCCTTATTGTCCCTGTAGCCATGGTTTCTTGTGCTCTTCTGAGCAGGAGTGGGTCATCATAGATACACAAATGCCCAGTAAGCTTGTGTCACAGCAGGTCCTTACCACAGGTGTTTTTCTCAGCTTGTCATGGGTCATGTCTTTCCTCTGTCTTCTATGATGGCTCTATAAACAGACAGCATCACCCAGAGTTTTTCTTTCACAATGAGAGGATGCCACAAGCCATGTGTTCATCCAGGGATCCAGTTCATGGCAGAGCCCGCAGTCAAAGTTACATAAACTAATCTCCTTCAGCCTCCATCTAAAACTTAAGCACATCTCCCTTGTCTTAGCAGGCAAGATCAGAAGTGGTCTTCCTAAGGCCAGGTCACTTCCAAAACCTAAGGGCTGTAAGAATCCTCTTGATTTAAGTACAGGCTTGAATAAGGACTTCATAAGAAAGGTGGGAAGGAATGGCACATATACATGTATACATAGTTACAGAAATCATGAAGCAAATAGCAATTCTATAGAAATAAACCATCTGTTTATTCTAGAGCCTGGATTAGGCCTGTCTCATAAAGGTCATTTATTCAAGTACAATCCTATTTAAAATCCAACTTTGGGTTGGTTTATATTACATATGGAAATTGGTTCGCTGAATAGTCAACTACTTCTAGGTTAAGTACATCAACTTTCTAGTTTTCTCTACAAAATGCTAGTGCTTTAGAAAAGCACAGAATTATATCCTCCTAGTGATCTTCAATTTTCTTCTGGGAAATTCCTGTTAGGGATCAAATAGTTTTTGACTTGTTCACAGTGGGTAAAGCATTTGCTACACGAATGTGAGGATCAGAGTTCAGATCCCCAGCAGTGACATGAAGTTGGGAGCCCTAGTGTGCACCTGCAAACCCCAGTCCTACAGGGAGACAGGAGAATCCTTGGAATCACACAGGCCCAGGAGTCTGGTGTACTGTTCAGTAAACAGCAAAAAGATCCTATTTCAAACAAGCTGAAAAACAGGATTGAAACCCAGCACTCTCTAGCCTGCAACATGCACCATGGCATGCATGCACCCTCACTCAAACACAAATGCATGTGTGTTCATGCGTGTTCACACACAGCATTAAATAAAGTAACCATTATTTATCTTCTTTACAGAGACTAAAAACCACTCAAAAAGACCAAGGCCAAGGAAATTAACAAAAGCCATGCATTTCCCAGCTGCCATCACAGTAGTGTCATTCCCTTCTTTCTTTTAGAATATTTATAACAGCAAATGAGGGTTTTGTTGTTGCTGCTGCTGCTGTTGAATGTATTCCTTTCACAGAATGCATGGGTAGAAAAGCTGTGGCATCACTACCTGTTCAAGTACATGTTTCACTGTCTGCTGCCTTAGCGTAGACTTCATCAAGGAGACCTGAAGCAAAGTGGTATGTACATGACAACCATAGTAGCCAGTCCTAACCAAGAAAAATCAATAAGCAAATACGTCAGGCTCATCCGTCCGACTGTGACTGGGACCACACAGAGGATGGCAATCATGTGCCTCCGTAGCTAGCTCATAGGGTGAAGCTTTCCCTCTGTCACCTGCTCCTTTGTCCTCAGGACTTCCTGTGGTTCCTGCTTCCTTACCAATTCTCCAGCCTCATATTTCTCCAAGCAATCACAAATGTCCAGCCAATATATTGATAAGTTTACAGTACACAGACCAGTACATTCTTCATGGCTTGCAAGCCTGAGCCATGACTTAATTCTGCTTCTCTTTCTTTTGTTTATTATGGGTCACATGTAGAGCAGGCTGGCTTGGAAATCAGGATCCTTCTGCCTTTACCTCCGAACTGCAAGGGCGTGGGCATGAACCACAACTGGTCTCTACTTCCATCTTTGCTCCTTACTCCAATGGGGATCTGATTTGGTTTGGCTTGGATTTGCTAGTCATTCCTCCTCTTCTTCCTAAAGAGATTTTCCTTTTAATTTCTCTCTCTGCTGACACTGCCCTTCATTCCTATCATGTATGAACACATCAAGCTGGAGAAGAAACTATCCATTTCTCCTGAATGTAGACTAATTTGGGGTGATCATTTAAAACCCCTTCCAGGAGGCCAGGGTAGTTTTCTATGAGATCTACAGGGAAAGAAGAAGCTTTGAGCACAAATGTGGAAATGCTCAAGACCATAATAGCCTTGACCTGCAGGTTATCACTCCAATGAATCTGGAGAATTGGAGAATTGGACTGAAACAGAGAACAGAGATACAGAGGCAGAAAGAGAGGAAGGGTGAAAAAACAAAAGAAAGAAGAACAGCAAAGTGAGGAAGAGGGCAGGAAGATGTCAGGGTTTAGAAGAGGAGGGGGGAAGGAAGGAGAAAGAAGCAGGGAGAGAAGAAGAAGCAAGATTCACAACATGTTTGCTCTGTGCACCCTTAGGTCCTAGGTTATATAACATGAGCCATTTCCTTTTGCCTGGATGGCTCTGACTCATGTTTTCTTCACTTGCAGCCAAAGGAGTCTGTTTCTTCCACATCTTAAAGCCAACTTATGATAATTAAGATAATGAACTAACTTAATTCATACAACATGGTAAGTTACCGGTGGCTGGATGTCTGAGCCACACACTCCAAGGTCATTGCTGGATTATGAAAGGACACTGAAGTCCTCTTTCGATAACTCTGTCTGTACTATTGTACTGTGGTTTTAGGTTAACAGAAAGATTAAGCAGTGTGCGGGTTAATTTGAATTGTCAATTTGATAACTAGGAAGAGTCTCAAGGAGGGATTGTTGACATCAGGTCAGCCTGTGAGCATGTGTTTGGTGGTTTATCTTCACTGAGCTGTTAAACGTTGTGGAAGGACTCAGCTCATTGTGGGTGGTACCATTCCTGGGGTCCTGGGCTAGATAAGGGTGGATAAAGCTGGCTGAGCACTAGCAGGTGGGTATTTTCTCTCTCCCTGCTCTTGACTGAAGGCATGACTAGATGCCCCTACCACTGTGACTTCCCTGCTATGATGGGATATAAGCTGGAACTGTAACAGGACTAAGCCAACTTCTTCCTTCCTTTGTGCTTTGTCAGGATATTTTATAATAGTAACGAGAAGAAACAAGGTCAAACAGAAAACATGGAGCTCTCATATTCTTCCTCCTTGCATATGTTAACATTTTTCCTTAGTAAAATATGCATAAGGATAGATTAACCAATGCTCATTAATTATTGTTAACTGAAGTTTGTACTTACATCGGAGTTTAATATCCACCAGCACAATACCCTAGAAGACAATTTCACTTCTCTAAATCATCCTGTACACCCCAGCAATTCACACTTTTCTGGAAGCCTTTCTCCAAACCTTTCTACTGTCCCTTTCTTTACTTGCCTGCAGGGTGTCCATGAAGTTGGAATTACATAATGTGTCGATTTGTCAGACTGGCTCCCTCCCTTGAGGATAGGAATTCAAGGTCCCTCCATACGTGACCACGGCTGACAGCCTATTTCCTCCCATTATCAATAGGGCATACTTTCATTTAGACTGGATTTTAATGTCCCCTCTGCTGGAGACTATCACAGTCACTCCAGGAAGGAGCAACGGAGAACAATGTTGCTGTGGGTTAGATGACTTTCTTGTATGCCTTGCCTGTCCTGTGTCCAAAGCTCCTCTGATTTGTCAAGAACCTGTCTAATGCCACTGCCTGACGCTGCCTTCCGTACTCATCACACCTGGCTTATCACCTTCACACTCAGTCACCTCCCACCTCCTCACATGAGTTCAATCACATTACCTATGGTTTCCTTTTGTTGGTTTCTCAGCAGAGTGAACAGGGATGTCCTGCCCTCAGAGAGCTGGTGAGGTGGCTGCTTAGCATTATTATTATTATTATTATTATTATTATTATTATTATTCTCCTCATTCTCATTCTTCAACCGAGTCCATCTGTAAAATGAAGACATGACATTTATTGAAATGAAAAGATCAAGAAATATATTTACATGTATGTATGTATGTATGTGTGTGTGTGTGTATGTGTATATTATCTGGAAGAATGAAGGTTGTTGCATGAAGTCCTGAGTTCAGATCCCCAGTAGCCACAGAAAAAGTTGAGCATGGTCATAAACCTAGTGCTCAGGTTTATGGGGATCTTGGTGGAGACAGGAGAACCACTGGGGCTTTGTTGTCAGTCAGCATAGTAAAAACTCAAAATAGCCAGCCGTACAACAACCTCCCCAAACAAAATTCAAAATAAAACAACACAGAAATTTAGGTTCACAGAGAAATACTGTCTCTAGGAATAAGGTAAAGAATGATAAAGGACACTTGACATTCCCTTTCTGGTCTCTGCATGTGCATGTGCATACACGGACATACATACATGTGTACTTATAAACATACAACATATACAAACACACAAAACACAAAGAAGAAGTGTATATGTAGTGCCTGGCACACAGCATGCAGTGTACTAATATAACTATTGCTCTTTTGTAATTAACATTGATCTCCACACCCATAACAGATCCCACTCAGCTAACTCTTTACATTAAAAAAAAAAAAAAATCATCCAGTTACAGGCTTTGGTATGACATTTCCATGTGTGTAGCTAAAATAGTTTGCTCATACTGGTGTACCTTAAGCTCTTCCATTCCCCTTTTTTCTTAGTCTATATTCCTAACAGTCTTCTTTTTCCTACCACACCCTTGCCTCCTCCTAGAGGCCATGCATGAGGGAAAATGCTCTCAGGGTAGCCGTTGTTGTGTTCAACCTTTAATTGGTCATTTCTTTCTGACCTTGGTTGATAAGTGCAGTAAGTTCTATTTTACAATAGCAAATCATGTGAGAATATCAACTTCTACATCGTTGCCAGGGTCACGCATTGCTGCATCAGGGATACCCTGATACCATTTCCGTGGTCAGATGTCACTGTGAGGTTAAATGGGGAAGGCCTGTGAAGCAGCTAGCAGAGAGCCTGCTGCCAGATCTGTTTTCTTCGCCTCATATCTCACTTGCCAGGGCAGGAAAGGCCCCAGGGCACAAACATGTTCCTCCAACTGAGCACCCACCCCAAACCATCTGGGTTTCCAAATGCAGGCTACATCACTCACAGCTAACTTGCCCAGGGACTTTCACAAAAATCGAGTCAAAGATTAAAATAAAATTTGAATTTTTTTTTTCTTTGAGCAGTATCAGCACTTGGGATTTAATTACACTTTAAGTGAGCTTTGATCTTACAGTCATGGCCATCTTTGCACCCCCTACACAAACACACACACAGAGTTTAGTAGAGTCTACCTAATTATATTATTTTGCTAAGTCATTAACTATGCATTTGCTAAAGTCATTCCCTGCTACCTCCTATGATTTTTATCCTAATGACTTGCGTGTCTCTTATTATCCCTTGTGCACCTTTTGTGACCATATCAAGGTAGTTGTGTGGCTCCAGGTACCCATCTCACCCTTTTCTTCTCTCCTTCTAAAAGACGAAGTTGGTAGAAAGGCAGTTCCGAGCTATGTGTTTGTTCTAACAGAACAATATCTGAGCAAGTTAAACACCTGAGGCTGAGACATCACCTTGGACAGGAAAGGCATCATTATGGAGTAGTTCTACATTGACAAAGATTGAAGATAAGTATGTGAAGAGGCTACTGCACAAATGGCAACTTACCAATGCAGTGTCATTTCAAAGATGGTAGAAACATGCCTCAAGTCCTCTCATACCTCATACTCATTTCCAGCTGTATCGTAGAAAGAATATCAATGGTACTCTGGGAATTGTCAATCATCTCATAGAAAACCATAGATGTCTCCAAAGCAATTTGAGTGTGATTTCTGCTTTTTGAAGTATGATAGAACACAGTGAGGAGTAGTTCTGAATTGGGAAAGATGGGGAAGCCTAAGAAGCCCCAACGATGGAATGAATGTCTTGCTTATAAACACTGATTACTGCCCCGTGGAATTAAATGAGATACTTAAACACCTGAGGCTTGGACTGATGCCAGTTTTGCTTTTTTTTTTTTTTTCAGCAAATTTGGGTCACTTATAATTGGGATTATGGCGTCAGTGAAGGAATGTACCCTACAAAACTGAATGGTAAATAATTTCCTTCCCTGGAAGCCTTGGAAGTTGTTTAAATATGTTTTAAATGTTTTAGAGCATTTTTTATTTCTTCTCAGTCTGAAAAAAAATAATTTCAGGGACAAATATCTTCAATTTTTTCCATAAATCAAGACCTTGACTCTGGCTAAAACCACTTCCACCAGAGTGCCTAACAGAACAGAGTTTATATGTAAATCTGTAAAAATGACCTCCACCACCCAAGCTAATGAAAGGCTGCTGTGCACTACTCTGAGGAAAACCCCACCAGCATACAGGCAAGAGGCCATTCAACATGCACGTGCCATACATATTTGAAATTTTCATCCATAACTCTGAAGGTGATTTTAAGAAGTGTCTAAAACATTATATATATTTAAAAAACAGGACGATATCAACTTCCACAGACTCACCTTAGAACTCATAAAAGCTTTCAAGGTTTTTAAATATTTAATTATGTGCTTGAGTGTGTATCTATGTATGAGTATGTGCATCTGGATGCGAATGCCCTCAATGGCCAGAAGAGGGCATCATATTGCCTGGAGCTAGAGGTAGAGGTAGGTATGAGTCACTCAGTGTGGGTTCCTGGAAACTGAACTTTGTTCCTCTGAAAGAGCAGCAAACACTGTTAGCCAATGTGCCATCTTTCCACCTCTGAGAAACTCTTAAGTATACCCTAATTTATGGAGAATAATAAATCTCATGGTATTAAGATCTGGGAAAATTTGATATCCCAATTGACCCCATGAGATGTTGGCAGAAGTTGAGAAGTAAAAAGGCAGGAACTGTATCTCCTGAGAGCTTCTCTAGTGGAGCCCCAGAGGGAAGCAGGCCATGATACATTGATGGAGGTAGGACAAAAGTCAGGAAGGAACATTTGCAACACCAGCCATCTTTAGACCAGACATAAAGCATAGAGAACATATGGTGCTGATAGAAATTGGGCAAGGTCAGTGCATTTAGAAAGGGGTTGCTGGAGAGAGTTTATTTTAGGAGATGTGAGAAATATGTCAAGAAGGTTATAATACAGGCACATCTTTATGAATAGGAGATTTGACAGCAAGCTATGGATATATTTGGCTGTAACTCAATAAAAATTATGAAGGACAGAAAAGGAATGTTAGGATTTTACTCCCCTGAGACAATAATGACTCAGAAGTTTTAACCTTTGCTGTGGGAGAGTTGAAGATGTGACAGAAAGTTCAGGCTACACTTGACAGTATCTCAAAAACTAAGATGGGATGGAGGAGACACCAGAGGCACCCACAGAAAGTCAAGCTGCCAGTATGTTTATAAATGTGAAATGCTTCCTTCTCAAACTCCTCATAAAAGGATTTTAAAGGCAGTCAAGTACTATATAATTGATATGGGCACATTGGGCAGAAGCCATGTGCCAATGACACAGACAAGGAATTACAGGGGAGGAACACAAGGAAAAGCTTTTGGAGTTATCAAGTGAGTGAAAAACATCCTAATCCTGCTTTCTTGCCAGAGGGAAGTGTCATTTCCAGGCACAATTTATTATGGAATGGCCTGTTGTAAAGACTTCAGTAGTGTAATTACATCCTGAGCACAATTAGAGCTGGTAGTGTTTCAGACTACCTAAACAACAAAGAGTACCATGAGAAGGCATTTGCTTTACCGTAGTCCTGAAACAATAGTATAAACCATTAGTAAATGTAATAAAAGGCTAGTAGCTAGAGCATGGCATGATGGCAGGTCAAGGTGTTTTCCCCCAAGTCTGATGACCTGAGTTCAATCATCAGAGCCCACATGATGGAAGATAAAACCAAATCATACAGGTTGTCTTCTGATCTCCAAACTTGCACCATCTCTCTCTCTCTCTCTCTCTCTCTCTCTCTCTCTCTCTCTCTCTCTGTTTTGGATGTTATTCAAGTGCATATTAAATGTTTGGTACTTTAATTTTCCTGATGACACACTGAGCCGAGATGTGCACATCTTCATCTAACAGAGAAGAAAGCTGGGCTTTAAATTGATTAGATATTTTATATTTTGTTTGATTTCCATCTATATTCAACAAACCTAGCCTAGTACCTGGCAGAAAAAGATATCTAAAGAATGCATGAAAGAAAGAATCTGGAATGCCTAATCATAAACATTTTAATGTCTTTTCTACTTTTTATCAGAAACAGGACTGTGAAATAGAAATATGTGGTTCCCAATACTCAAAATTCTCAGCAGCCAACAGGGAAGGCTATTTCTTTCCCTTATTCTGAACCTGTTTTTCTCTTTGTATATGTCCCTCTCTGCCTCCATTCTCCTGTTGCTCTCTACCACCACCCTCTGTGAATGTGTATGTGTATGTTAACTGGCTCTCACTGTGTAACCCAGGATGGCCTTGAACTTGGGAACGTCCTTCTTCAGACTCTCAAATGCTGAGATTACAGGTCCATGACTTTTGTCAGTGTTGCTGGATAACTAGATAGAATATCAGCCAGAATAATCTGAAAGCCTATAGAGAGATCCCCAACTGCCCTTTCTTCATTTTTCAGAAGAAAACCTAGACCTGAATACAAGATAATCTTTTAAAAGTAAGCTCACAAGTACAGGTAGTGCACATGAGTGCAGTAGCCACAAACCCAAAATCTATGAATAAATTAAACTGCAAAATGATAGCAAGCTTTAGTGCTATTAAGGATTTAGAAAGGGGGGGCAGGAAAGAGAAAAGGGGAAATAGAGAGAAAATTAACTCGCAGGAGGCAAGAGTGGAGCATCTTCAGAGATTCAAATTGAGGACTGAGAAAGGGTAAAGTCAGAATTGTGTAACTCGGACAATGCACTTCGTACCATACATAGCCAGGGAATGTCCTGTCCTTTATTTGTGTGTTTTGATCAGCTAAGAAGTCAAACTGCCTCTAAATGTACTAGAACACATCATTCTGACACACAGTGGCGGAGAAAGCATCAGACTGGCATGGCTGTCTTGCAACTGGCTAGGGCTCACTGATTCCCAGGGGCACATGTGCCTAAGACTCATAGCCAGGGGAAGCTCGGTTCACATTTTTTCTCTGCACAGCTTCTTCGTGCAGGAGCTGGTTATGCCTCCTCTAGTGGTTCCCATTAGTTTTGCAACGCGGAGAAAGGCATTCAGTACCATGGAGAGTTCTGCAGCCTCTTTACTATACTGTGCAAAGCCTCAAGACCTGAGGTATCAATCCACACAGGAAAGCAGGCAAAGCTGGAACCAATCTTATTGGCAGTGCCTTTGCGAGACAGCTAAAAGATCATAGTCAATCCGAAAACGTGTTGGCCAAACACACCATAAAATTTCATCACAAATTCAAACACACTAAAAATCCTTTATTAGTTGATGTATTAGACTGGGTTCTGTAGAACAGAACTGGTAAGATAAATGTACACACACACATACACTAAAAGAGAATTTAGTAGAATGGCTTGCATGACAGGGGCTGAGCGTGTGGTACCTACTCAGGGCATGAAGAGTGAGGTCTCATCGGGAATAGCCTAGTACTGAGAGATACCTGGAGTGGCTAATTTTCAGTCCATATTGGAAGACAGAACAAGCTGGAAAGGCTAGCTAAATTCACCAGTAAGAAGCATAGGTAAGTCAGACATGCTACCAGAAGGCTTTTTGCATGAACCTCTCTGCGTGTGGGCCGCCCATCAGAAGGTATCAGCTACGCATGGGGACTGTTTTCCCTCCCCAGTTAGTCCTCCCTGTGCTCACAAGGATCTGTACAGAGGCATGACTATTGGTTGACAGCAATCAAGAGTAATCAATATTAATCAACATAATAAAAATTTAAGAGCTGGTCCTAAAACTAAAGTCCTGTCCCCCCACCTTTATTCTTCCCTCCCTCTTTCTCCTTTCCTAAAGCAATCTAAAAAGCAAGTGAGGGTTCAGAGTAAGACTGTGGTTAGAGGGATCAGAAAAATTCATTAAAGATATAGAGATATAGAAATGTAAATATATGTGAGCTAAACACACATCCATTGTCTCTATTGACTCTACAGAGTTTTGCTTTAGAGTCTGGATGTCTTCATATATCTTGCATCATTTTCCTGAAAGGGTTGTTGAGAATAAAATGCAAGAGGCAACAGTAGACAGTTTTGGTGATTGTTTGTCCCTATTGCTGCTGGGGATTGTGTATTCCTCAGCATAGAGTATTTTCATAATTTAGGGCTTGTGAGGATTCTGTCTTAAGAACTGAGAAATTTCATTACTTCTACATTTGTTTCAATCACAGGAGGGTATTATAGTGGTGGGTTGTTTTTTGTTTTGTTTTTCATCTATTGAGGTTACTTTCTTATGCTTTGTGTTTAAAAGAAATTCCCCATTTCATGACACTTTATTTTCCCCTATGGGTTTTGAGTAGCTTTTTCCCCATATTTTTAAGTGCATTTATGCAATTTAAACTTCCATTAGCTTTATCTCATGTGTATTTCATCTCAGACACTGTACTGTTAGATTATTCTGTTCATTTTAGTTTTTTGTTGCTGGAATAATAATGTACCAATACTCATTTGTTATTTCATAGTTTGGGAGGGCAAGGACCCTGCATCATCTTTGGGGTTGGATGGTGTAGGCACAGCTAGTTCCTTTCTGGGGCCCAGAGGTGAGTACATTTCCTGCTCATTCAGGTCACAGGATGATTGGATCCCATTAGCTACAAGAGCTGTATTTTTTCTGGCTGTCAGCCAAGATCAGTCACAAATCCCAGAGGTCAACTGGACACCCCATTTCCTGGCTCTCTTCTTCCATCTTCAAAGTCAACAACAATGGCTCACTTTTTGTACTATGAATTTCTTTGCCATCCCTTCCTGACTCATCTCTTTTCTGCTTTCACCCTGATGAAATTGTTCTAAGTGCTTCAGTGATATCTAGCTACAGAGCATGTTTTCTCTTGTTCATTCTCTCTCTCATTCTCCTCTCCCCTTTGGCCTTTCCAGGCTCCTAGAAAAAACAAACAAACTCCATTTTTGTTTCAAGTAAGAAAACCTAATCATCAGGAACAATTTTGGTTGATTGTGAAACAAAATACTAAAATGTAAATCCTTTCAGAATCTCTGCAGCAAAAGTGACTCACCCCCCCCCCTTTTTGTGAACTTCCAGGACCAAAAGGTAATAAGAATTACCTAGTAAAAACTTTACAGTTACCATGCAAGTTTTTTCTAATTTGTGTTTATTCTTTAGACACTTGGTAGTTCTTAGTATCAGCCATGTTTGTTAAGGAAACATTTTTTTTTATTGTGTCACCTTGTTGACTTTCATATTTAGTCTTGACATCTCATTTTATAAGGCCTTATCTATACATTTTTTCATTTTTTTCATTCCAATGTTTATATCAATTTTATTATTTTTCTTGTGTTATTAGCAACTAACAACTATCACAGCCTGTCGAATGGGCAAGCTAAGCCATATGATAGTGGTAAATAAAGCCAGAGCCAAAATTTAAATCTATCTGTTATTCTAATTTCTCCATTTAATTTGTAGATTTACAAATACTGAACATAGCAGGGAAGGGGTCATTCTTCCTTCCCGACATGGGCAAGAAAGCCAAGTGTTAGTTTTTCCTTTGCTATCAAAACACCTCTGTGAGCTGATTTGACCTTCTAAAATCTTCTTTTGTAATGTTATCTAAAAAGTTTAAGAAAATAGGAACTAAAGCCATGCCAATCATGATGAGTGTCACAACAGTAAAAAAAAAAAACTGATAGTTATGAAAACCAAGCGTTCATTACAGAAATGGGCTCAACACCAAAGCAAACTGTCTGATGGGCATCCCTTATAGCACGGGATTGAAATAGACTTCGTTTCTTCATTCATAAGGAATGTGTTCAACTGTACATATATTGATGACCCTGGGGAAATCCCCTTGTACCAAAATCAGCGTGTAGTCAGTGAACATCACTGATATTTACCCAAAACTTTCCTAATGGTTTCCCATTATAGTCTCCAACGTCATAAAGACTGTGATGATTCACACTGTCCTGGTTGATACAGTGTAAGAAGCAGACAAAAAAAAAAAAAAAACAGAACAAAACAACGACAACAAATTACATTTGGGGCTGACAAATGGCTCAGTGGTTAGGAACACTGTTTGGGAATAAAAATAAGGTGCATCATGTCATTGAAAAAAAATGCCAGCTGTACATCTAAGGAAGGCCATGTATGCTATGTGGGCAGTGGGCATTTGGAAAGCTTTAGCTAAAACCATTAATCTGAACATATTAAATGGATCATAGAGAAATTTGTTTTCAGGAAGAAAATAACAGATGAGACTTGATGAAAATCTTAGTGATTTCTGTATGTGTTGTAGCTTGTGAAGGGATCAGGATGACCATAATAATGTTCCTGTTAATGTCTGAATGAGCAGAATCAACTGTTCCTGAAAGGATGAATGTCATGCTTTGAATTTAGATTGCCCCCCAAAGGCTTGTGTTTGAAAACTTGGTCCACAGCTTATCATGCCATTTCCAGAGGCCATTATGGTACCTTTCAGACATGGATCCAGCTGGCAGATGTGGAGCCTCTGCAGTCAGGACTGATCTCTCTGCTTACTGACCAGCTGAGATATGAGCAAACCATATAACAGCTTCCACTACTATGGATCTGTTGCCATCATACCTTTCTTCCCCTCATACAAACACATTTCTTGAGTTTGAGTCAGGCAGCCTGGTGAATCAGAGAGGTAGAAGGTCACTTTATGTTTGAGGTTCCCTGAGGTATTTCCTGGGAGAATAAACAATACTGATAAGTTTGAGTTCCTTTTTCCTTTGTTTTTCAATCACTGTCTCACCTATCAAAGGCTGACCTTGAACTCACTGTGTAGCCTAAGGGTATCTTCAACTTCCAGCCTAGGGCTTCCTCCTTGGAGTGGAAATTGCAGGCAGGCACCACCTTACTTTGATTTATTCTCTTTTCTTTGATGGTCTTGGAGTGATGCCCTGCTTTGTTGGTCAATGAGGAGAGGACTGGCATGACTTCTACAAATGGCCCACCTTCATTTTTGCTTTTTTCCAATACTGATGTGTGTGCAAAGCTCACTGGCTAAGGGAAGCTCCAGTTCCCCAATTCTAGTGTCTCTTAGTATTTCTATTGCCCAGGAGCTGTCAGTCAGTATAGTGCAAAAGACCTTGACAAATCTATGACTTTATTTCCTTTGTCACTTACCTGGACTGTTGTTTTGTGTCAACTCCAATGTGGACATTATAAACAGAAGACCCAAATCTATCCACAGAATTTCTTTCTTGAGTAACGGGTTATTCTCCAGTGAACCTTCCTCAACAGTGTTCATGGCACAGAGCTATGTGTTCTTTGATATGTTAGAAAGCTGACCTGATCTCTTTGACTCAGACTCTTTAGGGCATAAGATTTCATCTCTGAGAAGGCTTGGAAGCAATTTCCACAGTGCAGCAAGATTTAATCCTTCCCCCAAATAAAAGTGACACAAAGAAACAAACACAAAAGCCAGGTTCTGTAGCTCAGATGGTGTGATGATTAGGCATAATAGAACAGGTGATGTGTAACTGACATCTCTGATGGTCCACGACACATAATACATGTTTAGTTTGTGTCTGTGTGTTTAATTAATTGTTCATTTGTGTTCCCTGTCTCTTTTGTATGAAGATATAAAGTGGATTATAATTATTATAGAACACTTCCGTGAGCAAGGAAGAGTTCTTTAAAGTGAAAGGAGTATGAAAATTTTAAAAGTGGAAAAAGTGGAGTTCTATCATTGAATGATAGCACACGATGTAAAGGGCAAGTGTGGGACTAAGTGCCTGGTAGCCCCAACTCTCCACAGTTGCAAATACGGCTCTGTGTGTCTGATTGTAAAAGGTCTCAGTGGTGTCTGGGTTTGTCCTACACTCAGCTCAATTAAAAACTTAGGATTCTATGATTTCCTGGTACAAGAGAAATGAATAAAGACACAAGGAAGACAAGGATTTTAGTTAAATAGTTTAATTAGAGCCATTTTACAATTCTAAAATTAACAAGCAGACTTGTAATAAAAGATCTCCAATGTTTGCAGAATGACCTCGCTTCCATTCTGAGCCTGTCTTTTTAATTGTAAAGATTAGCATTACATTTAAAAGGACTCAAAATGGAAAAAAAAAAAAGAAGAGGAAAAAACAACATAAAATGAATTGATGTACCTGGTCACCCATGTCTCATTATGCAACCAATGAAATCTCTGAATGGATATTGCTTCAGCTTGGATATCAAAATAATGGCCCCACAAGGTGTCCTTAACCAACAACTGATCACAGGTGGCCAAAAGAAAGCGGAAAACCCAAGACCGCTGTCACATTGGTGATGGATCCAGTGGCTGGTGGGTGACACTGACTCCAGATATATGAAAAAGCCCACAGCACTCTGCTACTATGGATGCAATTATCATGGAAGTCCTCCTGCATTGATCAACTTGTTCCTGAAGGCTTTCTTTGCTCATTTAAACTTGCATAATAAACATGCAATGAATTATTTCTTTTGAAGGTTGTATTTTTTTTTTGCAGTCTTTTTGTTTTCATACAAAGATTTCATAAGTTGCCACGTTGCATCAGTGTTTACCAAAGTGGGGAGGGTAAATGTGACGCAGCTGAATGAGAAGAGCCTCCTTCCGTCCTGAGACACACCACCCATCTTTCGAAAAGGGTACAGACAGCTTTTCTTACCCTCTCCCACCAAATAAAAGAATACAGGAAAAAAAAATTTATATATAAAACCAAAATCGCAAAATCAATCTAGCAAAGAAAATAAAGTTGACATAAAGAAAATAAAGGTGTTTGTCATGCATATTATCTTCTGCATAGCTCAACCCACTTATAGTAAGGCACTATTTCCCTTTGCAACTGGTGTCCATTGTAACCCGTTAAGTGCTACAGTGCTCTATGACCCTCAGACACTTCCTTCTGGGATGGCAAAATAAAGAGCCTGGGTGAGTATGGCTGCCATGCTTGGCTGCACAGGTCTGGCAACTTGTGGAGACTCCATGACCCTCAGGGGAAACTGTCCATGGGTAGGATGGTAGAGTGTCCATGATGAATTTCTTTCCAGAGTTCCTGTTTTGTCTGAGTGTGGATTTGGATTGTTCTTCAGTCTTTATTTCTCAATGAAGATACATGAGGTGGGGGAGAACAGTCAGGTCCTTTGAGACGAAGCATCGGTGCTCTCAGCACAGGATGCTGGCTAGTGGAAAACATGAGTAGGTGTTTCCAAGGGAACAACAGAGAGAGACAGAGGGAAAAAGAGAGAGATTGCTTTTGGTTTTCAGAGACAATCAAGGTATGATGTTAATTTAACTGGTCTTCATACTGTTTCCGGAAACAGTCCCCTGCTGGGAAAAATTCCCAACACCTTTCTTGGTACATCTTCCAGACATAAGATTCCTGTAAAGCAGAGGTAATCGATGTGTTAACAAGGTCTCCAAAGTCTGTGTTATAACAAAGAGCAGACTAGAAGATGCTGAACTCTGTTGCTTTATCACGTAAAACTGGCAAAGTCCAATTGCATTCAGATAGCCCCATTTAAATAACCTTCAGTAATAAACAATCTTCAAATAAACAAAATGTCTTTAGCATGAGCATAATATAATAATGATAAAAAATGTATCTGTAAGTCTCTAAGGATTTCATGTATTATCACTACTAATTTTACCCAAGTTCAAACTATTATCCATTTGTGGTGAGTAACTCGGAAGGGAAATTTCAAAATTTTCTGAAAACCTTAGGCATGAAATTTTTTCCAATTGTAATATTGTAAGTGGGAGTTCATGAGAAAGTATGGGCCATATAATAAACACACTTTTTACAAATGAAAAGAGATGGGATTCACAAGTAAACCCATTGTTAGGAGAAAACAAGAAACAGGACAGGAGCCTACCATAAAGGGCCTCTGAAAGACTCTACCTAGCAGTGTATCAGAGCAGATGCTGAGACTCATAACCAAACCTTGGGCATAGTGCAGGGAATCATATGAAAGAAGGGGGAGTTAGTAAGAGCTGAAAAGCTCCACAAGAACCAAATATATCTGGGCACAGGGGTCTTTTCTGAGACTGAGATTCTCCGACCAGGGACCATGCATGGATATAACCTAGAATCCCACATAGCCCATGGCAGCTCATCATCCAAGTGGGTACCCTAGTAAGGGGAACAGGGACTGTCTCTGACATGAACTCAGTGGCAGGCTCTATGATCTTCCCCCCACCCCAACACCGAGGGAGGAGCAGCCTTGCTAGGCCATAGAGGAGGACATTGCAGCCAGTCTTGATGAGACCTGATAAACTAGGGTCAGATGGAAAGGGAGGAGAACCTCTCCTATCAGTGGACTTAGAGAGGGGCAGGGAGGAGATGGGGGAGGAAGGGTGGGATTGGAAGGGAATGAGGGAGGGGGCTACAGCTGGGATACAAAGTAAATAACCTGAAATTAATACAAAGAAATAAAAATTATATAAAAAAATGTGAAATTAGAATTTTGCTGTTTCATAATAGGCAGCATCTTTGATACTCATTTCACACAAACAGTGTTATCTGAAGGTAACATAATTAATATCTAAAAAGAATGCTTCCTTTTAAATCAAATGTGTATGTCTGAGTGGTTACGTACCCATGAATGCAGTGCTCACGGGGGCCAGAAAGGAGCACTGGATTCCCTGGGGCTCGGGGTCACAGAGGGTTGTGAGCTACCTCACAACCTCAGCTTCCAGAAGTATCCGGCACTCTACTGCTAAGCCATCGCTTTAGCGCCTGAAAGTAATTCTTGCCCTGAGCGTTAAACATCTACATCTCACTGTATTATCTATTGCCTCCCTTCCTACAGTTTCATCCTAAAGATGGTGCATGTCCACTGCTCACCCACCTGTCCTGTGTGTTCTGTTTCATCCTTGTTTATGAGATACATCAGAAAAAACCTACAGAGACAGAGAAAAAGTCAGGAATAGACTACAGGAAAATACAAGTATAAGCAGCAAAGATAGTTACATAGTGTATCTTGGTTGCACTAGGTTATGGAAATAGAGTAAACATTACAAATTCAGTTTTTGAAAAATCAGTTACAATGTATCAGGAAGAAATAAGGATGTTCTCTGAAATGACCTGTCTAATTTTACACACAATTTTATATCTGAGTTACTTTAAAAACAAAACAGGAGTTTCATTCTGTGTTCCTGGCTAGGAAGAAACTCGCTCCATCTACTTCTGCCTCCCCAGTCCTGGGATTAAAGGTATGTACAACCATGCCTGGCCCTTGAATATACATTTTTTTAGGTCAGGCTAGGATCAACACTGATGAATTTTAATTCAAGGCTAACTTCATAAAATTCTATTTTTATCAAGTTAATTGAGTATAGTTTAACCACTTTTCTTCCAATTATGTTACTTGATATAACTTGTCTATTTGTTGCTAAAATTGCATCCAAAAATAAGAATGATATTTTGATAAAACCCAGTTTTAGTTAGTCCCAAGGAAAGGTCATATTTTCATTTAATATGCATGCACACATATGTGTATACAGATATGATAAACCTATATACACTTACATAGATATAAATATACACATACATATATGTAAAACCCAGTGTAAAACAAAACGGAAACAACTGTATAACTGTTAACAAAAACAGTTTTTAACTGAATCTTATGTAGTACCCAGAAAGACATATAGGTCTTCAAAAAGGGTGTAAATGAGAAAATAGGGATGTGGGACGAGGAAGTATCCACATAACTCAGGCTTGCATCTAGAGGGTTCCTGTTGGAAACAGGAACACGGCCAGGCATCTCTGCAAGGCTCTACACCATCCCTACCCTATTCCAGATTCTTCAGTATCATTCATGCAAATATAGACAGTTTCTGATGATTTAAGTCATCCTCCTCCACAGATGAGAGGATCAGTCTTTCTCTCCTGGAGTCCAACCGCTGCCCTGTTTCTGGAGTTTATAGGAATGGTAAGGAACTGGTTACTGGGGAAGGGAAGAGCAACAAGAGGGGAACTCACAAGTAGTTGGCCAGGTTGTGCTCCTGTAGAGTATGGGTTTCAAAGCCATGTGGCACTGTATCAAAGTAATCATTGCCTATCCCACAGATGAAGCACTTGGTCTGGAATTCAAAGGGAGACAACAGAATAGCAGAGAAGTCACAGGATAGCAGAGAATTAAGACACAGTCTGCTGGGTTGTATAGTGTTGCCTCTGAATATTGTTCATTGCTTCTGGAGGAAGGAGAAATGCTTATACAACTCAGGAAGCTCAGAAAACCTACCAGGAACTTACTGGACACAGGCAGTTTACCAGGCTCAGGAAGCTGAACCAGTTACAGGTTCAGTAGGCCCCTCCCTTATGTTAAGTGAGCAGGAAGCGACTCTGGTGCAGCTGTCTATAAGGCAGGATGGAAGCTCTCGGGATGCACCTCTCCCGAGTCATCATCCAACTTTGGTGGGTCTTTCAGTAATGCAACTACTGTCAGTCACTCATGCTCTTATGAGTAACCCCTCAACCATGCTGCTATATCAAATCCATCACCCATGCTGCCATAAGTAACCTCCCTATCCACAGTCCTGTAATCAACCCCTTTTGTAAATAATCCCAAAGCATCCACTGATCCAAGTTAGACTTGGGTGGAGCCAATTATTTGGCCTATCTGGGACAAAGAGTCATTTGTTCAAATTTCCCCAGAAAATGCTATATAACACATTGTTGGAAGAAAGCTTAATATATGATTTCCTCAATATACACCAGACATCACCTTGTGATATGGTCCCTCAGTACAAATTTAACTATCACAACTATATCTTGGGGTTTTCTTAAGTGATATGGGATCCAGAAGGAGGATGGGATATTGATGGCTGATCAGAAATGTCTTTTCATTTTTTACTGCAGCCTACATGCACCCATCTGGACTACGTGATTGATCTGTTCATGACACCCAGTAATTAGCTAAGCAGGATTAACTGAGTCCTCAGAAGAAATTGAAAACTTGCCACCTATCCAAACATAGTTCAGTACCCAAACAAAAGAGGTATAAATCTTAGACCAATTATGAGATGTTTCATCAGTGTTTTGGAAAGGTCCTCTCATGGTCAGGTGCTGGTCCAGGTAATTAATCAATCAAAGGACATCTCTAGGACTAGGCTAATCTGCATTGCTCTCCTCGGGATTTGCCTTTATGCACAGTGCCAGGTGGTTTATGCTTAGGACTGAAGGCCTGTACTGTGAGCTAAAGTGAAGCAGGGCCTTTCCTCATGCCAGGGTTTTAAAATTACAGTGACCATGTACAGCTTCAAGTGAATTCAGTTACCACTGAGGAAACTGGGCATCACTCACAGCATCCCCACCACCAAGCCACAAAGGCCTCACCTCCATGTCTTCCTTGACTTGTTCCTGCTGGTCTCTGAGTTCTCCAAAAGCATCAATGATCAAACCTAGTGTTGAAAAGAGAACATATATGATCAACTGTGATCAACAGTTCAACTCATAACTCCTTGGAAATTTGGGGGTAATTAAATCTGTGTTCCCAGGCCATGATTCTCAAACTTGGCTCAAGAATAAACTCTATTCCCTGTATGGCAAAAGCTGGGAGGTTTATTTGTTTTACATCAAAACACACTTCTTTATTTTCCCTCTAGAGATTTCGCAAGGAAGAAATACTAAAAGAAAAAAGTTCATTTGGCCTTGGCAAAAAGCACGTGATACAAAAATCCCACCTTGCATTTTGGCTTCAGCAGCAGATGGCTCATGGTCAAGATACCCAGGAGCCCCTGGTGTGTGTGTCTCACCTTGTATGATAGCCAAGAGGATGACAATCACAAAGAAGAAGAAGGTGATGTCAAAGATGATACGGTAGATCTCATACTCGTCTCCCGCTGGGTCTTCAATTTCATCACCAATGCCTCCTCCAGCGCGGACGCCCACATACATGTGAAACATGTAACACTGGGAGGCAGAAAGAGAGACACTTCTGAGGGTCCCCGCTAACATGGGGATTTCTCCCCAGTGTCTTATGCTCATTCTAAAGGAGAAGAATCCGTGTGCTTTGTGTCATCACTCTGTTTTCATCCTTCTTCCTGTGACGTGAACGTGTGCCTCCTACATGCCACTGTCTCCTAATCAACACTCCACACTCATCCACCCTGTTCACTCTGCTTAGATCTTCTGTGTTTCTGTGTCACTTGGGGAAATAGAAAAGTGCTTCATTAGCCCCTTGGCCCCTCTACCCTGAACTTTCCAGCCCAGGGAATGGCCTTTCTTCCCCAGAGGCTCTTCACTATATAATCCAGATATTGTAGTTCTCTCTCTTTCTCTCCCTGCATTTCTCTCTCTTTGTACATGCTCTTTCTCTCTCTCTCTCTTCCCTCTCCCCTCTGTCTCCCTCTGCAAAGTGACTTCCCTGGCCTTGTTCCTTGGGACCAGTGAACCTGCCCATGATCTGCCCCCAATAAACCTGTCTTTACACTTTAATTTGAATTGGCTCATTTTGTAGGTGGAAGATAACCTATCACACATGCCCACAGTCGCATCCCCATGTCGTCCTGTCAGGCTCAGAATCCGAATCATCATGCTCACAGAGGTACTTTTCTCAGCCTGATATACATTAAGCCAAAACCATTATGACGCCTGCCCTGAACCCCTATTACTGTAAAAACCCAGCTGGACCCACCAGCACTATTCTGGAGCCTAGAAAAGCTGTTTGTGGCAGCACGGCCAAGAGAGTTCTCCGGAGAGAGCTGGTTTAAGGCTGTAGTACCCAGGCTGGTTTAGGCCTATTTGCACAACCTGTCTCCTTGGAGGCTCAGATGTCTGGATTGTTAGTACCATTTGCTGAGCCTGTGTCTAGATGTGAAATTTTGGAGACAGTCACTTTAATACAACAAAACAAAAAAAAACCAGTATCTTCCTTTCAGGACACTACATTGATTTCTTAAAACTTGGTGGCTAAAACTGTCCATAGTGCCTTTTAGAATAAAGGATAACTTAGTTTCACTGTATATTTTTGTTTTCTTTATAAATTCTTCTTTTTTAAAAAAATTATTTTTTTATGTGCATTGGTGTAAGGGTGTCAGATCCTCTGGAACTGGAGTTACAGACAGTTGTGAGCTGGTATGTGGGTGCTTGGAATTGAACCTGGGTCCTCTGGAAGAGCAGCCAGTGCTTTTAACCACCAAGCCATCTCTCCAGCCATTCTGTCTAAATTCTTTAAATGGAACACGTTGCTTATTTTCACTAAGGAAACATGGTGTCCCGTATTCTTTTCTGAAGGTGAGTCTTCCTATGTGGAGGGCCATGGGGAGTGACAATGGTGGCCTCAGCTGGCCTGGCCTGGCTGAGGAGCTGACAGGGTTGTCTTTGGGAGTACAGAGGGGAGTTTTCCTAGCCTCAGCTTTCCAAACAAAGCTCAAAATGGCTGCATTGGTATGTGAACATTCATTGGTGTCTCGGATTCAGAAGTCTAATTATTACCTTTTCCTGAAAACCAGACCCCCTTTCTCTACTTTTCTTTCCACAGACCAAGCCTAGTTAGGGCAGAAGTACAAGAATCAGTTTTGGGAGCAGAACACTACACTTCTTTCACAGAGTCTTAAAAAATGAGGAAAAAAAAAAGAAATCAATAGGGAAGGAGCATGAGACAGAGGTAGAGATGGAAGGAGGAAGTATGAGGAGGCTCAAAGGGAAGTGTCGGGAGAGGGGGGTGAAGAGATCCAGGAAACAGGAGCCAAAGACCTTGATGGAAAGGTCAGGTCAGATGTGTGAGAACAGCTAATTAACTGAGGTGATCTCCAATAACTGCCTGAGCAGCTAACTTCCTCAAGCTGCTTCTTATTCTCGTTTTCTGAAAGGAATGGTTGAGGGAGGGGGCATCCACGGGTCCTCCAGGTTAGCAAAGCTTCCAGGGAGATGATAAGACTTCTAGGCAAAAATGTCCCTCTGGGCCCAGTCTCAGCAGCTACCACGATCATTTTGCCCCCGGCTGAAGACTTTTTTTTTCACTTTCTCTACATTTTCAAAGAGTCTGTTCAAACCCTATCAGGACAGAGTTGGCTTAATTAGATTCTTAGAACAAAACACCTTGATCTGGGAAGAAAGAAATCCCTGGTGAGCCATGGTTTATAAAACTTTGGCTGCAGTGCCACCTACTGGAAGCGACAGAAGCCAAAGATTGAAGTTTCTGCTGATGACTGCTCTCCACACACAGACATAGCCTGAGAAGCAAAGACTCAGTCTCTCTCCTCTTGCTGAAAGGAGACATCTGACACCTTTCCTCACAGAGTAGACAAGCTCATCACGGCCAAAGATAAGATAAAAACCTTATGGCGATGTGCAGAGAAATGCCTGAACCACACATAGCCACCAATGGTCTTGCTCATGACTCTCAGAAGTCCCTTGAACTGATGATGTCCAGGCTCTGGCTAAGCTAAGAGCCCACTTCTCCTAAAATGAGACTGTAACCTTATGCATACTTGTCAACTTAATTTGATAAAGAAGCACTGAAGATACCAGTACAAACTGTTAGTAACTAACTGTTCTGACTTGAGAAAGATTGGCATTCATTTTCACCATTTTCCCCTTAGGGGCTTGTATATGTTGTCAATATGGTATATTGAATTTGTTTTTGTTTTGCTTTGTTTTGCATTTGATGATTAGTTGGCATGAGGGTGCTTCCAAGACAAGTAGGTCATGAGGGCTCTAGAATGGTAAAATGGATGAATCCTTGGATGGATCTAAACAGTACTGGGATATAGTGGGAGTAAGAGGAAGGGGCTTGATGGAGGAAGTAGGTCCTGATGACAAGTCCTCCAGGATATCTTGCCCTTCAGAACCTCGTGGTTTCTGCTTCCTAGCCACCAAGATGAAACCTACTCTGCTTCATCATGCATCCATCATCACTGCTGTCTGGCACCTCTGAAGCCATGAGCCATGATACACAATTTATGCCTTAAAGTTGTTCTCAAGCATTTTAGAAGTGGCAAGGAAAAAAGTAAAATGGAGACCAATTTCTCTGCCTTTTATACTCACACACCAAACTGCTAGACAAGCCCAGCCAGGAAAGGCTGTGGTATTCCTAAAAAAAAATTAAGGAACACAATGGAAACATTTATGGATGTTTAGTGAAAACTGGGTCATCTTATTGCTGAATACAGTGAAGAATCACACAGGACCCCCTGATAAGAGCAACTAACTGATAACAAATGGACTTTGATACATATGGACAATCTCTTTAAAGTTGTATAAATTCAAATTCCCAGGAAGAGGAATGGGCTGATTTCCCCCATTACTCCACTGGCTGGGATTACTGCGAGCTTTAAATTTTTAACAATAAAATGTAGTTTTCCGTTATCCTGGCCCAAATTTCTTTCTTTATAGTAATAGTCAGGCATCTTTTAGACTTATGAGCTGAATGAATTAATGCTACTATGCATTGCCTAGCCACATAATTGACTTTTTGTCTATTGTCTTATTTCTTATAATGTTTTAAAATTACTTAAATTACATTTTATTTGGTGTGTGTGTGTGTGTGTGTGTGTGTGTGTTGGAGGTTCCATGGCAAGGATGTGGAGGTCAGAGGATTCCTTTCAAGCATCTCTCCCTCCAGCATGTAGGGCCAGAGGACTGAGCTCATATTGGCTGGCCCCAGTTTATGTCTTTTAAAGGGTATAGTGAGATCTGTGCCAATGGAGGAAGCTGTCCCTTCCTTATCATATTGAATATATTTTGGCCAGTTTATCACTTGTCTGTAAGACTTGATTTGTATTTGCTTTTCTCAAAAAGAATACTTTTTTTCTTTTACAAGTTTCTAGGTTTTATATCATCTACAGAAGACCTTGTATCCATTAAAATTTGTTATTATTTTAATGACCTAAACCTGTCCTAATTGCTACCGACTTGAATAGAAAGATTGGTATTCATTTTCATTATTTCCCCCTCAGGGACTTGTGATTTATTGATTTTTTTTTTTTTGCAATTTTTAAGGCAAAAGGCAACATTATGGTAGTTTAACTTCTTTGAATATTTCTACGCACTCCACCTTACTCCAAAAGAGGTGCAAAAATACCTAACTTGTTATTCATCAAGGTATCAGTCTCTTGTTCACATCACTCTTCTGGGACATTTCTTTTTCTAGAGAAGTTTCAGAAGCATCCTGCCAGCGCCCTTGACACTCAAATACAACCCCAACCGTGTACATATTCCATTGAAGGGCCGACAAAAAGACCTTGCTCTTCCCAGCTAGCAACAGTTACTCTCTTATTTCCCCCCTCACAAACTTCAGTGCTCAAAGATAGTAATTTTCTGTGATTTTCATATAAAATGTTCCCCATAGGCTTATGTGTTTGAACACCTCCTCTCCAGTTGGTGGTGCTCTTTGGGGAGGTTATGAAACCTTCAAAGAAATATGCCACTCGTCAGGGGGAGAGGTGAGGTCAAATTGCCCAGCTTTACTTGCTGTTCTGTTTCTTGAGTATGGGTGAAATATGACCCATCATCCTCCTGCTCCTGCCTTCTTGACTTCTCTGCCTGCTGCCTAACTTCCCTGTCATGAAGGACTTTATCCCTACACAACTGTAAGCCAAAATAAACCCTTTTTCTCCTAGGTTGCTTTTTGCCAAGATATTTTATCCCAGGAACACAACCATATCAGAGGCAAGTTGTACAATAGTTCTTGTGTTGTGACACACAACAGTGTGAAAGCTGGAACATCTGTTAACTTTAACAGATGTTAAAGAGTTAACATCTGTTAACTCTTAAAGGACCAAAAGAGGACCTTTAAGAGAAGATATTCAGTATAAAAGCAAAAGTATCAGTTCTGTAAGATATATTTTTGCATTTGAGTAATTTCAAGTAAAGTCAGGCTTCAGAACGCTCTCCAGAAGGACATTCTACCTGCTGTCCTGGAATGTGTGAGCAGCAGGCTAACATGACTGCATTTCTCCCAATTCTAACTACATCACTCAGCATATCTACTAATTACGGAGCTGAACAAACATGGGTAGGAAGCCACCAGAAACAGTACTTTATGCCTGGCTAAACTCAAAATGGCTGTGTTTTGAAGAACCACTCAACCTTTTGTCATGCCTGGGACCTCCTCTCCTGCCCTGGGGATGAGAAAATGTACAGTGGCTTAGATGGAAGGTGTGGGGTGACTCAGGAGCTTACCGTCAACATGTCATCACACTTCATGTCTGGCGTGTCACCGTCTTCACTTTTATTGTAGAACTTTCGGAAGAAATTGAAAGCCACGACAGTATACAGGTATACCACGACTGCTAGCAAGCCAACAGTTAACACGAGCTGAAAACAAGGTGACAAGTTTATCTGCACATGTTCTTTAATTTATCCAGTCTGTCAAAGCAGTTTATGCTAAACTTGACTACTTAATTGACTAATAAGCACACAACACAAATAAAGAACACAAAAATTCTGATTTCATTTTCATACTCAGATCAAATTGATACATATTAGAAAGCAGTTTCAGTGCTCACTTTGCTATTATCTATCTGGCAGAAAATACAGTGTAACATACTCTCCTGCAATAGAAGTCAAATTCTTATATGTATGTATGTGTGTGAGCCTGTTTACATGTATGTGCACCAGGTGGGTGGGATTCCATCGGACTGGAGTTACAGGCAGTTTGGGGCCACCCAACCTGGGTCTTTGCAAGCGCAGTAAGTGCTCCGACCTGCTGTGCCATCTCTCTAGTTGTTAAATTAACCATGTTGGGAGCTCTGTCCTAGTCCACTGTCTGGCAAAGGAGCAGCGTCCACAGAGGTTCTCTCAGAGTGCCTTTGAGCTGCCATGAAGATCTTAGGTTTATTCAGACCCCTAGGTAACGTGTAGGAGCTTCTTGTGGACTTTAGAAAACAAGGGATTATGGTAACAGTAGTAAAAGCAGATATGGTTCCAGTGGTTGGAGGAACACTGATTATAAAATGCAACTAGGCTAGAAGAACTGTTAATCCAGATGATTAGCACAGAATTGTTACCACCGACTGAATGCTTGGAACTGCCAATGACTGAGTAAAATGTACACTTCTGCACTAAGTCACCAGGAATGGAGAGCTCCAGCGTGAACGGCTGTTCCATCAGAACGCTAGTGGGTTTTCTGGACCTAGACCAGCTGTCCCCTATGTCAGCATGCCCTTGTCAATGGTACCTAGTGACATAGAATATCAGTAAGATTTTTTTTTTTCAGTTTGAAAAAGAGAGAGGCTAATAAATTTAAGTGTGACACCTCTCGCTATCAATTCAACCAAGGCATCTGGATTCTGCAACAGTTTTGGACACAGCATAGTATCAGGTGGAACCATATGTTTTCCCTTAAGAGCTGGATTTGTTTTTTGCAGGCTCACTTCCTGCTGTTTTTAGTTTCTCTAAAGGAAGTACGACTTTTTACCTGTTTTCCATTGTGGGTAACTGAGGACAGGATGGTCCTCAATGTTTTGAATCCCATCGCGATGTCAAGGAGGTGAGCAGCAAAAAAAAAGTTGTTATAGTGTCCAAGAACAGACATGGTCATATACCAAGCCAGGTACAGGAAGGACTGTTGGGAACAAACAAGGGGAAAGGCATGTCAGACACGAGACTGCGCAAGAACCAGCAAGAGCCACTGCCATCTCACTCCATGCTAAGCTCTGCACTCACCTCTTCTGACTAGACAGTAATTCTTCTGGATTCATTTTAGTACATTTTACCTTTATTTAGTTTGTTATGAAAGGCTCGGTGTAATTTCTTCCTCTACACCAACTCTTCTTATTCTTCCTTTTACAAATAAGAGAAACGAGCATGCTGTATGCTAAGAGCAGGGTCTCAGCTTCAGCATCGTGCTCGCTACATCACACAAAATAATTCTTTGCTATCGAGGCTGCCCTGTGACTCCAGAATCCATTAGACTTCAAAGACTACCCAGCCATGATCAGTTAAAAAAAAAATGTTACTCAGGGACAAGACTGCCTCTGTTTTGGAACTCATGTCTACAGTCCACCCAAGAATCCACTAACTTTGACTCCTTCCTTTTCTCTTCTTGTCTGTTCTTCATTTGTCTACACACTAAGTTTGTTAGGATCCATTAGAATCTATTGCGGGATAGTTCCTAAACAGTTTCACTGAGGCAGAGTCATACTTTGAGTGAACTAAAGTAAGCCCAATAGCAACCAAAGTATTTCTTGATGTCACTGACATCTGTAGTGACTGTCACTGCATATTTGGTGCTGTTTGTAGAAGCCTCCTAAATCATAATTAAGGAATTACTTTTTAATTAGCCATACATATGTGTATTCATGTCTAGGTATGGGCACACAATGCAATGGCCTCAGAGGCCAGAGAAGGAATCAGCCACCCTAGAACTGGAGTTGGAGACAGTTGTGAGTGCTGTGAACCAAACACAAGTCTTCTGCAAGAGAGGAGGTGCTGTGAACAGCTGCTGAACCATCTCTCCAGTTTCCTGAATTATAACTAACGTAAACGATTCAGTTCCATTACGGTGTAAGTGTCCATGCTTGGTGGACAGTGAAGATGCAGGACTGAAGCCCACTGGTTGCCTTAGCTCTCTGGAGCAGAGCTTCTCCTACAGATGCTGGGTCTGGATGACAGCCACTCCTAGGGGAGGATCAGAACTGTTGTTCTGACTCTAATCTTAGAGGAAGAAAAAAGAAGAGGCTGGCGTCATGCAAGCTTCCGTGAGCATCAAGGGACTGAAGTTAGGAAAAGAAAAATGGCATTTGAAAAGGCACTAAGGATCTAGTGGGAAGGGTTTAGAGGTGACACACTTGCTAGAGGACAGTAAAAAGGAGACACATCAGAACCTTGCAAGAGATGCAAAGCCTGAGGAAGAGGACACTCATGGGAACCTCAAGAGGAAAGAGATAAAAATGGCTTACAAACTAGTCATGGCTGCAGTATTGATTGACAGAGACATACCCTGTTAAGCCTGAGTGACAGATGAAGAAAGAGCAATTCCTAGCAATGGTACTTTGCTCACTTTTATACTAAAAATTACTCCTTTGAATGATAAGAAACACTCTTCGGAATCCCATACTTAATTTGATGACCCTCATTGCTCTTCAGAGATGAACTAAACGATTGAAGACCTAGCAACAACTTTCCGATTCCTCCTCCCACACATCTCCTCCTTAGTACAAATAATTTTTCTTTTTTAATTTTTATCTAGGTGTGTGTTTTGAGCATCTGTACGCTTACGAAGTCTACTATGGTCCCACTGAATTATAAATGGGAATCCATACAAATTTTCAAAGTTTTTCTTATACCAATATATAAGATAGGGTGGTTAAAGCATCTGTGTTCAGGTCTCTTTCAGAGCAACTTCCTCAACAACCCCCTCTGTTGGCAAGAGGCCGCAGTTCCGGGCAAGCGGCGCGCAGGAGGCTTACATTGTCTGTGAACACAACTCCAAGCTTCCACATCTGGTACTTCACATCGATAGAGTTCAGCCTGGAATGACAGAGAGAAAGTGTGGGTGTTCGCATTAACAGAAGATACTGGCTTGGGAGAGTGCCCGCACCTGTCGTGGGCAAAGCTGGACACCTGCTCTGGGGACCACTTGTTTCCAGGCGGAGGGGAAGACCTAAGACCTGCTTGGGGACACACTCCAGGGCTCTACGATGACCTTGGAAAGAAAACAAAATGTCACCACGTTCTTTAGTAACTTAAGTTTACCATCATCATTATTCTTGTACATAGCTTTTATGACATATGTGTATTGCATGTGTCGGGGGGGGCGGGGAGTAGGAGAAAGATGGACAAAGAGAGTGATAAGAATGAGCGGTCATATGTACAGGTGTGTGTGTGTGTGTTGGGTATGCTCTTGTATGTGTATGGCATATGTGTGTGCTCGCATGTGTACAGGGGCCGTACTCTCCGTGCTTTGATGTGAGACACTGAATGGTTGCCTTCATCCATCACTCTCCATCTTACTCCGAGACAGGGTATTTCAGTGAACCTCACCATTTTGGCTAGAGTGGCAGGCCAGCAAGCTCCCAGGATCCGCTTGCCTCCTCCTCCCAACACTGGGGTTAACAGACACGCTCATCCCGACCTGGCTCTGTGTAGGCGCTTGAGATCTGAATTCTGATGCTCATGCTTACACAGCAAGTGCTTTTACCACTGGGCCGTCTCTCTAGTCCTATTGTCCATTCCTTACTGCATTTCAGTAGAAAAGCATCTGATTCAAATAAAAACGTGCATAAACGCACACAACTTACAACTAAGTTTTGTGAACAAGAGCACTGTTTGGCTCCTCTTCTTGGTTTCTCTCTGTAGTGCTGGGGCATGCATGTACCAGGGACCTTGCGCTTTCTGAATGAATGCTCTCCCACTGAGCTGTGGTCCTAGCCCTGCTTCCTTTGCAGACACTCACCTGCCAGCTCCCCCCATTGCCCTTCAGGCAGGATTTAGCCTTGCCCTGATTCCCAAGGGACTCTAGACCCTCCTCCCATGATTACTTCCAGCAAGTCTCTCAGCCACTGCTAATGCTGAGAGAGGCCTGTGAGCGTGTCTCTGCCACTGATCTGCGACCTCCCCTTCCCCAGGCACTACTGCACAAATTAAATGTCTCTCGGTGAATAAATCTGACCACAAACATTCATGAGCTTTGGAATTTTTAAAACGCAAATGTTATAAAAGTCTTCATTTTTTTTTTCAGAACTCGCCACTGATTTGGCAGTTAGACATGACTTGGTCAGCCTTTCCACACCCCAGTTCCAGGCTAGCTGGCAGGTGAGGAGATGGACAGACAGAATACAGTGCGATAGGCTACAGATCTCAAAGTAGCCTCTCCAGACATTAAGATTTCAGTCTAATTACTTTTTAAAAATGATCGCTTTTAAACAGGCCACTCTGAAATTTGAGGTATGAGAATGAGCAGTTTCCTAGGTAAAGCTGATGAGGTATAAGTTTGTTGTTGCTGACTGTTTGCTTTGCTCTGTTTTTCCTGGAAGAACGAAGGTTCCCTTTTCTTAGCTGAGGATTTTCTGGTCTCTTGGTTTTTGTTTTCTTTTTCTGAGGCGAGGGCATTGCCATTCTGCCCATATTCCTCTTAAATGCTTAGGCCCGGCTAACCTTCTTGCTTCAAATTCTCACATGCTGAGATTGTGCACGGACAGACCCAGCTGCATCTCTTTTCTTCTCAAGGCAAAAGTTTGTCTTTGAGCTATAATTATTTTTTATTAACACAAGACCCTTCCACAAGCAGCCCATCAATATCTGTGATAGGTTTCAACATCAATTGTTTTCTAAGTAGGAAGGGAGTTGGAAAAGATCAGTGACTTGGTGATCTGTGTGAGAGCAGCATTATTTTCTGTAGGAACATCTAAAGGAACATAAAGGTTCCAAAATTCAGGAATCCTGAATTTTGCATTGTGGCTTCTTAAGTGAGATTTTTCTTTTACGGTTATTTTCCATCAACCATACATTTGACTGGCGCTCTCACTGGCACTGTCATTAAGCAGTGTTTCTTTTTTAAAGTATGCAATACTTTGTCGACAGAGAGTAACCATGCTGGGTGGAGTTGATTCCACTCCCAGGCGGGGCCCTGGTTGACAAGGGTGGCTAATGAAGGCTCAGGATTGCTCAGGAACAGGTCTTGTTTCAAGAAAACCCTATAAATTAGAGAGAGGGGTGGGCAGTGGCTGGATGTGAGGAAGGTTAAGGATTCTGACCATAAGCTACAAATGTGGAGCATTCTGCCTTTTCTACCACAGGGAGGAAGCGAAGTACTATTTAAATGTGCACTTTCCAAGTTGCATGGGTGGACAAATACTGTAAATATTCCCTGTTTATAAATAGGTCTCGTGATAACGGAAGTTTATTGGTGAGTAAATACCACACAGACTGTTTTGAATCTCGGTGGACACATCAAGGTGGCATGCACGCAGAAGCCGGCTAAGCTTGTAAGTCTCAGCCTTCTAACGGTTTCAGTGAAGACACAGAACACGGAGATCCTTTTCCCAGGCTTGTGTATTCCTTACCGATCTTCATTCGGATTTCCTTATCCATATCTGAAGGCGATAATAACTTAGACTTTTTTTCCGGCCCATTGCTAGCAGTCAGTCTTGAAAATATTTATTATATAAAACAATGAAAGATTTTGCCAATTAAAAGATTGCTATACTTATGTGTGTATGTGTGTGCGTTGTGTATGTGTAAGTATGTGTACCACAGTATGGGTGTGGAGTGAATTCTCTCCTCCCATTGTGGAGTCTGGGGATGGAACTCAGGTCATCAGGCTTGGCAGCAAATACCTTTACCTTCTGAGCCATCTCACGAGCCCATCACCTAATTTAAAACTGCTCAGTGAAGAAATAATCAAAACAAGGCTTTCCTTCTGTCCCTCAAATGCTTTTGTTATTGTTGATGGTGTTACAAATGTAACTAAAGAAATGTGTAACTCAGTAAAACTATATACTTTTCTGCTAATAATAAGTGACCTGAAAACACTCCTGGCAGGTGGCTTTCATACCCCACTTCATGTTTCAAATGACTGACCTGAAAGGCCTTGGCTCCTGAGACTCTCAGCACACTTCCTCATGTATGTGACACAGGGTCTCATGTGACTCAGGCTGGCCTGAAACTTGCTGTGTAGTTCAGACCGGCTTGAACTTCTGATCCTCCTGTCTCCATATTCTAAACTGAAGTATTATAGGCATGCACTACCATGCCCAGCTTGAGCACGAACACACACATGTGTACTTACACACGTACACACACATACACGCATACACCCATGCACATGAGCACACAGCATAGTATGTATGTGCTTAAGAGGACAGCTTGTAGGAATCAGTTCTGTTCTGCCAAGTGGGTCTGAGAGACCTAACGCAGATTGTCAGGATGGACGGCAAGCACCTTTTCCCCCTGAGCTATGCTCCAGATACAGACTGTTTTTAAAGACTTAGAAAACTTGTGATGGGGGCGGGAGAGGTGGCTCAGAGGTTAAGAGCAGCGGCACACACCTGTAATCCCGGCACTCTGGGAGGCAGAGGCAGGCACATCTCTGTGCTGCAGCACAAACAAACCAAAACAAAAACCGAGCAAAGCTGAGCTCTCAAGGGAACGTGACTACGGTGCTTCTTCTAAAACAGTGAAGTGCCTGGGCAGTAAAATGTCATGTAGGAAAAGTGAGTGTGCTTGACTTGACAGCTGCTAAGTGGACAGGGACACACACACATGCTGACCATCCATATGGAGAGAGAGCTGGGCATAAACTGCTTCGGTCTCAAGGGAACTCAACCCAACTCGTTTACCTTAATTAAACGAGCATTATTTCACAAGAGTGCCATCTAAAGAGCACTTCAATTTGAAGGAAAATTTCATGGAGGAGGGTAACATCGTGTTTCGGCACACTATTGCTTTCCGTTTAAAACTATATATAACACAAAGGCAGAAACTTTAGGTACTTTTAAATAAAGGATTACACAGCTTCTGGTTCCAAAGCATGGAATTTAACTTCCCTCCAAAAGAGATTTCTGTAAAAATGCCGTTCTGTATTGTGCCTTTGTTCATATTTGACTTTAAAGAGGATCTGAGGTTACAAAGGGTGATTTAAATTCAGAATAGTGGGTTTTCTTGTTGCTCTCCTCTCACTGTATGTAAATAATAAGGAAGGAATCTCCAAATATTGATGGGAGCCATGTGTGGTGGCTCAGACCTAAAATCCCAGTACTCCAGAGGCCAGAACAGGAAGATGCTGAGTTGGAGGCCTAGGGAGCTGCCAGGTAGTCCAAAGCCTACCTGAGATATTATCTAACGACTTTTAGGTCAGCCTGGACTACACAGGCAGACCCCATTTCAAAAAGGAAATAATAATAGCAATGACAAGGTTAACGGGAAAATAGCCCTTCATTCCAAAGTTCCAAACACTTACATCCTGGCTAGTTCTATGTCATCTTAACACGAGCTAGAGTCATCCGAAAGGAGGGAGCCTCAGCTGAGAAAATGCCTCCATAAGATCCAGCTGTAGGGCATTTTCTTAATTAATGGTTGATACGGGAGAGCCCAGCCCATGATGGGTGGTGCCATCCCTGGGCTGGTGGTCCTGAGTGCTACAAGAAAGCAGGCCGATAAACTCATGAGAAGCAAGCCAGTAAGCAGCACTCTTCCACAGCCTCTGCATCAGCGTCTGCCTTCTGCTTTGAGGTTCCTGCCCTATTTGGGTTCCTGTCCTGACTTTCTTCGATGATGGGCTATGACATGGAAGTATAAGCCAAATAAACTTTCCTTCTCAACCTGCTTTTGGGTCATAGTGTTTCATCACTGCAATAGAAACACTAAGAAAACCCAAAAGTATACAGGTCAGCGTTTTCTGCACTTGCTGTTTTCCTAAGTGAGGGGAGGGAAATCAGTAAGTTAGCTAGGTCAAAAATGCATCCCTTATTTCCATGCCAACTGTAGGGCAGAAGTGTTACTCACACAGCAGACAAGGAGCTGTCTTTCTTGGGCTTCTTCTTCTCTCTTGCATCGCTGAAATCCAGTGCAGCCTTATCCATGCCCAGTAACTCACTGATTCTGTCTCGCCCATAAAACTCTCCATATTTATCCATTACCTGTGGTCAAAGGAGAAGTATGTTATTGGCCTTAACTACTAAGTAGCAACACTTAATACACATGTACAAGAGTAATTTTTTCTTATTTCTATTTTTCCTTACTATGTATTTTCTAGATTTTAAAGAAAATGTGGCCATCTAGTTTACATTCATCTTCTGGGGTCATGCTGTTGAAGTTCTAAGTAAATCTAGAACACTTTGAATAACTCATCTCTGAGGAATGAGATTTCCCTTCCAGTGAGAGAGGCCCAGAAAAGACTGTTCTACAGTACAAAGTGAGAAGGTAGAAGAGGCAGCAGGAAGGTGACCTTCATTCTTCTACCAGGAATTTTGTCAGATTACTTGTGATTGTCAAAGTATGTAAACTTTGTCCTTATCTCACCTGACTGTCGTGATTTACCAGTTGTGTATTAATATTTGTAGCCCATGATGCAGGTTGAGAAAGTGGAGTGATGTCTCAGTCAGTGAAGTACCAAGTAAAAAGCCATGTATCGTAGCCTGTTCCTGTAATCCCAGCACGTACCTGCATGTGGGGATGAGTGCATGTCTGTGAGTGTATGTAGAGGCCAGAGATCAGCGTCACATGTCTCCCTTAGCCCCCTTCATCTTGACCTCATCCTTGAACCTGGAGCTCACGGCTTCTGTGAGAATAACTGGCCAGTGAGTTCTACAGATGCTCCAATCTATGTCCTCCTGGTGCTTGGGTCACAAGCATGTGCTGGGCCAGCTTGTGTGAGTGCTGGGGGTGGAGACTCAGGTCCCACGTCACACAGCAAACGCCAGCTGTGTAACCTCCCTGGTCTTGACCCTGCTGTTTATGTTACATAAATCTATAGTTTTCTCTGGAAACACTCCAGGTTTTATATTTTATAAACTCCCTCTTTATTCTACTAAAAACTTCATAGATATAAGATATTCAAATTGTCTACTTATTTTAAAATAGTCTTTGAAAACTTTGGTACTTTAGATATGCATTTATGCATTAGTCTAATGAGGTCAAGGTGACAATTCACAAGGTAACAAAAAAATGTGCAAAGGTATACACAACAATCAGCAATCACAGATTCTTTCCACCACAAAATATGGACATTCACACACACACAAACACACACACACACACACACAGTGTGTGCTTAATTACAATTGAATTACGTTTAAATTCTTAGTGTATGCCCCATCTCTGCATAAGGTGGTAAGAAAGACTCTCACTGTCCCTTGACAACCACCTTTGGAGAAGCACTGAATGGATAAAGATACAAAATATCTCTTCATAGGACAGGCACGCCTGTGCCAGCACACACCAAGCTGGCATTCACCAGGAAACAATGTGTGGACTGAGCAACTCAAAGAATCGGCAAGGGGCAGAGAGCAGGGACACATGCCTGTAATCTCAGCATTCTCGGGGAGCTGAGAGAAAAGACTCCAGTTTGAAGCCAATTTGGGGGCTACCTGGTGAGTTCCAGGCTAGCTTCAGCAACATTCTGAGACCCTGTCTCAAAAAGAAGAAAGGAGGAGCAAGAAAATACAAAAGAGTGAGCCCTGCACAGCAGCCTTCAGCACACAAACACATATGATATTTTAATTAAAAAATGTGCTCAGCCACATACAGACCCTGTGTGGTAGGGAGGGCAGGGATATACATATATATATATATATATACATACATACACACACACACACACACACACACACAGAGCCTGTAGCCAACGTGGGCAACCCAGACAATATCAAAGCAAATTCTTCTGATTCTTGTCACAGTGTCGACCTCACCGTTCCCTAAAGAAGGACAGGTAAGGGAAGCACCATCTGTCTATTTGGGGGCAAGAGAGTATGGGTTTCTTGGATGCTCTTTTGGAAATGCCTATTCACTTCTCCTGTCACTATGAAATAACAGCAGCAAGCAACTAGAACATACCTCACATCCCGTTCTACATCCAAACCACATCACACTCAAATCTGGAAAACACTGAAAAACTTATTCCCTCTCAGAAATATTACCTTTCTTTTAACAAATTTATCCCAGTAGTTGTTGGGAAACGACCTAAAAGATACAAAAGATGCAAAAGCAGAGACATAAGGGTAGTATTATTTGTTAAATGGCAAATAACATAACTTGAAATCAAGAGAATACTGAAATAAGATGCATGTAGGTATCCTGACATCTACTTAGAAATACAGTGACTCGCATAACCACTCTCATAATTTTTCTAGATCATAAGTGTATAAAATATCATTTTAAACAATAGCATATAAACATATAAGTAGGTAAATCAGAGTAGAATACGCGATGATATGCTAATATAGACCATATATGTATATATATATACACATATATGGTCTTGTCAGTTATTTTTAAAACTAGAACGTCTAAGAACTGTAGCTTGGGCGGTGGCTGAGATGTAGGGTGTTGTCTAGCATGCTCAAGACCCTGGGTTCAAGTCCTGCCACGCCAAAAAAAAAAAAAGAACAAAAACAAATTAGTAGAGTAGAAACATGTCCCTGTTTTGCTATAAAGTTAGAATCTTATTCCCCACTGCAAAATTCAGAGCTGACTAGAAATGGTAACATCAGCAATCCCAGGGCTGCAGACACAGCTCAACACCAGAGTGTTCGCAGAGCATGGGCAAGGCCTTGGGTCCAATCCCCAGCACCACCAAAAAAATAAAAAAAGAATAAACAAACTCAACCGTGATATAATATTTGACTCTTGCAGAGTACGAACACTAAAGAAATACACAGTCAATAATTGTTTCTGTGGTGGAAGTCAGAAGTTGGGATGGAATTATATGTGACAAGTAGCTGTCTGTCTGTTTTCATCTTGACCCCCACAGCTAAATGATCAGGTTTTTTTTTAGGTGTTTGTTTCTTCTCTTACAAGTGACTTCACACTGTGACACTTGTTAGGTTTGCGTGAGGCTGGTTGGTAGTGTCCTCTGAAAGTTCAGACACAGCAGTGCGAATTCAGTATGTTTGCCTTAGACTCTATGGCCCCTTCCGTGATGAGAAGTTTCTGTTTCCTCCACACTTGGATGAGAACACGCTGCACTGTGGGTCGTGAGCCTAGTGCCATACCTCCTCGAGCACTGGGTAATGGGTGTGTGCTCCATCAGCACTGTGGCAATGGCGTCAAAGAACCTTTTAATTAAGAGACTCAGATCAGAGGCAGAAATGGTGGCCTCCATTAGGCTTCTCAAGGCTCTCAGGCTTTTGATTTTCTTGGCTGAATATAAAACTGTTATTCATTTAGGCTAAACTCATAAAGAAACCTTCAAAACTCTAGCAGGGAATTTCTTTTGTCATCCTGAAATTCCTGAGCCCAGGGATACCTCCCATAATCCCCCACTCACTGTGTGTTGATGACGAGTCTGTCCCATTGGCCTTTGATGTCATCTTCTGATGGCTGCTCAGTTATGTAAAGACCATCAAACTCCAACTTCCGTGCCACCTCCTTCTCTCGCTTAAAAATAACCAATGGGACCTGCAGACGGGAACAAACGTGTCGACATCCACTTAGCTGGACTGACATGATCTCTTTCTCCATGTAGTTGCAGGAAGGCAAAAATTGAGTGAAAAAAAAAAAAAAAACAATCAACTGCATTAAGGCAGAAAGAAGCATCTAGAAGTTTTTGGGAAAGCAGCACACGTGTGTAAGTTTTAAAAACATGGGGGTTAATGTCTGACTGGATTAATGGCAACATTCTAAATATTTAAAGAGACAGGTAATTAAAATAATAACATATTGAAATACGTATTATTACAATGTATCAATATGAACAGGTATGAAAAAATCTTATGTCCCTGAATGCATGCTTTTTAACCTCTTTAATCACTCTGTACAGCATGGCTTTATTATATAGAGGTAAATTCAAGTTTCAGTATTGGCAAAAATCTTGGTGCATAAAACAAGCTGTGTCTGTCATCTGCTGCCAATTCCCTTTTCTCATGGGCAGATTGTGCAGGCGTAGGTGGAAGGTATTCATACTGAGGAATATTCACCCCCACAAGGCTTCATACCCAGAGGCATGGAGCAGTGAAATAATAACAATAAAAAAATCAGCATATCTGCCTCGGTGAGGACATCCTCAAGCACTCAGACAGACTATCTTACCATCTTGAATTCTAGTCACCAAGCCTTACTGTTATCCCCGCTAGGGACATGGGGATGAAGACAACTTATTTTGGAGGTGAAATGGCAGGAACTGTGAGTCTTCAATCATGGATGTTGAGAGCTATGTACCTCACAGCAGAACAGTCGTGCCTGACAGGTGTTTAATTATGAGGGACTGTGGGTGGTGGAGGGGGTGGCTCGCTTATGCGTGGTCAAGTTGTACATGCAAACGTTGGCAATATGAGTAATCATCAATAGGCAAAAGCAGACTTGCAATCAATGACTGATCAGTGGAAACTCAGAAAGGTCAGGCCCTCTGGTCCTAGCCTCAGAGATGGAAGCCTATGACCACATTTTGCTCTTCTGCCCTTACTCCTTCATTTCCCTCTACCCCAACCTGCTTCCTGCCCCAGAGGTGTGAATTCCTAGAGCATCCCAAATAAACACCACACTTCTAAATTCCACCCCGGCACTGGCTTCCCCAGAAATCCAGACTACAAACAGGCATTCTAAATATGCAGGTCCCTGGGGACTTACTTTCAAGCAATAGTATCCAATGATGCAAAAGAAAGAGATGACGGTGTGAAGGATGGCTAAGATGCGCAGGGTAGGTTCCATGTAGCCACTGCTCTCCTCCAGGACATAGTGAACTGCAATGATTCTGTGTGGGTTGCTGTCCAGGCTGGTGGTCACTTTAGCAGTGTCGCTGGACGTTCGGGTGGGCAGCTCCTTTCCTTCAACCACAGAAGACGTGGAGACCTGATTCAAACCATTTAAAATACAGTCAGTTCTCTGCTGCTCACGTAATCACAAGCAGAAGGAAGTAGAAACACAACCTTGGTAGACACTTGGATTTGATGGCAGTGCCCAATGGTATCGTGGAAAGACAATCAGGAAAGGATAAAGAAACACCTTTCCAACAGCAAATACAAGTAATAAATACGCTTCTAAAGTTTACGCTGGGGGTCCTGAGAGATGGCTCCGTAGGAAGAAAGCACTTGCTGCCAAGTTTTACGACCTGATGCCTATCTCCAGGAATGACATGGTGGAAGAAAAATACAGACCCTTGTAAGGTATTCTCTGACCGATACATGCACACCGCACTCACTCACACACACACACACACACACACACACACACACACACACACACACCACCACCATGTTAATTGTTTTAGTTCAGGCTAATCCAACCAAGGATTCCAATCTGTGCAGAAAAATGCTAGATACTTTTCTTCTCAGTTATCCAAATAATGTCATGTTAGGGAGGGTTCTGTCACATCCAGGCATCAAAACAAGTTAGCAATTCAGCTGACTCATCCTGGGAACACTGAGGGTGAGCTCTCTGCCTCACTCACCCTCCTAGTCCCAGGCATCTGAGGTTCATCCCACTCACTTCTCGGGAGTGCACGCACCCTGCCTTCCTGGTAAGACTGGGCTTTGGTTTGTCTCTTTTGTCAAGATGTCCTTTAGAATTGGTATACATGAATGCACTTGCAGCTCACAGGGGAATCTCTCCATTGGTATCCATCGCCTCAGACGTTTAGAATGGTCTTTTACCCTCCCCCCACCCCCGCCAACACACATCTATACCTTGTAGAAGAGCAGGATGAAATTGATGGCGAAGGCGACAAACAAGGCCAGCATTCTCATGTTGTAAAAGTTGCGAGCAAAATAGTTCTGAAGGGAAAAAGAATTAAGAACAGGCCACCTAGTAAGAGATCAGAAATGTGCACATGTTTTAAACAGAGCATTTGTTCATTTACTCCGAACTACAGATTGGGAGCCTGTTGTGTCCTTGGTGCTAGAGACACACAGCAAAGGACAAAGTTTCTACCGCCACAACTAGGCAGCTAAGAATAACCACACTCTCGGATACAACATATCGTTCAAGAGCTCCAAATGGCACGTTGATACACAGGTGACGGTTTAGTGGGTGCGATGACAGTTTGGAATAGACGGCTAGGAAAGACTTATCTCAGGAGCTGAGCATGAGCACAGGCCTGGGGGTGGCAAGCTAAGCCAACTGAGACAACACAAGTGGATGGCATGGATACTGAGGACAGGGCCCGAGTTCAGAGTAATGCTGTGGGGCTGGAGAGAGGATTAAGAGAATTTGCTGCTCTTGCAGAGGATCTGGGTTCAGTTTCCAACACCCACACACAGGACGTTCACAACTAATTCCAATTATGGGGAATCTGATGCCCTCTTCCGGCCTCCAGAGGAATGGGGGGTACGTATGCGCATCCACTCACATGTGCAGTGTATGTGCACGTGTGTGTGTGTGTGTGTGTGTGTGTGTGTGTGTGTGTACATACATCCATTCATGGATGTGAGGGGTGGCGGTGGTTATTGTGCTTGCGCCATAGAAAGAAGCAAGTAGAGGGGGAAGTGGGCTCTGGTAGGCTGAGTTCTGGGGGCTTCTGGTGAAGACTTGAGTTGTCTGTCACAGTAAACTGAACCAGTGATCTTTAAACCCATTTTTGAACCCTAGGACTAAACTGTAGGGATGTGAGGTCTCTCCCAGCATTTCCTGGATTTAGAATGTGGTTGAATGACCTAATCCTTCCTGGAGCACCATCTTGTCTCTTCTGTAATGTGAGCATAACAACAGAACCAGACTCTTACATTTGCTATGAGAATTAAATGAGAAAAAATGAGGAAGTCTGTTATTTATTTTTATGTTTAGTTATACTTAACTATATATGCTTCACATGCTGCCACTGTTGTAATGGATAGTTTACTCGAGATGGAGCAAGGTGCTACTGGAGAACTAAAAAGCACAGGATGTAGCTAGATGATGACTTAGAAATCCCTCGGTGGAAACAGTAGAAGCAACGGGGACTGGTTAGTAAGCATGGCTGCAAAAAGAGGTGATGTTGGCAGTGGGTTGACCTCCATGGTGGCTGTAAACCTGGAACAAACTGGGTAGAGCCTCAAGGCACTCTGAAGCAAGAACTGAGATTTTTTTTTCTGTATTGTGTTAGAGGTAAGAGAGAAAGGGTTAAATAAGTGACTGGTTGGCATGGTATATTGAATCGGAAGAAACCAAAGCAACTCAGCAGAAGAGGATGAGGAAGAGGCCACAATGGAAGCAACTATTATTTGCTATAACACAAAGCGAGCGTTAGCATGATAGAGCCTAGTCATAGCAACAATGCCTCTCACTACCCTCTCCATGGACATAACCCCTCTCTGTGGCAGTCTTTGCCCTACAATGGATTCTGGTTTTATTGCCACTTTTGGTTGAGCTAGGACTGAATAACATATTCAAACTGGGCCAGTTATACTGTCTCTCCTAGAAAGTAATAAAATGGGTCACAGAGACCAAGTTCTTTAACTATGGCTATTGAATGAGAACTGTCACAAAGACACGGAGGACAGGGATCTGTGGGGGACACCATGTCCATTACTGGTCTTGTGTGTGCAAATTGGCAAGCAGATGCCAAAGCTACAATTGAGGGAGAAAGGTGGAAGAGTTACAGAGAGATAGGGAACATAGGAACCCCGAGGCAGAGATAGCACGACAGCTTCAGTTTCTTTCCTTATGCAACTGCAGAGACAGGCTCTTCAGGACCCACAGGGAAGCTAGAGTGTACTGCACTGCGGAGTCCTACCCAACCTCAAGAGCATCTACAAAGAGGGATGCCTGCTGCCATGGCAATCACTGACGCATACCAAATTAACAATTATACATAGTTATCGCAGAAACCTTTTTGTCCAATGGACTCTTTAGCAAACATCGCAGAGAAAACACAAAATTTTTGAAATATTTCTATAATATACATATGTAGAGGCTTTGGGAGTATCAGATCATGTGTCAGTGTGTAGAGGTCATGGGGTGTCAAGCAGTTTGAATTGTGTAGAAGGAGCATTAGCTAAAAAAAAAAAAAGAAAAGACATTTTCTCTCAATAAAACCAAATACATGGGGCTGTAGAGATGGCTCAGCAGTTAAGAGTGCTGAGTGCTCTCACAGAGGATCTAGGTTTGGTTCCCAGCACCCACATGGCCTCTCACAACTGTCTGCAATTCCAGTTCTAGGGTATCATATGTCCTCCTGTGGCCCCCTCTGGCACTGCATACATGTGGTATACATCAATGTATGCAGACACTCACATGGACACTTAAAATAAAGATAAACAAGCTGTTTCAAAAATCCAAATACACTAAAATGAGTAGATAAAATATCTGCTTAGCCCTCTGGTTCTGAAGGCTCTGTCTTCATATATCAAACCAATTGCTTAGAGATAATATTTGGGGGGGAAAACCTTGTCTTTAAATATAGACATTTTCTCTTGCTATTTGTCTCTAATTAATACACTGTAACAAACATTTCCATAACATTCACATTGCCTTATAGATCATAAACAAACTAGATAGGTCAAAATCCACAATCTATCAGGCAATGCAAACGTTATAGAAATGTTTGTTACTTGCAAACACTCCATCATTCTTTTCTGAGGGAATTGAGTTCTCTCAGATGTGGGTGGTAGAACTGTTTTCTGGGACCAATGGCTACACATAGGCAGGGACAATCCATCAGCACAAAAAGCCACAGCAGGTGGAAAGCCTCACCAGCAGCTTCTGTTGGTAGGCTATGATTTTCTTCCAGAATGCTGACTCGGGCACCTCTGGTTCCCCGTACCGATGTGTATGAAGCTGCCTCAACTTCTGTTTGCCCTTATCGTCTTTGGCTTTTTCTTCTTTTTCTCCATCCTCGCCCCTGTGAGGACAAAGGAAACACAGGCTGTACAGGAGGTGAAGGACCAAGCAGACACTTGGAAGAAATGCAAAAAGGACAAATAAATCATAGTAGCCATTTGGAAAATAAATTTCGTATGTATGTACATACATGTTCTTGAGTAAGCATCTGCACGTGTGTGCATATACATACGGAAGCCAGAAGACAACCTTTGTCTTCAGGTACTATCCACTTTGTTTTGTGAGATAGAGTCTCAGACTGGATCACTCGTTAGGCTGGGGTGACTGACCGTCAAGGCCCAGGGACTTGACCGTCTCTAACTCCCCAGTGCTGGGATTACAAGAGCAGGCCATCACACCCAGCCTTCTATGTCGGGTTTGGGGATCAAACTCAAGTACTCATGTGAAGCACTTTATGAACTAAACCAGCCCTTTTAGCTGCCAAACCAAGTTCTACCCCAACGAATCATAGCATTGTAGATTTTAGATTAAGGAGAAGGATTTACTGTCCTCCCCACAGATGAATAATTCTGTGGAATTCTAATAAAAAAAATATTTTCTTTCAGGCTGGAAGACATTTTGTACCCACATTTTAGCAGATTTTGTTTACTTGTGTAGTAAAACATTTGATTGTAAATCAGTACAACAAAAAGGACGTTTCTTGCCCTCCCCCTTTCAACACAGCTTCCTTTCTTTTTTTTTTTTTTTTTTTTTTAATTTAGTATTGTGGAGCAAAGCTAAGGCCTCATGCATGCCAGGCAAGCAATCTGCCATTACGTTCTCCAGCCCTCTTTTTCACCATATACTTCGAGACAGGGTCTCACTAGGTTATCTAGGCTGACCCTGAACTTCCTCTATATAACCTAAGTCATCCTTGAACTTGTAGTCTTCCTGACCCAGCCTCCCAACTAGCTACAATGACAGGATTATACAACCAGGCCCGGCAACATACCTTGCTTTTAAATTTGGGTTATCATAGCATAATTCTACTTTTATATTTTATTACACTTGGTCTTAGCCCGAAGGCTGAGAGGTGATTGTTTTATTTGTGTTGGGAGTGGGGCATGGTATTTGGTGGTGAGGGGGCAGGGCATGCCCTTTGTGTATGTAGGGCGAGGTGTGTACCAGAGTGTACTAGTGAAGAGAAGGGGGCAATGTGCAGGAATTAGTTCTCACCCTCTATCATGTGGGTTCTGAGAATCAAACTCAAGTCCTCAGGCTTGGTGACAAGTGCCTTTACTTGTTGAGCCATCTTGCTGGCCCATAATTCAAATTTAACAGTCTCCAGCCACTTGGGCTTAAAATCAAAGTCCCGTACATTTGGCATTTCTCACATATAAAGGACACTGATATGCTAATACACTGATACAGATAAGATTCATTTGATTTTATTAAGGAAAATGGACTAATTTTAATATCGATGTAACCACATTATGTTATTTTCAGATGGCAATGGAGTTAGAACTAGAAATTTAATACTTTTTAAAGAATTAGAGTTTTTATTTATGTTGTAGGTGTAACTTGTGCCTGTGTGTGTGTGTGTGTGTGTGTGTGTGTGTATGTATGTGTCAGAGGACAAATTGAGGGAGTTAGTTATCTTCTTCCACTGTGTGCGTGCTGGGGATCAAACTCAGGTCACCAGACTTGGCGACAAGCACATTTACCTGATAAACCCTATCTCCTGTCCCAGGGCTAGAAGTTTACAGCATAAACGCTCTAAATGTAAAGTAAGACTCCTTCCTACAAGGGTGCCAATGCAACACTCAGTGCCCACCAGTTCTAGGCAACCCTGCGCTTCCCAGCAGGTGAGAACTGAGTGCCTACTGGAACCTGTCACATGGGCCACCTTTTCTACCCTAAATGTCATTTATTGGGCTGTATCTAACAACAGATCCAAGATCTAAGACAATAAAAACAGGCTAATGAAACAGTAAAATAACTGGGGAATAAAAAGGTAAAGCGATTGTTCTGTGAGAATGGTAACGGGACGGGAACCTAAGGTTTTCTTCCAGGCATTTTCCAAAGTCTCTTAGAGCTCTCTAGAGCTCTCTGATTAGGCCAACTTCGCTGCCCAGGATGCCCCAGGGGTCTGCCTGTCTTCACCTCCTCAGTACTGGGATTACAAAGCTGCACCTCGCACCAAAAACTTTGTGTGCCCTTTGGGGATTGAACCCAGGTCCTTAAGAAGCTTATGCAGCAAGCACTTTACTAGCTAACCTACCTCTCCAGCCCAAAACTTTCATTTTTTTTAAACAATCTCTAAGAGATTTCTATGGAATGTGGCCTCAGACATTCCAGAACGTACTAAGCTGGATTTACCACACTGGTTTCTTCCTATCTTTAAAAGGACACACATTTACATATAAGCTTTATCCATCAGAGACAGTGGGATCTCTTGTGGTGATGGAGAATCACACACACGGAATGCCCGTGCAAGACCCCGGGTGGGGGCTAGGCCAGGTGGCCCTGCATGGGATGAGGTCCTGGATTTCACACAGAGGTGAGACTGCGTCACGTGACACCTGTGTAGGTTAAGAGTCTCTATCCAAAAGCGCGGGGGCTACTTGGAGGGGTTCCGGGTCATAGAGGAAAAGCATGCGAGGTGCTACGTACTCAGCCTTCTCAGGTTCAGACTTGCTTTCTTCTTTCTCTTCCTTTTCCTCTTTTGCCTTCTGCTCCTTGAACATGTCAATAGGGAACAGAAAAACAGGATTATTTCAATACTCTTGTGTGTGTGTGTGTGTGTGTGTGTGTGTGTGTGCCACCTGTAGGTACACACATGTGTGGCCACACATACGGAGATCAGAGGACAACCCAAGCCATCATTCTTCAGAGTACTTAGACCTTGCTTTTTTGAGACATGGCCCCATTGGTCTGGGATTCTTCAATGAGGCTAGCCTAGCTAGCTAGTGAAATCCAGGGACTTTGCCTCCCCTCACCTGAGACTATGAGCCTGCACTACTCCACTTGGATTTTTCTTCTTAAAATGCGGCTTCCTTGGATTGAACTCCAGGCCTCCTACTTGCAAAGGGCCATACTTAGACTCCTATTGTTGTAATAGAACACCACAAACAAAAGTATCTTTGGGAAAAAAGGATCTATTGTACCTCACAGCTTACAGTCCATCTCTGAGGGAAATCAGGGCAGGAATCTGGAGGCAGGAACGGAAGCAGAAGCCAGAGCGGAACACTGTTTCCTGGCTTCATCTTCATGCCAGGACTATCTGCCTAGATGTGGCACTGCCCACAGTGGCCTAGACCCACATCAATCGTTAATCCAGGCAATGCCTGGCATACTTGCCTACTGGCCAGTCTTAGGGAGGATTTCTTTTTTCCTCAGTTGAGAGTTTCTCTTCTCAAATGTGTCAACTGGGAAAATAACCAGGACACAAAGCAGGCATTTTACTGCTCTCTAAGCGGGATGACATATCACCACTGAGTGGATTTGGGGAGCTGTGTAGCCACCGGCCAGTTCATAACCCACACAGGAAACTTTTTATTCATACTGAGATAGCAGTTCCATGAACACTTCCCCTCCTATCCCCCATATTTTATGCACACCCTCCTGGCCAAAGGCTGTAGATTGAGAACTCCCTAGGCTCCTTTACAATGGGTTTTCCCATTTTCAGAAGCAACCCAAATGTCTTTATCTTATTCACTGGCTCAAATCTTTATCATTCAAGACCAATTTAAGTCTTACCTCTTACTATCTCCATCTAACTACTAATGTTTGCATTATATCAGCACATAGAAATCCACCCTTTGACAAACCTTTTGGCTTCAAATATCTTGTCCACTCAGTGTTCTCAGATACTTGGAAAATAAGCACAAAGATTAGGGGATGGAAAGATGGCACAACTGACTGTCACCAGCACAACATGACTTTATCTCCATGAAGCATACATCTTAGCAGTTTCTTGTAACAATTCATATAGTCCTTACAGGTCTAGTTTTGCCTTCCAAAGGTCATTTTTTCCAGAAATTCAAGATAAAAGCAAGAGTGAGTGAGAGAGAGAGAGCATAAGAACAAGGAAGAGCCAGATCACATATGTACGCAGGTGGAGGGAGAAAGAGGCAGGGAGAGGAGAGAAGGAGGGAGGAAGGCTAAGATCGGAGAGATAAATGGCATTAATAATTATGACCTAAAGTACC